>NC_068279.1:32556798-33174020 GCF_025860055.1 Xyrauchen texanus
AAATACAAAAGTATTGGCCCAACACATGTCATGTGCATTTGATTACATGCTAGGTGCTTTAGGATTAGAGTATCAAAGTTACTGGCAATTATCTAGCTTGTAATTGGAAAACCATGTTCCTGGAGGAAGTGAATGGTTATCAAAGCTAACTGAACAAAACTACAAAATCAAGACATATTTTGGAGTCCAAAATAACATCATGGCACAGACCTTATAAAATGTTGACATTTGGCAACAAAAATGTTTTATGACCATGGTATACAGTGTTTCAACAGGACTGAAGAGCCATAAAAGATTTAAATCATTCATGTCCTTTTTTTTTTTTTACATAGGCATGGTTTCGCAAAATATTATGTGGAAATCATGCTTTCCAACATGACATTCATCGATTTTGAGGCATATCCAATATTTGATCTACCCATCCATCCATTTATTTATTTAGAATTTCTTTTTTTTTTCAATCTCATCTCAAAGAGAAAACAGAGTGGAAATTTTATTCTCTGTGATTTATAAAATACTGCTTAGTTGAAGGAAACAAATAAGACAAGACTTGGATGTAGAACTATAGGGACATGCTCTCAATGGAAAACATTCCTCATATCATTCCATTGTATCCTTAATTTGGGTGTAAAACTGACAAAGCCACTTTTGAGATTTATGTGCTTCTTTGTACTGTTGACTCTCATGTCTGTAGCCTGTTAAGTTGGTGACTGGACAGGCTAGCTAAGCCTTTTTAACACAGACCACAGACACCTTTAATCTTCCCCACAAAAACCCTTCACACTCACTTGTTTAGATTAGAAGTGGCTTCCACACATGGAGAAAGCATAGAGGGCAATTAAAAACACACTGTATTCCTGACGGTGGCCTTTTGCAATGGCAATGGCTTCCACACTTTTGAGAAGGGCGTGTCTGCTAAAGAGATAAAGAGTTGTTTGGCTTCTGTTACACTTTGCCCACCATCAAGCAGAAGTTACACATCCGTCCACTTCAAGTCTCTGTTTATTTGCTTATACAGCTTGGTACAAGAACATACGTTTGGTCGTTAAGACGTTGATTGCCACCTGCACCTGTCTTGGACAATACAGTTTGTTACAAAGTCTGTTACTTCATTCTGAGCAGCAGGGAAACATGTAATGGGTGGGGAAGCCTTAAGGCATGGATGAATATCTGTTCCACTGCTTTACTTTCACTCATACTGGTCTGTTTCAATCTGCAACTGGACAAAAGATGGAGTGAGTAGCCATGATGTAATTTTATACCGCATTTACCTCCAATTAAAGCAGCAGGATGAAGAGTAATTTGGTGCAGATAAACACATGTTTCCAAACCGCAGCTCTGCACAGCTCTATCCTCAAATGTGTCTTACAATGCAGTACAAGTACAATAAGATAACATGTAGTAAATTACTGGTAGATAATCTGTTACTTTTTGAGTGAAGTATTTTGAGAGAATGATTGTGCAAAACCATTTAAAAGTACTTTTATTTTTTCTTAATTATTTGTGTGTACTCCTTAGTTCTTGGTCCTAATTGTGGTTTCTAATCTTGGTCCAGTTTATGGCATACTGTATATGCATATACCATAACCATATTGATACAAACAAGAAAAAATAAGATAATCCGTTCATGAAATGAATGATTTCCAGAAACTCAAAATAATTTTTTGCCCTTTCTTTTTACCTTTTATGTTTATATATTTTTCTACATCACATTATATTTGTTTTACCTGTCTGACAACAAAGTGTCAGACAAAATTTGCAGTGGGACATTTTTTATAGCCAAAATATGTATTGAGGACGCAAAAAGTGGGTTATTTTTCTGACAACTTGTTTTCAATGGAATGCATGTAAGAACAGGTCTGTTTTGTTTATTTCATGGTATGCCACACCATACTTGAGTGTGCAAATCCTTCTGATCTTTCATGAGAGAGCAGCCATCGAGTGTAGGATGAAGTTATAATGACATCTAAATCAGTGATTCTCAATGACTGCTGTTGTTATAGCATTTGACTTGCTTCTGTTTTACTGCCAAGCCGCTTTTGGCTCCAGATTTTCCTCTTCAGAGGCCAAAAACAAGCAACAAATGTTTCACATTATCAGTGTGAAAATCCCCAGATTATTTTGCTTTTTTTCTTTACAAGTCCATGCATCCATGGAAACTTGATATTTCATATTTCATTCTGGTTGCGGATGTCATCACGAGAGATGTTGGTTCACATGCAACCGCCCGCCCGAGTCCTTTGATCAGCCTGACCACGACTAATTACGAATGGAGAACAACTGAGAGAAATATCAAGAGATTTCATGGGAGTTGGCAACACGGCCCAAGCTTCCTAATTCCTACATTAGTAGCAAATGGTCACTGAATGTTCTTTGAAATTATTATTTTTTTTTAATGATCAGTTTTAAGACCTAAAATGAAAGCCATCTTACTAAATAGGTGACCTGTCTAGTGTGCCTATATAAGCTTATAACAAATACCATGTTAAAATATAAAACTTTGACCAGGAGAGGCCAAAATATGTGGTTCAGCGTGTTCAAAATAAAGACTTCTATCTCTGGAAAACAATATCCCTGGGTTGATATATCAAGGGAAAAATGTTAAATGAAATTGAAAGCAGCATAAATGTTCTGAGTGTTTAAGAGTGGTGCAAAAGTCCCAAGGGTCTCATCTGGCAAAAATCTTTGTTCACAGGATGTATCCAGAAATATAGTTTCCTTTCCATATCTTGTCTCAGATGTGTTCCATACTATGTTTTATTTTCCTACCAACATACTTGTTCTTACATGTTCTTCATCTTTATCTTAACACATTTGGAATGCCAAGATTCCTTGCAAAAATTTATGAATGAACAAAAGACAAAACTGCAAAAACTAAATACAAGCAGCCACTCAAAAGGCATTTTGAACCACATTGTTTCTGTAAGGCATTTCTAAAAGGCTACAGATTTTTTTCCACAAGATATGCCAGGTCAAACCTAGTCACATCAGCAGGTGACTCAAGTGAGGTCATTATGTGGTCGTTAGGGTGATTTGAAACCACAGAGCAACTGCTGGGTTCGGAGGTGAGAGCTATCACACATCCTCCAAGAGTGTTTTTGTTTTCTTTTTGTCTTCTTTTTTTCCCAGAGTTGCTGTCTCACACCAGGCATTTATTTTTCCTAACAAGTGTAAAATGTGCATTATCTTCAAAAAGAAAGAAATTAGCAAGACAAAATGCTGGCTTCAGGGTAAGCGTCTGACCCCTTATTGACAACTGTGATTCATGCCGTTTCAAAAACCTCAACTTCAGAATGGTGATTTTTCAAAGACGTCTTAATCTGTGCAGCTCCACTTCTGCTTTTGTCATCAGTGTTTCCGTAATAAATCAGAAAATTACAAATGCATGTCGTAGTTTTGTTTCAGTTGTTCACAAGGCATTTATTGATCCTTAAAACCCCTTCTCCAATGTTTTGGCTCACTTTCCCAGGCCATACTGTGTTCTGCTTGGATTCGCCTTACATCTCTTTCTCCACTCTGCTTGCAAAAGGTCCACTGCCATAGAAAGCAAAACTGTTTTGCTTTAAATCCTCCCAACTACCTGTCTAACAGTATGCCAGCTGCATCCCTCAAGTTTGGACTGTCCTTCCATGCAGGGCTGAAGAGACCAGAGAACCTTGGCCTTCATTCATCCTCATAATGACTCTGGATGTTGTGCTTCTTTCCATCTACAGTTATTATTGTTAGACCAACATTTGAAGACACAAGTGTTTTTCTTTTCTGTTCTCTTATATAATTAGGCATGATAAAATAATCAGCGTGTGATCCATTCGATTCCTATTATAGCTCTCTTGTACTCTGGCGAGGAAGATGAATGAATTTGGCGAGTCTTCTAATTTCTTCTTATGTCTGGGCCCTGAGAACGTTACACCACCCAAAAATGGCTTTGCTAGGACTTCCTTTGAGCTGAATGAAATCTCATTGTGAAGCTTATGAATTACAGTTTTTATGAAATGCCATACTTTGCTGTGGATGTCAGGTCTAAGTGTTTGGCAAAGCCAGAGCCAATGCATTCTCCAAGGTCATTATCCTGCAGATGAGGCTGTGTGTTTCCTAAATGGAATTGGGTTTGCTTAAGAAACTGGATTAAAACCTTAGAGATGTAAATTTCTATTACTAAATTTGTTTACTTTAAATGATTAAGACAGAGTTTTAGCTCTAACTTTATAGATTGATTGCAATGATGCTGCACATCTCTTTGACAAATCCTACTTGTCTTACATAAATGGAGGGACCCAATCCATATCCAACATAAGCAATCACTGAACAACCACCCAGAACACCATAGCAACTACATAGCAACATCCTAAAAACCACTGAAAACATGTACAGTATATTCTTCTTGATCATCATGATACCCTTCACGCCATTTTTTAAGCATCAACTTCTTTTGGTTGCTCAGCTTGCTCTATCAAACAGGACCCATTGTCCCAGAGTACAATTGACATTGATCAGACAAACATCTGTAAAAGCTTCTTAAACAAGTGCAGCCATCACATACCAAAAGTATGTAACTACTGAAACCAAGTCAGAACACATGGGCCGATGAGAGCACTCAGGATCTGACAATAGTAAAGCAATAAAGTTTGTCATGCTGGAAAATTATCAGTTGGTGAGCAAAACCACATGTGGACTATGATAGTCAAGGAGAAACAAAAATGTTGATCGATTTATAACACTGCAAGTGATTTATTCAAAGGTAAATTACTTGAAATGCCAAAACCATCTCTTTTTTTTTTTTTTTCGGTGCCTTTAGATTTTTTTTAAAGAAAGTTTGTTGTGATGTCAGAAAAACCCTGCTGTAGAGGTGCAGAAAATTAAAGAATGTTTTCCAAGTGCTTCAGACAGACGAGTGAAAAATGCACATCTGTTGACAGTTCACATTAAACGTAGCCATGGTTTGAGGAAAAAATTACTTGTGTTCAAATTTCCTCAAACTTGCCTCAAGCATTTCAGTCCACAGACATCCAAACTGATTTAGTTTACACCGTGTGGTCATATAATGGTGAGCCACTTGTTCTTGGTGCTTTTAATGTGGGAAATTTCAAACTAATTCCACTTCAGAATGTCAGCTCGGTTCCCAAGACGATGCACCTGATACTAAAATAAGTTCCCAAGGCTCTACCGAAAGATAGATAGCTCCCGTGAGGATGATTCTCACTATCCATCTATAATCCACTTCCCCCTATATAATCTCATATGGACAGTTGGCACCTATTGTATGGTCACTTTGTCTCTTCAAAGCTAGGAGGGTTTAGGCAAATTATAGATCGATTAGTTGTGCCAATAGTCTACACTCTGGCTCTGTTTCAACCAGTTGTGCTTGTTCTATATGGCGACAACAGGAGGAAAATACTGGATAAGGGGGGCAGAGGGTTTCAAAAAGCACACACTGGGATCAGGGTACTTATATTGGCATGCCTGTGTCAAAAGTGAACACTGTTTTCAATGTGGTTAGTAATGGAGAAATATGGCTGTTGTACTCTCTACACAAGCCGTGTAACTTGAGGAGGGTGCCGTTTCTGCCTGGAGACATGTTGGATCATGGCCATAGGGTACTTGACTCTTTTAGGGCAGTGCACAGAGTCAACATGTAGGTTGCAGCCACCTCTTGGGTCCTTCAGTATCAGTTATGAACTCAAAATATCATCTCTCATGTGCCAGAGATACTCTGCTCATTTCTGCAACCCTTAACACCTATGAAACCAAGCAGCCCAGACACCTCAACAGACCTTTATTACTGCTCAGTTTTACAAAAATTTGACACAAAAGAGTCATAAAGATAACAAGATCTATACACCTTTCCATAAAAAGGTGGCAACCAATCTAAAAGTCAATGCTATTATTTCAGCAGGTCTTGCTTATTCCTGCAGTAACATAACACTCTTTTATGAAACTGCTTAGTGGAAATGCAGAGCACCTGCTCACTAACAGAGGGATTATCAATCTGGTATATGGTCAGCCACAAAAGAACTACAGTGTGTCTATAACTATACAATGCACAGTCACATGCACTCTCACAAAATTAAAATGTCTTAGAATTTACCTGAATATTCAATTTGTGCAATGTAATGATTAAGCAATATCACACAATCAAGAGTGCTGCTGTACTGAATATTAGCCCGGCTGTGATGCGACCAAAGGTAATGACAACAGAACAATTTTAAGTGTGCTTCTATAAAAGTTATATAAACAATAGGTTCATATTGAGTAACTTAAATAAAATAAAATAAAAATACAGCCAGTTATTTTGTGTAGTTTTTCTCTGACAGTGAAAAAAGTGGCAAAATTAGACAAAGCTGAATCAACTGTTGAGAGTCAACTAGCAGCCTATCTGAATTCTGGAACGACGCAAACACAGACAAGTGGAGTGATACAAACAGTGAAGCTAAAAAGTCATTATTATCAGCACTCTTGGAACACTGCTTGTCTGATCAGATTAGATGACCCAAACTTACAATTGTAAGTTTATGTCTAATGTTATGTTTTGAGTTGCAATAAATGTTTTAACATTTCTGTGGCAACACTTTTGCAAAATAATATTATGTAGCTCCTTACATGTATCGCTGCAGTACCGAGGTGATAAGTCCACTGTATGCGGCTAAAAGTGAGTTGATTTTTCTCTCAAACGGATCAGGTTTTTAAGGTTAATGCTTAATCGAGTTTTAAATAAAAAAAACCTACCTACATATAGTCTTAACCTCACCGATAGTGCCATAAAAAACAAATGTGACATGAAAAAACAATTGCTGAAGCAACCATGTTTTTGGTGCTTCATTGACACTTTTGGTTCATGTTTCGACACTTTAGGTCTCATACCCGGTCCATTGCATTTCCAGTGCAACACTCTATCAGTTGAGTTGTACTGCACAAATTTATCACACTCAAACAAGTTTCTAAATGTATTTGGTTATGTAATGCAAACGTTAAAGCCGTATCGGCTTACAAGTCACGCACTATGTAACAAATTGGGCTTACCCTTATCAATAAACTCAGTAGTCATCTCAAAGGTTCGGAGAATCTGGGGTAGTCCAAACAGTTCCAAATTGTTTAAACTTAGTAAACACAACACATGAGAAGGCACATAAGAATGAACAAACATGCATTATGATCCTGCAACAAAACTACAAACACACAGCACCATTAACCAAAACAAGAGTAAATATATTTATAAATATTCCATAAAGTGAGTCCAATTGAGTAATAAATGATTAAATCCCAGAGTCCAACAAAAATACAGTTTCAACAAGGTCCAAATGCAAATGTATTGGCCAACAACAAAAACAGAAAAATGGAAAAAAACACAGTCTCACCAAAAATGGTCTTCTCTTGGAAATAGGGTCTGCTTCAAGTAATCAACAAAGCTTAATCGACAAGTCAATTCCAAGAAAGTGAAAAGTTGTTTTTACTGATAACAGGCCCCAACACAGTTAATCCTCAAGTTTCTTTTGGCTATCTCCTCAAAATGGCTACCCCATGTAATAATAAGCCATAAGGCTGTTTGAAAATAAGATAGATTAACAGTTTTAACTTGCATACAGCAACAACTTTAACATGCATTTACACATTTCTCTCATTGACTGTAGCAAACATTTGTGTGTGCATGTAAGTAAATAGCCCTAATGTGGCGGTGTCACAACTGTAGTAAAAGTGTTTTGATGTCAGAAGATGGTAATATGTGGAACAGGGTGAAACATGAGTGTTTAAGAACTGTTGATCTGCCCTATTACTCTTGATTTATGTGAAAACAAATAATTGTTTTAGCACCTCTAGATTTATTATTTCACCAATAAAATACAGTGATCTGTACAACAAGCCATGTTAATTGTTTTTTGCAAAAATCTAGGAAGTTTCTTTGAGACCAGGCTGATGTAAAGTATAAATAATAGAATAACAGACCATATGGGTGAATTAAGGACAAAGGTGCGAGCAAGTATGCCTACTCATGAGTCATGACGCAGTACTGAGGAGGGGTAAGAGCCACATCAACCATGAATAAAATGCAGATCTTTCACATGTAGAAATACTAGACTATCAGTCACACAGCAGGCAGTCAGGACTCATGTGCTTGTCTTCTAAAACAAATCACACAACTATACAGAACATGTGTTCTCAAAATGTGACATCTTACACACACTGCTCCTCAAAGGGCACAATTTCAAATGCTCGCTGTAGCATTTATTGTGTCTACCTGAACAGTATATTCTTTTGCAAAGCAGTTTTGTTTTTATCAGGTTGAAAAGCAGTTTAGACTGTTGCTGTTCACATCACACTCTTTGTTAAACTGTAAATGTGTGTGTTTGCTGTGTCCCGCCGCGTTACAGATGTGTGACACATCTCACACTTGAGCTCTTTTAGATGAAGGTGTGAAGACTTAAAGCAGTCAGTGGTATTGAGATAACATCAGCATAAGTGAGTCAGTTGCAGACTGTGTCTTTTGGAATCACATCAAAACTACAGAATGTTATAAACTGCAAGATCTTTAGTCAAGATTATGTTGAATTTCCCCAGATGTGAATATGAGTGACCATTACAATCTCTAAAAATATACGGGCATCAACCCACATTGTATGAGACTGGAGATAAGAGTTCATAATATAACAGAGCAAAGATACAGAACAGAGATAATGCAATGTCAGATGGCCACTTTCATTGATCGCACAGATCATGGGTGACTGGAATACACTGCAAACATTTTCATATACACATAGAAAGTCAATGTGTTTAACCAGAGTTTCAGATCAAAATGCCACCATCTTGTTAATAGAGGCATGAATATAATCATTGTCTCTGAAAAAAAATTCCCTTGTGGTCAGAATCTTGTATTTGATCAACAGTTTCACAGGTATCCTCTTAGATCTGGCAAAATGCAGCAAACAACACCTGCATCAAATACGTATTTTGCCATGCTCCATTGCTGCGACAGGTACACCACCACTGAAAGAATGCAGGGACTTTTTATAAAAGAAATTACCAATCAGACTCAAGGAAGTGTATGGAGACCAGCTCCATCTGTCAAGTCCATGGCCGAGTCATGAACCCTCCTCTTACTCGAGCTCTGTGCACTGAATGTAAGCCCTTTTAAAGATTGTCTGTGGAACAGCACTGATTAATGGTCCCCGGCCCTCAACAGGCTTTGAAGATCTCTACATCGTAGCATGGGTCAGTGGTGTGGGCAATGTGGTGGTGTGATGTAATTTTGTTTGTGGATGTTATATCTGTCCACATGTCATGTGATTTAGTTTACTTTTGCGATTGCCCTGATAGATGTTCTGGTACAGGTGCTAAATGTTATTTAGGATCAAAGCAGAAAAGACAACATGAGGATAAATACAGGTGGTATTCTGTAGTGCTCTGTCATCTGTTAGAAAAGACACATTAGAGGTTTACAAGCCAAACATTAGACATTAAGCAACCTCAGCGCTTTGTGGCAATTTCACAACCTGATTTAACCAATAATTAACATACTAAATTTGAAATAAAGATAAAAGGCAAAATAAATAACATGTATGGTTTGAAGAGCACAATGAGAAAAGCTGGTCTTGGATTAATGGTATGAAAAATGTTAACAGAATATCAGCCATAAATGGAACACATATGCTAAAGTACTTGAGGAATGATAGAGCGTGCTCTCATTCCTCAATGGGAGCGCAAACTCTGGGGAATTATTAAGACATCCTAGAGTTCATATTTGGGCTTGAAATGGCCTATAAAGGGCCAGATGATATCAAGCTGTGTTGAGGTGCATTTTGTGGCATTTAAATAGTTGGAATATTCAGTATCAATGTAATGCAACTACATGCATGCAAAATGTACTATTATTTTAAGATCCTACAGAACATGGTCAGAATGAAGTCGCAAAGATTTTTTAAATGAGAAAAAAGTTTGTAGACATTTTTTACCCACAGATTAATAGACAATGGATGAAATTGTTAATAAAATTGTTACATTTAAATTATGCTTCACAATATAGTATGTGGATAGAATAGAAACTTTTGCTGTCACAAAGCAAGACTAGTGAAAATTTGTGGCGGTACAGCAATGTAACATAAATGGAATAATGTGTGAAAGTGCATACACTATACTATACTATCCACAATATTCTCAAGCGAGTCCACTTTATTTCGCTAGTTGGGCGGAATTCTTGCTATTGAAATGTTGTAAGATGTCTGTGGCAGGGCGGAGGGTGGGGCCGGGTCGTGATCCTACACACCCGGTCCCGTATTATGCTAATCAAGCCTCCGGGGAATAAAGGGATCAATGCAAAGGAGGAGGCGAGAACCGTCTTTTCAATATAAATAATAGTTTAATAGTAAACTTAAAAGAAGACACAAACACACACGACGGACATGTCTGCTAACGATCTCTCTCTCCCGCACGACACCCTGCAGTCGACCTTTATACCTCGGAGGCTTGATTAGCCTAATACGGGACCGGGTGCGTAGGATCACGACCCGGCACCGCCCTCCGCCCTGCCACAATGTCTTATAAATGTCAATGTTATGATCAGAAACAGAAGGATTGACTTAGGAACATCTGTTTGAAAAAGCTTTGAATAATTTGTTTGTGTGCTCTTAACTTTATTGGCAAGAAGTCAACAGCGGGGGATTACTTACATTATCCACCGTTACCGTCCGGGTACAATAGAAGTCCAGAAATGGAGTACAATGAATTACATATATGACAGCTGAAATGAAATGATTACATACAAAACAGGTGTGCATATGTTGAAAGATCATTAGACATTTGAGAGTTTGTTCATTTCTATTTAGCATATTTTTTTGTGAATGCTTTATGAGTTTTGAAATGGCATTATTACTGAGTAATAAGTAATTATTATAGGGGGAACTGTGTTTTTCCTGAACCGTCTGTGAGTAGTGACAATGTTTTAAACTGTTTTCATGCTGTGATGCTGAATGGATAAATTCCACAGTGGAAGACCATAACTATTAGATGAGACATGTACAGTTTAATTGTATTCTGATTTTCCTCTTTTCTGCATTTTTTCCTGCCAGCAATTCACTTTCTTTTGAGTGTCTTTACAGAATGTGCTTGTCTTCCCTTAAGAGGAAATGGTGATTTGGAAACTGTATGGACATTAATTCAGTATTAATTACATTTATTTGTACAGTGCTTTTATTAACACATCCTGTTTTATAGATGCTTTACAGAGAACATTGAATTTTATGTACAATGTTTATAAAGTATGTCCAAATAAATATGTTTATTTGTATTGCATGTAGTTCTTTTTGTATGGTACAATTTATTGTGTGGCTGCTAATGCATTGTTATTTCTTACACAAGAACAATAAAATCAATCTATCAACAGGATCAGTGGTTCAGTCAACACTAAAACATTTCATGTAGGTTATATCATTTAGATATGGAGATTATGTATGTAAACTAACAATTATAAAGCTATATTGAGTTTACTACACAGTCATTTCCCACAAAATAATTGTATTTTGATAAAAAAAAAAAACAGGAGCATGACAGTATCATCGCCTGTGTCCTGCAATACAAGAGCATTCTGCTGTCTGGACCTCCCCTGTATCTGCGGTAAATACATAATCTCGGTACAACAACCTCTTCAGGTTCTGACTAGACTGAATATATGCTTTAAAATAACCATAATTATCTACAGTTCTCAAAACATTTCCAACATTACAGCTGTGAAGGCGCTAATAGCCAACACAGCTTTTCAGGTTAGTCTGCACAGGTTCTTCTATGGATGGATATAGACTCAACAAAATAATTTAAATTCTTCTATTTTTTATATTTGGCCATCATCCTCAAACCCATAATTGCTAACAGATAGGTGAGGAAGAACAATATTGCCTCGCTATAATTCTGTGATTCGTTCTCAAGTTTAAATTTTTTTTTTTTTAATGCAGCAGTGGTACATAACAGAACTATTGCTTATGCTGGAACTGGGACTGGAATCTGATTACAGTTACTTTTTATAGATTCATTGATTATATATTAACAAGGCAACAGCAGTAAATTGTTAATCATTTATTGATCATCCTAATCATTCTCTTTTTACAATCATTTACATGTTTAATTCTAATTCAGCACACCCCGGTAAATCTTTGAGTGTTTTTGGTAAAGAGGGGGATGGTTGTGTGTATTGCACTCAGAAGTGATACTCGCTACAAGCCAGCCGGGTTAAGATGGAGCAGTCTACTTCAGCATTTACCCACTGGATCTATAGAGATAATTTCATTTTTAAGAATGAAATTACACCAGTGGTGTGCAGCTCACACATTGAACTTAACTGCGTCAAAGGATATAGTGGATGCCATCTGTAACGGTCCTGCTAGCAGGTTACACTATAGTTCAACTGTAAAATTTGCAGAAATATGAAACAAAGCCATCACTCTACTGTTGCTGCTGATGCACTGGAGTCCACTGCATGAAACTTGACATAAAACTTGACACAATTGTTCCTTGTGGCAGCTGTTTGAAAATATTCTGCTGTTTTAGAACATACTTCAAGTTCAAAAGATAATAACTTGAATCTCAGCTTTGGAAAGATGATGGACTATCAGTAAGCAGTAAGGGTTAAAAGTGTTTGTGTTTTTAGATGAAAAGCTTTGACCTAGCAATGTCATTGCTGTTGATTTTATGATAATGTTATTGTTTTATGAACTTGATGTCTCAGTGTTTTGAATAATAAACTCAAAAACCAAATGGCCATGCACTGTCATTGCTGTTAGACTTAATGTTAAAATGATTATCATACTCAAGTGACATAAAATAATAGAATTAGGTTAATACTAATCCAGAATTAATCAGATTATATTACCTCAAATTGTAATCTACAACATTACGATACTGATTGCATTTTTTTGTCATGAAATTTGTAATCAGTACCTGATAACAATTCACAAATGATCCACCCAGCACTGACTATACTACACTACACTATACTGTACAATAGTAACATTCGGGCAAGTCAGGACAGGCTGAACACAGGACCAGACGAGGACAATTATGAGAGACCCCAAGTGCAGTTTTATTACAAAGGGCTGGTGTCCAAAACCATGAAGCCAATGACTCCACTCATGAAGACTAGCACAACATTATACCAGCTAGAGAAATACAAAGGCAACCATGAGGGCTATAAATACTCTGACATGGGTAACAAGATAACAAGACCGCCAATGAAAATATAAGACTTATAACAAGATAACAAGACAATAAAATATGAACCAAAAACAAGCTAAGACAATAATCCAATGAAAACAAGACACATGAACATGGAGGGAAACAGGATATCACATGACTTAAATTAACATAAATTTAAACACAAAAACATTTAAAGGTGACAGCTATGCTATGCAATGCTATGCAGCCACAAAGCGAGACTGGTGGAAATTGTTGATTTGAAATTTGAATAATATGTGGAAATGCATAATAAACTATACAATGTGTGAATGTGTTAATATCCAACATTATATAACATGCTATACTGTTTAGTATCATTAGTTCTATAAACTTTTACTATACTTTAAAAATGTGTGAAATTGCATACTATAATATAAAAAATATGACATGACTTTAAGAATCTAGAAAAGGGAAAAACACCCACAAATGTTAGACTGGAACCACCTGTTATGCATTGTTTTGTCATCGGTTACAGTTTATCTTTGAAACAAGATTATAAAGTTTGTCTATACTAATGCAGGTAACCCTTGTTACGTAACAGACATTTTTAAGATGTAGAGTTTCTTCTTATCAGAAATCAGTGTTTAACAACAAACACTGTTTAGCTGTTTAGTTCAATGTTCATGCTATTCAGCTTTTGTTATGGGTGTTTAAATACAAGGTCAAGGTCTCTGACAGCTTTCTGAGAATTCTGCTCTACTGGTAATTGAAGTAAACAAAAACAATCTGTAAATAGTTATCATGAAACCAATCTGCTTTAACAGATTAAATACACTTATTAATTTTTTTTTCATTCCTAGAAGATTTATCAGATGATCCACTTAAACTGCAACAGTCAAGAAAACCTTTATTAAGTTGGCTTGTGAGAGCCAACTTACTGAAATCCTATTTAAACTTATTATTATTATTATTATTATTATTATTCTTCTGAGACTAAAATTACCAAGACTAACTCCTCCTAGAGCTTTTAAGCTACAGGCACCAAACTCGGCACAGACCTTCAGACTAATCCCGAATAGTGTGCTATATCTTTTCTAACTGATCGGACTTACGGTTTTCCTAAAAATGATGATCAAACTCGGAAAAAACTCCCATTGACTTAACATTGCGGAATGTTCAGAAATTCAAATTCCAACTGACATTTTCACACACACAGACAAAAGGGCCTGTCAGCCCTGCATCTCTCCCTCTCTCTCTCCCTCAGAGGATTTCTTTTATCAAGCAGCCAAAAGTAATGACCTAAAATCTTCCTAGCCACACACTAAAACATGCTAAAAGCGTGCTAGCATCTATCTGAGGGTCAATATCTATCTATCTATCTAAATATCTATCTATCTATCTATCTATCTATCTATCTATCTATCTATCTATCTATCTATCTATCTATCTATCTGAGGGTAAATATCTATCTCTCTCTCTCTATCTATCTATATCTATCTCTCTATATATCTAAGGGTAAATATCTATCTATCTATCTATCTATCTATCTATCTATCTATCTATCTATCTATCTATCTATCTATCTATCTAGCAACTAAGTTAAACTTTTTTAACACTACAAAGTAGAACTGGCTCATTAGAGTCATTCATTTGGGAATCAGACTAAACTGGTCACACTGTATGTTTCACATTGTAGATTCAAAAGAACTGGCTCATTAGAGTCATTAATTTGGGAATCAGACTACACTGGTCACACTGTATGTTTCACATTGTAGATTCAAAAGAACTGGATCATTAGAGTCATTAATTTGGGAATCAGACTACACTGGTCACACTGTATGTTTCACATTGTAGATTCAAAAGAACTGGCTCATTAGAGTCATTAATTTGGGAATCAGACTACACTGGTCACACTGTATGTTTCACACTGTAGATTCAAAAGAACTGGATCATTAGAGTCATTCATTTGGGAATCAGACTACACTGGTCACACTGTATGTTTCACACTGTAGATTCAAAAGAACTGGATCATTAGAGTCATTCATTTGGGAATCAGACTACACTGGTCACACTGTATGTTTCACACTGTAGAGTCAAAAGAACCGGCTCATTAGAGTCATTAATTTGGGAACACACACAGACAAAAAGGGCCTGTCAGCCCTGCATCTCTCCTCTCTCTCTCCCTCATTGCATAGGGATTTTGTATTGAACATAGCTCTGGATCACAGTGTCATAGAGACAAGGGGCGGGCTCATTTTACTCAGACGACCAATCAGTCTCTCGGGATCATTGTGAAGCTATCAAGCCACGCCCTAGCAACAATTTAAAGCACCTTAGCAACAACTCCCATAGACTTCTAATGAAAGATATCAAAGGGATATCTCCGGATAGAAGTGTCATAGAAACACAAGGGTGGTCTCGTTTGACTCGGGGCAGCAAACAGCCAATCATGAATCACCTCAACACTTCCTAGCCCCTCCCTAGCAACCATTGTCGAGCACCTTAACAACCAAAATCCATAGAGGGATATCTTCCATTCTGAATGTCACAGAGGCATGGGAGTTGGTTTATATCATTCATACTGACAAGCAGCCTTTGGAGTTTCATAATTGGCAGCTGTCAAGCCACTCCCTAGCAACTAAACAGAGTACCCTAGCAACCGTTTAGCAATAACTATATCTCTGCACCAGAAAATCAGAGAGACTTCTGGGTTCATTTATTTCAAGCAGGATGGCAAGGAGACTTGATAAGTATCACTATGGTAACTGCCTAGCAACCACATGGGGTTACCCTAGCAACCGAGTAACAAATCACATATCTCTGCATCAGAAAATCAGAGAGACTTCTGGGTTGATTTATTTCAATCAGGATGGCAAGGAGACTTGATAAGTATCACTATGGTAACTGCCTAGCAACCACATGGGGTTACCTTAGCAACCGAGTAACAAATCACATATCTCTGCATCAGAAAAGCGTAGAGACTTCCGGATTGACTTATTTCAATCAGGATGGCAAAGAGACTTCATTAGTATCACTATGGTAACTGCCTAGCAACCAGATGTGGTTACCCTAGCAACCAAGTAACAAATCACATATCTCTGCACCAGATAATCGTAGAGACTTCTGGGTTGATTTATTTCAATCAGGATGTCAAGGAGACTTGATAAATATCACTATGGTAACTGCCTAGCAACCATATTGGGTTACCCTAGCAACCGAGTAACAAATCACATATCTCTGGACCAGAAAATCGTAGAGACTTCTGGGTTGGTTTATTTCAATCAGGATGTCAAGAAGACTTGATAAGTATCACTATGGTGACTGCCTAACAACCAGATGGGGTTACCCTAGCAACCGAGTAACAAATCACATATCTCTGCACCAGAAAATCAGAGAGATTTCTTGGTTGATTTATTTCAATCAGGATGGCAAGGAGACTTGATAAGTATCACTATGGTAACTGCCTAGCAACCAGATGGGGTTACCCTAGCAACCGAGTAACAAATCACATATCTCTGCACCAGATAATCGTAGAGACTTCTGGGTTGATTTATTTCAATCAGGATGTCAAGGAGACTTGACAAGTATCACTATGGTAACTGCCTAGCAACCACATTGGGTTACCCTAGCAACCGAGTAACAAATCACATATCTCTGGACCAGAAAATCGTAGAGACTTCTGGGTTGGTTTATTTCAATCAGGATGTCAAGAAGACTTGATAAGTATCACTATGGTGACTGCCTAACAACCAGATGGGGTTAGCCTAGCAACCGAGTAACAAATCACATATCTCTGCACCAGAAAATCAGAGAGACTTCTGGGTTGATTTATTTCAATCAGGATGGCAAGGAGACTTGATAAGTATCACTATGGTAACTGCCTAGCAACCACATGGGGTTACCTTAGCAACCGAGTAACAAATCACATATCTCTGCATCAGAAAAGCGTAGAGACTTCGGATTGACTTATTTCAATCAGGATGGCAAGGACACTTCATTAGTATCACTAAGGTAACTGCCTAGCAACCAGATGGGGTTACCCTAGCAACCGAGTAACAAATCAAATATCTCTGCACCAGAAAATCATAGAGACTTCTGGGTTGATTTATTTCAATCAGGATGTCAATGAGACTTGATATGTATCACTATGGTAGCGGTCTAGCAACCATATTGGGTTACCCTAGCAACCGAGTAACAATTCACATATCTCTGGACCAGAAAATCGTAGAGACTTCTGGGTTGGTTCATTTCAATCAGGATGTCAAGAACACTTGATAAGTATCACTATGGTGACTGCCTAACAACCAGATGGGGTTACCCTAGCAACCGAGTAACAAATCACATATCTCTGCAACAGAAAATCGTAGAGACTTCTGGGTTGATTTATTTCAATCAGGATGGCAAGAAGACTTGATAAGTATCACTATGGTAACTGCCTAGCAACCATATGGGGTTACCCTAGCAACCGAGTAACAAATCACATATCTCTGCAACTGAACAACATAAAGACTTCTGGCTTTGTTCTTGGGACTCAGGGTAGCAAGGATCAATCCATCCATCAATCAATCCATCCATCTATCTATCTATCTATCTGAGGGTCAATATCTATCTATCTATCTATCTATCTATCTATCTGAGGGTCAATGTCTATCTATCTATCGATCTATCTATCTATCTATCTGAGGGTAAATATCTATCTATCTCTCTATCTGAGTGTCTGTCTATCTATCTATCTATCTATCTATCTATCTATCTATCTATCTATCTATCTAGCAACTAAGTTAAACTTTAAACTACTTTAAACAAATTTAAACTAAACTAATTTAAACTATAAACTACTTTAAACTAATTTAAACTTCAAACTAATTTAAACTACAAACTAATTTATACTTCAAACTAATTTAAACTACAAACTAATTTAAACTATAAACTACTTTAAACTTTAAACTAATTTAAACTAATTTAAACTTCAAACTACTTTAAACTTCTTCAAACTTTCTGGTCCAAACTTTCACAAGCCAACTTAAAGTTTGTCTCGACGAACTTTTTTTTCTAGTTTATATATAATTTACCTCCAAGAAGTCTGTTCCTGATAACAGTTTAGTGAGCAATTACTTGAAGAACACCTGTATTGTAACATGAGATTAATAATTTACAAAATAACACGATTTAACAAATAAAGTCAATTACTGTTAACTTGATGAGTATGTAATTGCACTACACTGGCTATTTTTAAAACCCATTAATTTACTGCAAGATTAAGGCGCTTATAAGGACGTTTTAGATAACTTAATGTTTGAACATCTGAGCTGCAAATGCAAAAAACATGCTGGTTGGATTCCATGTAATGTGGATCCAGGAATTGGCCATGATGAATTTACTCAAGTATGGGACTCCCCCAGTGATTGGTGCCCTTTAAGCAACTTTGAATATATAAAACATTACAAAAAATGTCTGCTAAATGGCAAGCAAAACATGTATCCAACATTATGCCCATGTTTAGGGGGAAATAGCTATGCTTCCAACAATATGGAGTGATCTTTTGTTGTAGGTACATATTCTCACTTGTCAAAGGATTCAGTTTTCATAGAAATGCACTTGGTAATAAAACATTTTTTAAACTCTTAACTAAGAAATAACTATCAGTCAACAACATGGAAGTTGATTGTACACTTACCTTATTTGTGCATATTTTAATGATTATGTGCTCTTTGATTTCTTTAAAATGCATTACTTTGGCATAGTTATTATTTATGTAAAAGCAATACAAATTGTGTTCACGGAATTTTGTTATTCAAAGCATTTCTCGACACTTTCTAAAAATATCCACAAACTTGTATACTCCTAAAAATAAGTTAACATGCCTTAAAAACATAACAAAGTACAGTATACATTTACCACAACATCCACCTCAACTTCAAGGACAAAAGCATGTTATGCCTCTTCTAAAAGCAAGTACACATTACATAGCTCAGATGTACAGTCTATTGTAGAGAATTGCTGTTGACATGACAACTTCTCTCTTTGGCAATAAACTGAAGAGGCTTGTTACATACTTCGGTGACACTTCCAATCAGCACTAGTACTAAACTGAGGCAGAGGTCCAGACCAGTCACTTTGCCTGGGCCCATTCATCAAAAGGCTGTGGGAATTACATCATACAAAAGCTGATTTCTTGCTAAATTCCAACATTGGTCACAGGCCCATATTTCATGATTAGCAAAGTCTTTGGGGAGTAATTGTTGTCAAAGGTATGAATGAGGCCTGCCTGGGTTACCGAACCACTCCATTTAAAAGCATTTGTTTAGACATCACTTTGCAAAAAGTTACTGTTATGTTACTGGATCAACTGCCACAAATTCCAGCCTTTGTAGCTGTCAGTGAAACCTCATGAGTGATGCCTGAGGGACAACAAAAAAGTTTTAAGGATATTTTCACTAGGAAAATAGGTTTCAGTGTGTGCTGGAATTGTCTAATGGTTACCTTGCAAGAGTTTAATCATAACACCCCCCCCATCCCACCACAAATACTAATTCTTCATTTGAAAGATTGAATTTCACAAGTTAATTTGAGGAAAATAAAGACAAGGGACCTTTCATCAGAAAAGCACTTAAGAACAACACTGATATTTGATAGAACTTCTAATCGCTGTTTAGAAAAAAAAAATGCCGGCTGTCTAAGCACTCTTGGATTGGATTCCCTCATTTCCACTTGTGGATTGTGATTGTTCTTTGGTACTACCATTCATTTTTATAGGGTCACCATACAATCCAGATCACTCATTCCTTTATTCATTTGAAGCACTGCTAACACTTAATGTTCCTCTAGAAGCTGTCATCCTTCACAATTCTAGAAAAGCATTCCAGCACCATCCACACTCGCATGCTTACATTCCCACTGCACAAGAACTTCAGTCCAAAGCATGTTAACCATAATAATTATTCAACCCATCTTTTGTGTTTTAACTCAGTTCTTTCTCAGCACAGTGAACTCTGTGTGAATTGATTGTTAATGAATACAAACTATGGGTAAAATGTGAATGTGACTGTTAGAGAAACTCAAAGGGCCTTGTTATGGTATTCCATGCATTAGAATCTCAAAGGGCCACAAGAATGGAGTCACGTGGTGCCACGAGGGGGTCGGACATGTGAACAGCGAGCTCTGCACACTTTGCTAGTTTTTAATTCTTTTTTGTCTTAAACAGATGAACCGATTCAATACACCCTGCTCCATATCTGTTCTATGAAGTCAAAATGTCAAAGAATTCAAAATCCTCAGGCTCTTACTTACATTCTCAAGCTGATACCCCAGACAGGGCCGCAGACCAGGGACTCAGTTTGGAAGGTGCGGCGGGAGAGATACAACGTCAACTGTCAAGCATGTCTGTAATCCTGGTGAAGGTTGTGGCAGACTTGGAGGATCTTGCTGTAATATGTCGATGGAGACGAAATTCTCTGAGTTGGTTACAAGAATCAGGGACTTCGAGAAACGGATCGATTATCTGGAGTCATTGGAGAGGGAATTAGCTGCTAACCTGCTAGTGACCAAAGTAGATTTGGAACACGTTTGGGAAAAGCTGGAAGACCTTGAGAATCGTAATGGGCAAAACAACATTTACTGACGAATTTCAACAAATTGTTGGAATTAATGAGTATGGGGAAGGTCGAGATATGGCAAAATTCCTAGACGAGCTCTTTCTGAGTCTGCTCAACATAACCGGCCATAAGCTGGATATCGAGTGAGCTCACAGAGTTCCAGCTCAAAGATCCCCGGAAGGAGAATTCTAGCCAAATTTCTGAGATCATCCAATAAAGATCTTCTGTTAAGTGAGGCGAGGAGTAAAGGAAGGCTTTCTTGGAAGAACCACAACATTTTCTTGTTCCCAGAATTCGACAAGAGAGAAAAACGATTCAAGGAATGCAAGACAATCTTATATCAATGGAAGGTCACTTCTGCACTGATGTTTCATACCAAATTGAGAATAGATACTAAGGATGACCGCAAAATATGGGTGAGTAACAATTGGTTATTTTCATGTTGCTGCCTAGTGGGCCTGACTCTCTGAACATTCACTTGTCTGTCTGAGGAAGCTGGGAGCCTTTTTGTTTCTTTTTGTGTTGGTTCTACCTAGCAGCTGGAGTTTGTTTTGTGGAATAACAATCCTTCAAAAAAAATTTTTGCACTGAAGTTCCTGGCCAGGTTAAGAATTGATGCTAAGGATGGCTGCAAATGTCATCACTTGTCCCCAACAAGTGATGTCCTTCATAAAGCCTATGGAATGAGTAAGTCATTGTGTGGAGCTAGCTTTGCAGTCTAGTGGACCTGACTCACTGAACATTTACTTGACCATCCGAGGAAACAGCGCCTTTTTTTTCTTTGTGTGCTGGTTCTGCCTGGCAGCTGGAGTTTGTTTTGTGGGGTGGTACTCCTTCGGGACAGTGTGCGGGTGAATCTGCACACTCTTTATGTTTATGCCTCCTATTGGCTGGAGTTTGTTTTTTGGAGTATTCTTTGAAGGACATTGGAAGGATTAGGTCATATACTGCACTCATAAACAGCCGGCTCACTGAGCATTCGTTTGACTGGCTGAGGAAACTGAGTGGCCCATTTTTGTGCTGATTCCACAAAATGCTGAACTAGGAGTTTTTTTTTCAGAAGGATTGCATCTTCGGGACAGTTATGCAAAGGAATATACACATTCTGCCTATTGGCTGGAGTTTGTATACAGATTTTCTTCTGTTATGTAATTCTGTCTCACAAAATTTGTACAAAAGCACCGGACTTGAGCAATCCGAAGGCATAGTTGTTGCGGGGACTCTCGTAGGCGTACATCGACTGTTTGAGTTTAGAGGGATGGACGCCGGTTGGTGCTGTCATACACGGGGTTAATGTGCAAGTTTTTCTTGTTTTCTGTGGTTTGAGGGAAGTTCAGGGTTTGACTAATGCACTAATGTTGCAATGTGGTCTTTATAATTTTTTTTTTAATGTCCACATTGCAACATTAGTGCATCAAAATGTCAATTGTTAATATGAGTGGATTATCTCTCTCAATGTGGAATGCAAATGGGTTGGGGCACCCCATTAATAAAAGGAAGTTTATTTCTTAAAGGAAATATAATATAGTGTTTCTTCAAGAAAGTTGAAAGATTTGGGAAGATATGGGGTGAACATGTTTTCTTTAGTGTTGGCTCAAGTAAGAGCAGGGGAGGCATTACATTGATAAGTAAACATCTACAGCTCAGATGTCTCAAACAGATTAAAGATAAATTAGGAAGTGTCATTATTGCTTTAGCAGAAACTCTATGTTCTCAAATGGTTGATTTTGGCTAATATTTACGCACCTAATGCTGATGATCAGGGCTTTTATTTAGATCTTGAAGGGATGTTGCAAGCCACTATGATATAAAATTGGGAGGAGACTTTAATCTTTTGATGGATTCAGTCCTTGATCATAGTGGAGCAAAGTGTACATAGTGTACAAACATAGTATGTACGCCCCCTAGAGCAAAATTGATGCTTAAAAGTAGAGGTGTGAATCTTCACTGCCCTCAAGATTCGATCACGATTGTAAGGGTAATGATTCGATTATAAAATGAATCTCGATGCATCACGATGCATCTTGTCCTTCAATAGCTTTCTTTTTCAGTTTCTTCAAAATGTTTTTTTTACTCTCTATTTTTTCCCATTCAGCTTTTTATTTAACAGCTTTTTTAAAAATCAGAATGAGTCACATTACATAAACTGGCCTTTCACATTCAGTATGAGCTGTGAACAAAACATGGAACATACACAAGATTAAATAAATGGTTCTATAGTTTAAAAGAGTATCTCAGTTCCCCGTCTGTTGCTCACTTCGACAAGTGACTGAACAAGCAGTTGTATGGCATATTCAGAAAGGAAAGGTCTTATTTTCCTGATATTGTTGAGTGTAAATCTACATGATCTTGCAGTCTTTGAGATGTGGTCTGTGAAATTTAGTTTGTTATCGATGGTTACCCCTAGATGGAAGGCGATACTGTAGTTGAACCCAGCTGCATGGTGATGTTGTGTTCAACAGCAGGGTTGGCTGGAGTTCGGTCTTAGCTGGGCTGAGTTGCAGGTGGTGTTCCTTCATCCAGGCCGAGATGTCTGCCAAACAGGCAGAGATTCGAGCAGTCACTGTGGTGTTGTTGGGCATGTCCTCAGCGTAGCAGTGGTAAGAGAAACCATGTGACTGAATGATGGGTCCCAGTGATGTTGTGTATATGGATAAGGGAAGTGGCCCAAGCACTGATCCCTGAGGTACTCCAGTAAGTAACTGATGTGGCTTGGATACCTCACCTCTCCAGCCTACCTTGAAGGACCTATCTGAGAGATAGAAGGTCAACCAGTCCAGCACAGTTCCTCTTATTTTAAAGACGTCTTTCTGCCTCAGTGTAGTTTCTGGATGCGGTTGATTTCTCCCAAACTCTGACGATCATAAAAGCTGCCTCGAGTGCCTGGGCTGCGATCACACGCAGGCAGCGTTTTATGAATGGTTCATGTTCTCAGTTCGAGAACATAGCCATGGCAGCATTGCGGTCGCGGCTTTCTTTTGTCATGAGAGAAAGCCACTTCAGCCACCCCCCGTGCCTCGCCTCCTTCCTACGGGATTGGGGTTTGACCGCTGGGGTTGATACATATGAGATCGCTTCAGCACTGGTCCCAGACTAGAGCATGGCGCCACGGCATGCACCATGTGATCATCACCCCTGCCTGCCGCCAAACGTCAAAACCCTGGACAGACCTCTGCTTTCTGCGGACAGGAGTCCCCTTGCAGCAGGTGTCCTGACACGTCCTTGTCACGACCGGCAATGGGCACGCAGCCACATGCCATTGGAAAGGGGCCCCACTGTGCTGGCACATCGATGGCCTAGAGTTGCTGACTGTATTCTTTGCCCTGCGGAAGTTTCTCCCATTAGTTCGAGACAAACATGTCTTAATCAGGTCAGACAGTACCACCGCGGTAACGTACATAAATCGCCAAGGTGGCGTATGCTCCGCCACATGTTACGACTCGCCCGTCGTCTCCTCCTTTGGAGCCAGCAGCGACTCAAGTCCCCGGCAAACTCAATGTGGTAGCGGACGTGCTGTCACGACAAACTTTGCCCTGTGGAGAGTGGAGGCTTCTCTCCCAGCTGGTCCAGCTTATTTGGGAACGATTCGGCAAGGCCGAGGTAGACCTGTTTGCGTCCCGAGAGACCTCCCACTGCCTGCTCTGGTATGCCCGAACAGAGGCTCCCCTTGGGGCTGACGCACTGGCACACAGCTGGCCCTCGGGGCTGCGCAAGTATGCATTTCCCCCAGTGAGCCTTCTTGCACAGGTGCTGTGCAAGGTCAGGGAGGACGAGGAGCAAGTCACCATAGTGGCTCCCTACTGGCCCACCTGGGCCTGGTTCTCGGACCTTGTACTCCTCATGACAGCCCCATCCTAGAAAGACCTTCTTTCTCAGGGATGGGGCACGCTCTGGCATCCACACCCAGACCTCTGGAATCTCCACGTCTGGCCCCTGGAGGGGACGCGGAAGATCTAGTTGGTCTACCACCTGCCGTCGTAGACACAATCAACCAAGCCAGAGCCCCCTCCACCAGGCAACTTTACGCCCTGAAGTGGCGCTTGTTCGCGAATTGGTGCTCTTCCCAGGCTGAAGACCCACAGAGGTGCACAGTTAGGTCAGTGCTCTTATTCCTGCAGGAGAGGCTGGAGGGGAGGCTGTCCCCTTCCACCTTGAAGGTGTATGTTGCTGCTATCGTGGCCCACCACGACGCAGTAGACGGCAAGTCTCTGGGTAAGCACAACTTAATCATCAGATTCCTAAGAGGCACCCGGAGGTTAAATCCTTCCCGGTCAAGCCTGTTCCCCTCCTGGCATCTCTCAGTGGTCCACTCGGGTCTTCCGAGACCTCCCTTCGAGCCGCTAGAATTAGTTGGACTCAGGGCCCTCTCTCTAAAGACTGCCCTGCTGATTGCGCTCGCCTCCATCAAGAGGGTCGGGGACCTGCAAGCGTTCTCTGTCAGCGACACTTGCCTGGAGCTCGGTCCGGCAGACACACATGTGATCCTAAGACCGCGACCGGGCTACTTGCCCAAGGTTCCTACCACACCCTTCAGAGACCAGGTAGTGAACCTGCAAGCGCTGCCTCGGGAGGAGGCAGACACCTTCGTTGCTGTGTCCGGTACGTGTTTTGCGTACCTACTTGGGCCACAGACATATGTAGATATGTCTGCCTCCCTGGCAGACATATGTAGAGCAGTGGGTTGGGCAACACCTATTACCTTTGCGAGATTTTACAATCTCAGGGTTGACTCAGTATCGTCTCGTGTTTTCTCAGGTCCGAGCCTTTAGAACTCGGTACACGTTGATGGACTGACCGGGTGGATCGCTTGCACCTAGCGCCCTGTGGCTACTGTGCGCTTTCTCTCCCAGGAGATCCTGTTCATTCGGATCCCTGGATGACTCCGGAGAAATTTGCCGACCCAATCCACTGTGGGTACTCAAATCTACCCTGTACTGTAATAGGTGCTCCACAGGCCGGGACTCCTGCATGGACTCCTCCTGTGTGTATTTTCCACGGTACGGTCCCCTTACCAGTGGACCCGCGTCTCCCTTAGGCAGTTCCAGCTGCCCTCTGGTTGCCGTGTTGTAGCAACTCCCCCCACCTTGAGGCTGGATCTACCACCACGCCATTTTCCCACATGCGACCTGAGTGGCCCATGTGATGTATTTCGCCACTTTTAACTCCCCCTTTCTGTGCAAATGTTGTTTCTGCAGGGTCTTTTCCCCCAGAAAAAATAGTAAACTGGGTAAGACCCCCTTCCCACGATGCGTGTAAAGGCCCCAGCCGTTTGGCTCTATGCAAGAAACATAGAGAAAAGAGGCCCGGCGAGGCTCGGCCCGTTCCCAGGTTGGCAAGCGTCGCCATGTTCCTCTGTTTAGGGTAACCAGAAGGATTCCGACGACTTTTGTGGGGCATTGGGGAAGGGTACATGCAGTCTGACACAGCTGGTCGCCTTTGCACATAAAATACATGCCCACTCCTGTGTCAGCAGCAGTGAGCGACAGACGGGGAATGTCTAGGTTACGTATGTAACTGCCGTTCCCCGATGGAGGGAACGAGACGTTGTGTCCTGCCGGCCACGTCACAGAGTCGAGCCACTGTTGTGGCCTGACCATTTCTGACTCCTCAGAAAAATCTTGAATGAACTAGACGTATTTCCCTGCCTTTATACCCGTATTTCCGGGGGTGGGGTATGCAAATACTGTCTACCAACTTCTCATTGGCCTTTTTGCATAGATCAAAGGTATATTTGGCGCTCAAGAGAGACCCCTAGTGACGCTTCTTCGACACAACGTCTCATTCTCTCCATTGGGGAACAGAGGTTACATACGTAACCTAGACGTTTTTCAGTTTCATTCTTTAGAACTATATAAAACATCTCTTAAAAGCACAAATAAATATTGGTTCTCCATCAAAACATGCTATTACGCCCACTGATTATATTATTATTTTTGTTTAAGCATTGTAAATCATTTAATAGTATTTAATTATTATTTAAAATTAACCTATGCCATGATATTCATTTTAATTTTTAAGAACAAATGGAAGTTGCTGATTCAGGATGAGAGATATATCTTCTTCTATGAGAGTGCAGCTGTCATCCTCTCCTCACCTACACAGGTGATAGTATAGTGGTTTAAATAGTGCAGTTTTTGCTTCAGAAATTTATCAAGCATCCCTTATGCACTGTGCTATCTATTTGCTCTGCGAGTAGTAGATAAAACCTTTATCATCAGGTGTGTGCACTCTCCTGACAATCGAGTTACTGGCAATGACAAAAGCCAATGAAATGGAGTAGAGAAAGGCATGGGGGGTAATGAAAGGCATCGGGGCATGAGAACTCATAGAGTTGGAAGGGAATATTAAAAGTACAGAGACAGAGCTGAAGCACCGAATGTCGTCAGATGGCCTCAGAGAATTGACCGGATTGAAATACAGATATAATACTATTTTGTCACAGAAGGTGGAGTTTTGGTTATTTAGGGCAAGACTTTGAGTCTGGGGACAACGCAGGGAAGCTTTTGGCTAAATATATAAAGCAGAGAGAGTCTTTTTCTTCCATTGCCCCAGTGAAATCTGTCGGTGGTGAAATTGTTACCTTGGCCATTGATATTAATAATACTTTTAAAGAATTCTATCTTGATCTCTATAGTTCCACTTCTTCGTCTACAAATGAAGATATTAGGAATATTGTATAACTCCCTAAACTGACGATTGAGCAAAAAAAGATTCTGAGATAACCTTGGAGGAGTCTGGCGAGGTAATTAAGGCCTTGCCTATAGGCAAGGCTCTGGGGCGAGATGCTTTGTGCTGAGTTTTTTAGATCTTATGCTACAGAATTGGCTCCACTTTTGTTAGAAGTATATATAGAATCATTAAAGAATAAAAGGCTTCCGCGAACCATGATGCAAGCTCGGATCAGTCTGATTCTTAAAAAAGACAAAGATCCAAGCAAGTGTAGGAGTTATCGTCCAATTTCCCTGATCCAACTAGATGTTAAAATGTTGTCAAATACAGTATATTTGGCTAACTGATTAAGTTATGACATCTCATATACATATAGATCAGGTGAGGTTTATTCGGGGCTGCAGCTTTTCTGATAACATTAGGCATCTCATCAATATTTTTGTGGTCAGTGGTGAATGATCAGACTCCTGTTGAGGCCATCTCACTGGACGCTGAAAAGGCATTTGATATGGTAGAATGGGATTATCTTTTTAAGATTTAAAAAAATATTCAGGTTCAGGAATACTTTTATTGGATGGATAAAGTCACTTTATAGACAACTGACAGCTCTGACAGCGTATTGCCCAGTAATGGCCAAGTTGCTTAGATGTGTTTTCTGATAGGATTGTTAAAGCTAAAATTGGTTGTCAAGCTTTAATTAAGCTACTCTCAGGGCTGGACTGGTAAGAGAAATGGGCCTGGGATTTTACATGGCAACTAGCCATGTGGTGTCAAACATACCAACTCACATCAACTCTCTCTCTCTCTCTCTGTCTGATTCCCTGTCATGTGAAGCTTGCCAAAATAACAACAGGAGTACCACGTGAGAATAAACAATTGTAATAGAGTGATTTAGGGTGTTTTCAGACCTGCAGACCTTGATTTATTTCCAAAACAGGGGCTAAAAAAAATTATGCATTTTTATGATGCATTTTCTTAATTTAGAAGATTTATCTCATACATTGATATACCGATTACAAAAATGCTTGGTGACAGAATCACTATGGATTACAATAAGTGTTTGTAATGATATGCAGCTGAGTGTAATGAAAATGTTCAGAACAGCTTGCCATCTTGTCAGATCCTTCATAAAAGTAGAGACGCATTGGTCACTTTACGAGAACACAAGATCCCAACACGGGTGACAGAATTTCTTTTTTAAGAAACCCGAATGTGATTTTTTGTTTTTGTTTTTTTGTTTTTGTTTATGAAGCCGTTAACTCAGCAGGGAGTTCAGACGGTCAAGTGATTATTAACCTCCTATGGAGAGCCGCTAATGCATGCTTCATCTCTCCCCACCTGACCGGCGATTATGTTAATAAAGCTCACACCTGAAAATCAACGGCATAAAGATCTCTGTTTTATTACTTTACTTTGAAAGAAACAATTAAAAGCTTATTATTGTAATTGTTATATTACATTTATATGCATATTTTTTTCATGTTCAATAAATTATATTTCATCCTTGTTTTGTGTTTATAAATTACTTATTTGTTTTACTGTTTTTTATTACTGTTTATTATTTGTCTTATAAGTACATAAGTACAACCCTGTTCAGCAGGTGTTGGTGGGTGAACAATATAAAAAAATACATATGGAGGGGTAGCTGTTTGTGAGTGCTTTTAAACACCTCTGATAATTCAACATATTAAAAAAAGGTTACTTGGATCAGTGATTGGGAAACAACAAGTCAGCGCAACCCTTAAGTTGCAGCCTGTAATAACTTGTGAATAGGGTAGGAAATGAAAGTTATGTGTGTGATGGGCAATATGATTAATGAGAAAAACTTGACAGTGTAAACTCCATGTGTACGGATTCAAATATCTGTGGAGTGCAGGCCTGTTGTTATCAGACAATCGGGGAAGTTTCCCTCTGTGTTTGTGCACACTTACCAGGTTAAGTTGAGACTTGTAGAGAGCCACAGCCATTGAAAGCTCATGACAGTGTTTGGAGTTTGGACACATGAGATCTTGCTGTTGAAGGTATATGTACTGTTTGATAGGAGAGGAGAGGAGAGGAGAAGATAATAAGCTTCAGCAAGATAGGGGTGCACGTTTTGCAGTTGGCGACTTTGTGGATTTGACCTTGACCAGTAACCCTGCTGTTTTACCATCAAATTGTTTTAGGAACAGAATTCCTAAATTGTTATTGTGTCTTCATATCCTCAACTACTATTGGTCAGTAAAACAGTCTGGTTGAGGAAGTAAAAATCCTATTTTTCTTCTAAAACATTTTTTCTCAATTATTGTTTATTTTCAAAGCATACTTATAAATCTCTATGGACAGACCTTCTGTGAGTTCAAAGGTTTGTTAATCAATAGAATGCTTCTATTGAAGTTATCAGTCTGTGTTAATTCAACTTAATTTGTTAAAAATGTCTTAATAAGTGTCAAATAGCCGGATTCCAGATAAAGAACTAGATAAATAAACTTACGGAAACAAGGTGGCTGAAAAATGTGCAGGCACTGTTGCACTCTATAAATAGATTAAAATAAAAAGCACTGATTCCAAGAATTCTTTAAGTTTGCACAATGAGAGGTAAGATGTTTTATATGCTTCAAATATGAAGGAAAGTGTGCCAATGAAATAGTTGTGTAGATACAATGTCTGTATCTCAAAGAATTAAGTGTTCCAAATCTCCATACAAAATAACCTGTTAATTTATTTTTAGGTAATCAACCAACCAATCATGGAGACACATACTTAAGATTGAGTTGATAATAATAAAGTGCACAGGTGTGCCCACAGCTTGTATTTAGGTCAACAACTAAAGCAACAACTGTGAACTCTATTTAGATGTGTCAATCAGCAGAGTGTGGTAGAGAAAGTATTAACTTTGTAACACATTCCATCGAAAAACCCAAATCACTCATATCAGTCATTTTCCACTTGTGTCAAATTTGTTTCAAGAGGGTGTTGTTGATTCAACAGTACAGAAACACTCCTCTTTTTGTATGTAAAGGGTGGACAGGTTACCACTAGTTAGCACATCCTTCTCTTTTTTGTATTTTTTTTTTAAGCACACCTGGCAATAAAGCTGTAAAAAGGCAGAGGCCTGGGCCGGGTCGTGATTCCGCACACCCAGCCCCTAATCAGGCTAATCAAGCCTCAGAGAGGGATAAAGGCCGACTGGAAGCTGCAGTGCGAGAGAGAGAGATAGAGAGATTTACGGACAGCTGTCAGACACCTTGGTGTGTTTGTCTTTTTTTTCAGTTTCTTATTAAAATATTATTTATATTCTCCAACCGGTTCTCACCTCCTCCATTCCATTAATCCCTTTACACTGGTGCCGAAATCCGGGAAGGAGGAGGGATGCTCCGTAGTGGAGTCCTCGCCACTACCATCCACCCCAACGGAGCAGCCGCGGCAATCCGCCGGAGCAGCCTGGCCGCCTGGAAGTGGATGAATGGCCGCCGACCGCAAGGGGAGGAGGGACTCCCAACCAGCCGCCTGGAGCGGTTACTGCTGCCATGGGCAGGGGAGACCCTTACCGTCCACCAAAAACGCAGCGGGGCGCTCCATGTGCCGGGGCCAGAGGAAAGCGGAGGCAGGGATGTACATCATACCGGGGGCTCCTCGGCATGAGAGAATGAGGGAGGAATGTAACAGGGCAGAGGGTAGGGCCAGGTTGTGATTCCGCACACCTGGACCCTAATCAGGCTAATCAAGCCTCCGAGAGGGATAAAGGCCAACTAGAAGCTGCAGTGCGAGATAGAGAGATTTACGAACAGCTGTCAGACCCCTTTGTGTGTTTGTCTTTTTGTTTCAGTTTTATATTAAACTATTATTTATATTGTCAAGCCGTTTCTCGCCTCCTCCTTTCCATTAATCCCTTTCCAAAAGCTCATTCTGATTCTTTTTGATCATCGCATCAGCAAACAACAATGTTCTATGCATAGCCATGCGCATCTACACAGGCGGCAGCCAATTAGCCTGAGGATTCTCTTCTTCAACGTTTAGTGAAACACAGCGGGCCATGTGATTTCAACATGGCGAAACATATCGAAGGGGATTACCTGCACCATGTAGAATAAAACACTTTTTTTTTTTTTATAGAAAACTATAATGAATTCAGCTTCATCTCATGTGAGTGTACACCATTTGGATCAAACTTCACAAAAACACAATTCATTCATTAATGTGTAAACATTTTTTAAATTGGCTCCAAACTACTGAATGCACCTTTAAAAATGTGCTTTTTCATGTTTTGCTAGTGAAATTGGTCACCAAACTTCAAATCACTGCCCCCATTGGCCAAAGCTAGAACTGTTTTTAAATGCATGTGCGTGTCAACTACTGTTTCAGGGTGAAATATCCACGGAGTAGAACTGAAAGAGAGTTGTGTGAAATGGGTTTTTATTTTAGTAGATCATGTAATACAGTCAGCATGAATGCATATTATATTAAACATACAACCTAATCCAAACCCCAACTCTAAACCAAACCATCAGTTGAGTACAAATGTTATTTTAGGGTGAAAATGCAACCTCTGAAATTTACTCACCATTGTTTATGTGAATGCAATTACTTTTTGATTATCACAGGACAAAAACCTATGTCTTTGAGGCTGCCCACAACATACAATAAGTAGCACCACAGGAGCCAAGGTAAACACATATGTCACACATAAGTGAAACATGATGTCAGATGTACTACTGTAACTGATTTACTGATTTATTAACTTGCCAATGCGTTGGCCCATGGCAAACCCAAAGCCATTTTTCTATCAGAGCCATACAGCAAACAGAACCTAACCACAGCACACTATGCTTGAACTCTGTCAGAACCTCCAATGAATTTATGGCAAAGAGTATATGATTACTATTTGTGCAAGAAAGATTTTATTATTTAGCACAAGTTAAAGACTGGACCACTCGATTTATTGGAAACAGGTGTCACGTTTTACTGTTATTTTCCATTGAGGGGCAGCTGCCCTGGAAATACTGTTCATCTAACAGATTAAGAACATTCACGTATTTCATTTATTGACAAGTCATTGAGCAACAATGGGAAGCAACATTGAGTACCCTTTACAGAAATGCTGCATTAATTCTGACCCCATCGGATTAACTCGCTAGCTAGCTTAGTTAATTGTATTAAATGGTCAAAATCTCACTCAAATTTATCAGTGAATAAAGAAACAATATAAAATTGAAGAAGAAACATATGATATTCATTAATGATTAAACATTTTAATGGACACAAACAATTATTCAAGCCCATTTAAACTTAAATAAAAATAAAACAAAATAAAAGTTTAATAATTGTCACGATCATAATTGTCATGTCACGAGTTTGTCAGTTTGTTCTGTGTGTTTTGTAATTTTCTCGCCCTCACAGGCGCTGTTAATCATGCATGATCAGTGTTTCCATGGAAACATTGATTGTTCCCAGGGTAATGCTGATCATGCCACTAATTAGCATGCTAGCAGCACCTGGTTCTCCACTGATTCACTCCCTACTTAATCCCTTTGTGTTCTCAGTATCTTTGCTAGATTGTTGTTTGGTGTGAAGTAACTTACCTCACTTTCTCTGCCTAGTTGGTTGCCCGTCTCGGGTATCTGTTTGGTTGCCCGTCTCGGGTATCTGTTTGGTTGCCCGTCTCGGGTATCTGTTTGGTTGCCCGTCTCGGGTATCTGTTTGGTTGCCCGTCTCGGGTATCTGTTTGGTTGCCCGTCTCGGGTATCTGTTTGGTTGCCCGTCTCGGGTATCTGTTTGGTTGCCTGTCTCTGCCCGCGTGTAGGGAGTGTGGTTGCCTTCCAGGTTTCTGTAGGCATGTTCTCTGCACTCACAAACATTCAACAGAGGATTCCTCGTCTCTGCCCGCATGTCGGGAGAGTTAATGCCTTCCAGTTTGCTGTGCACTGTTCTCTGCATTTCACTATGCTTCAATGGTGGATTCCTACAAATCTGCTCCTGACTTCCACGATGCACACACTCGCCTACAAACACACTATTCATGGATCTGCAGACAGTACCGCATTATCAGTCTTCGCCAGCAGGGTTGAAGTGAATATTTATTGTTAGTAATTCCTTTTGAACTGTTCCTCTACTCTTTTGGTCTCTTTGTTTCACTCCCACTGTCTAGACCTGTTATGAGGATATGATCAGTTCATCAGACTTTTTTTTTTTTTATTTGATTTTTTTTTTTTGTCTTTTTAAAATGTATTTACTGAAAGGTAAATGTAGACTCTACTTATGAGTAAATGAAGTGTTTGTGACACGATACAATGTATGGAATCAAAGATGCTTTTACAACTTTTTTTTTTATTGTTAGTGCAAGCACTACATTTTTAATACTTTATTTTAAAGTACAAATGTTAATTGGTTACTTAAGCAATATCAAAGGTGTGTTTTCACCACTTCATGATTAATCCATTTTGAACTTTATCCTGAATGGAGAGGCTCAATAATATACTAGTTTTTGCAGGGAAGTGTTTGCTAAGGCCTTGTATCAAATGCCATTCACCTGATGACTTTTCTTCCTGCAAGTCAACAAGAGAACTAAACAAGGTGAAAAGGTTACACAATAAAAACAGAAAATCCCTCACTGTATTACTAGTGATGAAATCAAAAATGTGCCTTCTAAATACCAATGTGAGAGGGCAGGGTGTCTATGTACATAGAAATCAGAAAAGCCCAGCGGAATACCTGAACCATGAGTTTAGAGCAGTAAACACTTCTTATTCATTGTGCCTTCAAATGGCATCTGAACTTCTGTCAGAAAAATATGAGTGTGCTGTTATGTCTACAGTCAATTGAGAGGCAATTACATAGAACTAATCTGTCATTACTGGTAAAACGTACTAAGCCCAGAGACATTGTATCAAATCGCATGGGTTTGACAAAGCATGCCTGTCAGATAAGCCTGTTGCATACCGATGATCGCAGAGCTTGTATGCTCAAGCATAGCATGAAAGAGGGAAAATGTCAATGTTTACTGTATGTGGCATGTGAAAGGCAGAGGAGCTCAAGTTGTTGATGATACAACTGATCTGTAATCTTCCTTTTAAAGTGGTTTTAATTTACTCAACTGCTTGTCACCAGAACACAATCATTTATGAATTGTATTTTACTTCCATACATTTGGTGCCTTGATAATTCAATAGACTCCTTTATGGCTGTAGAATTCACTGGCCCCTGAGAATATGAGACTGACAAATTAAGATGGAAAGTCAGGCCAAAACAATTTCTCACATACCACAAGCTTAATGTCATGTTAAAGTGTTTTGAAAACTTGAGATCTCTCCAGATTATGACTAGCTAATGGATGAAACCCCTCCTCTTCTGCCTGTATACATTACATGGTTAAGAATGGCCAAAGACACTGACCGGTCCTCTACTATCTTACACTCTGAAAACAATATCTTAATCCATCAAAGGTCTTCAGAGTGTCTGACTGGATAAATTGTGTGTGTGTGGGAATTGCCCATAAATATTACCTAAATCTGACAAAACCACCCATTGGGAATATTTAGGAAATCCTTTATTCAGAAATAAAGCAAAAACAGTATATAGCTTTATTAACACAAAAGAAAGATATTTATAAAGATATTCTTCAATTGAAGACCCCCCACCACCACCACCAACAGACACACACAACACACACACACTTCACACTCTTGAAGAATGTGGGTGAGAGAATAAGGTAGATCTAACTGCTCCCAGATGTTAGTAGGTCATTGATGGTAGTCAGGTATTCTGCTGACATCATCCCCATGAGTTGAAAGTATTCAGTGTGACAAGTTAAAAACACATTGTGAGCTTAAATGGCCATGTTCATCTTGATTTGAGGCAAGACAGTGAAGCCAACAAACCCTTTTAAAAATAGAAATATTATATGCTTTCTACTAATTTAACATTTAAAATGATAAATGTTTTACGTAAATAGTTTATTATATTTTGTGGCAGACTAGTAAAGCATTGAAGAGACATTAAATAAAGCTGCTTTAGAAGTCAGTGTATTGTTTATTTCATTTCAGTAATTTTATAAAGTGTTATTTTTTTATATAATTAATTAACCTAATTAACCAATGAATGTGTTAAATTATTATTTCTAATATCATTAATTCACAGACCTATTAACCTGTTTAGTTTAGTACTTAACTCCACAGCCCTCAGACCAAATTTTGTAAATTATCTATATTTTATACGGAGTCTCTTTCCTGCTTGTATTGTGCCTTAACATAGCAGATGTCAGGCAGGTAGAGGTGAAGAAAAGACGGAAGTGGATAACAGTGAATGGCAGAACACCTGCAACAAATGTAACTACAAAGAGGCCTCACTGACAGCGCTTCCTTCCCCCCAGCCTCCATCTTGACCCCTCTGGAATCCTGCACCATATTGGAAAAAGATTTCAGTGCTGCTCTTTATCAGATGATGGTCCCAAGAGTCTGTTAAAACCCCCAGGTTTGCAAAATGAGATCTGGTGCGGTGAAAATTAAAGGGTCAAGTAATGGATGGTGTAAAGCTGGTCTAGTTCCACTATCAAGGGGATGACAGAATAGCAGATAACACTGGCTGGAGTTTGCATGATAAAAAGGGAAAACATAACCATTTGGCCAAGAGGGATCTTTAAGAAACCAGTTACTGCAATGAGGTGGACAAAATGGACACATAGATTGAAGAAGTCAGATTTAGCGGTGCTTGACAGGTTTTTTCACAGGAACAGACATATATTACCTGTATCTGTACTACGGTAAAAATTCTGGTTCATAGGGCACAATTTATCCCTGGAAACCAACAGGGCCTGGAACCATGGGGTGTCATAGAAACATGACCCAACTATATTAAAACTTTTAAAAGTCCTCCCCAACTGATATTTGTTCCAAAATTGCAATGGTTCGTGAGCCTGTCACCCCTGCTGCGTTGCTTCATTTAAATACGAAAGGCTTACACAGGAAAGTTATCCATCTGGGATGCACAAAATACCAACAGCACCACTTACAAAACAAACAAGCCCTCGCAACAGATGTCACATGTAAAACTAAATATAACGTGCCTTTGGTTGGGTCACACCTGGAAAACACAGGCAATTAGCCAAAGCAGCCTATGAAAGCCGCTCCATGCCATGATATATATAGCTGTGTTCGCTGTGCAAACACAGAACGTGGTGAATGCAGATACTGCCATGTCGACTGCAATAACCGATTAACTAAGGCACAATGCAAAATGTGTTTATACAATACCCACAAAAGTTTAAATTGACTTTTTGTAAAAATGTCAGATATGTAAATAAATAAGGCTAATTATTACGTCTATACACTCACCTAAAGGATTATTAGGAACACCATACTAATACTGTGTTTGACCCCCTTTCGCCTTCAGAACTGCCTTAATTCTACGTGGCATTGATTCAACAAGGTGCTGAAAGCATTCTTTAGAAATGTTGGCCCATATTGATAGGATAGCATCTTGGAGTTGATGGAGATTTGTGGGATGCACATCCAGGGCACAAAGCTCCCGTTCCACCACATCCCAAAGATGCTCTATTGGGTTGAGATCTGGTGACTGTGGGGGCCATTTTAGTACAGTGAACTCATTGTCATGTTCAAGAAACCAATTTGAAATGATTCGAGCTTTGTGACATGGTGCATTATCCTGCTGGAATTAGCCATCAGAGGATGGGTACATGGTGGCAATAAAGGGATGGACATGGTCAGAAACAATGCTCAGGTAGGCCGTGGCATTTAAACGATGCCCAATTGGCACTAAGGGGCCTAAAGTGTGCCAAGAAAACATCCCCCACACCATTACACCACCACCACCAGCCTGCACAGTGGTAACAAGGCATGATGGATCCATGTTCTCATTCTGTTTACGCCAAATTCTGACTCTACCATCTGAATGTCTCAACAGAAATCGAGACTCATCAGACCAGGCAACATTTTTCCAGTCTTCAATTGTCCAATTTTGGTGAGCTCTTGCAAATTGTAGCCTCTTTTTCCTATTTGTAGTGGAGATGAGTGGTACCCAGTGGGGTCTTCTGCTGTTGTAGACCATCCGCTTCAAGGTTGTGCATGTTGTGGCTTCACAAATGCTTTGCAAATACCTCGGTTGTAACGAGTGGTTATTTCAGGCAAAGTTGCTCTTCTATCAGCTTGAATCAGTCAGCCCATTCTCCTCTGACCTCTAGCATCAACAAGGCATTTTCGCCCACAGGACTGCCGCATACTGGATGTTTTTCCCTTTTCACACCATTCTTTGTAAACCCTAGAAATGGTTGTGCATGAAAATCCCAGTAACTGAGCAGATTGTGAAATACTCAGACCGGCCCGTCTGGCACCAACAACCATGCCACGCTCAAAATTGCTTAAATCACATTTCTTTCCCATTCTGACATTCAGTTTGGAGTTCAGGAGATTGTCTTGACCCTGGACCACACCCCTAAATTCATTGAAGCAACTGCCATGTGATTGGTTGATTAGATAATTGCATTAATGAGAAATTGAACAGGTGTTCCTAATAATCCTTTAGGTGAGTATATAAGATACTTCATCTTACTGGATCATTATGATATATATAGGTTTCAGAGAGTTTTAGATTTTTCAGCTGGTAGTCTGAAATCAGGTTTGAGATGTAATCCCTTGCCTAAATTGAAGCCAGCATCAAGTTGCTAAGTGCCATTTAGCCTATTTGACTAATTCAAATAAGTATATTGACACTGTACTATAGGATGAGTGCAGGTTAGGTGACTATGTATGCCCTAATTGGGATGGTGAGCAAATTTCATGGTGGGGAGCCTGAGGAGGTAATGGTTTTAAGGCAAATTGATTTTGAAACCACTGTCCACTGTCATTTTCCATGTCAAATGAGTGCTGGTCAGGCCTTTCCTGACCAGTGAATCTGAAGGATTCAGGTTAAACCATTCAGGTTATTTGGAGGCTTTATTTGGATGAATTTACATTCAGGAACCTTGCACACATCCTTTCTCAAAATGGCAAAAAAAAGAAAGGATTACTGAGGAAAGGAAGCAGAGACTGAACCAAAACCATTTACTTTGTTTACATGTCCAAAGGCTATTCAAATACAGCCTATATTCTGCACTGTGTAGTCCAACCTGATTTAATTCAACTGATTTATTCACTATTAGAAAACATGTTGATTAGAATAGCTTAGAACAGAATAGAATTTTGGCAATATTAAAGGATAGTTTATAGTATATAATAGAAATATCAATATAAATGGAGTTCAATGGAGTTTAATTAATGGTTTCCTTTTAACAACAATATTTGTACCACACACAAACTAATGTCATACCACATATTTTTTTGATTATTAGGCACTTATCTGTAGCTTTAGGCCTATCCCACACTAGTGATTAATTTTTTTTAATACAGTGAAATAACAACTTACTGTATGTACAGTATATTTGACAATCATATACATTTTGCTTTTATGTTTATTTAAAGTTTTCTTCTTGTTCCAATGTTAATTTAAATTTTGTTCTAGTTATTTTATTATTGCTATTATTTAAATAATATTATATTCCATTTTGTATATGCGGTTTGGCAAATATTCAAAATCATATCCTGTGCTCGGTGTGAACAGAGGACAAAATAAAAACAAAACAAATCAGTCCACCTGTGTGACAAAGAGTCATTTATTTTACCAAGTGGTTAAAATGGACTTGATAAGAGAAACCACCTCAAGAAAACAATCAGTCATCCCAACACTGAGGTCACAATCAACAACATGCCTATCTGACCTGATAGCATCAGCCAGGTGTCAGAGAAAGCTGACAGGCGATAAGGTTACACTGCAACCCAAATTAAATTTTATCAGGTCTGCATGTGTTACAATATGTAAATACGTTATTACAATAATAATAATAAAAAAAAGCTAATATAAAATGTTAGTACATTTCAGGCACTTTTAATTAATTAAGGAGGCAATTTTTCTTTTACTTCTGTTAATCAAACAATTTGTAAAAAAAAATTAATCTTGATTAAAGGGCGAACAAAGAAGCATGGTAAAAAGTTTTGCATTAAACGTGATTATGTTTTTCTGTGTAGAACCTTTTCTGAAATGTGACTTTTTTTAAATGCTTTAAGTTTGGACTCAGTCTTCCAGGACTTCGTTTCCCAAAAGCATTGCAAGCTTGAGTTGATCATAGAGACCAGTGTAGCCAATTGTTTCAACAACCTACTTAGGCTTTACTTATGCTTTTTGGGAAACACAGCCCAGATTAGAATGTTAATGTCATCATATATGAAACCTGTTATAAATGCACTTTTGTAAACTCTTTGGAATATATAATCATCACTTTTCAGCTTATAAAAACACAACCTTCTATCTTCATTGATATTTACATTTTGTATAAATTAAATATAACTTTATATATGCTAATGCTAGCTAAGTTTTAGGGGCACCTAAAACACATAACGTAAGCCTTGAGAAAAGTGAGATAAAGGAAAACAACCTCTAAGTGGATAAAGGAAAAGAACTACCATAGAGCAGACAGCTCACTCAAACTGTATTCAAATAAAGCCACTTTAACATTTCCAAAAATCCATATCCCTCTCATTTTACGTTAATTTCACAATGGATAATAATATGAACATAAGAACATGAAAATTTACTCGGGTAGTAATCTATAAGTATTTCCTCTTATAGATTAAAACAATTTACATTCAGAACAATAGAATTCAAACTGTTTTGCATATGTTCAGCGGGGACAGTCAAGGATTTTTGTGAAAGCAGATTTGTTTTAATTGGTTTACCTTTGTTTTTGTCATTTCGAAGGGGAACATTAGCAGAGTTATCCTCATTTGCTTGTATGAATAACACCTGTGATAAAAACAAAACGACAACAAAAAGCATAATTTTTTAAAACATTTTAATATGTTGAAACAATTTCCTAAATTAATCAGAACATTGGTTCTAAAAGAAAAAGACAGATACCTGTATTCAAATCTTTAAAAAAGCTTAACCGTTTATATGCAAGCAGTCCTCTCATTCTTCTAAACAGCAGTGCATTTATATTGTGACAGTGTTGCTTTTAGAAGTATGTGGTTTAACTGCTATTCTCTCAAGCACCACTCTATACCACTTGTATCATGTACTTGTACTGTGTTTTCACTTGAAATAACTGTGTTCTTGATGACATTTGAGACTTAATCATATCTCCAGATATCTAGTTATGTCTAGTACCTGCTAAAGTGCATTCTTGCTGCTTTGGTATAAGATAGCTTCAACCAAGAATATGATTGTCAATACAGATTATTATTAGGCTATACCATGGCTATAAATATTCCAATAGTCAGTAATTCTGTAAACTACAAATCCTGACGAAATATTTATTGTTTATGATTTATTAATACTTAAGTGCAATATAGTCGCAACTGAACAGGACAGCACAATGTAGCCAATGTCATAGTTGGAAAACAATTTTTTTTAAACAGCAATTTAAAAAAGCACAAAAAAAATAAAATAACATTTTAGTAAAGTTTTGCAATATATTTATGAATAAATACAGTATATATATACACTGGCTGCCAAAAGTTTGTAATAATGTACAGATTTTGCTCTTATGGACAAAATTGGTACTTTTTATTCACCAAAGTGGCATTCAACTGATCACAATGTGTTGTCAGGACATTAATAACGTAAAAAATTATTATAGCAATTTGAAAAAATAAAATAAAAAATGTGCAGAACTTCTTAAAATACTTCAAAGAGTTCTCATAAAAAAATCCTCCATGTCCAGCAATGACAGCTTTGCAGATCCTTGGCATTCTAGCTGTCAGTTTGTCCAGATACTCAGGTGACATTTCACCCAACACTTCTTGTAGCACTTGCCATAGATGTGTCTGTCTTCTCGAGCACTTCTCACACACCTTACAGTCTATCTGATCCCACAAAAGCTCAATGGGGTTAAGATCCATAACACACTTTTCCATTTATCTGTTGTCCAGTGTCTGTTTCTTTGCCCACTCTAACCTTTTGTTTTCGTTTTTCTGTTTCAAAAGTGGCTTTTTCTTTGTAATTCTTCCCATAAGGGCTGCAACCCTGAGACTTCTCTTTACTGTTGTACATGAATCTGGTGTTGAGCGGGCAGAATTCAATGAAGCTGTCAGCTGAGGACATGTGAGGCATCTATTTCTCAAACTAGAGGCTCTGATGTACTTATCCTCTTGGTTAGTTGTACATCTGGGCCTTCCACATCTCTTTCTGTCCTTGTTAGAGCCAGTTGTCCTTTGTAGACTGTAGAGTTTGTATGAAATCTTCAGTTTTTTGGCAATTTCAAGCATTGCGTAGCCTTCATTCCTCAAAGCAATGTTTGATTGCCTAATTTCTAGAGAAAGCTGTTTCATATTTACCGTATTTGACCTAATATTGAATTTAAGACTTGCCAGTCTATTGCATATTGTGGCAACTCAAAAACAAACACAAAGACAACGATAAGCTTCATTTAACGAACCAGATAGCTTTCAACTGTGTTTGATATAATGGCAAGTGATTTTATAGTACCAAATTATCAATTTAGCATGATTAATCAAGGATAAGGTGATGGCTGCTGGAAATGGGGCCTGTATAGATTTGATCAAAAATGACTTTTTTCAAATAGTGATGGTGCTGTTTTTTACATCAGTAATGCCCTAACTATAAATTGTGATCAGTTGAATGCCACTTTGGTGAAATAAAGAACCAGTTTCCTTCCGAAACAGCAAAATCTGTATATTATTCCAAACTTTTGGACGCCAGTGTATGTCTGTCTGTCTGTCTGTCTATCTATCTATATACACACACGCACATGAATATTATTTATATAAATAGATTTTATATCTACTACTAATAAATATTATTATACACACGACACTTACCCTTCACAACTGACAGTTTAGTGACCTATCGATGCATTGCGCTTCATTGAATTCTTTTACACTGCCTCCCCCGTGTGGTGAGATTCTAAAACTACAGTTCTGCCAAAGTGAATGATTCAGAGCTATTTACAAGATAAAATACAATAAATATATAAATACAGAATTGACAGATAGCACCTATCTATCTCTCTCTATCTATATTTCTATCTATCTATTTTTTGTTGTGTTTAATGAGTTAATAGAACGCCTTTACTCAACAAAACTAAAAAAAATTGTTGTGCATCAGGCATAATATGACCCTTTCGTTTCATTTCCATGCTTTTATCTTTTAAAACCTTTTCCCATTCCGTTTAAAGGCTCATCTCGCTTCTTTCTCACAGACGCTTGTGACCTCATACAGGCATAAAAACAGGACTCTTATCAAGCATTGTAACCCCCAAACAACCAGACAGACAGGTGACGGTTCCAGCACGTTCGGCGCGGCGAAGTGAAAGCGTTTTGAAAGGCCCCACCCCCAAATACATTGCTACGTGACTGACGTATTCCTCAGCCAATCACACAGCAATAATGACTGTATTTCCTGCGCTCTCAACAAATCAGAAACAGAAAAACGCTGCAAAAATAAAGAAAGAAAGAAAATAAAAAAATAAAAAGCACGAACTTCAACTTGTCAGCAATACAGTGAGGGGAGGGACCAACATAAGGCAGTCATATTTTTGAAGCTGAAATAATGTGTTAGACCTTTTATTGGGGGTTAAGCCTCGCAGAAGGTAATTGAGTTTAAATACGCTTTGCTTGGACATTTATACTAATGTATATATGTCAGTGGGTAGCATTTATGGCGTTTTTTTGTTGATAAAATGTAGCGGGCTAGCATGCTAACATAACTGTACTGATGGTTAGCGAGCTGCTGCTGGAATATATTCGACAGGGGGCTTTACTGCTTGCTTGCTTTGAACTTTGACAAAAGGGGAAATCAGGTTAATGAACCGCACCTCTATGAAATGGCAAACTTGTTTTCTAATGTCAGATAACTGAAAAGAAGGTATATTACACATTATTAGTTCGCCGTGGTCGGTAGGTCCCAGAAAGTTAGTTGAGAACCTGCAATGGCGTGAGGGCGATACAGTCATGCTAGCAGGTATAGCAAGCTATGATCCGATCAGCGCAACTCTCCAAATGTCATTCCTGCACTTTAAATGCGCGATGAACGCATGTGATTACCGATCAAATGCATGAATCATTTTTACTTACAGTATTATGGATTTCCCAAATAGTTGTCTTATAAAGTTTCTGGGCAACAAACATAGGCCTGCACAGGCGTATTTGTGCACTCAATTGCGAATGTTTATTCATAGTTCTTACCTAAACTTTTGGAAATTTTTGCGCGAATGAACTTGTTTATCGATAGTCGTTTGTTTTGTTTTTTTTTTTTACTGTGATTTTACGTTGAATGTTTAAATTAATTAAATATTGTTTTATGAAATAGTAACAGGCCTTTACATCATAAATCTATGCTATTCATATTCACCCTATGCAAATTCTTACCCTTGACCCGATGTCATTGGCCTCTTGATTAGTCGGCGTGTCAGAGACAACTTTCGCGGGTAACTTTTATGCAAATTACCCGGGAAGAATTTGCGTTAAAACAAAATCTATTTAAGACTCTGCCTGTCACACTATAACGTGCTTGAAAAACTGACCCGAACCTGGCCCAAAACCTGTCGGACTTAGGTATTTTGGTATTTGAATTCAGTGCACATCCCTATTTATAACGCATGATTTTGGATCGGTTCATAATTAAAAAGTACATATAATTGGCAAAGTGTAAGACATTGTTCCAAACTTTTCTTCTGTCAATTTGAAAAATCAAACCAAATCTGCCAAGCCCTTTAGTGTATAAAGGTGAACATAGTCAAATTATGGGGGCACTCCATGGTGTACAGGCAAATGGGCCTCTTAGTTCTTAATCTGTCCTTGCTAACAGGATATGTCATGTCATTGGTTCGATATGTTGATTTTACCATGGCCCAAAACTTTGTAAACTGGTTAAATCACTATAACATACAACCTCAAGTAGCCTATTGCGTATATAAATTGGTGCAAAATGATTATATAATAATTCTTCCAATAAGTAATATAGTTCATTAGCCTGTAGACCAGGGGTGGGGTACCTTTTTCCTGTCAAGAGCAATTTGAGTATTTACAAAATTATTTGCGGACCATACAATTTCCATACAGCTTGCAATTTCTGATCTTACGCATTAACGCAAACTCTTTTTGTTATTTTGCTTCTTACTTTTGTCCGTCCTTCCCACAGGTTCTCAGTTAATAGATGTCCACCCCCATGGAGCCACCAGTTGGAATGTCGCATGCTGGTCCTTCACCAGGCGCTGGCCTGTCTCCTGGGCCTATCCCTGGGCCCAGCCCTGGACCCGGCCCCTCTCCTGGCTCTCTACACAGCATGATGGGCCCCAGCCCAGGGCCCCCAAGTGTCCCACATGTTATGCTGGGCCAAGGACCTGGAGATTATTCTCAAGACAGCATGCACTCGATGCATAAGGTAGAGCAAGGGTCTTCAACGGGGGGCTGCTGTGATACCGCAGGGGTCCTCAAATTTTATTTTATCCACCATTGGCATTTGTAATAATCACTTACTCGCTCGCGAGTGACAGCGAGAGAGAGTAGTATGAATTTCAGTCTATCCACATGTTGAAGTCCTTCGCAGCTGCATGCCAAATCTTAAAGTGTGACTAAACAGCGCTATAAAATCGATCACTCAAGACTCCATTTTAGTAACCTTATAAAAGTTGTTTTATTCTGCATTGACAGTTCCTGTCTGCCTTTCTCTCTGTTTTTCTGTCTGTCTGTGTCTATCTACTGTATCTGTCTGTCTTTTTCTTTCTTTTTGGAGGATGTTTGGCACAGGGACTAAGGAAAATTAAAATGTCACTTCATGTAAAAAATGTTGCAGACCCCTGCTGTATGCCCTTCTGAAAAAAAAACTTAAGCTGGTTGGCTGGTTTTAGCTGGTCGTCCAGCCTTGCTAGGCTGGTCAGTTTGCTGGTTTCGGAGGGGGTTTGAACACTTTTTAGCTGGTCAGGCTGGGAGACCAGCTATCCTCCCATATTAAACCAGCTTGGCCAGGCTGGGAGACTAGCTAAGACCAGCCTGACAAACCAAGACCACCCTGACCATCTAAGAGCAGCCTGATCAGCCTGACCAGCTAAAAAAAAAATCAAAATCCCTTTAAAAGCAGCCTGACCAACTAAGACCAGGCTGGCGACCAGCCAAAACCAGCCAACCAGCTTATCACCCATGAGGTAGAGGATTACTTTTGACAATAGTCCAGTAGTTATGCAATATATGCAAAATCAGAAGAAATACATATAAATAAACTTAAAACCTCATGTTGTAATGTTTGAAGTAACTAATATGACAGCAGAATAAATTGACTAATCTGCCTCTGTTCAGCCTATGGAAGGAATGCACGAGAAGGGGATGGGTGAAGATCTGCACTACGGGCAGATGAAAGGGGTGGGGATGAGGTCCCTGCACAGTGGCATGGGTCCTCCACAGAGCCCCATGGATCAACACAGTCAAGGTACAATTACATATACACTACAATGTAATAACAAAAAACACAAATTTTAACCTTAATTTAGTTCAGCTCACTAAAAGGTGCTCTTTTCCTTCTGAACTTTAAAGGATGGTAGGTTGAACTTGTTCAGAACAGTAAACTAAGAAGGTAATTATCTGACAGAGTTTATTTATTTATCATATCATATGGGGTGCCTTTATGTTCTACTAGTAATTGTCCTTTTATCTATGATTTTTCATACACTCTTCGTTACTAAGGACATCACATCTATGCCTTTACAGTTCTATTTGACTTGGGAACATTTCACAAAATATTAATAATTAAAGAGATACTTCAACCAAAAATGAAAATTCTCAATTTATTTACTCACCCTCATGATATCGCAGGTGTGAATTACTTTCTTTCTTCACCAGAACACATCAGAAGAAAAATAGAAAAATATCTCAGCTCAGTACGTTCTTAAAATGCAAGTGGATGGTGATCCGATATTTGAAGCTCCAAAAGCATAACGTATCATAACAGCATAAATGTCATCGATACGACTCCAGCGGTTAAATTAAGAGAATCATGTCTCCTAAAAATCGATCAATAAAGATCAATATTTAAGTAATTTGTTTAACTCTAAATCAGGCTTCCATTCTGCAGCGGTATGCACGTTTTGTGTGCTTATCCTGGATGTCTCAATCTAGTGGAGAACGTGAGATTACCTTTGTATCATGGCAACGCAAATAAAAGTTCACTATTTAAAAGACGCTTTGCAGAACAGCCAGCTTCAAAACAGGATATTTCTTCATAACTATTGGCACTTTTGGCACATTTATTTTCTTCATACATCTCGTATTTCATTTCAAGCAGAATCCACTGACACTTTTGATAAAAAATTGGTTACCAAGTATACAACCTTTATAGAACTATATCAGTGGTGCAATTGTTGGTCATGAAAACAATTGCGCAACAGTCGTAATATGTGTAAAAAATGCATATGAACAATTTCACAAAATAAATATTGAAATGGCTTATTATTTTTTCCCTCTTGTTTTAAAATGAAATAATTAATATTTTTATAATGGATTGGAAGATTCAAAATCTGTGTCCGGGACAATGATAAATACAATAATATATATACAATAGTGTATCTGAAATGTGGCAACCATAATTGATGAAGGCATCGTTTTATTGTGACCATATAATAAAAAGAAGAAAATAAACTTGAAATGCTGGTTTGAATAAAAATCAATCCCTGCTAAATAAGTGCCCATTGTTGAAAAAACACCCAACTACAGAATAAAACTTTTCTTTTCACAATTAATTTAGTGTTTTGTTTTTGTCTCTTAGGATACATGTCTCCTCATCCCTCGCCAATTGGTCAAGTTCCTGAGCACGTGCCTAGCCCCATGTCAGGAGGAGGGCCAACACCACCGCAAATGCCTCAGGGTCAGTCGGGCCCCATGATACCCATGGATCCTCAGGGGATGGGACAGCAGGCCAGGGGTCAGTCAGCCTTCAGCCCAGTCCAGCTGCAGCAACTCAGGGCTCAGATCCTGGCTTATAAGATCCTTGGCCGTGGTCAGCCCTTGCCTGAGAATCTTCAATTAGCTGTGCAGGGCAAGAGGAGCCTCCCCACCATGCAGCAGCAGCCCATCAACAGTGGCCTCTACAACAGACCTCCAGGTGAATGCCGGAATTACACTATTGTTCTATTTGTGTGTACTAGTTACACATTAAAATCTCTATCATCTGCAGAACAAAAGTGCTTGCTCTTTTGGCTATTAGTACTCTGATAAAGAGTGTTTACTCAAGGTTGTGCAGAGGGTGTTAAGTGCAACATTCCACACTATACATTGTTTTGTTTATTCTCAAGCTCTTTGTTGGATTTTTTTGGAAAAATTTGGAAAAGTCAGTTTTTACATCCATAGAGTTATATGCAATACTGTAAATTTATTCATTTATTCGACTATCATTTTTCTCTGCATGACCCACACAGTCTAACAAGACCAGTCTCACAAAAATGCAAACATACAGCCTCAAGTCCATTTTGGTATGCTCCATGCCAAATTTGTTGATGATTGGCAAAAGGCTACCATGTTTCTCAATATATGCAACTGTCCTCATGATCAATGATGGCAACTCCCACAAAGACACTGAATGCAAAGACACTGCATTCAAATTTTGAAAATAATCCAACCAATGTTTCTATATTTAGAGCCACTTTCATATTGTTCCCCGTTATAGCGCCACCAAATGGCAAAACCATACAACTTTGTCTGTGTTCACAGGTTGAACCCTTGTATAAGTGTGTCAAGTCTGGTGAAAATATCTCTTCACTTAAGAGTTATATACACTCACCTAAAGGATTATTAGGAACACCTGTTCAATTTCTCATTAATGCAATTATCTAATCAACCAATCACATGGCAGTTGCTTCAATGAATTTAGGGGTGTGGTCCTGGTCAAGACAATCTCCTGAACTCCAAACTGAATGTCAGAATGGGAAAGAAAGGTGATTTAAGCAATTTTGAGCGTGGCATGGTTGTTGGTGCCAGACGGGCCGGTCTGAGTATTTAACGATCTGCTCAGTTACTGGGATTTTCACGCACAACCATTTCTAGGGTTTACAAAAAATGGTGTGAAAAGGGAAAAACATCCAGTATGCGGCAGTCCTGTGGGCGAAAATGCCTTGTTGATGCTAGAGGTCAGAGGAGAATGGGCCGACTGATTCAAGCTGATAGAAGAGCAACTTTGCCTGAAATAACCACTCGTTACAACCAAGGTATGCAGCAAAGCATTTGTGAAGCCACAACACTTACAACCTTGAGGCGGATGGGCTACAACAGCAGAAGACCCCACCGGGTACCACTCATCTCCACTACAAATAGGAAAAAGAGGCTACAATTTGCAAGTTTGTAACCTTGTTGCCTGGTCTGATGAGTCTCGATTTCTGTTGAGACATTCAGATGGTAGAGTCAGAATTTGGCGTAAACAGAATGAGAACATGGATCCATCATGCCTTGTTACCACTGTGCAGGCTGGTGGTGGTGGTGTAATGGTGTGGGGGATGTTTTCTTGGCACACTTTAGGCCCCTTAGTGCCAATTGGGCATCGTTTAACTGCCACGGCCTATCTGAGCATTGTTTCTGACCATGTCCATCCCTTTATGGCCACCATGTACCCATCCTCTGATGGCTACTTCCAGCAGGATAATGCACCATGTCACAAAGCTTGAATCATTTCAAATTGGTTTCTTGAACATGACAATGAGTTCACTGTACTAAAATGGCCCCCACAGTCACCAGATCTCAACCCAATAGAGCATCTTTGGGATGTGGTGGAACGGAGCTTGCGTGCCCTGGATGTGCATCCCACAAATCTCCATCAACTGCAAGATGCTATCCTATCAATATGGGCCAACATTTCTAAAGAATGCTTTCAGCACCTTGTTGAATCAATGCCACGTAGAATTAAGGCAGTTCTGAAGGCGAAAGGGGGTCAAACACAGTATTAGTATGGTGTTCCTAATAATCCTTTAGGTGAGTGTACATTTACATAAAAGCAGAGACCACTTTTTAAATTCATCGGCCTATTTTTGGCATTTACTAGCAACATTTTGCCATGTTCTCTCTGTTTTTTAACTAAATTTACTAATGATGCTTCTTTTTTTGATAGTTTCGGTCCGATTGGCCAAACGGCTTTGAAGCAATTTGCTAAAGTAGTTTCAGAAGTGGCAAGAGGCCATAAGGCGATTTGCATTGCAAGTCCTCCCGAACTTAAGGAGATCAGTGCTGTGAAAATAGACCAACGCCACTTAAAGTTATAAGCTCACAAATGATTTTTTTTTAAATTAATTTCCACCACTAGGTAGAGCCAGACCCAAACTTCTCAGGCACTTTCAGGGCATGGTTCTGATGACACAGACAAAGTTTTGTAACGATATGCCAGTGCATTCATAAAATACAGCATTTTGTGCAAAATTCAATAATGTCCGACATGGGAAAATTGGATATCATTTGACTTGGAATGTTTTATTATTTTTGACCAAAGCGTTCAAGAGTTATAAACCAAAATAGTCATCTCCTAGTAATCTCCTGACCAGTAGGGGGCAGTGCGGTGAAACGCTGCAGGTGACCTCAAGGCATGATGTTGATGACACATACCAAGTTTTGTCACAATTCTTGAAAGTGTTGCGGAGATACAGCATGAAGTCCATTTATTGATATTGATATTGAATTATTGTCCAGCCCTAGTGTAAACATGAGTGAAACTTTTACCTGTTGGAGTGTAAAGGGTTTGAGTTACAGACTCCTAATTTGCTGTTGTATCAGTTCAGACTGTCCTCTAGCTGTGTGCAATTTCATAACTTTTCTGCGAACTGTTTTATGGGCTGCCATAGTCTACTTATACACTATTTTAAGCCTGATTTTCACTCGCCGACAGCTTTGTGGAGATCGCAGACAAAAGCCTGAAATCGTGGGCAAAGCGGATCTTGCTCCCGTGAGTGATGATCGCATTGTATGAAATATCAAAGACGTGATTTGAGAGAAGCGCCGACCCGTTGCCAATGTCAGCGAGATATCTAGGATGTTAAATATCTGGACCTGTCTGCGATTCCAAATCGTGCAATGTGAAATATGTTTTGACTGAATACAACTGCAACGTTGACCTACAGCCAATGAGAGAGCAAGAAATGGGGCACGGGAAGTTTCAGTGGGAGGAGTCCTGATGTACCGGCAACAGAACATCAACTAGCATGGCTGCGGTATCAAGAAAGTCTCATTGGACCGAAGAAATGGAGGAAAAATTAGTGGAACATTGGCAGGAGCACCAGTGCCTATTTGATGTTTCCTCCGAACTGTACCACAACCGGGTGGAGAAAGTACCACGGTGCCACGATCCAATGTCTTTGAAAGTCGTGTAGTGTGTCTCCGCCCTTTCAGGGCTTGACCCCTATTAAGAACTCTAGCGATTACAATATTGTAATAAAATGAGGTCTAATATAGAGGTCGACCGATTAATCGGCCGGCCGATTAATCGGCCGATTTTATGCATTTTTTACATAATCGGCATCGGCCAATATCCACGCATATCAAGCCGATTATTAGGCAGGCGCATCTGTGGGCAGCCTAGTGTTGTTGTGGAACACGTGTTCGACGCACACTGCCCCTAGAGTCATTTTCCAGCAGAGTGAGCAGACCTCATCCAGTGCCTAAGGAAGGAGCTAAGTTCCTTGGAGAAAACAGTAAGGGTTAAATTTGTATAACTTCTTTAGATTTAATTAAAAACTTTTGATATGTTACTGCCAACTTCAAGAAAAAACGTGACAACGCGGTAGTTGACATGACGTTCGGCTACTTTGGATATTGATAGCGTAGTTGAAGTTGCATTATCACAGCAGAAGGGTTGCTATCATGTCACAATAAGCAAACAAGAATTACAGACAGTGAATCTGAGAGTTTTATTTGTTCTGTTTGTGTGTCTTATATTTGAGAGGGTTGTCACTCAATGCAGAGAAATAAGTAATAAAAATATACCAACGCACTATAGGCTATTGAAGGACTGGCTTTGGTAAGCTCGGACGTTATCGGTTCTGCTGTCGGTACTGGAGAAATTAAGAAAATATATTCTTTATTGCTATAAAGAGAAAGTTATTTTATCTTGCCAGCCATTTCTATGTATAATAATATGAAACCATTTGTCTGTGATGCAATTTAGCTATTCGCAGTCAGAGAGAGAGCGAGAGAGATCTCGCTCACGCGGTGCCACAGCGAGCACAACACAGCCCAGCTTAATGAGTGACAGAACTAAACATTCAAACATAGCCTGGTTTAGATCTGTGATATTAGTCTGATTTTATTTTAGATTTCTCCTTCCAAAGATTATAAAAAGAATATTTATACATAAGCCGCATTCGGTCTAGCACAACTTCCTTCCCTTCACAGCGGTGCACTGACATTTCTCCCTAAAACTCAAACTTAACATCAGAATCAGCACGTTCGGTGATTGTTGTAAAATGGTACTGTTGCTAAATTGCGGGACGCGTTTAATAATAAAAAGAGCGCAAGAGAGACCGTTCCCAAGGCAGCGCGTGCTCCAAAACACACCGCAAAGAGACAAGCAAACTATAGGCTACTTTGGGTTTCATGCGTCTAAACGATGAACTATACACAAAAATATGTGAGAATTCACTTAAACACAGTTTGTCTTAAATGGACGTAGTTATGGAAATAGTTGGGGAGAAAATATGCTGCATCAGGAGCCTATTAGATCTGAACTCGTTCTTAAAGGGGAAGCTGTCTATTAAACATGTGACGATTGAGCCAGTACTGCGAATCAAACAACAAAAGGCAAAGAGAAAATCACTTACAGCTCTTGAATGAATAACTTCTGCATTAATAAGCATTAATCTATCTATGATAAACTATGCAGTGTTATTTTACAATTGATTACTTTATTAGATTTCTTTTAGACCACACCTGAACAGTAATGTTAGTAGACCTTCCTGAAATTAAATCACTGTGCCTATATAACGTTTATATTTGTGTATATATATATATATATATATATATATATATATATATATATATATATATATATATATATATATACAGGTCCTTCTCAAAAAATTAGCATATTGTGATAAAGTTCATTGTTTTCCATAATGTAATGATAAAAATTAAACTTTCATATATTATTTTAGATTCATTGCACACCAACTGAAATATTTCAGGTCTTTTATTGTTTTAATACTGATGATTTTGGCATACAGCTCATGAAAACCCAAAATTCCTATCTCAAAAAATTAGCATATTATGAAAAGGGTCTCTAAACGAGCTATTAACCTAATCATCTGAATCAGCTAATTAACTCTAAACACCTGCAAAAGATTCCTGAGGCTTTTAAAAACTCCCAGCCTGTTTCATTACTCAAAACCGCAATCATGGGTAAGACTGCCGACCTGACTGCTGTCCAGAAGGCCATCATTGACACCCTCAAGCAAGATGGTAAGACACAGAAAGAAATTTCTGAACAAATAGGCTGTTCCCAGAGTGCTGTATCAAGGCACCTCAGTGGGAAATCTGTGGGAAGGAAAAAGTGTGGCAAAAACGCTGCACAACGAGAAGAGGTGACCGGACCCTGAGGAAGATTGTGGAGAAGGACCGATTCCAGACCTTGGGGACCTCGCGGAAGCAGTGGACTGAGTCTGGAGTAGCAACATCCAGAGCCACTGTGCACAGGCACCAGAAACAGCGGCAGAAGCGCCTGACCTGGGCTACAGAGAAGCAGCACTGGACTGTTGCTCAGTGGTCCAAAGTACTTTTTTCGGATGAAAGCAAATTTTGCATGTCATTCAGAAATCAAGGTGCCAGAGTCTGGAGGAAGACTGGGGAGAAGGAAATACCAAAATGCCTGAAGTCCAGTGTCAAGTACCCACAGTCAGTGATGGTCTGGGGTGCCATGTCAGCTGCTGGTGTTGGTCCACTGTGTTTTATCAAGGGCAGGGTCAATGCAGCTAGCTATCAGGAGATTTTGGAGCACTTCATGCTTCCATCTGCTGAAAAGCTTTATGGAGATGAAGATTTCATTTTTCAGCACGACCTGGCACCTGCTCACAGTGCCAAAACCACTGGTAAATGGTTTGCTGACCATGGTATTACTGTGCTCAATTGGCCTGCCAACTCTCCTGACCTGAACCCCATAGAGAATCTGTGGGATATTGTGAAGAGAAAGTTGAGAGACGTAAGACCCAACACTCTGGATGAGCTTAAGGCCGCTATCGAAGCATCCTGGGCCTCCATAACACCTCAGCAGTGCCACAGGCTGATTGCCTCCATGCCACGCCGCATTGAAGCAGTCATTTCTGCAAAAGGATTCCCGACCAAGTATTGAGTGCATAACTGAACATAATTATTTGAAGGTTGACTTTTTTGTATTAAAAACACTTCTTTTATTGGTCGGATGAAATATGCTAATTTTTTGAGATAGGAATTTTGGGTTTTCATGAGCTGTATGCCAAAATCATCAGTATTAAAACAATAAAAGACCTGAAATATTTCAGTTGGTGTGCAATGAATCTAAAATATATGAAAGTTTAATTTTTATCATTACATTATGGAAAATAATGAACTTTATCACAATATGCTAATTTTTTGAGAAGGACCTGTATATAACAAAAAGAACCGTTAAGAATACCATTGAAGTACCGGATCGATAAGAAGTATCGGTAAGATAGTAATACCATTAAAACCTTAACGATACCCATCCCTAGTTATGCCTGTGCTTCTCTTGGATGCTCTGAATATTGGATTACGTGTCTGGATTGCCCCTTAATTAAAGCTGGATTTGGATCTCAACCTTCGTGTCTCGGAGCAGTTCGTAACACCTGCTTTGTTTATTTAATATATTTGTTATACATTATTTATACAATATGTTTTTCCATTATGCATTTTTAATTTTAAGTGTACAAGTGCAGATTGGTCAAGTGTTCAATAAATGTATTTGTTGAGAAATGTTGTCTATCTTAAGTAATTATTTGTGTTACATTTTATCTTTCAAATAAAAGGTTCAAATAAGAGGTTAAAAACAAGCACATATCGGCCAAATATCGGCCAAAATAAATCGGCAGCATTAATTGGTCATCGGCCGACCCGGATTTCAAAAGATCGGCATCGGCCTGAAAAAAACAATATCGGTCGACCTCTAGTCTAATAGTTTATAGCTATTTATTGTATATGAAGCTGTAGCATTTTTGTCAAAATATCGCAGTTGCTGTAACTACTGTAAAATTGTGATACATTTTTAGTAAGGATGTTGATGTTTAACCTAATTTGAAAAATGTCGGAGCTGTCTACCGTTTGAGGTGTTTTAACTTCCTCCTTAGTGCTTTAAAATAGAAAAATCTCTCTAGAATTTAGGTGTCGCATCAGTTTTATGGTCTGCAGTGCAATATCAAGGGAAATCTGCACGCTCAATACGTGCGCTCCAGAGTTACATAGCAGAACAGATCATTGGCTCGAGTGGTTATGTAATGGCTCACGTGAAAACCAGACTTTAATCGCACCCTAAAAATACATATGCCAAAAATCGAGATTATCATTAAGGCCTGAAATTTCGCTTGGGCGGCTGACAAAAAATTAATTGGCATTGTTCGTTCCCTGCTTATGAACCATGTGAAATTTCAGCACTCATAATTTAACAGCGGCAGTGTGCTGCTGGATGCATATATAGGGGAAACACTGAATTTTCCTGCTAACTAAACTTGTTTTACATTCTTTACATATGACAACAGAAGGGTTTATTGTAAAATTCTGCTGTCTGTTGATTAAATTCTTTCAAAGATCTTGCCTTAAAAATGCATGCTTGACATGGACCAAAAGTGCAAATTTGGACTCATATTCTTCTATTCAGCAAATATATATGTCAGCAAAGTGCTCTATAATAGTAACTTTTAAAATAATTAAAACTTTTAAATGAAACGTCATGGGTCAACAGAGGTTAAACGACTTGCCTATATTTATAGATGAAAATGAACTCTTGCATGAACTGCCAGATCTCTGCAGGAAAGTCACTAAAAGGGTTCACACAAATTAAAGATTGTCTTGCGTTTTTCTTTTCCATTGAGCTTCATTGGTGTGCCAATCTGATTTAATTCCAATGCGCTTTGATGGTCTGTAGTTAAAGGTCACTGTTCAGTTGATTGAATTGTAGGATTTTGCTGTTCAGGTGTTTATAATTTGACTTTAAGTAAACATCAATAATTGTGCAATATTCAGTATAATTCATTTGGGCTTAGTAGTTAATGTGGGAGATAATCCAATAAGGCCAACCAATGTTGTCAATGCATTTTTGCTTGATATAAATAGACTATGAATATTTGTGTGTGCCCTCATTATGTTTATTGCACAAATTTTTGTCAATCCGAATAAATTCAGTCTGATTGCAGATTCTGAATGTACCGTTTATATGTCCCCTAAACTTTGCAATCCGATACAAATATTAGTTTACATGTATTCCGAACAAAACTGCTGCTTGTGCAAAGAGCGGAGAAAGGCTGAGAAAGTGAGAATGGCACCAAAAATTGTAATTGGCATTTTTGCTATGTTGAGATATCTAAAAAATATGCCAGAAAAGCTTTCTACTTATGTCACTCACTCTACTTGGCAAACAAAGAATTAGAAGCAGCGTATAATATTGTTACGTTGATGGGAAGGACGAGATGAGAGAGTGTGGATCCAAACGCAGAATTATTTTATTAATGTTACTCAGAAGAAGAAATAAAGAAAAAATAAAACACTAGCGATTAAGGAAACCAAACACAACCGCAGTAGGCTGGAGAAATAACATTACTTGTAACTCACTACCATACTAACAGTAGTCCTAGTTGTGAGACTTGATGGTGAACTGAGGTGAAAGTTGCCTATTTAAGCAATCCTTAATGAGTGAGCTAATTGAATGCAGGTGTGGTGAATTAGAAATCGAGTGAAGAGGAGTGGAACACTGAGGGAGGTGGAGAGCTTGAGTGAGGCATGACAGTACCCCTCCCCTCCAAAAGGGGCAGCTCCCGAAGCCCAAAATGAAGAGGACAACACCGAAAGCCAGGGAGGAGCCAGTGGACAATCAGGAGGTCTGGGAGGGGGCCACAAGGCAAGGACAGGGTCAGTAGGCCTGGTAGGGGGCCACAAGGCAGGGACAGTGTCAGGATGCCTGAGATGCGGCCACAGGGTAGGGACAGGGTCATGAGGCCTTTGAGGCAGCCACAGAGCCACAGTTGGTTCAGTAGATGGAGCCAAAGGTGCAGCGGGAGAGGCGCAGGAGGAACAGGGAATTGAGTTCCAGGAGGAGGGTCTGGAGGCGGAGCTGGTCAGAGCCACAGGAGGAGCAGGGAATTGATTTCCAGGAGAAGGATCTGGAGCCGCAGCGGGAAGAGCCGAGGGAGGAGCACAGGTTTGTGTTTCGTAAGGAGGATCAGGAGGCGGAGCGGGCGGAGCTACAGAAGAAGGAGTCTCTGGGAAAGTGGACGGAACCACTGGAGAAGGAATCTCTGGGAGAGCGTACGGAACCGCTGGAGGAGTCGTCTTTGGACAACTCTGAGAGCGCAGTCGCCATGGTCAGGAGTGCTGGCATTGACCAGGACACAGGCAGTGATAGGGAAATAACCTCCATGGTCGTGGACACAAACAGTGATAGGGGAACAGCCACCGTGGCCATGAACACTGGCAGTGACTGGGAAGTAGGAGCCCTTCTTTTCCTCTTCCGCTTCCAGCGAGCTGTGAGGACAGCTGTGGGAGACACGGAAAGCAGAAGGCAAACCATCACAGTCCAATGGGACATCTCCCTCACTGGTTCATTCAACCCTAACCAGAACATGGTCCTGAGGATTCCCTCTTCCCAGCCCACTTGAAAGGCAAAGCTCCTCCACTGAAGAAGACCCTTGAGTGAGTTGCTTCAGTTGTTCTGCTGGATTCATCTTTTGGAGATTGGTTCTTCTGTAACATGGATGGGAAGGACAAGATGAGGGAATGTGGATCCAAACGCAGAATTATTTTTATTAATTTTACTCAGAAGATGAAGAAGAAATAAAGATGAAAAATAAAACACTTGAGATAAAGGAAACCAAACGTAACAGCATTAGGCTGGAGAACTAACTTGTAACTCAGTAGTCCAGTTTAAGACTTGACAATTAACTTAGGTGAAAGTGGCCTATTTAAGCAATCCTTGATGAGTGAGCTGATTGAGTGCAGGTGTGGTGAATTAGAAATAGGGTGAAGAGGAGTGGAACACTGAGGGAGGTGGAGAGCCCGAGGGAGGCATGACAAATATACTCTGACTGACTTTACCATGTATTTGCCTCATGCCTATTCCTCATCCAGTCTAAACACAGACATCTCTGAATGCGAGTACGAAGTAAAGACAGGTGGGTGAGAGTTGTCATCAAAGGAGTTTACAGATGTGGAATGGAAACGTCTCTGGTTACTCAGGGAGAAGTAGAGGAGACATTGTGCTGTTTATAGAGGTCCTCTTCTGCCCTGTAAAATCTCACCCAGATTTGTTCCAAGTGGGGGGAGCCCTAGCACTTAAAGTGGTCTTGATAGCCTCAGGAGAAAACCCTGTGTCCCTCAGTTGGTACCCCTCAGGGGCCAAACACCCCCACAATTCAGGCCAGGGATGAAACATTGTCCCCTGTGTCTGAGAAAGAAGGTCCTTCCTGTCCGGAACCGGCCAAAGCGGGACGTCGAGGAGAGATATTAACTCTGTTATTACCCTGTTCGGCCAGCATGGCGCTATCAGTAAGAGGCAAGTCCCTTGCTGGTGAACTCTGGCCAAGACTCCCTGGAGCAGAGAAACCGGGGGGAAAACGCATACGGACGCACTCTGGGCCATGTATGCGCCCTCGCGTCCAGACCCGGGGGGGCTGGTTGACTGAGAGAGAAGTAGAGGGAACATTACGCTGTCTGAGAAGAGGCGAAGAGGTTCACTTCTGTCTTGTAAAATCACATCCAGATTTGTCTCACTACCTCAGGGTGGAGTATCCACTACCCCATAGGGATTTTTTCTCTCTGGACCGTTAATCTGCTCCCACATATGGGCATCCAGGGATATAAACTGCCCTGGGCCCCAAGGAGTATCCGACGTGCCAGGGATTCAGCTGACGTGAACGTGGACCTCCTTGATGTTGTACGTAAGATACTATCGCTGTATTGCCCACCCGCACCAAGACATGGCAGCCTCTTGAGGAAGTATTTCAGGGCCAGAAATACAGCTATCAGGTCAAGACAGTTAATGTGACAATCGAGCTGACGACCCTCCCATTCCCCTTGAGCTGGACGACCACTTAAGACTGCTACCCAGCCCGTCAGGGTGGCGACTGTTGTTAGCGACCTAGAGTGGGACCCAAAGTGAGGAACCGGGGTCTGAACCACATAGAAAGTGTACGTCGCATGCGGCGCGTAACCCTTATCAGCCTAGGGGATTGGCCCTTGGATGAAATCCCCTGGCTTTGAGAAACAACTGAAACTGTCTTTTGTGCAAAAGATCCAAAGGGATCACCGAGGACGCAGTTGGCATGAGACCTAGCAGTCATTGATACTGACGAACAGTGCAACCTTGGCCTAGCCTGACTTTGCTCAGGGTGTTCTAAATGGACTCGATTCAAGCGGGAGACAATTGTGCCCACATTATGATCGAATTCCATACGATCCCCAGATAGGTAGTTTTCTGAGTGGGAGAGAGTTGGAGTTGAGCCTCAACCCCAGAGAAACCAGATGAGCTAAGACAATATCCCTGCGCTGAACTGCCAGTTCTTGTAACTGCGCTAGTATCAGTCAGTCGTCTATGTAATTCAGAATGCGGATGCCCCAGAGTCGCGAAGGAGCCAGTGCTGCATCCATGCATTACGTGAATGTGCGGGTTAATAGGGCTAGGCCGAATGGAAGAACCCGATACTGGAAGGCTTTGCCCCCGAAAGCGAACCTCAGGAACTTCCTGTGCTGTGGCAGAATTTCTAAATAAAGATATGCGTCCATGAGATCGATCGTGACCAGCCGAACGTGATGTTGGGCTTGTGACACATCCTCTTGATAGTCAGTGTCTAGGACTTGACTGAAGCAGTTCAAGCCTTGAAGATCTAAGGTCGGATGCAACCCCCCACCCTTCTTGGGAACCAGAAAGAATTTGCTGTAATAACCTGACTCTTCCTCTGGAAGGGGAATATGTTCTATGGCCCCTTACACTGAGATATTTTGCAGTTCTTTCCACAGTAGACATGCCTGCTCCGGTTTAAAGTAGTAGGGACCACGCAGAGCGAATTGAATTCGGTGGCCCTTTACTACTGTACTTAGGAACCACATAAATATATCTGGCAGAAGTTTCCATGCTGCCAGGCTCTCTGAGATGGGTATTAATTTTAACACTTCCTGTTGAGGGGGTGTTGAGTGCTCCGCGTCCTGAATAAATGCAGGAAGCAGCGAAACACCCAAATTCTTGATGGAAGCCTCTACCTCCCGAAACACCGGAGGCGGCGGGAATGGAGAGGTTTCGTGGGGGTACCGGGAGGGGCGAAGTGGATGGTGCGTGTGCCCCGTCCCGAGGGGAGCTACCCCCACAAGATTAGGCGCAAGACCATCAGGGTTTCTTTCTCTTAGAAATTAGCGTCCTGAGCTTTTGCTTTGGGGGCTGCTGACGGCGATGAGGAGACCATCCCCAATCTTTGCGAGGGGAGCATGACTCGCCACGCTTTTGCTTCTGAGCCTCCCTTCTAGCAGGACCAAGGATGGTCTGGGTGGCAGACAGGCCCGCCCCTGAATGCGGCGAGGAAAAAACTGCCCAAAGGCTTCCTCGTGGCTTTTCGCCTCCTGGAACCTGGAGATGACTGTGCTCATAGTGTCCCCGAATAGGCCAGAAGGCGAAACCGGGGCATCAAGGAGGGAAAACTCTATCCTTGTCCTTGATGCCCGATAGGTTGAGCCAAATGTGTCTCTCTGTGCTGACCAAGGCAGACATAGACCACCCAATGTCACGGGCTGTTTGCTTGGTCGCACGGAGAGAAAGATCTGTGGCTCGACGAAGCTCAGAAAAAGCCTCTTCATCGAGCACGGTACCCGCACTCAGGTCCTTCAGCAGTTCAGCGTGGTACGCCTGTAATACTGCCATCGTGTGCAGAGCAGCACCAGCCTGACCCTCTTGATAAGCCCTCCCCACTAAAGTGGAGGTAGTTCTGCAAGGCTTTGTGGGGAGAGAGGATTTTTTAAGTGACGATGCTGAACCCGGCGAGAGATAACCCGCAAGCATCTCTTCGACCAGCGGCATTATTGAATACCCACGATAGTCAAATATATCGACGTTGAGGGTACGTGTACACAGAAATTATAAGGCTTCCTCCATGAGTGAGAGAGCTCTTCATGGAGGTTATCAAAGAAGGGAAGGGACTGATGCCGGATCCATGGGAGAGCCCCACGAATGAAGTGTGGGCGCTGACTCCCGGAAGTGAGCAAGGCGAGTGCGAAGCAATAGAGCGGAGATGGGAACACGCATCGTTTGCCCTGATTTTCTGTAATTTATTTTTTTTTTTGAAAGAAAGAGAAAAGGTCTTCTGCACACTGCCTAACCAATTCTAACTCCTAACAGAGGAAAGAAAGTTCTGACAGGCTCGTGAAACACACACACACAGAGAGCTCTGAAGAAATAATATCTGACGATGCGCCGGTGACGCGTCTGTTTATAGCCCTGCTACAGGTGCATCCAATGATTACACCGGCAGAGGCTATAATTTCTGGTCAATGTTCATTGATGTGTTGCACACATATTCACAGCTGCTCACACCTAAAGGGTGTTCCCAAAGCGCTTTCCAGCGCAGCATCAAAGGTGTAGCTTTTTGTAAAGGGAACAGAATAATAGGGACTTTAAGTAACAGCTGCAGACGGGACGCAATGCAAAAATCACTAAGCAATAATTACTTAATTTTTTATTTAATCTTTCAAGAAATAAATAGGTAGGCTATTTAAAACAGCAAGAGAAGGGATGCTTGCAGTGTTAAATAACTGTCAGAAGAAGAGTTTTAATCTTGTACAATATAAATAGCCTATGTCTAAAACCTAGATATTATTTTGAATCGGCTTTCGATATTTTGACATTTTTTATTTCAAAGAATATAACCATGCGTAATTTAATGTAAGTTTTGTGGAGGATGTTTAGGCTATTTACTGTGTTCACTTGGCATTATCTCTTGTATAACATATTCTAACATTTACTTTCCTAATCTGTCACATACGACTGGCATGATGGCAAAGAATAAATGCTTTAATTAGGGTTTCGACATCAGGAAGAGAGTGAACACAGCAATGGAACACAGAACGCTGTATAGCCGCACCTGCTGCTTAAAGTCCCAATAAAGAATGACACAACATTCTTTTTTGCGTTGTGATGTCAAAAAAGAACATATGTGCCCTGCAGAATATTTAGTGCGAGCCCGCATACCCTTAATTGTGCGTTTTGTCATTGCTTTATATAAATTAGTTTTCCACGAAGAGTATCATGTATAAACATACATATGCACCACATCTCTACGCATGAGCGAATAAAATATATACATGGCAAATATTTTTCTTTTAATCAGAATATTTTATAGGTCTACACGACCCCCTTCAATCTTACTGAAAATTTTATTTGGATCCTGCTCAGTCTGAACATTTTTGTGTTTACATGAAGGCTTTTCAATCCAATTTGAGCTATCATTCAGATTATAAACTGATTATTTGGTTGTATGTAAACATAAACACTGTAGGTTTGGTAACAGATTGATTGTGTTATACTAGAAAAAAAGAGCCAGGGACACCACTGTTCTCTTTCTTTTGAACTGAGCCTCTTCTAACCATCTCTTCTGTGAATGCCCTCATTTAGCTTGAGATATTGACTGCTCTTAAGTTTCTTTAAAGGGGTTGAACTTCGCTTTTAACAGCTCATATGAGTCCTTGTAAAGTTATTTTTTTTTCAGAGGTGGACGTCATTTTACACTTTGAACTCTCTCAAAACCTGTCAGCTACAGCTTTGAAGAACTCTTTGAATATGATCAAACATTCTAATGATGGGCTACTGATATAGGCAACATTACTTATGCTGTTTCATATTGGTGCATTATATTGATTTGTACTGTTATTGTACTAACAATACTGTATTGATTGCTGCAAACATACTGCTTGTTTGCATTCACGAACATGCCATAGGTAGAAGTGACATTTTGATAAATCCCTGAAGACTTTCATGATGCACATATCCTTTCTTTTCAGGTCAAGGGGCAGAGACTCCCAGTGCCCCACAGAAGCTGCCAATCCCAACTCCCAGTGGCAGACCATCTCCAGCTCCCCCACTGGTCCCCACTGCCACCCAACCTGTCCCCAGTACCTTCCTCACCCCCCAACCTCAGCCTCAGCCTCAGTCACAGTCAGTACCAGGCCAGCCCTCACTCATCATACAGCTCCAACAGAAACAGAACCGCATCACCCCTATTCAGAAACCTCAGGGTCTGGACCCTGTGGAACTCCTACAAGAGAGGGAGAACCGGTATGTAACGAGTAATCTGCATTTCCTTAAAGGGATTATTCTACTTTTTATTATGAATAATTGAAATATTTTGCCAGCAGTTTGGTAGTAACACTAATTAAATAAAAATCAAAGCAAACGAACATTGCTCTTCATTTTTACCATTTGAATTCGAGCTTTGTTGTTTGGTAACAGTGATAAATAGGTTCACATGACACTATATTAATGACAATTGCATTTGATTAACTTATCATGGTTTGAATAAACATTACAATGTGTGAAATCAGACCAGTGAAGGCAAGGTAATACAATTCCAACAATACCTTATGATCTGTGGTTGATTTGACAGTTTTTGGTTTCATTAGTGAACTGAATCTCCATTGTACATCTCTATTATTCTGGGGGGAAAATAAAAAAAGCTAGAAAATTCAATGAATGGACCACAATGCAGGTATATTGATACATATTTGAAGTTCTTTTTAAGTTAAAAAAATTAAAAACCGCACAGACGATGCAAAAATGGGTTCAGCGTGAACTGCCTCAAAAAGGATTAAATTGTCATGTTCTTGTTTTTCCTCAATAATAAAACATGTTTTTCTATCTGTTAAAAGGCTCCAGGCCAGGATTGCTCACAGAATTCAGGAGCTAGAAAATCTTCCAGGGTCATTGCCACCTGATCTGCGGACAAAGGCTTCCGTGGAACTAAAGGCCTTAAGATTACTCAACTTCCAGCGGCAGGTACAAATTACTTAAAAGAGCCCCTTGCCCAATGAGTACTCAACACCCATAACTGATACTCCGGGTTATGAGAATGACTTTTTCACAAGCTTATTTCCAGAAATGTATTATGCTCGTAAAACAGGAGACACCTCTTATGAAAATCTCTGATATATGCCAGTGCTTTAAAATAAATTAAATATGAGAATATACAATCAGCCAAATGAAAATTTCTCCTGCAAAAAGTATTATTTGCAGGATCCACTGAGATATGTCCTATTCACAATTTCATAATTACAGTATGTTGAATGGGATAGAGTTTTGCTACGAATGTTCAATTTACACAATGTATTGAAAGCCACCATTAGAGGGCGCCCTTGTTGCATTCTTAGTTCACAGTAACCCACAAGTCAGACCCCTTGTTATTTTTTTTATTTAATTAGCATTGATTAAATCAAAATATGTGTGAAATGCTTCAGAATATAATCATATCATTTGATGAAGATCATTAGCTTAATGCATTTTGTTACAGAAAACTTGAAAATATTGATTGATTTTTCTCTCTCTCAGCTAAGGCTGGATGTTGTAGCCTGCATGCGCAGGGACACGACTCTGGAGACGGCGCTAAATTCCAAGGCTTACAAACGTAGCAAGAGACAGACTTTGAGAGAAGCTCGCATGACAGAGAAACTAGAGAAGCAACAGAAGATCGAACAGGAGAGGAAACGCAGACAGAAACACCAGGTAATCAATGCATGATCAGGGTACAAAGTGTGATCAATTCAATGTACACAAATTTACAAACTCTCACTGCAAAATACCTATATACAAGAACTAGGGTTTTTAATGGATAAAAAAAGAAATCAAATTGATCATGTGATATGCTGATTAATTAATTGCAAATAAATAATTAGGCCCTGCCTAATAAGTGACATAAGTGGCAGCATAGGGCCCCAGCTACCACCAGTGTGCCCCCTACCATGGGTTCAGTGTGACCAAATAATTATTTTATCCAAGTGTATATAGCACTGGGCACATAGCCCGGCTGTATGCATGCCAATAGTTTGATAGTAGAGTAGAACCTGTCAAAACAATGAAACAATATTATATAAGTATTTAAATTTGACTGATCCTGATTCCCTAAGAAGTTGTGTGGTGACATTAGTAGCCTACGACAGGTGGTTATCAGTATGGGCGACTGGGGTTAAGATTCATCTCTTGCCAATTTCATTCTTCTCCCCATGTTTATCCCATGTAAGTGAAGACAGACAATGACTGTATGACATCAGAGAGTTTATTTTAAATAGAAACAACAAAATGTGTAAGTAAAAAGTCTATGGGAAGTGTGATATAACTGGATTTAAACACAATGTCCTCGCGGCGATCGGGGGCTCACTTAACGTTGGGCAGCACAGAGAACGGTTTGGTTTAGGTGGCGCATGGCTGGCGGGTTTCTTCAGTGGCTCTGCAACTCATGGGCTGGCGGAGATCAAGGATCATGATGCGTGCACAGGGAAGAGTCTCTCTCTCACGTGATAAATCAGGTGCGTTTCCACCCGCGTTTATAGGTGCGTGGTTTCCAAGGTGCGTTTATATACTGTTTTATAAAACATTACAATACATTGCTGTACAATTTGTATCTGCCACTAACTATTTGCCACCACTATTCTCAATAAGTGTAAATAGCATCTACGTTACCGTCATTTGATAATTAATTTATTTCTTATTTGTTTGTGCAGTCTATGAATTTAATTAAAGTTAATTATTAATTTATGCATGTGATTTGTTGTGTTTGCTCAGTTTAGAAAATAATATTCAAATTATTTTTATTTATTGTTTTACTACTGAATATGTTATTCCTGTATTCTTCTGCCTTGCCCTCCCCACAATACAGCGCTTCTTGTCCGGTGTGCGACCGGCTTCAGTATTAAGTAGTAAATGTTTTATCACCCACTTGTAGCCTCAAAAATGTATTATGCCAGACTACATTAAACGGAAGGCCATCTGACAGGGAATTGGAAAGCACACAAATTAAGCTAAATGTAGACTAATGTTATTATATCGATCCCTCAAAAACATATCAAGATAATAATGTGCCCCCAATAATCTATGTAATGTATCGATATTTTATGACATTTCTATTGATTTCCTGTGAGTTTACCTAGCTAGCTAGCCTGTAAAATTTCAGCCACAATGGCAGCGAAGTGCTTTTTCAATCCATCGTTTTTTGTTTTTGTGAGAGATGACGGGCCCATGCACTGTATGATGTGCGTTTTGACAATGAATCAACTTAATTAACATCAGCTGTCACAAAGGCAAGACAAAAAGACCCAAGAGCAGAAGAACAGTTCAAAGGATTTATTAAAAACATATTATAACTTCAGCATATCCACGGTGAAATGTGGAGATCCTGGCACAACTGTAGTAGAAGGTGATGGTTGTGTTTGTCAATGAATGTATGCTGACCATGCAGTGAGCAGATCCGTAAGGAAGTGAAGAGTATCCTTGTAGGTGAGTGTAAGTGTTCTGGTAGTCAGGAGCAGATTTGAGAGGAGTCCGCTGTTGAAGAGATGTGGACGAAGAGAACAGTCAAACAACAAACTGGAAGGCAACCACACTCCCAACATGTGGGCAGAGACGGGCAACCAAAACAAATGCAAAGACAGGACCAACTAGGTAGGGAGAGCGTGGTGAATTTTAACACCAAACAACAATCTAGCAAAGAACATGTGACAAAACAGGCCTTAAATGGCCAGTGAATTATTGGAGAGAAAGGTGCTGTTAGCACGCTAATTAATGGTGTGATCAGTTTTGCCGTGGAAACACTGATCACGCATGCCGACAGCGTCAGAGGCACATAAGGGAGAGAAATAATAAAACAAACAGAACAGGCCGACAAACTCACTGGAACCGAGACATCAGCGAATGACCATTTTGGAAAATGGTGCCTAAAGAGAGCAAATATAGGCGACCTGTCTTCTCTTAAAAAGGAGCTGTTAAAATAGCAAGTTATGCTGATGTATAGTTTAATCAGTCAAGTGAAATTTAAACATGAAAATTACCTCACATTAACATTTGGACACTCCAAAGCAAAACAAAGATTTACAGCAGACTTTCCTTTTTGTTTGTTTGTTTGTTTTTATTTAGCTTTTTTAAAACTTTGTATTTTACGTTTCAATTGAGTTGACATAAGGTTGACAATCATTTCTTGTCAATTCTTAGTAATAGTCTTTTTACCAGACACATGGAGTATCTGAACCAAGAATTGAGAGAAGCTTACTCCTTACAGCACGACAGGACCTAAACTGGTGGTGATGGGGTGGCAGGGTAAAAGAAATGGTGGAATAACGATGCGATGAAGGACAAGGCTTATATTTAGAGTTTTTTGGCCCAATAATTAGTACCTCTGTTTTGTCAGAATTGAGTAGAATGAAATTTCTGGCCATCCAATCATTTATTTCATTGATTCACTCTGCTAATTTGGAGAATTGTGAAATCTCATCAGGTTTTGAAGAAATATAAAGTTGTGTATCGTAGGCATAACAGTGGAAACTTATTCCACGATTCCTGATAATATCTCCCAGGGGAAGCATATACATGGAGAAAAGCAGAGGCCCTAAAACTGATCCCTGTGGAACTCCATATTTTATTTTTGTTTGGTTTGGCAATTCCTCATTTACATAGACAAAGTGGTAGCGGTCTGCTAAATATGACCTAAACCATGCTAATGCAACTCCACAAATGCCAACATAATTCTCTAGCCTATTCAAGAAAATGTCGTGATCTATTGTGTCGAATGCAGCACTAAGATCTAAAATCACTAGAAGATAAATGCAGCCGCGATCAGATGATAAGAGCAAGTCATTTGTAACTCTGATAAGTGCAGTATCTGTACTGTGATGAGGCCTAATTCCTGTCTGAAATTCTTCGTGTATACTATTTCTCTGTAGAAATGAACATATTTGGGGGGATACTACCTTTTCTAGTATTTTTGACATAAACGGGAGATTTGAAACAAATGATGCAATGCTTACTGCGATTCCTCTGCCAGAGACATCGCAAAGGCTTCCACTTCTACAATGTTTCCAAGAGATGAAAATTGCATATCCCAGTGTAACAAGGTTGTTAAAATGGGCAAGGAGGAGGCGGGAACCAGTTGAACTTTCAACGTAAAACTTCATCCAACAGAACTCAAACTTAACATAAAAGACACACACAAACATAACTCTGTGTGTGTGTGCGTGTGTGTGTGTGTGTCTCTCTCTCGCTCTCTCTCTCTCTCTCTCTCTCTCTCTCTCTCTCTCTCTCTCTCTCTCGCTCTCTCCCTTATTCCCCTCTCGGGCCGGCCATGTGTCCTAAAGGCCCAGCCACACCCTCCTCCTCGTCATACCCAGTACTTCACTTAGAACTGAATGTATGCCATCCAAAAAGTCTGTAGTTTTCTTACCACAAAAATAGATGTTATTTGCTTCTATGTGGCTATAATCTTCTCCTTTCAAGAGACTTAATTAATTAACACTTTTTGTTCACACTTAAAGTTATGTGTCTGTGATAAAAAATTTATTTAAACCAAAATGTCTGTCACACACTGACAGGATGATGACTCTTGGGTTTAATTAAATGTTTTAGTTTTATTAGTTTGCTGTACTTTTTAACTATTTATAGTGTGAAATTATCATTTTAAGTTGATAGCCGTAATAAGGAAATTTGTTCTGAAATCCTTGGATTTCACTTCTAATGTCAGAAACCTAAAACATTAAAATATGACCACCTACATTAAGACCAATCTCTTATCAACAGTGCTTATTGAGTGATCAGAAACTTGGTCTGCCCAGGAGAAATAGGATATATACTATTTTTCCTTAGCACCAGAAGAACTAAGGAGAGATAAAACTGTAAATAGTTCACCAAACCTAGTGCTGTTCCTGTCTGTTTGTAGCACCTACATCTCTGCCTAAACTTCTAAAGCATACCAACATTAGAAACAAGCAGCTGAAGTGTATTTTTTTCTGGTCACCTGTCATTTTAGTCTGAATGAACAGTTTCTAGTGCTATTGAACTCGACAGTATACCCTAAGCTCGGGTATAAGCACAGCACTGTTTCTCATTTCACATGCAAAGAAGGCCTTTACAAAGAAGTTCAAAAAGCATAGCAGCAAAAATAACTTAATGAAGAGTTCTTGTTTCAAAAGAACTTTGACTAATGATTTAAGTGGGCCTCTGGAAGAAGAAAATTAGAACAAATGTATGATAAGACCCATTTAAGCACAAATACATTTTAGACCACTTCAGTCATTGATTCAAGTATCCTCTTTTTCTATTGTAGGAGTATCTCAACAGCATCCTGCAGCATGCAAAGGATTTCAAAGAATATCACAGGTCCATCTCTGGAAAAATCCAGAAGCTGTCCAAGGCCATCGCCACCTGGCACACCAACACAGAGAGAGAGCAGAAGAAGGAGACAGAACGCATTGAGAAAGAGAGGATGAGGAGACTGATGGTATGAAGCATTGTTTCCATCACCGCTTTTCTGGAGAAAGTTATTTAAACATGAAATAATATATTGGCAGTAATAGCCAGCTCAATTAATTGCTTTTTCCTCGCCGACTGCACAAAAAAATAAATACATGTACATATAGTGCAAAGTTCTGTCCAATATATGAATGTGGTAGATAATATGGTAGGGAAAAAACAAGCTGTGAAGCTCATGCCTTGTTAAATGGGCATCCCCTTGGAAAAAGGTTTGAAACCACTACTGTAGGAAATACAGGCTACTTGCATTTCAAAACCACCTTTCACAGCTCCCCCTAGATATGTTCTTTAAAGGTTCTCACAGGTTCTCTGTGTGTATTCCCTGATGTAGGCTGAGGATGAAGAAGGTTACAGGAAGCTGATTGACCAGAAGAAGGACAAGCGTTTGGCTTACCTCCTTCAACAGACTGATGAATACGTGGGCAACCTGACTGAACTTGTATATGAGCACAAGGCTGCTCAGGCTGCCAAAGAGAAGAAGAGGAAGAGAAAAAAGAAGGTGTGAGGCAACATGACAATGGCAAACAAATGTCATGCTCATGTGGTTCACAAAACATTTATCCTCAAGTTTGATGTTGTAAAATATACTATTACTTTTAACACATTCAATTCACTTCAGTTCATTTCAATTTATCCCACTGTGGTTCTTGTAAGTCTAATTTTTCTACGCTCACTTAAGCATGTCAATTTAGGAAATGCTTATGATCATCAAACATTTAACACTTGTTTATTCCTGTCATGTCTCAGAAGGAAGCTGGTGATGTCGAAGGAATGGGATCAATTGGGCCCGATGGAGAGGTAAGTGAATCGCTACGAAAATGAAAGCCAAGTAGATGTGAAATAACCGGTCGATGTGTGTCCCTCTGGTAAAAGCTCACTCTGTCAAAGCTAATTGAGCATCGCTCATCAAAGAAAACCTGCATCATGTTTATTTATTCCTGTAGACCATAGATGAGAGCAGCCAGATGAGTGAGCTGCCAGTCAAAGTTATTCAGACTGAAACTGGGAAAGTGCTACAGGGAACTGATGCCCCCAAGTCCAGTCAGTTAGAGGCCTGGCTTGAGATGAACCCTGGGTAAGATGTCTTCAAATTGGACCTTCTGTGTGCATGTTAATTTAAAATACTTCTTGACAGAAACACACTAAGAATATGGCCAGTCTCTTGGATCGAGCTGCTATGAGCCATGTGTTTTCCGCAGTGGGTGGTATAAGAAATGATGAAAGGGGTAGAAAGTAATAGAAATCTATGCGACACAGAATGCAACTTTGTGCAAGCCTCCTTTGCAGCATATTTTTAATACTGTTGAGTAGTGGTGGGCATTATGACTGAATTCTCATACTATGTTGAGAAATTGTATTTCTCAGTAACCGTATATGTGACGATACAGTTATTTTGACTGGACGTTAAATTAAATGAAAGTGAATGGTGACTGAGGCTTACATTCTGTCTAACATCTCCTTTTGTGCTCCATGATAGAAAGAATGTTGTGTGTGGAACTAGGGCTGGGCAATATGCAAAAAATATTTTCACAATATTTTATTGAAAAATATTGCAAAATCTGATTAAATCATCAACCCCCCTGCCGAGGGTAGGTGATTATTTTTGCTTTGTTGATCTTGCTTTAAATATTTTATTCATTTATTGAAACATGACATTTAAATAACCAGTGATAAAAAAATAAGTGATCAAAAATCTTATATAACCACCTCCCCAAATCCAAACATTTACCGTCTCCAACGGCCCCATTTGTCATCACGCAAGTAATCGTCAACGACAACTGGTGGAAATTACTAATAGCCTACAAATTAAGAACTAAAGACAATTATAAATGTAAAGATAATAATAATTATCATAATAAATAAGCCTAATAAATTCCCATGTGTTCCCAAAATAATGCTGCCAAATGAGGGCTCTTGCGTAATGGTGTACAATTAATGCTGCCTAAAGAAAAGAAAATTGAACTCAATTTAAGGTTCAAGGTGTACGTATCTTGTATTATGTTATGATTGAATCATTTTCATTAATACAAAGTTATATATTACATGAAATACCTGCATTTGGACGAGGAGCTTGCGAACTGGATTCAGCCTCGTCACATTTGGCACCCTGGACTACTGTTTAATATATTTGCCGACTTCTCAGATCCATGGGTTTGCCATTTCCAGATATTGTCGATCATCATCGGACAATGAGTGTTGCAATCGGCATCAGGATATTTGTAAGACATTGTCGAAATCTGATTACATCCTCCTATCACCCTATCGTCCTATCGCTGTCATGTCATGAGGGGGAGTACATGATGGCAGAATTGTCTTTTATTTACCAAAATATCACTTTTAAAGTTAAAAACAAAAGATGCTAACCAGTAATACAGTTATAATCAATAAAGTTGTCTTGGCTGAAATCACATGGTAGGTTTTCTGCTTGGTGTTGTACAGGATCATTGGATGGTATATACTGTCATACTGCTTGGCCCCACTGTGGAGAAAGCTTTAATAACTAATAACTTGTTTTAAGCTTGTGTTGTCAATAAACTTTCAAGTATTTACTAGAGAATTATGCCTTTTTAAACAGCTATGAAGTGGCTCCACGTTCAGACAGTGAAGAGAGTGGCTCAGAATTTGAAGAGGAGGTGAGTGTCCTCTTATTTCTGCTCATTAATCATTGACAGCTCCTTGGAGTGGGAATGAATCACACATAAATACACAAACTCATACACATTTTCATCCTTTTCTCTGTGTCTTTAAATCCTTTCCCATATTCCTATTCAGCATCAGCCTTAGTGGGTCTATTCTTCTCAACATATTCCACTATGCCGTTGTCATCGAGTAATCGCAATACATTTAATGAGCATAATCCACTAATAATCCCTTTTAGGATGAAGAAGAGGTGGTCTCAAGAGCTGAATCAGAAGAAAAGAAAGTCATCGATCCCAACAGTGATGAAGTGTCGGAAACAGCAGCCAAGCACATCATAGAGTATGTTGCCTGTTCTCACTTCAAAGCAAAAAATGACTTGTTGAGCTAGAGTGCAAGAAGAGTAGGGTGCCAAGAGTTGGGTGTTGATAGATGTTATGTGTTCTTGTTTTTTTTTCCCCTTCTTGTGTCGTCTCACTCTTAACTGTTCTGTTAGATAGCTCATATAATATATATTATATACAGCATATAAAATTAAACTTTTGAGGCATCTACCAATAGAGCTGGGAACCGAGAACTGGTTATGGTTCAGAACTGGTTCCATTCTTTAGAAAAATACCAGAATTGTATGATCTTTGTGACTTTTGGTTCTGTTAATGGTTCTCTTTCAGTTGATTAGTTTGACATCTCACTATGGGATATGCCTCTTGCGTGGTCATCCATGAAGCCCTATCAGGCTGCTGGTCAGTGCACCAGGGAAGCCCCGCCCCTTCCCTATATGATCAGTAGCACTGGCCCAAAATGGCATCCTACATCTCTTTACTTGTGGCATCCAAGCTACGAGCCCTTTTTCAGTCCACCTATTGTTGAAAACTGTTGGCTAGATTTAAATTCCATAGACAAGCTACCACTTGTAGGACATCAAGCCAAGTAAAACTTGATCACGTGATATGAGCATGAAGTGATCGTCTGTGGAGGCTTTCGGGTGCTTAACGTGGGACTAAGGGCAGCCGGTGGACTTTCTAAGATGGTGCCCCCCTAGGGAGTTGGTGCCCTATGCAGACTGCGTAGTATGCGCATAGGGAGCAGCGGTACTGGTTACTGGCCTTGGCCACTATGAGGCGTGTCAGCGAATTGCATTCTCTCTTGGTTAACCCTGCATGTCTCATGTTCACACACGATTTCTCCAGGGTCAGGTTACGCCCTAACCCGGCGAATGTGCTTAAGGTGATTAAACCTGGTTATTTCATGCAAAGAGTTAGAAATCCCAGCTTTTTACCCTCCTCCTTTTGCTTTGCCAGAGGAGGATACGATGCATGTTTTATGTCCTGTTATGGTATTGCAAGCATATGTGAGTAAAACACAAAGCTTTGGACAGTCAGAGAATCTCTTTGTGTACTTTGGAAACCCAGTGAGGGGTAAGGCATTGTCAAAACAACGATTTTCTCTCTGGATAGTAGAAGCCATTAAATTGGCTTACTCAGTAAAGGGACAGTCATTATCAGGGTGCACGAGAGGGTAACGGATGCTTCTTGGGCTTTTTTTGAAAGAAACCTCCTTGAAGGATGTCTGTGCGGCAGATGATTGGGCCTCCCCGCACACATCCGTAAGGTTCTATTAACCGGATATATAAATGTAGCGAACGAGTCTCGAGCCGGACCTTTTGAATCTATAGGGCGAAACATGCACTTCAGTACTGTTTGATACTAAAAGAATGAATCTAATGAGCTGGTTCTTTTGAATCTACCAGGCGAAACAAACAGCGCTTCCATTTATAGTCCGGTATACAAGTTATCTTATACTGATGAGCAAGTTTTGAATGTCCAACTCAAAATTAAATAAGAACTGTTGAAGTCTCACGAGCCTGAAGTATAGCATTAGGCTACTTAATACTGGTTAATGTTTATTTAATGATGACCTTTATCTCTATAAAATCAAGCAAGGCAGTTACTGACTGAATGTTCATATGACAATGTATAATTAAAGATACACAAATTTTGTTATAAGAAGTGGAATTTTATAAAATAATTAATGAAATATGCCATCACATTTCTTGTTGGTTTAGATTAGTATATTTCAATTATAATTAGGATCTATTATTGGATTGTAATTATGTCTCTTAAAAAGTCTGCAAACACATCTTTTACAAGAATTGTATTAAATTTATTTCTGATTTGGTATTTCTGCTCTGTAGAATCTGAAATGATTTCATTATTTGGTAACAGACATTACAGGGTAGTAAATAGAATATGAATTGCATTTCTCATTTTCAAATAAATAATTACTTAAAAAACAATGTACTAAAAGAATGACTGGAATTGTTACCGGAACCGTTAAGGAGCCGGAATCGTTAAGAGGAATCAGAACCGAATCGTTAAAATCCTTACGATTCCCAGCCCTACCTTCCAATGATGAGTGAACTGAGATAAAAGCCAATTTTTACATGATTTTGGTGCTTGCCAAGTGTTATTTTGGACCCTGAATTTTTACATTAACTTTAATAATAATAGCTAGCTTAGCTGCCAATAGATGGAAGAAATTTACGGAAATTAATCTCACAATCTTTTTTTAGTTAATGCAATTAATCTCACATTTCAATTAGCTAAAATTTGCCTCTAAAAGCACTCATTGGAGACTCTGTATGGAGTGTCTCTTGCTTTTTAGATGAAACTTTATTGTCATTGTGCAGAGTACAGGTACAGAGCCAATGAAATGCAGTTGTTTTCGCATATCCCAACTAAGCTGGGGTCAGAGGGCAGGTATTACAGAAACAGCGCCTCTGGACCAGATATGGTCAAGGGCCTTGCTGAAGGGCCCAACAGTGGTATCTTGGCAGTGCTGGGGCTTGAACCCCCGACCTTTCAGTCAGTAACCCAGAGCCTTAACCGCTGAGCCACCACTGGTCTAATTGAATCTAATCATTCAATCATGTAGCAGCAATAAAATTATGTAGACATGGTCATGAGGTTCAGTTGTTGTTCAGACCAATCACCAGAATAGAGAAGAAATATGATCTACAGCAAGTGACTTTGAGCCTGCAATGATTGTTGGTGCCAGACAGGGTGGTTACAGTGTCTTAAAAACTGCTGATCTGCTGAGTTTACAGAAAGTGGTGTGAAAAATAAAAAACACCCAGTGAGCAGCAGTTCTGTCGGTGAAAAGGCCTTGTTAATTGTTAATGAGAGAGGTCAGAGGAGAAAAGCTTGACTGGTTCATGCTGACAAGAAGATAACGGTCACCAAAGGAACAGCAGTTCTATGCAGAAAAGCATCCCTGAATGCACAGCGTGTTGAACCCATTGGATGGGCTACAGCAACAGAGGAGCACACCAGCTTCCACTCCTATTTGCTAAGAGCAGGAAATTGAGGCTTGAGTGGGCATACGCTCACCAAAACTGAATGATTGAAGATTAGAAAACATCTGATGAATCCCAATTTTTGCTGGGACATGCAGATGGTGGAAGTAGAATTTAGCATAAACGACAAACACATGTTTACATGATTATCCTTTATGTCTTGTGGCTATACTTTTGAAAGAGTGAGTATTTTAACATTCCAAAATTGGCCTCCACTCACTTACATTGTAAGTGCTTCACTGTAACCCAAGATTTTTTACATTTTTTAAAGAAAAGGAGGGACGAGTCAAAATACGTTTTTGTGGTAATTAATATTATGCCACAAATGCTGTGAAAAACACAGGTCTCTTTTGCACCATTGCATGATTCTTAACTCATGACCACTTTGATTTTGATCAATATTGATGATTTTTTATTTTTGTAAAATGCAATATGAAACAAGGCCTATTTCACTAATACTGTATAAATATAGTTACAATCAGTGTGTTGCTAAAAAAATAAATCATTTTATAATAAGCAGGTAATTTTTTAATGCATCAAATTAATTTAACATCGTTAAACATATCCACTTAAAATTGATGTGTAAATTTTTCGATGTTAAAATTTGTTCTCGTATCTCAGCTTAATATGCAGATTCAACAATAAGTAAGCCCTGAAAAGGAAGGTTGATTTCACCTAAAAGTGTAACTCTGTGGCTTTGTGGCAATTCCTTAGATTCCTCTGTTTGTTTGAGTAGCCCTCACAGCCCGACACAGCAATATTGGCATGACCAATGGTGTGAGATTTGGGTGGGACTATCTGTTTGTACAACCAGTGGAATATAGGGGAGGTTTCTGAAATATGTTTAAAAACCGTTATAGTTTTTTTTTGTGGCACAGAAATTACACATTGTAGCTTTAAAATGACATGTTACATGAACTTTTGAAGCCCTAATAATTACATAATATTAATAATTAATAATATTGTACTATTAATATATATTATGTATTAGTGTACTCTGTTTTGTATGATTATTTGTTTGTTAGTGTGTCAGCTGTCTTGTAAATCTGTTTGTAATTCTATGCTTCATGAGTTTGGAAATCTACATTATTAAATGTACAAATGGTAGACTGATCCTCATACACTTCTTGGTTATATTGTGTAGGTCTGCTAAGCAGGATGTGGATGATGAGTACAGTGTTCAGGCAGGCCAGACCAGCTCCCAGTCTTACTATGGAGTAGCCCATGCAGTCATAGAGAAAGTGGAGAAACAGTCCACCCTCCTGATCAATGGAACACTCAAGCACTACCAGGTAAACCAGTTAAAACAAGCTCTGAAAATGTTGTACAAACTCTCCACGCAGGCTTACATTCAATCTTTTTCACAGATAGGTATATTGGTAGAATTATTGAAAGGGATTCTTTTCTTTAGAACTGGAAGAGGCTGCAGGAAAGAAGTCGAAAATCAAATATCAAAAATTGAGTTGCTAGAATTGAATCTGTTATCCCCTTTGGGTGGTAATTGATTTAGCTGTGGATTTCAAAAGAAGAAAACAGGCCTCTTATCTCCCAATTTTCTTTTCTTTCCCCTTCTGATTGCTGGGGTTTTACAAAGAAAATTTCAGGCGGTCTGTAATGTCAGCATTAGTGAACCATGCTTTGTAAAACACCAATTGAGTCTTTTGTCCCACGTTGTTCATTGAACAACTTTAGGATCCATGTCTCCTCAGTTATCAGTGTGTGATGCTTTTAATATTTTACCACAAAATAACCTAGCCTTTTTTTTTTCAGATTCAAGGGCTTGAATGGATGGTGTCTCTGTACAACAACAACCTGAATGGTATTCTGGCAGATGAGATGGGTCTGGGCAAGACCATTCAAACTATCGGTCTTTTCACATATTTGATGGAACACAAGCGCCTCAATGGGCCATACCTCATCATCGTACCACTCTCGTAAGTCCAACAAACAAGCTGTGAATAGCGGGATAAGATGTGTAATGAGGTGAGCTGTCTTAGAGGATTTGCAGCTCAATGGCTTCATTAAGTAACTAAACAGTGTTAAACACAGTTCAGTTGACGGCTAATGACTGAAAATGCTAGTGAGAGTGATTTGCGATATTAAGTTTAAGAGGCAGCATATGGCACTGTTACAGGTCACTGAACAGATGATCATGGATCATGCATGGTCAGGTGGACAGAGCATGAATGAATTTGATTCCTTGATGGTTGAACATCATGTAATATTATTTGTGTAGTCAGGCTTTGCGTCTCATTTTCTCAAATAAAATAGCATACAGAACATTTAGATTGTAGCCTGTCATTATCCAGCTGATGTCACTGAAACGTGTTGTTGCGTGAAATGTGATGTCAGTGAAACGTCTGTTAAATCCTCCATGGAACACAGTAAATCTTCCACACAATGACCCTCAGCAATACCAGGCACCACATTTTAGCAAAAGTTATTGTTATTGATTTGTGGATGGGGCAGAAATGTCTTCAAACTGCCTCAACTCACATCCATTATTAGCTCTGGCCAAGGTCACACAATCACATATTATTTAGAGATATAACCTCAATTAGAGGTAAGAAATATCAGTGGTTTCTCGTAAAAAAAATAAATAAAAAAAATGACAATATTGATTTTTGAAACAGGACTTTGTCCAACTGGGTTTATGAGCTGGACAAGTGGGCACCAAGTATCGTGAAAATTGCCTACAAGGTAAGAATTTATTTTTTTCTTAGTATAATTTATTATTGTAGACAATATAATTTTATGATGTAATATAGCATAAAGGTAATGCAATCAGAGGCAATAACTGTTCTTATCAAATTTGTCAAAGGGCACACCATCAATGCGGAGGTCTTTGGTGCCACAGCTCCGTAGTGGGAAGTTCAACGTTCTTCTTACCACGTACGAGTACATCATCAAAGATAAGCACATTCTTGCTAAGGTAAAGGCCATTTCCTTACCCTCATGTTGTTCCATCCAAACATGTATTGTATGTCTTATGTGGAAGACAAAAGGAGATGTTAGACAGAATGTTAGTCTCAGTCACCATTTACTTTCAGTATATGGAGAGAAAAAAAAATAAATTGAATGGTGACTGAGACTAAAATTAGCCTAACATCTCCTTTTGTGCTCTGAAAGAAAGTGTTTTGAAAGAAAGAAAGTAATTTGGGTTTGGAACAACATGAGGGATACTAAATTATGACAGAATTTTCACTTTTGGTTAACCTATACTTTTAATTCTCAATTCCACGCAGATTCGCTGGAAGTACATGATTGTGGATGAAGGCCACCGCATGAAGAACCATCACTGCAAGCTCACGCAGGTGTTGAACACTCACTACGTCGCTCCAAGGAGGCTGTTGCTCACTGGGACCCCACTGCAGAATAAGCTACCTGAGCTCTGGGCCCTGCTCAACTTCCTCTTGCCCACCATCTTCAAAAGCTGCAGTAACTTTGAGCAGTGGTTTAATGCTCCCTTTGCTATGACAGGAGAAAGGGTATACTATTATTCTATCTTTCACAATGGAAATTTACCTGGCTGTAGAGTTGGGGTACTCGAGTTCGGACTCAAGTCTGCATCACAAGTCCAATTTTAAGACACTTGGACTTGTCACGGACTCTGATGCATTTTTACTCTGACTTTACTCGGGCTCGAGCCTTTCGGACTCTGGATTCCATGGCATTTGTGATGCAATAACAAACAAACAAGCAAACAAATAACTTAACATAGGGTGACCATACATCCTCTTTTTCCTGGACATGCCCTCTTATTCAGACCTGAAAAAAGCATCCGGCCGGGGTTTTAAAAATTGCCAGATAGCAGCAGTGCGCACTCTTTCAAAGTACTTTTTTAACTCACTCGTCCGTGCGCCTGTGCTGTATGTGTGTGAGGGAAAGAGATCACCATTTGTCAGACGTGCTCTGCCGCTCTCATCCTGAAACACCAAAAACTTACGTTTTTTTTTAAAAAGTATTTTCCCCAACTCTGCCAATGATTTAATAGAACAAATGTATTATCAGATTCACGTTACTATGCAAAGTCAATTCTAACTGAAAATGTTGACTATATCTAGACAAAATCAAATATGCTAGGAAATATCAAGGATTTTTAAACTAATATGATGGATGAAATAGACCATTATGGAAATTGTACAACTCAGTCCATCGCATATTTGTAGCGCAACCTCTGTGTGTTACCTGTAAACCTGACACTTGCGTTCTAATGGCAAAAAAGTCAGAAAAACACAAGTGAGGGGAAAAGTCTCTATTCACCTATTATCCATACTAAAAATTATGTGAAAAGAACAACACATTAGCTCAAGGAGAGTTTGACATTAAAAAATGTATCTTGACTTTAGGGAAGTAGGCTACATCTGGACACAGCAGGAGGACTGAAAAATGTGAAGTGTAGTAGAATAAAATGTATTTCACCCATAATTTCAGATAAAACTAAATTTAAATGACAAATTGAAAATGAGGTAGAAATAAATAATAATAATAATATTGAAATATTAATAGCACTAGTTGCAATGACCAACACAGCTTTCCCTTTCTTTAGTGTATGTTTGAGTGGAGGGGAAAATCAACAAATAATTGAAATGCCAACAGAATGAAATAAGTATTGTGTTGAAGGACAGTTTTGTCTTCATACACCTAAAGCATATGCTTTCATTCTGAAACCACTTTGAAGCCTTTTCAGCAGGATACTAATCTAAACATATGAGTATGCAATTCAACAGAGGTGTTTTTGTTGCATTTATATTGACAAAATATTTTTCTTTGTTGTGAAGGTTAAAATAAGCTTAAAATATTGATGTTGAGTTTACGGTTACAATTTTAATTCAGATTCATATTGGACAGATTAATATGGATTCGACTCGGCCTGTTATGGATTCAGCCTTGAGTCCGACTCGGCCCCTTTGGACTCGGACTCGACTCTGACTCGATTGTTTAAAGACTCAGACTTGACTCAGACTCCACTAAGGTGGACTCGAACCCAACACTACCTGGCTGTTTTACAATTTACTCTGTAGCTTAATGAGCTTAATCTCTCTGTTATGGATTGTGTTGATGTTTGTTAGGTGGATCTAAATGAAGAGGAGACCATCCTTATCATTCGTCGTTTGCATAAGGTATTGCGTCCCTTCCTGCTGCGCAGACTGAAGAAAGAGGTAGAGTCTCAGTTGCCTGAGAAGGTAAGGACACAACTTGTATTTACTTTTAAACAATATTATTAGATTTCAGAGATGATAGTCAATAAATAGATTTGAAAAAATCCAGTGCTTGCAAGGCAGCAAACAAATCGTGCTATATTTTGTGGTATACTTATGTGTTTGGGCTTTGGTTCTACTTCAGTGAAATGCTGCATCAAAGCCACTCTGCCATTATGATACACAGCACACATCTTGTTTTAAGTCAGCTGCACAAAATAATCAACACATTCTCACTGTTGTTATGACCCCATCCTGGGTGAGGCCACAAAATTAACTGGAACACAGAAAGAATCCTTTTCTTTTTCTTTTATTTACAACACAACAAGGGAAGCACAAATTCAGGGGTGAGCAAAGGACAAAACAACAAACAACACCAAACTCACTCCCAAACAAACAATTAAATGAGCTAATAAATAAAAGAGAAACAAAATACAACAAGCTCTTGAAAAACAAGAGACCCACTCCTTTTTGCTTCCCAGAGTGGATTATGGACAAAATTATGGAAATTATAAGGGAGGAAAAAAAGGGAAAGGTTCACATAAACACCAACCAAGACACACACACTCAAACATCAATAATAACATAAGGTATAAACAGTGATAACAACGTGCTCAACAAAGAACTCTTAACACAACATATCGACAGCAATGGCAACCACTGAAAGTCAAAATTTATTTTGCAAACATATGTAAGAAAGAAAACAAAACACAATTTAGTATGCAAATATTATGATGTCATCCCTGTCGATTACATCTTTGAATGGTGAACATTCTATCAATTATGTCAATCAAGGGAGATTTTTACATTTTAATCAAACATTTCTTAAAGTGCCTATGAAGTTTACAAAAAAAAGAAATAATAATTAAAAAAAAACAATTATAGCACTCCTAAGGCTGAAATTATCAAATAAACAAAGTTTGAATGGAGTCTGTAGTTGAAGTGGTTTAGGCTGCATTAATAGGAGAATTCATTAGAAAACCCCCAAATGAATTAAGACAAACCAGAATGTTCGAGAAATGTCAATGCAGTGCTGCCTTGAAAGCACCATAATTGTGAACGTTTTCTTTCCCTCTACATATTTTACATGTATGCATCTGGATCATTCTTATGCATTGAGTATTAATTTGTTACAGGTGGAGTACGTCATCAAATGTGACATGTCAGCAATTCAGAAGGTGCTTTACAGGCACATGCAAGGCAAAGGCATCCTGCTTACTGACGGCTCAGAGAAAGACAAAAAGGTAAATCCAAAGTCTGTGCGACAACCCAACATTACACTGCTGTTCAGATTAGAGCAGCTTTTCAGAGTTTAACCTTCACAAGTTTATTTTATCCTTAGGGTAAAGGAGGAGCCAAGACCTTAATGAACACCATCATGCAGCTGAAGAAGATCTGTAATCATCCCTACATGTTTCCGCACATTGAGGTATAAACGTGATTCAGTACACTGAAGTATAACCCACAGCAGTCTTTTTTTTGTAACACTGTACAACAGTCTTTTATAGGTTACCATCATTTAGTTCTAACATACACCTTCTGGTGCTACTTGGACACGTCATCAGTGATGAACCCGGGGTCAAAAGGTGTTTCGGGTCTTAAATCAACAGACACCCTCGCCCGGGCGACCCAGCCGGGGGTGATCAGTCCCCGGCCTGTGTCCAAGTGGCGTGCTACTCCACGGTTCCCCCCTCCTGATCCACAACCATCGTGAGGCTTTTTCGGCAGCCTCAGAGATGTTCTTTATGGCTCGCCTGCACAGTTGTCCTTTAACTCCAAGGAGTTTGAGTGTTCGGGGTAACGACTGTCCTGCAAAGCCCCGGCAACCGACCTCCACTGGCTCATTGCGTGTTTTCCAGCTGCCGCTCCTGCAGTCCTCCACCAGCTCTGCATATTTGGCTCTCTTACGCTCATTTGCCTCCTCCAATCTGTCTTCCCAGGGGACAGTAAGCTCCACTATGACCACGTGCCTGGTCGACTCCGATGTAATCACCACGTCTGGGCGGAGTGAAGTGGCCGTGATGTGATTCGGGAACTTGAGCTGCCTTCCAAGGTCCACTTGAAGGTGCCAGTCTCTTGCATTGGCCAGGAGCCCGCCTGGGGAGCGTGGCTGCTGATGTGCCTTCTCTCCAGCTCTGACAAAGGATATGGTTTGCTTGGAGGGCTGCTGACTCTTACTGCTCTGAATTGCTGTGGTGATAATATCCGCAAGAGCCCTGAGGACCTGGTCATGTCGCCAGCGATACCGCCCATCCCCCAAAGCCTTTGGACAGCAGCTGAGGATGTGCTCCAGTGTGCCACTCCTTTGGTACAGTTGGCATGTTGGTAAGTCTACCAGGCCCCAGCGGTGTAGGTTGGATGGGCTAGGTAGAAGATCGTACACTGAACGGATCTGGAACTTGATGCGCTGTGGTTCAGAGCGCCACAGCTCTGCCCAGGTGATCTTGCGCTGCTCGGCGTTCTCCCACCTAGTCCAGGCACCTTGCTGTTTCATACCAACCATCTTGGTCATGCGGTCCTCCTCCACCTCTGCCCGCACCTCGTCCAGCACCAACTGACGCTTCTCCCTCCCTCTTGATTTGTCATAGCGTGGCTTAGGGAAACTGCCCAGGCCTGCACGTCCCACTGCCACGTTGCCAACCAAGACACCATGCCTCAGCCAAGCCTCCGCTCTGTCCACCGCTTCCTGTGCCTTCCACTTCCTTCCCGTCTTAACACAGATTCCAGCTGAGGAGACTTTGGCATCGGAGGAATCTTGGTACTTGATGACCTCCCGGGCACGTGTGACCTTGAATTCCTCGGACAAGCTGCTGATGGGAAGTTGCAACTTGGTGGAATGGCCATAGAGGGCGATGTTACTCAGGGACCGTGGGAGTCCTAACCACCTCCTGAGGAACTGACTGATGGTTCTCTCCAGTGCTTCTACCGTTGTCATGGGTACCTCGTATATAAGAAGGGGCCAGAGAAGCCTTGGTAGGATTCCATGTTGGTACATCCAGGTTTTGTACTTTCCTGGAAGCCCCGACTTGTCGACTGCCGTGAGCCAGTTCGTCATGTCACTTCTGGTTTGTTGGAGCGTGGATTTAACACATTAGTTAACATAAACTAACAATTTACAGCTTCAGGACCACTTCCATCTAATAAATATGCTACTTGAATGAATACTTTTTTCACTTATTGACAATTAAAGCACTCTGTTTGTTTTGGCATTATGGTTCTGTTTTGGGCAAACTCTCTGCCCATCCATGCAGCCATGCAAGAACAGAGCAGGGAGTGAAGCAAATAAAAAAATCCTGGTGTAGCAGAACAGATCAAGCAGAAATGGACACTTAAAGAATTTCAAATACTGTAAATCAAGATGATAAATCAAGAACAAGGCCAAATAACACATTGAAGATAAGAATTCCAAGCTGGCAAACAATTAAAGACTTATCTTTTCTCTAAGTCCATCACAACCTTTTTTTTTCCACTTTGTATTTTTCCCTATGGTGTAATTTACTTGTAAGCGATTTTGAGCTCTTGGAAAGGCGCTATAGAAATAAAACATATTATTATTATTATTATTACTATTATTATTATTATTATAAACAATTTTAGTCTTAGAGCACAAACCACAAGATAGATGTAGAGAAAACTAAAAAGCAAAGCTGCCATACAAGATGTGGAGCTGGGGATGGAGGAGGGTGTTAAGTGCAGCTTGCATCCATGCAATGAAATTGCAGCTAAGGCAATGAATAAATAGAGGACTTAAATAGGATTGCTCTGATAAGCGTCTCAATTGTAGTGGTAGACATCATGATAAGCTGAGCATCAGCTGATTGCGAGCTTGACTCATGTGACCTGCCTGACCTAATGCTATACTTGATTTTTACAGCATTTATTTTGTAATCTTGGTTAATGTTAATATCTACAAATACCAGTGCAATTTCAACAAAGTATACATTAACAATATATATGAAAAATTACAATATGCATTATGAACTAACATAAACATAGTATAGAATATTTTAACATTAACCAAAAGTATTTTAGCATTAAGCAAGGGATAATCTACAGTCAAAAAGATGATCAGGTCTTGTATCACCCTCATGGGATTTATTTTGAAATAATGAATGGATGACTGACTGTAGATTATCCCACTTATTACACAGCTATTTACCAGACAAATAAGTAAATAGAGGTAATGATATGATTTTGGTTAAAATTACATTATTTTATGAGAAGAATGAGACCAAAGAGTCTCAAAAATAGCTTAAATCCACCTCAGGTTTCCGTCAAAGTTCTGTTGGTGATTATTTTGTGAGAATGAGCATCTGATTGCTCATTATCCTGCTTATTACAGCTTATTAAACAATTACGTTAAAAGCTGCCTCATACTATAACTCACAGGACCTTTTAGATTATGAAAAAAAAAAACATCAATTATATTCTGGAAAATGCGTTAAATGACATACCATTCAACTCATGTTGAATTGTGTTAAAATAATTGTATTAGCTTGTAGAGATCACGGAGGCATATGAGAAGTAGGAAAGATGACTTGTAAAAACTGGTGAAAAATCACTTTATCCTGGGATGTGTAGTCATGATTAAAAAATATCAGATCACTGGCTGTAACTCTTGACAAATCGGAATCGAGTATTCCAGATAATCCTGTATATATTATCTCCAATGTTTTATTGAAAGTTATAAGTGTTACTGGGAAAATCTCTATTTTTTTATTTATTTAGCTAAAAAATATAGCAAGAATTAGATGTTTTGTATCCAGTCAAGACTTGTTACCAGTAAATGGTCTGCACTTATATTGTGCCTTTTTAACCTTAACGGTATTCAAAGCACTTTACACTGTGACTCATTCAGAGCAACTTGGGATTCAGTGTCTTGCCCAAGGACACTTCGCCATGTGGTGTCATGTGGGCCGGGATTCGAACCACCAACCCTGCGATTAGTGGCTGACCCGCTGTACCAACAGGGCCACAGCCTAACAGCTGCAGCACATTTTGAATGCTGCTGCCTGGATTCTGACCCGAATCAAAAGATTTGAGCATGTAACTCCAGTCCTCAGTTCTTTGCACTGGCTTCCAGTTATATTTACATTTGATTTAAAGTACTATTACTAGTTTATATAACACTCATTGGTCTAAATACATTTCAGATATGCAGACCTCTCAGATCATTAGGATCAAGTCAGTTAGAAAAACCATGGGTTTAATCAGAACAAGATGAAACCGCTTTTATGCCACCTCCAGCTGATTGCACTGTATAATTTTATTTTGTACTTTTTATTCTCATTTCTTGTTCTTAATCAGTTTCAAAACTGATTATGATGTATCTTGTATTTTTTTATTCTCCCCTTTTTCTACCCAATTTGGAATGCCCAATTCCCAATGCACTCCAAGTCCTCGTGGTGGCATAGTGCCTCAGTCCATGGATGTATCTCAGTTACCTCCGCGTCTGAGACAGTCAAATCCGCACATCTTATCATGTGGCTTGTTGAGCGCATTACCGCAGAGACATAGCTTGTGTGGAGGCTTCACGCCATCCACCGAGGCATCCACGCACAACTCATCAATGCCCCACTGAGAGCGAACTACATTATAGTGACCACGAGGAGGTTACCCCGTGTGACTCTACCCACCCTAGCAACCGGGACAATTTGGTTGCTTAGGAGACTTAGCTGGGGTCACTCAGCATGCCCTGGGATTCGAACTCTTTCGCTGAGCTACCCAGGCCCCTGTATCTTCTATTTCTTTATCATTTTTATGTTTTTAACCATTGTGTATTGTGCATTGTGTACCAATCACCACTGTGTATGAAATGTGCTTTATAAATAAACTTGCCTTGCCTTATTTGGGGGGTTCCAGAGTCTGAGTGGAGGGTCCCTGGGCCTGTAAAGATTGCAAATAATTGTCATTAATGTTTTTTATTGAAATGAGACTGTTCTATTTATACTTGTATGGCATCAGCTGTAATGCACATGTCTGTTCTGTACCTATTTAGGAATCCTTTGCTGAGCACCTGGAGTATCCAAATGGCATTATCAGTGGGTGAGTGGAGTTCAAATCGAGTGTTACCTAACCTTAAGAGTTACCATGAAGTGTTAATACATGTCATAACTCGTGTCCTATATGGATCACTAAACTCACCGCAGGCCTCCTACACTACATGACCCAGACAGAGGAACATCATGATGGAGTTGACATTATAGGCATGCTTTTTGTTGTCTACCTAGAGCTGACCTGTATCGTGCCTCTGGCAAGTTTGAGTTACTGGACCGGATCCTGCCTAAGCTAAAGGCCACCAATCATCGAGTGCTGCTCTTCTGCCAGATGACCTCCCTCATGACCATCATGGAGGATTATTTTGCCTACCGTAACTTCCTCCATCTGCGTCTGGATGGTCAGTATTCAGTGCATTCATTCTTTTAAAGACTCTGTGAAATAAAAATTTGAGCTTTGTAGCTTTTAGTCCATGTGTGTTATATCCAGCTTATAGTCTTGTCTGCTATGCTGCCCTACAAAGGCAAAATTCCATAACTATGCTGACAGTGTAGAAAAGTGGCTTCAGAGTTACTTGTTTTTTGTGGGAATTTTGTAGTTACTGCTATTTTCATCCTCTGTTTTCTCTGAATGTGAGCATAGTTAAGCCAAACCTGTCAATCAGAAAGCAGATCAGTCTAAGAGGCCCAGTATAATGTTTACTCAGTTTTGACTTAATGTGTAGTTAATGCGTTTTGCCTTGGTAGGGCAGTATATGCTAAAACTGGGTTCATGAAGTGACTTTAATGTTTTGGCATAACTGCTGTCCTTTAGGATCTTCATATAGAGTTGACCATTGATTTAATAAATGTGATCACAAAAATAGGCTGCCCTTTCTGTTTAACATGTGGTTATTTCTGGTCGTGTCTTCCAGGATCCACAAAGTCTGAGGATCGAGCGATGCTTTTAAAGAAATTCAATGATGAAGGCTCACAGTATTTCATCTTCCTACTGAGCACCAGGGCAGGAGGTCTTGGCCTCAACTTGCAGGCAGCAGACACCGTTGTGATCTTTGACAGTGACTGGAACCCCCACCAGGTCTGTGTGACTTCTGCTGTGATTGGAGAGGAATCAGACACTCAGACTTGAGCTAAAAATAAATCTCACATTATGCGTGATACAGCTGGAATGAGATGGGTGGTTGAGTCATACCTTGTCCATGAGCTTTTTAAATCAACATCAACATTTTATTTTACAGTTTATATGAATGTATGAGGGAAAGTGTATATTTTAGGTGCTGTGATTGGTCAAAAACTGTTTAAAATAATTATAACTGTAGCGGATCACGCTGCAGGACATTTTAACTACCTACATTCCAGTATGGATTTTGATGTCATGTTTGAAATGTCTGTATGTATTATTGATTTATGTATTAATGTATTTAATTGAAGATTAAATACATGAATACATAATAAGTTTTCTGCAAAAGATATTACAATTACACCTCCATTGACCTCCATGTACTGTGTAGCACACACTACAGCAATCTTCTGCCAATTTGAAATCTGCTTATTTTTCCTTCTCTAAAGAACAACTCAAGATAACAAAAAGTTGTACTATACGTCTTCTTAATAATAGTAATTTATGGTTGTAATTTATATAAAATATGTTCATCACACAACTGTAATTTCATTCACCAGGACTTGCAGGCCCAGGACCGAGCCCACCGTATCGGCCAGCAGAACGAAGTACGTGTACTGCGGCTTTGTACCGTGAACAGCGTGGAGGAGAAGATTCTAGCAGCGGCCAAGTATAAACTGAATGTGGATCAGAAGGTCATTCAGGCTGGCATGTTTGATCAGAAGTCCTCCAGCCATGAGCGCAGAGCCTTCCTGCAAGCTGTTCTGGAGCACGAGGAACAGAATGAGGTGAGTCACTTTAACAGGCACTGATGACAGAAGTGTCGCTCTCACTAGTTGTGCACAGTTTTATCGATAGACAGGCTAATTACAGCTAATGATCTGCTGAAATGAAAATTGTTGGCCTATACTGAAAACCAGGAAATAATGGGCCAAAAACAAAGTGCCTGATCATTGATATAAGTGACTAAGTCTGAGTTCGAACTCGAGTACCCCAACTCTAGTTTAAACATGAATAACATAGATACAGTTAAAGTCAGATGTTTACATACACTTAGGTTGAAGTCATTAAACTGTCATTAAATTTCATTTTAGCAAACTATAGTTTTGGCAAGTCATTTAGGACATCTACTTTGTGCATGACCCAATTAATTTTTCCAAACAATTGTTTACAGACAGATTGTTTCACTTTTAATTGGCTATATCACAATTCCAGTGGGTCAGAAGTTTACTTTCACTAAGTTAACTCTACCTCAGCTTGGAAAATTCCAGAAAAGTATGTCAAGACTTTAGGCAATTAGCCAATTAGCTTCTGATAGGCTAATTGGAGTCAATTGTAGGTGTACCTGTGGATGTATTTTAAGGCCTACCTTCAAATTCAGTGCCTCTTTGCTTGACATCATGGGAAAATCTAAATAAATCAACCAAGACCTCAGAAAAAACATTGTCTGGTTTATCCTTGGGTGCAATTTCCAAATGCTTGAATGTACCACGTTCATCTGTACAAACAATAGTACACAAGTATAAAACCATGCAACCACATAGCCATCATATTGCTCAGGAAAGAGACACATTCTGTCTCCTAGAGATGAACGTTGTTTGATGCGAAAAATGCGAATCAATCCCAGAACAACAGCAAAGGACCTTGTCAAGATGCTGGAGGAAACAGGTAGACGAATATCTATATCCACAGTAAAACAAGTCTTATATAGACATAACCTGAAAGGCTGTTCAGCAAGGAAGAAGCCACTGCTCCAAAATCACCATTCAAAATTTAGAAATGTAATCTGGTCTCATGAAACAAAAATGTAACTTTTTGGCCATATTGACCATTGTTATGTTTGGAGGAAAAAGGGTGAGGCTTGCAAGCTGAAGGACACCATCCCAACCGAGAAGCACGGATGTGGAAGCATCATGTTGTGGGGGTGCTTTGCTTCAGGAGGTACTGGTGCACTTCACAAAATAGATGGCATCACGAGGAAGGAAAATTATGTGGATATATTCAAACAACATCTTAAGACATCAGAAATGAAGTTAAAGTTTGGTCGCAAATGGGTCTTCCAAATGGACAATGACCCCAAGCATACCTCAAGTTGTGGTAAAATGGCTAAAGGACAACAAAGTCAAGATATTGGAGTGGCCATCACAAAGCACTGACCTCAATCCAATGGAAAATGTGTGGGCAGAACTGAAAAAGTGAGCAAGGAGGCCTACAAAGCTGACTCAGTTACACCAGTTCTGTCTGGTGGAATGAGCCAAAATTCCAGCAACTTATTGTGAGAAGCTTATGGAAGGCTACACAAAACATTTGAACCAAGTTAAACAATTTAAAGGCAATGCCTACCAAATAATAACAAAGTGTCTGTAAACTTCTTACCCACTGGGAATGTGATGAAAGAAATAAAAGCTGAAATAAATCATTCTCTATTATTATTCTGACATGTCACATTCGTAAAATATAGTGATCCTAACTTACCTTAGACAGGGTTTTTATTTATGATTAAATGTCAGGACTTGTGAAAAACTGAGTTAAAATGTATTTGGCTAAGGTGTATGTAAACTTCAGACTTCAAATGTTGGTACTTACATGACACACATTTTTCCCTTTCAAATCTCTAAGGGCATGTAAAAGTATCAATTTCCATTTTAAAGACTCTTTGTGATTCCGATTTGGAGCTTTGAAATTGCTTGGTGCTTATAAAACTAACTGCCTGTTTCAACTATAAAGTGATTTGAAAGAAAACTTTGAAGAAACAGCTGAATAATTATGCGTTCAGGGGGTTTCCTCAAAGCTGAGCATCCCACACTTAAGCAAGTAATTATTTCAGATTTAACCACTAGCTCCAAAATTCGCATTTAGAACAGCTTGTGAATGTTTTATCTTGAACAGTTATGCTAACGTATTAAGAATTGGTGCACAATTGTGGGAAATAAAATGGTGATTTGTAAATTAATTGATTTTCTTTCCCTGGTACAACTCAGTTGATCAGCAATTATAATATCACAGCAATTTGTTCAACAAATTACATTTTATCACTGCCATAAATTATTATTGTCTCGCCCATAAAGGAATGAAGTTCAGCTGAGATCAAAATCTGTTTTTCTATAGATTTTTAGTGTATCAAAGGATTGACATGCAACTTTGTTGCAGTTAAGTTGAACTGAAATACTTACAGGAATAGTAATGGAGCATTTCTCAGGTGTTTGATTTTGCCTATACTGCTATAATGCTTATTAGCTATATTAAAAGCAAAATTGTTCAAGGTGCCCATGTTGTATTTTAAAGAGATAGTTCACCCAAAAATGAAAAAAAAAAAAAAAATTGACATCACATACCCATATGACTCTCTTTCTTCTATGGAGCACAAGATGTTATGCAGAATGACGTCTTCTTTTGGGCCCTGCTGATCCATGGCCCAGATTTATAAAATGCTAGCCACTGACAAACATCTGTCCCTTTAACTGTAGATTTTGCCATTGACGAGTTGTTTTCCAGCTGACTGTGGGTATTCTGTGTGTGTGTGTGTGTGTGTGTGCGTTACCAGGAGGAAGATGAAGTTCCAGATGATGAAACTCTCAATCAAATGATTGCCCGTAATGAGGATGAATTTGAGCTCTTCATGGTAAGACTGAAATGCACAAAATTTGCTACTTGCATAGATAGTTCATTGCATGGTCATTGACAGTAATTGTTGTCTTTTTGAAATGTAAACCTTGTCTTTTAAGTTCTGTATATTCTCGAATCTGTGCAATTTGAAACCATTTAAGACTAGAGAGGGAAACTTACCACTTACTTTGAAACTTACCTTATCCATTAATGTCACTTTAAGCGCATGGATTTAGACCGTCGTCGAGAGGATGCACGCAACCCAAAGCGCAAACCTCGGCTAATGGAGGAGGATGAGTTGCCATCATGGATCCTGAAAGATGATGCAGAGGTGGAGCGACTCACCTGTGAGGAAGAAAAAGTCTTCGGACGAGGATCCCGTCATCGCAGAGATGTTGACTACAGCGACGCATTGACAGAGAAGCAGTGGCTGAGGGTATTCTGCTTGTGTTACTTTGCTTTCAGCTCATTACAATAGTCATTCCTGTGACAAACATGTAAAATGAAAGATAATTTATTATGGCATATGTGTATAGTAATTCAATCAACATGAGATCTCGTTACCGTAGCAACAAGGAGCCAGCAGGTGGTCTTCTACTCTTTTTAATGGTCTCTTTTCATGGTGAATATTTCCATTCTGTCATGTTCAAGTGACCTCGTAACTTCACTTCATCAGGTAGCAAAGGATACAAACAAAAAGATTTAAAGGAAACATTAAAGATTGAAGTAGGTCCATAAATGGCATGAAGCAATGAAGCAATAATTCAGTGCTACCAGTGGTCTGGTAGGTCTGGTTTATATGCATTTCAGTCGTGACAAATCTCATAATAAATGGCAATTTAAAAGGTAGACCAAGTTAAAATTATATATACATATTTTACATATTTTATATACAGTAGATATGTATAAAAATTACATTACATTCATTTTTTAAGTTCCATTTAAAGTAATAGTTCACCCAAAAATGAAAATGTTCTCATCATTTACTTACATAACTGTCCTCTCAAACTCTTTGACTTTCTATGACTTTCTTTCTTCTCCAGAACACAAACAGATGTTTAAATGGAGATGTCTGTTTGTCCATACAATGCAAGTGAATGGTAACCACATTTTCAAACTCCAAAAGGACATAAAGGCAGCATAAATGTAATCCATACGACTCCAGTGGTTTAATCCATGTCTTCTGATGCAATCCAATTGGTTTTGGTGGGAAGAGACTAAAATGTAATTCCTTTTACACTATAAATCTCATAAGTCTCATTGGCCATCATGATTTCAAGCTTGATTACAGGGTACCCACGGTCCTTAAAAAGTCTTAAATTAACTTTTTAAAATTTAAGGCCATAAAAATCTTAAATATCTTAAAAAAATTACAAGAAGTCTTAAATTTCATTTGCTGAGGTCTTACATTTTAGGCGTGAATAGAGGAGATGCTTAAAACAGCGTGAAGCATTTTGCAGCTGACGCTTGAGGTTTAATGTGAGCACATGCAGGGAAGTTCAAGCAAGCACATTTTTTCGGAACTTACGATGTTACACATGTATAAACCTGTCAATCCAAAATGCAAATGCTGCATCTCTGTAACAGTGACAATGAATGGTGACTGAGACTAAACGTTTTGCTTAACATCTCATTTTTTGTTCCACAGCAGAGGAAAAGTCATACAGACTCGAGGGTGAGCAGTGATGACAGAAATTTCATTTATAAATTAACTGCCCTTTAACTACCTGTTAAAGTATTTGTTAAAGGTATCTGCCAAGAAAAAATATAGAAATCTTATTCATTCATGACCTTATTCACAGCAGCAGCATCTTTGATTTTTAATTGGTATGACAACGAGGCTGTGTGGGATAGACGTACAGTCTCTTCGATGAGCTGCACTGCAGTTTACATTTTTTATTTTTTTTAAATAGCTTTTCAAGAACATGAGTTGTGGAAAATCAGATCAGATTTGTATAGCTTTATACCGTACGTGCCATTGAAGAGATGGCAAGTGTATCGCTCAGCCTTGTTTTCATTCCCATTAAAAATCAAACATAGACCAAATTTCAGCACATGCACAGTGGTAGCAGAAAGCCCATTGACTGTTGTGATAGAATTGACAGATTAGATGATTAAAGGAAAGAATGACACAAAATCATCATAAATAAAAACACATTCTTAGTTATACAATTACTATAATGATTTGAGTTACTAACAAACATGTAATCATGTTCGCTATAAATTTTTACTGCAAAGTTATGATTTGAAATTATCTCAGTCCAGTCAGCTCTGTTGATAGCTTGAAGCTACAGCAGTCATCAAGAGCCCTCTGAATAATTTTTCAACAACATAAACCAATAAAAGTTACATTTTTTCTCACGGTTTTTGCCTCCAGCCTTGTTTGATGTAAATGGTGATGTCACCTATTGGTCTATTGCGTCTATTGCGTCACGTCTTGCTGGAAAGCAAGTGACTAAAGAAAATGGTCACAATATAGGCTACATACTTTAGGCTACATGCATTCATAATTAATTCATGTTTTAATGTTGTATTAACTTATTTTAAAAAGAAAACACATACACTGGCAGCCACAAGTTTGGAATAATGTACAGATTTTACTTTTGGAAAAAAAATTGGTACTTTTATTCACCAAAGTGGCATTCAGCTGATCACAATGTATAATCAGGACATTAATAACGTGAAAAATTACTATTACAATTTGAAACTTAAAATACTTCAAAGAGTTCTCATAAAAAATTCCTCCATGTCCAGCAATGACAGCTTTGCAGATCCTTGGCATTCTAGCTGTCAGTTTGTCCAGATACTCAGGTGACATTTCACCCCACACTTCTTGTTGCACTTGCCATAGATGTGTCTGTCTTCTCGAGCACTTCTCACACACCTTACAGTCTATCTGATCCCACAAAAGCTCAATGGGGTTAAGATCCATAACACACTTTTCCATTTATCTGTTGTCCAGTGTCTGTTTCTTTGCCCACTCTAACCTTTTGTTTTCGTTTTTCTGTTTCAAAAGTGGCTTTTTCTTTGCAATTCTTCCCATAAGGGCTGCAACCCTGAGCCTTCTCTTTACTGTTGTACATGAATCTGGTGTTGAGCAGGTAGAATTCAATGAAGCTGTCAGCTGAGGACATGTGAGGCGTCTATTTCTCAAACTAGAGGCTCTGATGTACTTATCCTCTTGGTTAGTTGTACATCTGGGCCTTCCACATCTCTTTCTGTCCTTGTTAGAGCCAGTTGTCCTTTGTAGACTCTAGTGTACACCTTTGTATGAAAATCTTTTTTGGCAATTTCAAGCATTGTATTGCCTTCATTCCTCAAAACAATGATTGATTGACTTATTTCTAGAGAAAGCGGTTTCTTTTTTACCGTTTTTGACCTAATATTGACTTTAAGACTTGCCAGACTATTGCATATTGTGGCAACTCAAAAACAAACACAAAGACAATGATGAGCTTAATTTAACGAACCAGATAGCTTTCAACTGTGTTTGATATAATGGCAAGTTATTTTGTAGTACCAAATTATCAATTTAGCATGATTACTCAAGGATAAGGTGTTGGAGTGATGGCTGCTGGAAATGGGGCCTGTCTAGATTTGATCAAAAATGACTTTTTTCAAATATTGCTGGTGCTGTTTTTTTATTCAGTAATGTCCTAACTATAAATTGTGATCAGTTGAATGCCACTTTGGTGAATTAAAGTACCAGTTTCCTTCCAAAACAGCAAAATCTGTATATTATTCCAAACTTTTGGACGGCAGTGTAAATGCACAATAAAATATAAAAAACATGTCCAGAGACATCCAAGAAGCCTCAGTGGTTTTGTATTTACCTGCTAATTCATTATTTAATGTGGTATTAAATGTTCATTTTATTAGGCCTTAATAAGTCCTAAAAGTCTTACATTTCATCCCTTTAATCCTGCAGATACCCTGTTGATTACACTTCCTAGCGTTTGATGCATGCAAAGAGTGCTAGATGCTGCTTGGAAGTGTAATCAAGCTTGAAATAATTATTAACAGTCTTATGGGTTACCTTTATGCTGCCTTTTATATCATATTTGGAGCTTGAAAACTTGGTCACCATTCACTTGGAAATCTGCAGTTGTGATTGTAATTGGGTGAATGCTCCACCTTTGAAGAGCATCAATGGAACAAAAATTCTGTGATTTGCCCAAATCCTTGTTCTTAATCTAGAAAATACAGGAATCATTTTCAAACCTGTGATGGTTGGCAGTCTTTATTTTTTATGTATTTTTTTTTCCCCCAAAGTAAAAGGTCACGACTTAATCATGACAAACTTCAAAATTTTGGGTGTGAAACTGTTTAAGTGAGAGAGTGAATGACCAAAATCAGTATTGTGTGTGTGTGTGTTTTGGAATAAAGTCATCACTTTTACAACTGCAATGGTTGGCATGCTGATAACAATTGCTGCCTTTTGGCATATAATTGCTGTTTTAGAACAAAGTAATATTAGCAACTGGAGATATATTATTGTCTAGTAATTTAGAGTAAACCACATTTGACAGAGGTGCTGTTTGTTTTTATGTTTGTTAAGCCTCCGATTTTGCTCTCTCTAAACTACAATGCATGACCAAATACTGTATGGTGGTGAGAGACGAACTGGAGTAAAAATTTGCAAATGAGTCAAGACATACCTTTGTCTCTGTGATTGGCTTGCACCACACCAGATGCTTTTAACCAGATGTGCTTTAATTTACATCGTTAACAACTAGTTGTTCAGTTCTACAAAAAGTACAGCATCAATATTTGATGTAAACTGTGGAGAATATATTTTTTCCTAGTTCTGCTCAGCTCTATTTTATTTATTATGATCAGCTTCAAAGATGAAAAATTGCATCTTTGTGAGTCCATCTCTATGTATTTTCTTTTCCCCATCAAGAGTGACTGAAAAAGTTTTGGAAAAATCATGGAAAGTGATTGGTCAAAAAGAACCCTGACTCTGTAGTTGACCTTTATGCTAAAATATGTCCAGGTCGCCAATAACTTTTTTGTAATACCATCTTGAATTTAATTCTAGCAGCTGTTAGGAAGTATTTTAAGAATGTCTGGAGGTAGAGAATTAGTCATGCAGCAGCATTATAGAGGGTTGTCTTGCATGTGCTGGTACAGTAGATGAGATTGGGCTGAGAACGGGCCCAGAGATTTGCTACAGTGTGATCAATGAAGGCCAGTTGGTAATCCTTGATAGCTCACTGGTGTTACACAATAGAGGCAATGTCTCGATTGGCCAAAAGGATGTGTGACCAACTGAGATGAGACAATTAGTGAGGTAGATCATGGCAGGAACACACCATAGTCATGGTTGAGTTTGAAGTGATGAATAGCCATCCAACTCAAAATGTCAGAGAGGAAACCTGAGATGTTCTTGGTGACTGAAGCATTGGTGACTGAATGTGGTTTGAAGGTGAATCTTTCCAACTCACAGCAAATGTGTTTACATTGAGCGTGAAATTGAGGTAATGGGCAAAAATCGATGTGTGCAGATCGTTTTTGGCTTCAACCGTTTATGACAATACCCAAGTGTTTACCTGACCACACACATTGTCGGCTAATTAAGCATGATCATGCAAGATTGTGCATGTAAACATTCTCATGGACTGAAAAAACAGCTTCACTCACTGCCAGGAAAGCAGGTTCATTTTCAACACCAGACTGGTAAGATCAAGCACCTTGTTCTCTGAGGTTTGACATCACTGCCGTTATAAAATTACATGAAACTTTGTTTGAAGTAGATTGATACAGATTTGTCCTATAAAGGTGGGACAGATTTGAATAGGGCTGCAACTAACGATTATTTTGATAATTGATTAATTTAACGATTATCTGACTATTTGATGATTATTGCAACGATTAATCATTAGCTCTTAAACGACTATTCAGCTTGTGCCCGACTTAAAAGGTTGTATTAAATGTGCTTACTAACAATAAAGAGGAAAAATCATCTTTTAAAAATACCTCTAAATGACATTCACTGAATTAAAGTGGGAAATTACTTTTTTATTAATTTTAATTCAGTAAAGAAATTCACTGCAAAGAATCCTCTTGTTATCAAGTATGTTTGTCTTGTTTTTCATTTAAAATTGTCTAAAAATCCTTAAAACAAGATACATTTTCTTGAGAAGCAATATATAAGATATTTAGACTTGATTTAAGAGAATGTATCTTTTTGATATTTTTTTCACTTGGTTATAATTCTGTTAGTGCAGTAAAGACAAAATATACTTATATTCAAGATCTGTTCTCTGAAAGCAAGTCTAAATATCATATATGCTGCTTCTCAGGTGAATGCATCTTTTTTTAAAGGATTTTAAGATATTTTAAAATATTTGTATTTTTAATATTATATTCAACATTCTCAGATAAAAAATAATAATTATTCCTGCAGTATAGCTGCTAAAGTAAATGTAAATTTTTTTTAAAGGAGTTTTAGATGTGTTTATTGGAAAACATGCCAAAGCAAAAACAAATCAAAAACATATTTTGTTGAAGTGTATAATGGGCTGAATACCCTCTCACCTTTCTTTTCATTTCAATCCATATTTAACTCACAAAAAAAACAAACTCTCATATTATTTAATGCGTATTGCGTATATTCACGATAAGAAATGCACAGTGACATATGTTATGATCGATAAGTCACTAGCCATCACGTTATAATCTAGCTGCAATAAGCACGTGCGCTCGAGGGATGAGTGTCCCCGTGTCAGAGTGTGACTCAGCCGGGTGCAGTTTCAATCTCACCCCCTTACAGTAGATCGGGACATTCGCGCAACTCATAGAAGAGGCGCTGACCGCACAGAGTAGTTTCGGAGTTTTAAGTTGTTTACATGATCTGCTTCCATATTATTTTAACTTTAATAAAGCTATAATGCATTAAATATAACTGCATTTAAGATGTAATTTTGGGGTGTTTCCTTTAAAGAGCTCCGACTCCGCTTATTCACGTCAACTCAAGTCAATTTTATTTGTATAGCGCCTTTCACAACACACATCATTTCAAAGCAGCTTTACAGAAGATTAGGCATTAACAGAAGATAAAAATATAATGTCGATGAATCATCATTGTGTAATTAGATAAAATACGTTTGTTTATTGTGTTTAAAAATAAGTAATTCAATTATAATTGTATTAATAACCCCAGTAAGCAAACTGAAAGCAACTTGTGGAAAGTCCCATGTCTTATGGTTGGAGTTGGCATCAGTTCATCCTCTGAAGTCCATCGTAATAGACTGAAGTGATGTTTGGCTGGCACCGACTGCATTTAGTCATCATCACACAGCGGCATGTAGCAGTGGAGTCCAACACGAAGCAGGAATTGAGCTGGATCCAGCCAGTTCTGTGACCTCAGGATAGGAGTCCCGAGGTTGAGACAGGGAAACAAATAAAATAATATAAGCATAGATGCCATTCAATTTATTGCAGAGTTATAAATCATGATCAATGTTTCTGGTTTCTGGCAGACTAAACTAAAGCAGCCTAATTGTGGGTTGGAGGATACATTAGGTGTATGCCTGGCTAAATAGATGAGTTTTTAGTCTAGATTTAAACTGAGGGAGTGTATCTGTGTCCCAAACTGTGTTAGGGAGACTATTCCATAGTTTAGGAGCCAAATATGAAAAGGATCTACCTCCTTTTGTGGATTTTGAAATTCTAGGAACTATTAACAGGACAACATTTTGCGAAAATGTTTTCTTAATGAACGTGATGGAATATAGCATGCTAGAAGGTCAATTAATTACTGTAGAGCTAGACCATTCAAAGCTTTGTATGTAGTTAACAAAATAAAAAAATAATACGGAATTTAACAGGTAGCCAATGTAACGATGATAAAATGGGGCTAATATGATCATATTTCTTGGTTCTGGTCAGCACTCTGGCAGCTGCATTTTGAACCAATTGAAGATTATTTATTGATCTTGCTGGACATCCTCCCAGTAATGCATTACAATAATCTAGTCTTGAGGTCATGAATGCATGAATTAGTTTTCGGCATCAGCAACAGAGAGCATGTGCCTTAATTTAGCAATATTTCTTAGGTGGAAGAATGCTGTTCTACAAACATTGGTAATTTGATTTTGAAAGGACAGATTGGTATCAAATATAACACCCAAGTTCTTCGCTGCTGAAGATGATGTAACAGTAAATCCATCCTCCTAAATTTTGAGAATTGTGAAATCTCATCAGGTTTTGAAGAAATATAAAGTTGTGTATCATCGGCATAGCAGTGGAAACTTATTCCACGATTCCTGATAATATCTCCCAGGGGAAGCATATACATGGAGAAAAGCAGAGGCCCTAAATATGATCCCTGTGGCACTCCATACTTTACTTTTGTTTGGTTTGGCAATTCCTCATTTACATAGACAAAGTGGTAGCGGTCTGCTAAATATGACCTAAACCATGCTAATGCAACTCCACAAATGCCAACATAATTCTCTAGCCTATTCAAGAGAATGTTGTGATCTATCGTGTCGAATGCAGCACTAAAATCTAAAAGCACTAGAAGAGAAATGCAGCCGCCATCAGTTGATAAGAGCAAGTCATTTGTAACTCTGATAAGTGCAGTATCTGTACTGTGATGTGGCCTAAATCCTGACTGAAATTCTTTGTATATACTATTTCGATGTAGAAATGAACATATTTGGGAGGATACTACATTTCTAGTATTTTTGACATGAATGGGAATTAAAAGGAAAATCCCCGTTTATTAATAATAAATTGAAATCGTTCTATAATTAGCCAGTTCCCTCATAATTTGCAATCTACATCAGATGAAAGTTTAGTTTATGTCTGGACCGTGAGCTGTGTAATTCTTCCTCTCCTAAGTCAGGTGTGCATCGCAGTGCTGCTCTCACGCATCATCATTAGAGTTTAATGTGATCTCATGTTACGTTAAATGAGATCAAACGACTATTCGACAACAAAAAATTTTGTTGACAATTTTTTATTGTTGACTGTTTCATTAACGTCATTTCAGCCCTAGATTTGAAAAGAAAACACTTTTAAAAAGATTTCACATGAATTATGGCTTCTCATTTACATATCTCAAGAACGATTTGTATATCTCGCCATTTCTAAAGATCTCACATTCATGATAGTTGACTTAAAATCAGACAAGTTTCCTATCTACTGCTGGATTTTAGGTCTTGGTGTCTGGTTAGGTTCTGTTAATAGAAAAGGTGTTAAAGGGATAGTTTACACAAAAAATGAAAATTCTTTCATAATTTACTCACCCTCATTCGATCCCTGGTGTGTATACGTTTCTTTCTTCTGCTGAACACAAATTAAGGTTTTTAGAAGAGTATCTCAGCTCCATTTTTGTTCTGTTCTCACACAAAACTGACACTTCAAAAGACATGGATTAAACCTTTAAAGTCTTGTGGATTACTTTTATGCTGCATTTATGTGCTTTTGGAGCTTCAACATTTTGGTCCCCATTCACTTGCATTTTAGGAACCCACAGAGCTGAGATATTCTTTTAAATAGATTTTTTTGTGTTCAGCAGAAGAAAAATAGTCATACACATCTGGGACGGCATGAGGGTGAGTAAATGATGAGAGAATTCAAATTTTTAGGTGAACTATTTCTTTAAGTGTGTTGAAAAAGTTTTGTAAATACTGACTTGAGCGTAGCGAATAGTGCCTATTACTTTGTCTGTCTTGCTTCCACAATTTACCTACCATAATATGACAGATATACCATTGCAACAATACAAAATAAACAAGACAAATCCAGCTTTCCAGCTCTGAGAGATGGATAACAAATCAGCACTCTTCTGAACTACACTCAATCAATGAACCCAGTTTCATTACAGCAAGCCCACATAGTTCATTTTCTTATTCCCCATCTAGGCACAAATTGACTGTCCTCTCTCTAACAAGCTTTCTCCATTTTCTCTGGCGTTTTCTTACACAATCTGATTCTGTGGTATAGACAAACTATACCATTTGAAAGATAATATCTAAGCTGAGATCGGCCCAGTGGATGGTGCTGGTCAGTAATGAGTGCCAATACTGTTTCTGTAGGGCATTGCGGTTGTTCTTTGGTGAGGGTTCGTCTACTTCAGGGTTTGGCTGGAAGTCATCAAGAGCAAAAGTTTTTGAGCACAGAGGCTGAAGGTGTAAAGCAGCAAGGGAGGTAATTATATGTGGAGCCAGCTCCTGGTAAACAGAGACCCACTGAGGGGCAAAAGTATACAGGATGAGGAAGGAAGTTTGACACATGGCAATCTGAGTTTTTTGTTGTTGTTGTTGAAACAATGTGGGGTCTGTTAGTTTTTATGATGTGGATAAAGGCCATTTTGAATAAAGGAAAGTTCATTCAAAAATAAAAATGTTGTCATCATGTACTCATGTTATTTCAAGCCCATATGACTTTCTTCTGTGAAACACAAAAGGAGATGTTAGCAGAATGTTAGGGACTGAAAGCATCTTTTTTGTACAAGTCAGTCTTTTACATTCTACCTAAAATCTTCCTTTGTGTTCCAAAGAAGAGAGAGTTATGTTTTGAACTACAGTATATGAGTAAATGATGATAAAATTGTATTTTTGGTTGGACTACTGTATCTCTTTAAAACTTTTTGGACCTTGCTTTGGAAGCAAAATTATTTAGTGCCTCACTGGTGCTCCTCACTGGTTCTCAAGATGTATTTTTTTTTTTTTTTTTTTTTTAGTGCTTTATGGAAATGTACCATGAAAGTGTGAGAAAATGCTTAGTGTCAGTCCACTCGGTGACCATCTTTGGAACTCTCCCGGGCAGCTATTTTCAATGTAAACAAGTGGCATAAAAGTAAAGCTCCGATCAACTTGAATGGGGAAAGAGAGAAATCTCCAAAATGGTTGGTCAAGATTATGATCAAATAACATTTCCCACTAACACTATTAACATATTGTTTTTCTTTACCTCAGATTATGCCAAAAAAACTGTTGATTGACAGGCGATGTCTGTATCTAAAAGGAAATTGACTCTTTTACCTGTAAGGCGGGGGTTTCCTACAACCGTTGATGACTGGGCATTCCAATTTCTCCCATTAATTTTAAAAGAAGTGGCCTGTCTCTGCTAAATAATCTCTGGTGATAGTCTCTACAGTTATTTTGCTTATGCTTCAAGTAATTTTCCAAGATTGCTTTTACACAGAGAATTATGACAGCTCAGTGGTGCAACAAATTGATTTGGATGGTCTAGTTCAGCAAACATTCAATGGTTTTGGGAAAATTAAGTTTGCCTCTGTAATTTTCTGTGAGAAAGAAATACAGTTCTTGACAAGTGGCACACAGGTGGACCTCATTCACCACTTATCTTCCCGGCCTCACTCTGCTCAGAAGCCGCTTGGCCCCGCTCTGCTCGCCACAGCCAGTAATCTGCCTCTTGTGAGATACTGTACTGTAGTTGACTGTAGGCAAGACTGAGGAGAAGTTCATGTTACGATGAGCAATGTTTTCTGTTTGGTCTCTGCCCACATACAGATATATAATAAGAAAATATGCATTAAAATACAGGTCAAGAAGTGCTCAGTTCATGCAATGATAATCGTTCATCAGTTTCATGATATGACACATACATTTTAAAATTCCAAAAAATTATATTTTTTGTGGCAACAAAATCACTGTGAACATGCCTAGATATACACAATGCTATGAATTTATGTAAAACTGGGTATCTTGGTGATAGTTAAGGAGCAGCCGGAGCACGCCTATGACGTCTTAAAATGCTGCCCACGTTAGCAGCTCACTAGGTTTTGGAACAGCAAATTATCCTATAATGGTGGGTGTGTAGAGATTAATACCTCTAGAAATAATGACCAAGTTTGTGATGGATCACAACAATAAAGTAGCAAGTTTTCATTAATGTGTATTTTCCTCTTGTTTGTGGTACATTTACCCACACCGCACCCCCAACATCAATGACGTCAAGACTGTGCTCTTTTTATCAGGTGCTGCTTACCAACAGGCGCAACCTCACCATGACAATGGTCGAGGGTGATAGTGCAGAGGTTATCTGTTATTGACTTACTATTTCTAAAACACAGCCAGAAGCGGACACATAGACAGCCAGAACCCAGGATCACAGCGATGGGATGCATCATTTGAGCACTCCAGACACTGCATTTTAATGGATGATGTGTCTGCCACTGGTCTGACCTGATGTATAATGAGTTGATGTGGTGCTAGATAGCATACATAATAATTTCATAAATGTATAGGCACACCATAAAACACCATACATTTATATACATAAGATCACAGGGTGTCCGCGGGGTTTTAAAAAGTATTAAAAAGTGATAAATCAAAAGTGTCAAATTTAAGGCCATTAAAAGTGTTAAATGTGGTCTCAGAGGTATTATTTTTTCCAAATGAGGTATTATTTTTTTCAGACTATCAGGTGTCCTAATTCTGATTGAAATTATATCTACGTTCGCGTTATTTCGTTTAAATATGGGCTTTAGCATATCTCCGCACATAATCAAAGATCTTTCGTCTCCGTCTCAACTTATGATTGACGCTGACGTCATATTCAGTGGTCTTTCGGCATCGTCTCAGAACACTGCACGCTCAACAGAAGTGGCTGGCTTACGTTTTATTTAAGACTTGCTTCAAGGCATATCTTCAACAACCATCGTCGTCTTCATGGGCAAATGCAAGTTTTCTGGTAGCTGGGTGAACGACCCAGCGTTTAAGGACTGGCTCAGGCCTGTAGTAGGGAATAACAGGCAGGCTTATTGTTCGGTGTGTAAAAAAAACATCAATGTCAACTGGATGGGAGCTAACGCACTTCGGTCGCATATGCAATCCACTAAACATAAAAATGGAATGCGTTCTCGGAGAGAGCAGTTAATTCTACCAATCTCAGCTGTCTGCAGCGGCTGCACCTCCACCACCACCGCCGCGAAATTAGTGCCACTGTTGGCCTACTGGCCAACGCCACGACTCTAGCAACGCCTGACCTCCGGGTGGCCATGGGCTCACACCAACACTGCGCGACGGAGGCTCTGTGGTGTCTGAACACTGCAGTTAAACACCACTCATTGAACTCCAATGAAGGAATTTCGAGCTGTTTAAAGAAATGTTTCCCGACTCTGACATCGCTAAGTCATTCACGTGTGGTAAAGACAAAACCGGTACATCGTCAGATTTGGATTAGCATCGTTCTTCAAAAACAGCTTGTTGATGGCATCAACAAGGCTGGGCCATTCGTGTTGATGTTTGATGAGAGCCTCAATCAGGCGTCAAAGAAAAAACAGCTTGACATCCATGTTCGATACTGGGAGGATGACCGTGTACAATCCAGATACTTTGGATCTCAGTTTTTGGGACATGGAAGGGTCAAGATTTGTTGCATCACATAAAGGGAAGTTATTTTTTATATAGCCCTACTTACGCTCTATCCTGTGATCACTCATTTGAAGAGTTATTTATTCACAAAGATTTTGTATATTATAGGATGATGTTGGCTAATTTACTGTTGGTTACACAAAATAATAAAATTGGCCAAAGTCCTGCAGTTACTTGAATGAAACATGTAGGCCCACCTGCATTTATTGACCTGTGGGGTATAGCTCAAGGTACAAGTAAATTATGTTTTTAGTATTTTGTTAAATTCAACAACTTATCACAGTTATGTAAGGGATAATGTATAGCAGGCGGTTGTTATAACGAATGCTACCACCCCGACAGGATGACTAGGAGCCCGAGCGGAGGGATCTTAATCAGCCTGAAGGGGTGGTATTCGCTATAACGACCACTCGCTATACATTATCCCGCTTATTACATGGCTACTTACCAAATAAATCAATAATTTGACTCAAAATATTGATTTAAAAAGGAGTTTATTGATTTAAAAACGATTGTTTTGCTTCTGCTAAAGAAAATAGTCCGTTCCGTCTCTGAACTGCGTCCATGGCAACGCTCTGTTTTTCATGGCAATGCCCTGTTATACTAAGCAGCGTCTGTTATCAAGAAATAACAGACCGCATTCTACATTGGAATTCTACCAAGCCATGTAATAAAGAAATGTAATATTTGGCTCAGGTTTTGTTGTTGGAAAAAAACACTAAATAATTTAATTGCTGAATTACCAATTATTAATTGAAATCAAATGTGTATGCAGTAATGCTTCTCCTTAACCAACCTTTGTGAATGTTGAGATCTATTTGAGATCCTGTTGAGATTCTGCCAGAGCGTTTTATTTCTTTCACATGGACAAGCCACCATGGAGAGGGGCTTCTCCATTAACAAGGAGGTGGAAACCTGTATCCTTCTAGGTGAATCCTTGGAGGCACTGAGGTTAATCTGTGACAATGTCAGTAGCTGTGGTGGTGTCCTCAAGGTGCCTTTAACCAAGGAACTGCTGGCTTCTGTGGCCTCAGCAAGGTCCCAGTACAGGCTCTACCTGGAGCAAGAGCGTAAAAAGAGGGAGAGTGATACTCAAACACAGAAAAGGAAGGCCGCAGAGGATCTAACTACAGGAGCTCAAGCAGCAACGCAGAGTCCTGGATCTAAGTCTGTGCCATCCTTGAAAATGATGCCAACAAATTGGCCGAGGAGGCAGAGGGAAAGCTGGGTCAAAAATGGCCCAGCTAATCACCAAATCAAACACACTTAGAAGGAGACACAAGGAGAAAAAAGAGGAACTGGTCAAAATGGACAAAACTATTGAGGAAAAGGCCATGGAATTAAGGCACTTTCCATAGGATTTTATGCCCACAAGTTCATATTAGGGCTATAGCACAAGTGCAAACAATAGTTCACCAGTTCATGTAGTGGATGCCAGTTTGTGAATCAGCAACAGTTCATAGAAGATGCCAGTTTGTAATGCATCAACTTGCAGTGAATGCCAGCCAGTGTGCTGGAACTATCCATTCTCTCCATTGCACATTTTATGTAGTTTGTTTTATTTTTATTTACTAAGTGAAATAAATATATGCAATATGTTGTCAACATCAGTCTCTAAATCTATTCTTTTTTGTATGTTATATATGTCAAAATCTGTGTAAATAATAGAAAGGTCGCTGATTAACACTTGCAATTCAGTGTCGTGATGGTTTTAAAAAAAATTCTGAAGGTAGTAAAAAAGGTATTAAAAAGTAGTAAATTTAACTTAAGGATTGCTGTATATACCCTGGATCAGCATGTCAAAACCAAAGTACACTTAATTTAGCTATTGGTAAATGGATGTAAGTAAGCATATAATCAGGTTATTGCTCTTCAAACAGAACAAAAACATTTAAATTGGCTTAGTCTAGTTGTTATTGTGGAATGGCAACAACAAACTAACTATAATTGCCTGGTTGTTTAAGTTGTTGATTAAATTAGGGAATTCACCCAAAACATGCTCTGTTAGTTCGGATACAGGCCTAGAACCTAATTCATAGCATCTTGGTCGAATGTCAAAATAGTAACTGCATGCTAGAAAGTCTCACATTGATTCATTTTCATAAAGGTGTTTTGGTTTCAAAATCAGACAACACTATGGCAGTTTGAAAGATATGTAACTTTAAGGTCCATTTGTTTGTTCATTGTTAATTTAATGTATTTCCACATCCTGGCTCTGTGCATTCACATTATGCTCGTAACAGGGCTTTTGCTCCGCTTCATAACAGGTGTGTTGATTTACTGTGTGCATAAAATCAAGCCTTCTGTATTATGATAACCTATCCTTGCACTGCATTTCTTGAGCCAATGTTGCAAAAGAACCTTAAAGTCAGATTTCTGTGTTTCCTACCCTTCAAAGAGAGTGGATTCAAAAGGCATCTCTAGGTTTTAGTAGACTTATTGTGGATTTCTTACCTTTTACAAAGTCTTGCTCAATTGGTTGTGGAATTACATGTGTTTGGGGGTATATTCTGAGATTTTAAGCCCTGCTATGCAGGCCTGGGCACAAGACTAACCCAGCAGAATCCCTTATATACTTCCGCTTTTCAATGAGGGAAGGCGTTAGGCCAAACTCAACAGCACAAACACAGTGCACACCACTACATTTATTTGGAGGAGAATGACTCATTCCCTGTAAATATTCATGCAAAATGTGTGTTCAGAGAGGACCGGAAAGATGAAAGAATCCCTCTATATCCATCTGTGTAACAAAAGGAAGGGCATAATGGAGACAAGATGCAAGACAGATGGATTTAATTAAGAGCAGCTCCGCACAAATGCTTGGCTTAATCATGTCTGATTGTAAGTCTGATGAAACTCCAAATGGCTGCATAATTGAGGCCCATAGTCATGTTCTCTCTAGTCAACAGTTTCTTTAAATTCTGGACGTAGTGTATGCTAATGAGGCTGGCTTTTGGTTTAGTCCTCATATGAAATTCTCACTGTCATACATAGTGGCCTAATCAGTGAAATTTGCATTTGCAGAATTACAGCAATGGAATTTATCTGTTTGGCTTGATCACCTGGATGACAAGGCTTTAAGGCTCGGTCACACATACATTCTCACGGCAAAATTCCATGGGTGAATATGGCATGGGCAGACGTTGAACGAGCGTGAAACCAGCAAAAGTATAATTATCTAACAGAAAAATCTACAACCCATTTTTTTGTGTCACAACCTACTAGTAATCAGTATCATTGCAAAGTAATGACCAGATCTTTTGATCATTTGCTTTTAACTTTGTCACCCAACCTGACCTTAACCCTTGAGCTTGTTTTCTGGCAGGCCGTAGAAGATGGCAACCTTGAGGAAATTGAGGAGGAGATACGCCTGAAGAAGCACAAGCGTCGCAGACATGTGGACAAAGACAGCAGACGTAAGGACGTAGAGAAGGCCAAGAAAAGGAGAGGACGCCCTCCAGCAGAGAAGCTCTCCTCAAACCCACTCAAACTCACAAAACAGATGAATGCCATCGTCGATACTGTGATCAATTACAGAGACGTGTAAGTTCAGTTCAATCCATTGTCATGTTTTCCCTTGTCAATTTAATCCTGTGATTAAGAATGACTTATTATTACCAGCCCATTCCTTTGATAAATAATTTAACTACACTGTACTGTTACAACTGACTCTAGTCTGAACCAGTCCTCTTTAATCACAGGATAATCAACTGATTGTTCATTACTAGTGTAGGTGATCTTATATACCTGGAATGCCAAAATGTGAGGTGGCCATGGCAGCAGCAGGAGAAAATGGAGACATTATAAAACATTATGGCAGCAGTCAGAAAAATTTCTCCATTGTTGTATTTGAGCATAATTGTTAATTACTGCAATAAGGGATGTCACATTTTAGGCATTTAAATAATCGATTGTTATGTAAATTATCATTACAAATGAATTAATCAATAATGTTAAAAAGTCAGAACACGTGTAGGACTTGTTGCTGTGCAAAAAGCTCTTTTTCATATATTTAATATTTTGGGAGGACTTTTTGCCACATTTTATTGATAGACACAGTAGTAGGAGGGACAGGAATTCAAGGGGAGGAAGAGAGGAACAAAATGATCCAGGCTAGACTCAAACCCGTGTCTCAAATAAGCAACACAGCTAAATATGTCAGCACACTTGCACAGACCATAATGCCACTGCTCTGACTTTCAGTCCATTTTTTAACTGTAATTTAAGTTTGCTGTATTTCACTGCAATATTTAAAATATAACATTACATGATATTATTTAATTAGGGAGACATTAAAGGGTGAGGAAAATGTATTTACATTTCTTCTAAATATAAACCAATTAAACTATAAAACTATTTTAGACCCTATTTTATCAAAATATGACATCCATATACATGAACTGATGAAAGCACGATTCCCTTAAATGATTTGTACTACCTAGCAGTATATACTGTATACTGTGAGGGAATATGGTTTAGGTGATTGACGAGCGTGTTTGGTTATTTCCTTCGGCTCTATTGCTGCTGGCATAATGCAATGTGACAAAAGGAGTGTTTTGTGATGCTGTATGGATACTCATTGGATACTAAAGCTCGTTTCTGAAAAAGTTTTTCTAGTGCACATGGGTACATGTCTGTGTCATGGCTGTAACGATGTGCGCTTTAGCTTCGGATGACTGTGTGTTTTCCTGCACTGCCATCTGCCATGATGATTAATAAACACATATGCACTGAAATTGATTGGTTGTTGATTAATCATTAACATCCAGAACTGCAATGACTTACAACTGTTCTTACTTGTGATGAGCTGGACTTAAATGGGTAGTTCACCCAAAAAATTTTATTCTCTCATAATTTACTCCCCCTCATGCCATCGCAGATGTCTATGACTTTCTACAGCAGAACACAAAGATTTTTAGAAGAATATCTCCACTTTGTGGGTCCATACAATGCAAGTGGATGGTGATCAGAGCTTGTAGTAAAAGTAATCCTTGCAGAATGGGGGCTTGGGATTGCATGAATGCCACTTGTCAGAAAAAACTCAAAGCCTGACTTTAAATGTGTCGCTCAATTAAGCTGCAATACCACAAGCTGTGTTCACACTACCAGTGACACGCAGCGACAAAACGGCCTCATCTCATTAATTTTCAATGAGAGCTGGCGACTTCTGGCGACACAAGTGATGACGACCAGATGTGGGCGTGTCCAGTGACGCGACAAAGTTGAGAAATTTTTTAATTTGTGGAAATGAAGAGCGACTTTCGGGAGCTACAGCCAATACGAGAGAAGATGGTAGAGCTCTTGTGATACTGATATTTTAATAATAATATTTATTGTAAAACAGTGTTGTTAGACTCTCCATACACACCACTTGTGACCTAACCGCCAGCCACTGGCGATATGCAGTGATAAAGTAGATGGCAGTGTGAAAGCAGATTGAAGGGTAGGATTGATCATACTCTCAATGTCTCTTTTGGTGGTCACCATGGAAACATGCAAGTTAAAAGCATAGGCCTTCATCAATTGCTGAATAACAATTTTGGTGTCTAGATATGGCAGTAATTTTACGATACACTAATTTCTGTAATCTATATTTAAACCAAGACATCTAGACACATCCGTTAAGTAGTATTTAAGCGTCACGCAAACAGACATCCTTAGTGATTAATTATGATATATGACTCTTTGAAACTTGATAGGATTCATAATCTAAATACTGAACAAATCTGCAAGTCCTCTTAGTACATTCTGTAGAATTACTTACAATGATTGTGCTACTTATTGAGTGACATTTCTAATAATTGCTAATCATAATGATGGCATAGTTGCCAAGGTGAGTCATATGACCATTTCAGAAATGTGAAACTATAGTGAAATAACAAAATATGTATTAAAGTATTTCCCTTATATAACAGAATATCATGCCATGTTGCTTTTTTAATAAAACACATGCACCCTTTTCAAGCAAATGAAGGTTGCAAACTATAAAAACATTTATAAGGTAGTTTAGAGAAAAGCTTTAGCATTATTTGTTTGCAGATGCCACTAATTTGATGTTTTGTTATCTAATTAAATTAAATTCATTACATGCTAAAAGTTATAAGTTTGCAATGAGCAGAGTCTAGCCTTCAGCTTTGTTGAAAGCTGTTTAGTATTATAGTGGAGTCTGAGCTCCGAGACTAACGCTAAGCATGCATCTGCAGCAAAAACAAAAAATTGGAGTGTGTATGAAGGTCAACACACCATATTTGCACCTATATGAGTGCTAATTTAATCATGGAATGGGTAATGAATAATTTGTGCTGTGTCATGAATATTTAGAGCAAATGTTACAGAAAGACATGGGCTGAAGACTGGATTCCATGAGGTACAAAAAAAAAATAATTCCAGCCCATATAACTTATACCAACCAGCCACAACATTAAAACCACCTGCCTAATATTCAAGTCAAGTGGTTTTTATTGTCGTTTCAACCATATACAGTTTGTACAGTACACAGCAAAACGAGACAACGTTCCTCCAGGACCATGGTGCTACATAAAAACAACAAAGGACCAACACATGACCACATGAGACTACACAACGAAATAAAATACCTATATAAACTACCTATATATACCTATATAAAGTGCACGTGCAAACATGTGCAAAAAGTACAGGACAGTACAACAAATTACTGACAATGAACAGGACAATAGACAGTGCAGCGCCGACCAGTACTCAGTAGTGCAAAAAGATGATAGTTTCTAAAAATGTAAACATAACATACTATGAGATAATGTTCTATGCACATAGCAGTTATTGAGGTAGCAGACAGTTATAAAGTGCAACTCAGGACACGTGTGTGTGTCAAACCAGTCTCTGAGTATTGAGAAGTCTGATGGCTTGGGGGAAGAAGCTGTTACACAGTCTGGCCGTGAGGGCCCGAATGCTTCGGTACCTCTTGCCAGACGGGAGGAGGGTAAAGAGTTTGTGTGAGGGGTGTGTGGGGTCGTCCACAATGCTGGTTGCTTTGCGGATACAGTGTTTTTTGTAAATGTCTTTGATGGAGGGAAGAGAGACCCCAATGATCTTCTCAGCTGTCCTCACTATCCTCTGCAGGGCTTTGCGGTCCGAAACGGTGCAAGTCCCAAACCAGGCAGTGATGCAGCTGCTCAGGATGCTCTCAATAGTCCCTCTATAGAATGTAGTGAGGATGGGGGTTGGGAGATGTGCTTTCCTCAGCCTTTGACGAAAGTAGAGACGCTGCTGGGCTTTCTTGGTGATAGAGCTGGTGTTGAGGGACCAGGTGAGGTTCTCCGCCAGGTGAACACCAAGAAATTTGGTGCTCTTGACGATCTCCACAGAGGAGCCGTCGATGTTCAGCAGAGTGTGTTCACCTTGTGCTCTCCTAAAGTCAACAACCATCTCTTTTGTTTTGTCGACATTCAGGGACAGGTTGTTGGCTCTACACCAGTTCGTCAGCCGCTGCACCTCCTCTCTGTATGCTGACTCGTTGTTCTTGCTGATGAGACCCACCACGGTCGTGTCATCGGCGAACTTGATGATGTGATTCGAGCTGTGCATTGCTGCACAGTCGTGAGTCAGCAGAGTGAACAGCAGTGGACTGAGCACACAGCCCTGGGGGGCCCCAGTGCTCAGTGTGGTGGTGGTGGAGATGCTGTTCCCGATCCGGACTGACTGAGGTCTCCCAGTCAGGAAGTCCAGGATCCAGTTGCAGAGGGAGGTGTCCAGGCCCAGCAGGTTCAGCTTTCCAATCAGGTGCTGGGGAATATTGTGTAGGTCCCCCTCGTGCCACCAAAACAGCACCAACCCGCATCTCAGAATAGCATTCTGAGATTATATTCTTCTCATCACAATTGTACAGAGTGCTTATCTGAGTTACTGTAGACTTTGTCAGTTCAAACCAGTCTGGCCATTCTCTGTTGACCTCAACAAGGCATTTCCATCAACAGAACTTCCACTCACTGGATGTTTTTTGTTTTTGGCACCATTCGGAGTAAATTCTAGAGACTGTTGTATGTGAAAATCCAAGGAGATCAGCAGTTACAGAAATACTTAAACCAACCCATCTATATATTAGCCAGGTGGTTTTAATGTTGTGACTGACTGTTTATTCTTCCATGGAATTTGTGTGGAATTGTGAATTTATTTCAGAATATTGTGGCCACTCTTCATATAATGCAATTGAGGTCTGGGAATGATAGTGATTGTGTAAGGAACAGACTCAGCAGTTAACAGCTTTCTGGAGAGGAAGATTATTGGTGAATAACAACTTAAATTTCAGTCTGTTAATCACACAATTGTCTTCGTAGGGCTTCAGAATACTTGGAATATAGTGCATTGAGTTGTATAGACTACTTTTATGATATTTTGTCATTGGGGAGCTTGGCAGTCCCAGTCTCCATTTACATCTATTATATGAAAAAGTGGCCAGGATATTAATAAAAAAATTCACCTTTTGTGTCCTACAGAAAAGAGAAAGTCATACAGATTTGAAAGTATGTAAATTATGATATAATTTAATTGTTTTTTTGTTCAACTGTTCCTTTAAGGAAAAGAACTTGAGGGTAGTTGTTTTTTCCATAATGGTCTGTGAAGCTACATTATGAGGCTAATGTGAACTTTTTGCACAGTATTCTACTTAAGTTGGTATCCATCCAGGCACATCCCTTAGTAAAGTATCTCTCACTGGGCAGAGGAACCCAGGATAAGTTTCCATCTCTGTCTCTGATCACAGATCAGACCGTCAGCTCAGCGAGGTCTTTGTGCAACTGCCCTCCAGGAAAGAGCTTCCTGAATACTATGAACTGATAAGGAAGCCAGTGGACTTCAAGAAGATTAAGGTAAATGCTCAGTGAGCTACAGTAACTCTTATTTTAGTGTGGCCCCACATCTAAACATCTCTCTTTACATCTTCCGCTTTGATGTACTATCTTACTATCAGGAATGGCAAACTCATTACTCCAGCTGAATGATAACAGGATTACCCTGGCGTAGAAAATTGCTTTTTGATGCATGATCCAAGACGAGATAAAGTTATGTTTTTGCCCTTGTAATACACCGTCTTACTCCCCTTATGCACATTTCGTGTTAATTTGAAGACGTTGAAGGCTCTTATTTTCTGTTGCAATTCTAATTGCCAATTTCCTCAATCGCTAAAGTTGCACCCTACAGGTAAAGGATGTTTTTGTGTTAGAAGTGTTTGCTTGTTTTTGCAGGAGCGTGTGCGTAGCCACAAGTACAGAAGTGTGAGCGATCTGGAGAAAGACATCATGCTTCTTTGTCACAACGCTCAGACTTACAATCTGGAGGGCTCTCAGGTGAGTGAATAAATTGAACTAAATCCTTGAAACACTACACACCATTTTGCAGTGATTAGCCTATTTGTTGTAAACAATGGAATAGTATCTGACAAGATTTCAAATATCTTAAAGAGCAATTCTTCAATATGAATAAGTAATATTAGCTCAAGTGTTAAAAATAATAAATGTGTAAGTTTCTTTGTATCATCTTACATGGATCATATTTTTTATTAAACTTCGGCTTTATGCTGATCTGTCTACACTTCATATCAGTTATATTTAGTTCTGAGGATCCCTTGACATTTAATTTTCATGCTGGATTTTCAAAGTAGTGTGGAAAGTAGTTTCTTTGAAAGAGAGACTGGGATTACTGAACAGGTGTCCAAAACCAAAATTTTATCTGTTCAGAAATGAGCACAATCTGGAGACAGACTCCAGACAAAAATATATATAAGCAATAATATATAAAATATATTTTTCCCTTAATAGAAACTTTAAACATTTCACAGCATCAGCTTCCACTCTTTCATTGGAAAGGAGTGCTACATTTTTGTTTTGTTTTTACCTTTCCAGTTTTTCCAAAAGTTTTTGTATGGTATGCATTCATATGCAGTTGGCTGTAACCTGGCATTTTAAATGATTTGTTTCTGTTATGTATGTTCAGGTTGCAGATGATACAAGTAATGGGGAATCATATGAGGACATTTTTAATTTTCATTATCCCGCTGTTTTTGTTTTTTGTAGATCTATGAGGACTCCATTGTTCTCCAGTCAGTGTACAAGAGTGCCAGACAAAAGATTGCTAAGGAAGAAAGCGAAGATGACAGCGACGAGGATGACGATGACGAGGAAGAATCAGAGGCAGAGTGTAAGATTGTTAACATTTCTAATTAACAAACGACCAAATTGATGATACTGAAGGAAAGCTTATATGTTCAGTTTGCAATAAATAAAGCTTTGTCACAGTTAAGGACAAAGTATAGTGCTAAGATAAAGGTGGAGTTTGAAACATTATGGGTGGAATTTGTTTTCAAAAATGACTTTAAACAGACTTAAAGAACTTACAAGTATTTTCCTATATCTTTTCTTTGGTGTAGAGTTGTGTCATTTTTATTTGAATTCTCTTTTATTATGGTTATTAATTTTTTCAATCCAAGCTAAGTCAGTGAGGGTGAAAATTAGGCTGAGCAAACGGGAGGAGAGACTTCAGGACAAAGGCAAGAAAAGACGGAGCCGTGGAAAGGCTAAGCCCGTGGTCAGCGACGATGACAGCGAGGAAGACCAGGAGGAAAACGTAGGTCCACCTCAACGGAACAGTTCACTCATCAATTAGGCCCATCATACTTATTTTTTCAGACAGCTGACATTTACTGTAATTGCATGTCTGATAATCAAAAACCTCTGGTGCATCAATTAACATTTTGATAGAATATGCTTGATAGGATATTATTTCCTTAAAAAAACAGTCTTTGATAGAGCACTTGTGGGACAATTAACCACAAAGAGGTGGTTACGCATAATCTAGCCCACAGCCAGCCACTATCAACTTATAAACAAAGAGAATTATAGATGCTTAGCCACATGTCCTTATTTTTTATCATCCAAAAGCCATTTGAGGTGTTGTTACACAGTTCCCAGAGGAAATCATTCATCTGAAAAATATATATTTTTGTGCCCTTATTTGCTCTTGAACTCTCACTGATTCCTCTTTCTTCATCCCATCTGCTGCAGTTCAAGAGGAAATTTTTAGTCAGTCTCTTGCTTTTGAAACCTCCTTTCCAACACACTCTCATGGCAGAATCGTCAGGATTCGTACGACTTTTCTAAATTTGGCTAATTCCTATGATATCGTGCGACTTTCACTACAGCCAATGATTTCATTGGACATCGTTTCCATCTAATGCGCAACAATTACTTGATTCTGTCACACACAACAGCTTCCTATCATGTTTCCACACTACTGATTGGTTAAGTTTAGATAAGGGGTTTGGGTAATGGCATAATATTAATAAGTATGTCCTTAACGCCTTGTGAACAGAGCTCACGCTTCTGTTTTAGACATCTGGGAATTTGCACGAGATGAAGTCGTACGAGTTTATGTGAACAACATCGTGCAAGACCATACGAAATAGCCAACTCGTAAATGATGTACGAATTTTCATGAGATCGGGTTGTCCTTTCATATGCACTTTCAGATGTCTTTTGTGTCATCGATTCATGTCTGAACATCAGTAAATTGCAGATGCTGCTCTTACAATGCATATATCAGTGCTGTGTGGCCAAAGCCCATGTGGGAGAGACAGTGTTAGATTTTTGCAATATCCAGAAATAAGCTGCATCAGCAATCAGTCACAGAGCCCTCTGCGGAGGGGCGCTCTACGATGTGCATATGAGTGGGATGTCATTGCATGTTTGTTTGCAGGAGCAGTCAGAGGGGAGCCACAGTGATGATGAGTGAGGATTCGAGCTGATTTTCAGCATTCCTTTCACATGTTTATATCCTTTTACCTTGCCGCTGTCATACAGTTGAATTATTCTGTAATTCACCTAAGGCTTGTTATAAGAGTGATTGTCTTTTGTGTCTTTTATTTTATTGTATGGATACACATTTTGTCTTGTGTTGTTGTCACACAATTTTGAATGCAGTCAACTAAGAACGAATCTACAGTGAGGAAACATCTTTTTAAAAACCAGTGGCTGAATTTTGCACCTTTAGAATATTACTTAGTTATTCTTATATTTCATTACACACAGTTGTGAATTTTAGGAATGACTTCTGTGTGCTTGTACTGTATTTAATTCAAATGTATGCAATGATTTAAAAAAGCAAGCAAAATATGTTTAATTAAAAACAACAGAAAAGCTTTTAAAACCCTTATTTTAAACCGAACACTGCAGAGACTTAAGGTTAAACCAGTCGTTTATGATTTATTTGCAAAGCATATCTTCAAGTCTTCAAGTGTTACTTAAAGTGAAGTCCTCATTACATCGGCTTTAATAAACCACATACTTTAATGATGTCTGTATTGTATTGCATGCTGCACAAACGACAGAAGAGAATACAAATGTGATTGAGAACAGACTGCCGATCAGCCCTATACTGTTTCAATGATACGTGAAGGGATTTAGCAAGCATTATATGATATATACAGACATGACAAACATTTCTGTTTCCTGTCATTAACTGGTTTTACACTTCACAACCTGACCTCCCAATGGTTACAAGGACAAATGCAGATTGAATTGTTGCAATGTTATTTACCTCGCTTCTCAAAATTGTTGTGCTTTCCTATTTACAATTGAGATGAGTGTTACGTAGATTCTGCAACCAATATTTTACAGCAAATTGTATGTCTGACTATAAACCAGCTCTAAATTGCTGTCGTTGCCTAAATTGATATTTTTCTATTTTCTTTTTTTTTTTATAAAGAAACAGTGGTATTAAGGAGTGAGATTTGTTTTTGTCATTCTTTGCCCTTATTACATATTGATAGAAAGACATATTTTATTTAGTTTTATTTTATCATTAAGTGATATTGCTTTAGCATTTACTCATCAATACACTTGCTTCATTGACAATGAGAACTCTTTTTGGTCTATTCTCCTGTGTGTCATTGGTCATCTCTAACATCTCTGTACATGCTTTGTGCTTGAAAACTATTCTAATGTGTTATAATCTTTGCTCTTCTTGCACACTTGTATTTGTGGTTGTAACTCATAGCCCAAAGTAAATAAATATAACCAGTGGTTAACCTTCTCTTGCCAGTATTTGATTCTTTTTGGTAGAATGTCATGCAACATTGCTAATTGTCTTAATAAAATAATTGTGATCTTGTACTGTGCATCTGTGCTGATTAATAGAATTATACATTCTAATGCTCAGTAGTTTTTGGATTCATTTTCACTTTGCAGATGCTATTTACCCTGAAGCCAATTAACTACAGTAATTGCTGCAACAATTTTCCTGCAGCTAACAACCCTTAAGTGCCTTCCTTATTCAAGGGCACAATGGTAATGAAAGAGGACTCCTTAACACTTTTTATATTGCTAATACAAAATAACATATCTGCAACTTCTAGATAATTCTGTGGCTACCCATCAAAGTAAAAATGCAGTGACTACACTGAAACTGGCTTGAACGTTTTGGATTGTCCACTCAAATGTGTTGCTGCAATTTTTGCACTTAGTTTTCTTTGAATCTGAGCATAGTTGTGGCAAGTCTGACAAATAATATACAGTAGTTTAAAGGGATAGTTCACCCAAAAATGAAAATCCTGTCATCATGTACTCATCCTCATGTTTTTCCAGACCCTTTCCCCAGTCACTTTCATTGTGGTAAAAAAATGGTAAGAGTGAGTAATTGATGACAGGATTTTCATTTTTCTTTGAATTATACTTTTAAGGGTAAGACCATTTTTTGCAATTGTTTGGCCAAATATGTAGTGTATGTTGTTACTGTGTTTTGTCTTTGAAAGCCTGTATTTTAACATATTTTATGTGTTATTTACAGTGTTTCACTGACTTAAAGAACAAGCATTTGGCAAGCTGTTTAGATGGCCATAAGAGATCAATTGGACAGTGACTCTGTGTCCGAGATGACAGCTGGAAATAGGCTGGTGCCTGTGCAATCCCTGCTATTCCTCTGTAGCATTTGTGAGCCCTTTCCCACTCATCAGAGTGCCCGATGTGGTCAAAACCAAGGCTCAAAGAAACTCTCAGACGTCTAGAGAAATTAGTCATATCTGACTATATGAAAAGGCCAGGTGCTCCCTATTATTAGAAGTTCTGCTTCTAATCACATCTTGTGTCATATTTAGTTTAGCTAGGTCTCAGCAGGGCCTGTGAATACCCAAAATGCCTCACATAAAAGGACTTTGGGAGAGAATGCATTGATCCCACTGGGATTCCAGAGTTTGTGATCGGTTAACTGCATGACTGAGGAAGCCTCTTCATCACATACAATCTTCAACAGAACATCTAATATGAATAGAACCTTATGGCATAGCCCCCTGGCAATTTATATCAGTGCCACCATAATCTGTCCACTGAAAAAGCATTTATATAACTTGACCAAAGCATTTCTACAACTGAGGAGCAACATCAAAGCTGAAATTATGGTCAGCAGAATTTCCATCATACTGCACATTCATGAAGAGCAGCAGTTGTATTGTATCTTCTTATTGGCCATTTTACCAGAGGCAATTACAGCATGAGATTAGAAAGTGCTTTTCTAGGGGAATCTATAGTTTATTTCATAATAGAGTCTTATCTGGGTCTGGTATATCTAATTGGTCCAGATAACTGCCTCTAAGATAGCAAATATAATTTAAAAGCACAACATCTAAAAAAATAAATATGGAAAGGAAGAAAATTACTTATATTCAGGGGCAAAATCAGTCATAGGAACTTCGGGACATTTCACTGAGTTAAACAGCACTTATGGACCTGTCTAAATCTATTGCATTTGTGCACTCCCCTCTGTTTGAAACCAGCCAAAAGGGGTCTTTCTGAGATGCCGGTACATCCATACCAACAAAGAGGATGAGACGTTTCATGCGAGTGGGACAGATGATGGCTGAACTTCAAATTCACTTTCACATGCTGCCATACAAAAATCAGCAGGAAACCTTGAAGTGCTTCATTGGTATTTTGTGGGCTCATGAGGATTGCGTATTAATTTTAGAGCTGCCTGTCCAGTCACACTGAGTCTAAATCAAGCATGTCTATAATACCTGGTGAAAACTAACCATTAGCATTTCTGTTCATCTCATTGGCAGTTGCTCAGCTTGCTCAAGACCCTGCAGAAGTATGGTAATTATACCATCTTTGCGTGTAGGCACTGAGTTCTGGACCAATTTATTTTCTAGCCAGTCTCTTGAGCCATAAATGCCTTGTGACCAATTACTGTGAAGAAACAACTGTGACATTCTGTCAACGCTGATTGGATGATGGCACCACAAAAACACACAGTTCCTAGCCCTTCACTTGTCTATTTTACGCCTTTAAGAGCACTCAAACAATAAGGCACTAATAAAACACCTTCTTTACTGTAATGCAATACTGTAATGTTAAATAATGTAACTTATTACATTAACTTATTTTGACTCATTACATTTTAAATATCCATCAATGGAGATGTTCCGAAAATGTCATGACTTTCTGGAGCGTTGATTTCTTTTTTGACCTACAGATGAATCCCTGTTTTCCCAGTGCTTGCATCCTATTCTTGCAGCTTTTTAACATTGATTGATTTTCAGTCAACTTTGCTTGTGCTATATACAATGGTGTATTATATATAATGGTGTATGTAAACTAATTACTTCAACTATATAGTTGAAGTCAGTAGTTTACATACACCTTAACCAAATACATTTAAAATCAGTTTTTCACTATTCCTTCACAATTCTACATTTAATTGTAGAAAACGTTCCGTCTTAGGATCACTACTTTATTTTAAGAATGTGAAATGTCAGAATAATAATACAGAGAATTATTTATTTCAGCTTTTATTTCTTTCATCACATTCCCAATGGGTCAGAAGTTTACACTTTGCTAGTATTTGGAAGAATTGCCTATAAATCGTTTACGTTTTTAGATAGTTTTACATGAAAACAATACAAAAATTATTATCAAGATTATGATTTTTGCCCTAATAAAAGAAATTATGATCCGACGTGAATTTTCTTGATAAAAAACATGATGGTGCCTGGTGACATGTTCATGTAAAATGGCTAGAAATTTAAACAAGTTTTATTTCTATTTCTTCTGCTCCAAACTTCAAACTTACTTCTCTGTCTGCTTGTATGAATGAACACATCATAAGAAAGTGTTTAACCACTGTTAATGCACTTTGGATCACATCATTTATATGTATAAATGTTTTCCATCTGAAAGGACTAAATATTAAATTAAACAAATGACAATAAAATGCAAAGTAATCTCTTCAGTAATCATAATACTTTTTGAATGTAACTTTATTCAAAATACCAATTATTTAAATTGTAACTGTAGTGGAATACAGTTACTTATATTTAGTATTTTAAATACGTAATCCAGTTACATGTATTCCGTTACTCCCCAACCTTGTCTGTGACGAGGAGGAGGGTGTGGCCGGGCCGTGAAGTTGGCGCTGAGTCGCCTAATCAGTGGAAGAGAGAGATAAAGGTAAGCCAGAGATGCTAGTTCGAGAGAGAGAGAGAGAGTGTGTGTGATTGTGTTTAAGTTGATTTGAGTTCATTTATCATTTGAGAGTTAGCTGATTGAAATCTGCAGATAAAAGACGCCAATAAGGAGGAGAAATGAGAGAGACGACAGACTTGCGATCCAGCCAGCAAAGCAGCATCTTAATGTTTTATATTATGATTGTTTTGCTATGTATTAAGTTTCATAGCTCTTTTTATTAATTGTTGTTTGCTATGTTACATTTTTACTTGGTTGGTATGTCGTTTGGAGTGGTGGTGGTTTATTGGTCTAAACCACATGACTGGTAAACTGGTAATCAGATGGACGCTAGTTCGATCCCCACAGCCACCACCATTGTGTCCTTGAGCAAGACACTTAACTCCAGGTTGCTCCGGGGGGATTGTCCCTGTAATAAGTGCTCTGTAAGTCGCTTTGGATAAAAGCGTCTGCCAAATGCATAAATGTAAATGTTTGATTTTAATACGTTGTTTTGAGTGAATTAATTAACTAGTTCTGAGCAGTGGCATGGTTCACTCATTTTTGTTTATGTTGCGTTACCTTCCCTTTTTAAAGTATTTTACTAGAAGGGAGGTTGTAACAGGAGTGGAAAAAAGAAAATAGAACAAGGGAAAGTTGAAGAAATGCAACCAAACCACTGGTAGTCATGAAATGAGCTCTGCCACACATCCCAAAGTAAAATCATCTATTTAAAACCTAAAAAAGTTAACGAGATAGTGAAAATGTTCTCATCATTTACTGACCCTCATGCAATGCCAAATGTGTATGACTTTCTTTCTTCTGCTGAACACAAACAAAGCTATTAGACGAATATTTTAGCTCTGTAGGTCCATACAATATAAGCCAACAGTGTCCAAAGATTTGAAGCTCCAAGAATCACATAAAGGCAGCATAAAGTAGTCCATAAGTGGTTTAATTCATGTCTTCTGAAGTAATCTAATCAGTTTTGGGTGAGAACAGACCAAAATGTAAATCCTTTTTCACTGTACATCTAGCAATTACAGCCTACACGAAAGATCATGATTTCAAGCTCGATTACACTTAATAGTAGAGAGTTGGTATAGTGCTAGATGGCACTAGAAAGTGCAATTGAGCTTGAAATCACAGCTGATGTCAAGATTCACAGGAAAAAAAGACTTAAATATTGATCTGTTTCTCACCCACACCCATCATATCACTTCTGAAGATATGGATTTAACCACTGGGGTCTTATGCATTACCGTTATGCTGCATTTATGTGCTTTTTGGAGCTTCAAATTTCTGGCCACCATTCTCTTGCCTTGTGAGGAACTGCAGAGCTGAGATAGTCTTCTAAAAATCGTCGTTTGTGTTCAGCAGATGAAAGAAAGTCACACACATTTGGGATGGCATGAGGGTGAGTAAATGATGAGAGAATTTTCCTTTTTGGGTGAACTTTCCCTTTAATTGTTTACTTCCCATAGATTAGTTTAGTAATGATTTGATGAGATTCATATGGATACAATGTGGATCAATTTTAAATGTCCTTTGTCAATTTACCCATATTCACCATGTATTATAACATTTGCAACATTTACAATCCAAATTAAACATGATAATACAACTAGATAAAGGTAATACAAGACTGCCCTGAGAAACGTAATGATGTTTGTCTTTTTAAATGATACCAGTAAACGTTCAGATTTGGCAGTTATAAAATATAATAAAACTAAATAAAAACTAACTAAACTGGAACTGAGAAAACGAATAGAATAACTGCGAAAGCTAACGGAAAACTAAAACTAATAATTGAAAATAAATTTGAAATAAAAACGAAATTAAAAATCCCAAACTATAATAACACTCAGCTGAGCCCCTTAAACTCAAACTGCACGTTTCCCCACAGACAGGAAGTAAAATATATCAGTAATGCTGCATTGAATTTGATTGAAGATAACAATGAAACTATCCATGCTTTGCAGTCTATTAAAGTACTCTTGAGCAAGAGGAAGTCTCTGCCATGATACTGAAGGGAATTTGATTTCCAAACTATCTTTGCGCACATGTTGCGCAAAGATAATGTTTCCGGGTATCACGTTGCGTAATCCACCAGAACTAACACAAAGTGATGTCCGTGTCCCTTTTGTTCTAATGGCCCGATGAGGTCCATGCCAATTCTCTTGAAGGGAACCTAAATTGACTAGATTTCCTGGGAAACAGGGTGGGGCAGGAACCAGACACGGGGGACAGGGTAGAGGGAAAGCGAGAGGGAGGAGAGAGAGAGAAACCGAGGGCTGGTACACTGCCATATGGTCCTCAGCCAGCTAGATCTCCTCTTCCGACGATGCTGGACGGTAGCACTGGACACACTCTGCTGTTCAGGTCGGTAGACGAAGAACGGACTGTTCCAGCACCACCAGATCGACAACTTCCTTGTCACTTCTCACCAGAGCTTACACTACGCCTACATCATACGCCGGAACACGATTCAATTGTGAACGCGCAGAAGGCCGTTACTGGAAGCCAGTGATTATAGTTTATAAAGTTATAAATATGGATATTTTTCTCACAAAAATGCATGGCTTCTCTTCAGAGGGCCTTTATTAACCCCCTGGAGCCATATGAATTACTTTTATGATGATGGATGGATGCTCTTTTTTGGGCTTCAAAATCTAATGCACAGTTCACTCCAATTATAAAGCTTGGAAGAGCCAGGATATTTTTTTTATATAACTCTGATTGTGTTTGGCTGAAAGAAGAAAGTCATATACACCTAGGATGGCTTGAGGGTGAGTAAATTATGGGATAATTTTCATTTTTGGGTGAACTAAGCCTTTAAGGATTTACAGCCTCAGTCACCATTCATTATCATTCTATGGAAGAAAGAAAATACTGATGCAATTAAAGTGAACGATGACTGAAGCTAACATTCTGCCAAAGATCTGCTTTTGTAGTTCACCAAAGAAAGAAATTGTCATGTCTAGATGCGTTTTTGTTTATGTTTAATTTTCAAGTCATTTATTTTGAAAAGTTTTGTTCCTGTTCATGTCATGTTTTTCCCTAGTCATGTGATGTCCTGTTTTCCCTCCATGTTCATGTGTTTTGTTTTTATTGGTTTATTGTTTAATTATCTTGTTTAGAGTTCTGTTTGTTCATTGGTTTATGTTCCCCCATATCATGTATTTAAGCCCTCATGTTGCCATTGTCCATTGTGGAGTATTGTTATTGTAACTTTTTTGTTTTGTTTAAGTCAAGTCAAGCCAAGTCAAGTCAAGATTTAGTCTAGTCATTCATGGTTTTGTTTTGTTTTGATTCACATTTGTAGTCAGGGTTTTGGATATCACGTCTTATAATAAAATTGCACTTGGGTTCATCTTCACGTCTTTGTCTTCATCTTCATAATTGTCCTTGCCAGCAACGTTACAGAATACTCCACCGACAACAAATAACCCAGCAGTTCAGCTCCTCAGCCTACAGCAGGGGTATTGTCCCCTGGAGGAATTTGTGGAGGATTTGTGTGATCTGGCCAGCAATGTGGGCTTTAATGAGGTCACCCTCAAGGACATTCAGGTGGGACTTAATGAGCCCATCTCCACCTTGATGCCTGGTGGTCGCAGTCCCCTCAATCTGGCCCAATATATCGACCTCGCCCTGCAGATTATTGGTTCCACATTTATTGTGTGTGAGGCGGATACCGAACCAGAGTTCCACGACATGGCCGGTGGCGAACCAGAGTTCCACGACATGGTCGGCGCCGAACCAGAGTTCCACGACATGGCCGCTGCCGAATCAGAGTTCCACGACATGGCCGCTGCCGAATCAGAGTTCCACGACATGGCCGCTGCCGAATAAGAGTTCCACGACATGGACGCCACCAAACTAGAGCTCCTCAACATGGCCGCTACCGAGCCAGAGTTCCTCGACATGCCGCCGAGCAAGAGTTTCACTACATGGCCACCAAGCTAAAGTTTCACGTCATGGCCGGCGCCGAACCAGAGTTCCACGACATGGCCGCTGCCGAACCAGAGTTCCACGACATGGCCGCTGCCGAATCAGAGTTCCACGACATGGCCGCTGCCGAATCAGAGTTCCACGACATGGACACCACCGAACTAGAGCTCCTCAACATGGCCGCTACCGAGCCAGAGTTCCTCGACATGCCGCCGAGAAGAGTTTCACTACATGGCCACCAAGCTAAAGTTTCACGTCATGGCCGCCAAGCCAGAGTTACACATCATGGCCGCCAAGCCAGAGTTTCACGTCATGGCCGCCAAGCCAGCATCCCACGTCATTGCCAATACGCCCATGTCTGCCACAGCCAACAAGCCAACATTGCCAGCCTCGTCTGTCCTAGAGCCTGCACTGCCAACTTCGACCACACAAAGGAGGAGGAGGAGGAGGATGGATTTCCACAACCACAGAAGTCATTCCCGAGACTCTGTTCATGCCCACACCACAGAGGTCGCTCCCAAGACTCCGCTCATGTTCATGACCACGGAGGTTGTTTCCAAGTCTCTGTCCATATTCATGACAACGGAGGTCGTTTCCAAGTCTCTGCCCATGTTCACGACCACGGAGGTCGTTTCCAAGTCTCTGCCCATGTTCACGACCACGGAGGTCATTTCCAAGTCTCAGTCCTTGCCCCGACCACAGAGGTCATTCCAGAGTCTCTGTCTATGCCAGACTTCACTCCAGGCCATGTCATGGCCACTCCAGAGTCTGCTCCAGGCCATGTCACGGCCACGCCTCAGCCTGCTCCATGTCATGTCACGGCCAGGCCTCAGCCTGCTCCATGCCATGTCTGCTCCATGGTCCAGGCCCGCCTCTACTCCAAGGAGCATGGAGGCCTACAAATCTGAATCAGTTACACCAGTTCTGTGTGGAGGAATGGGAAAAAATTCCAGCAACTTATTGTGAGAAGCTTGTGGAAGGCTACCCAAAAGGTTTGACCCAAGTTAAACAATTTAAAAGCAATGCTTCCAAATACTAACAAAGTGTATGTAAACTTCAGACCCACTGTGAATGTGATGATAGAAATAAAAGCTGAAATAAATAATTTTATCTACTATTATTCTGACATTTCACATTCTTAAAATAAAGTAGTGATCCTAACTTACCTAAGACAGGGAATGTTTTCTACAATTAAATGTCAGGAATTTAATTTTTCAGGAGTTTAAATGTATTCGTCTGAGGTGTATGTAAACTTCTGACTTGGCAGTGACTGGGAAATGGCCTCCATGGCCGGGAGCACTGGCAGCGACTCAGGAACGGCCTCCATGGCTGGGAGCACTGGTAGCGACTGGGGAACGGCCTCCGTGGCCTGAAGTACTGGCAGATACTGGTGAAGGGCCTCTGTGGCCAGGAGCGCTGGCTCTGTGACAGACGAGGCTTCAGGCACTGTCTCTGGTATGGATGAGGCTTCAGGCACTGGCACGTTGACCGTGGCAGGTGCTGGATTGTTGACCGTGGCAGGAGTGGGCACTGGCTCGTTGAGCGTGGCAGGTGTGAGGGGGACCACCGGAACCACAGAAGTTGAGACTATCTCTAAGTGTATAGATCCTCCAGAGTGATTTTGATGTACTCCCTCCATGTGAGCTCTCCCATCTCTGCCAAATCTGTATTGCCAATGTTCATTTACGCCATCACGTAATGACGTCACTAATACGTAATGCTATTATCCCGGCGGATGAAAATACATGGTCAAAACACATTCAATAAAGCCATGTGTAAGCGCATACAGCTGATTTACATGTTATTCAATTAAATAATAATAATAATAATATAAACTAGTTATCTTGTTAAACAGTAATTATCCTTAGGGTTGGCTGAATTAACAGTTTAGCTTTCTTGTTTTTATTTTTTTTCTAAAAAATAAAAAAAAGCCCCTGCTGACCCAGTCATGAGTAGACCACAGTCTTGAGTCTGTAAAAAAAGGCAACAAACTGAAAAAATAAATCCAAATCTTTTTTAGGTAATGTGTAATGTTTGTAAATTAGTTTGTAGCTAATTCACATTTTTTTTTAAATAAGTAATAATTATAATATAATCTTGGATACGTTTTTAACTAAAGCTCCCCAAAAGGGCAGTGATGTGCAAACGTGGATATTTGAGCTACATGTCTAAAATATATAAAGTAAAAAAGTCTTCTTAATCAACTCAACTTTTCACAGAAACCATGAGAAACCATAAAGAAATCTACATTTTGCCTTGACTTGAACTTGGACCTCAGGGACTTGTGAACATGCCTGCGAAAGAGACAGTTCTCAGTTCAGTGTGTATTGTGTACCAGATAATTGTCGATAAAACTATGACAATTATAACACAACATATTTCCAGAATGTTTTATGTGATATTATCCTTATATGCTGCTCTGTACATAAAAAGCTTTCATTTCATCCTCACACACTCCAACTCTCGGTACATGCATGCTCAGTTTCAGGCAGCAGTTCGAGATACTGTTCTCAGTTCAGTGTACTATTGGAGTAACTGGAGCTCTGATAATAAAAAGAGATGTCAAAAACCGGGATCATATGATTTTATACTGTGGGATATTGGCTCATTTCGAGTGGTAGTGACTGTCAGGAACATCCGAAAGTGAGTTTTGATTGAGAAACTTGTGGATCAGTGTTGACTAAAAAGAACCGGTTCAAAAGAACGATTCATTTACGAAGCGGACATCACTAATTGCCATAACAATTCAGGCAAATCCAGAAAACTGAACTGAGATGAGTCACTCCAGTTTGACTGGCTCACCAAGGCATAAAAACCCAATGAGTAGTCCCAAAAAGAGAGTCATGCCCATCATAGCATGCCAATTTCTGCTGCTAGATCCGTATTTCAGTCAGTACTTCTGTAATGTTTTCAGGAACAAGAGAAGAGTGGGACTGGATCTAAATGCAGGCTTTTAATTTAAACTAAGAATATATAGGAAACCAAAAACATAGAACAAAACAAACCACTACAGCCATGAATGGAAAATAACTGATAAAGAACACAGGGGGACACTGTGAGTAATAAACACAAGAACTAATGAACTAATGATGTCCAGTTCATGAACGAATTGTTCTTTTGAACCAGATCTTTTTAGTGAACAAGTTGAACTACTTCACCAAATCGGACTGAATCGTTTGAAACCGCTCACGTCTCGAGTCAACACTGATCCACAAGTTACTCTATCTTAACCTGTCTCTCGGATGTGCCTGACACTCCGAATCAAAATGAGTTGAAAACTGGGAGTAATATGATCCTATGAACTGGTGATATCTGCTTTTGCCTAACTCTTCTTTGCAATTAAACAATCCAACTATTTCACAAATCGTACTGAACACTCGGGTTGCAACAGCTCTTGACTCAACAGTACAATGAGTTGGTCATAACAGTTCTCGAGTCAACAGTACACTGAACTGAGAATTCAGAGGTGTCTGACATCCTGAGAACCGATGAGCTGCCGATATTGAGCATGTGTGTGATTAAGGGGCGAAATGTATGTTTCAGGTGTATTTTGCTGAACAACAGAGATTGTAACAAATAAAACATACTGGAAATATGTTTATGACTTGATTGTATTACCATTTATAAATGTATGAAGATGATCCAGTTTACAGCTCTCAAGTCAACCGTAAATTGATCCGAGGACAGCAGCTCTTGAGTCAACAGTACATAAAGTCGATCACAGCAGTTCTGGAGTCAACAGTAGACTGAAGGACAGCAGCTCTTGAGTCAACAGTACATTGAGTCAATCACAGCAGTTCTCGAGTCAACAATACACTGATCCGAGGACAGCAGCTCTTGAGTCAACAGTACACTGATCCGAGGACAGAAGCTCTTGAGTCAAAAGTACATTGAGACGATCACAGCAGCTCTGGAGTCAACAGTACACTGATCCGAGGACAGAAGCTCTTGAGTCAAAAGTACATTGAGACGATCACAGCAGCTCTGGAGTCAACAGTACACTGATCCGAGGACAGAAGCTCTTGAGTCAAAAGTACACTGAGACGATCACAGCAGTTTGCGAGTCACCAGCACACTGAACTGAGAATTGCCTCTTTCGGACATAATACTGAGAACTGCTGATGAGCATGCGTGAACCGAGGACTTGAATGAGGTGGAGAAATGTTTCAGTCGAAAGATGTGAACAAATTTTACTATTGAGTATTGTGCATGCAGATTATATCTGAATTTGTGATGAGCTGGATCATGGTTTCTGTAAAAAGGGTGAGTTGATTAAGGCTAGTTTAATCACTTTTTATGGTTTAAACATGTGTAGAACATCCACGTTTGTAAGTCAATGTCAGCATTAGGTGCTTTAGGTGCAAAACTTTAATGTAGGATGTATCAGATCACTTTATGAAACACTGATGACAATAAACACCCTTATTATTATAACTTAATTAAATAAAATGTTATAATCAGCAATATGCCCTTACATATGGCTTTATTCAATGTGTTTGTGTGTGTATTCTAAGAAAGTAAATGATCTAGTGAATCAGTTTTTTAACCAGTTCATTGAAACCAACCGTCCGAAAGAACCATTTTGCGAAAAAGAATCGAGGATCAAGGAAAATACCTACAAACCCCATAATCAAATGAGAACCAAGAACTTCAGGAAGACAAGAAGTGAACAATAAACATACATAGTGACCCCTGGTGGTCGCCAGTGTAATCCCTACAGATAGATGAAAAAAAGCAAAATTGCAACTGAACTTGACAGCCAATGAACACCATGCACTTTTGCTTGGAAAGATACTATTTTTTTTTTAAATAAATACTTTAGTGTTTCAAATGAAAAAGTCACACAAGTGACATGAAGGTGGGTAGACGATGACAGAATTTTCAGTTTAAAGCAAATAATCTGCCGAAGGTGTGACTTGATTGAACTGACCATGTAAACACATGTGGGATCTCTACCACTGCATTTTATACAAACACTTTTTAAACAAATGCTTTTATAACAAACATAATACTCAAACATACTTTTTTTTTTTTTGTGGTTGCATTCAAAATCCATTTGCCGCAAACATTAAGGGGGGCACGCAATCCCTCAGTTTGAATGGGGTTGATGCTTCTGAGTTGAACACTTTAGCACATATGTTTTGGACAGAGAGGAAAAGCGAACTCTGACCATATGTGTTCTGTTCATTCAATTAAATGTAGACAGTATCCACTGAACTGTTATGTGGTAGATAAGAGGGATGTGTCACCTCACATACTGAATTTGTAATAACAGCAAATGAGAGGCTCACAAAATTGCCTTAAAAACAAAGTGTAATAGATTTTTATTTAGGTTGTACTATCAATTATCTACACATCGACCAGACTATTGTTGTTTTGAAGTTTCTTTTCACCCCCAAAACTTGAAATATCAATATTTCCTTTTTTCCTCTTTGTGGGTAACTCTGATAGAATATAAAAGGAGGCTCCAAATAATTGGATATTCTGGGAAGTTGTAGTGGTATGGATTTTATTTCATGATTTATGTAATCTCTACAATTTAGTGCCTAGCGGTGAATTTGAAAAGTATCAGCTGTAAAATTAAAGGATGTCAGCAGTCATTAGTCTAAAGGATTGCAGTCCTATAACCAACATTTTTGTTTATTTTTATTTTTCTGTACTCACTTGTACTGCCTTGAGTTAGAAGTGTGTTTAGGACCAAGGTTGGTGTTTTTAGAAGTCCTTATTCTAGCTTTCTTGTCATTGGCTGAAACATTTCCCTATTATTATTAAGACAGATTGTTTATTTTCTGGCAGCAAAGAGTGTTTTTTTTATCTAAAAAATGTAATCCTCTTGTGGTGTTCAGGAAATGTTTGACCTATTTTGATTCTGTTTCTTTAATAAAAATTGTATCCTTTATCTGAGTGTTACAAGACTTGGTGACCTTTCCACCACAGCTAAACTAAAGCTGTGGTGGAAACACATAAAATAAAATAAAAAAGCCATAGGAAATACTAAAGTACAGAGGTTTTTTTATTTGTTAAGTACAAATCAATAAATCAGACACAATGCCAAAAACAATCACACATAAATGAAAAGGTGAGACAATAAAACATCCACACTGCAGAAAACACATGCACGCACACAAACATCCACACACATAGAGGTTTGTTTTATTATATTAGTGATATCTCATTGACTTCCATTGATTTCATGTCAGGCTAATGCTATTTTTCATGTCAGGCTAATACTATTTCAAAACTCATCCCCTAAACCTAAACTTAACCATCACACAAACATGTTCACATCACTAGATTTGAAATCAACATCATCTGACCAATTTAAGAATTTTTATTTTTTACTGATGAGCACATTTGTCCAAACATACCACACAGGTCAAAGTCTGTGTCTGACCCCTGCGTGACAAAGTGTATGGTGGAATTTTGATGTTTAAAATAAATGACAGGTAACACAATAATTTACTCTGTCTTTTCATTGTAGCACAATCAGATTTGTCTGTGGCAGCATGGTCAGGTTTGATAGCATATTGGAGCATTATTGCAAAATCTGACATTTCAACACAATTGGTTTTGAAAAAATGCTACAATTTGACAAACACTTATATATATATATATATATATATATATATATATATATATATATATATATATATATATATATATATAATGCGTAACTTGTGATACAATCTAGAAATTATAAATTTTTTAGTTATAGATGTCTCTGTGTATCAAGTTGGGATAGGATAAGAATTTGAACATCAATGATATTACACACCTCACCTTTATGTAATTATCTGGATCAGTTCTAAATACGGCAGACCTTGTTTTGACAGACATATGACCGTTTTGATTTTTATAAGAAATCCACCAACCCATATTCCCTATTCAGGCCCAGAAAAATGTTCAATGTATTGCACAACCTGAGTGTGTTGTTGTTCTGCACCAGATTTACAAAAAACTGCACTCCCACTTACAGCAAATGGCAGATCTAAGCTGGTTCATTGCAAAGTCAGCCACAGAATTTTCTCTGTCTGGTTGTCAGCTCCTCAACAAAGCTGACCCTCTTCAGGCAAAGCCATAGTGCTGTAAACCAGCAAGGAAAAGTTCAAATATTGGACATTCCAGTGGGGCTCAGGCTGTGTGACATCATGTAAGTGCCAAAGTCAACAGAGTGGGATGATGTTGGAGAGCATGTCTGTCTAGTCTGTGGCAAGAAGCTGAAGTGGCATGTGTTTTGAATACCACCCTATCTATTGTAATGAAAGTGAGCAGAATGGATAACTTCCTATTTTCAAGGGGTGTAACGATGCATCGATCTGGATCCATGCATCGATTCAATAACCAACGATCTAATGATATGATACAATGCGTAAATATCTATATAGACATTTTCTTTAAAATGCACCTTTATCTTAATACTCTCATGTCAGCGATGTTTCACTTTATGAGCGTTAAATGCTCTTTTCATGTGGGACAAGCATGTGCGCAGGGTCTGTAAAACCATATTGTGCTCTGCTATCCGAGCGCGCGCATCAACTGGGCATCCCGCGAAACGCGAGCTCCATACCAGTGACAGGATAACTCCAACTGGGCACTCTTTATATTGTGAGCTCTCTGACAAAGGCAAAGACAAAGGCAATTAATTCGAGCTTCCATCGATATCATTGCGCATGCAACCCATTTGAAATGTACATGAATTAAATATTTAAAAGTACCATGGTTCAGTTCAACCATCATGTGAAACGTCTTGGCAATGCCGACATTCTGAACAGCACTAATGAGGGAACTCCAGCATCAGTTATAAGACTTTACACATTTACACATCAACACCCATACTATTTATCAGTTAACTGTAACAGAATGTTTAATTACAACGGTGGAAGTCATTGTCATGCTGGAGGGTCATGTCAGGATGAGCATGCAGGAAGGGTACCACATGAGGGAGGAGGATGTCTTCCCTGTAACGCACAGCATTGAGATGGCCTACAATGACAACAAGCTCAGTCCGATGATGCTGTGACACACCGCCTCAGATCATGATGGACCTTCCAGAGTACAGGCCATACGGTGTAACGCTCATTCCTTCGACGATAAATGAAAGTCCGACCATCACCCCTGGTGAGACAAAACCACGACTCGTCAGACATTCCTGTCTGGTCCAGCGAAGGTGGGTTTGTGCCCATAGACAACGTTGTTGCCGGTGATGTCTGGTAAGTACTTACTTTACAACAGGCCTACAAGCCCTCAGTCCAGCCTCTCTCAGCCTATTGGGGACAGTCTGAGCTCTGATGGAGGGATTGTCCATTCCTGGTGTAACTAGGGCAGTTGTTTTTGCCATTCTGTACCTGTCCCGCAGGTGTGATATTCGGATGTACCGATCCTGTGCAGGTGTTGTTACACGTGGTCTGCCACTGTGAGGATGATCAGCTGTCCTTCCCGTGTCCCTGTAGTGCTGTCTAGGTGTCTCACAGTACGAACATTACAATTTATTGCCCTGGCCAAATCTGCAGTCCCCATGCCTCCATGCAGCATGCCTAAGGCATATTCACGCACATGAGCAGGGACACTGGGCACCTTTCTTTTGGAAAAAGAAAGGTCTCTTTAGTGTCCTAAGTTTTTATAACAGTGACCTTAATTGCCTACCATCTGTAAGCTGTTAGTGTCTCAACGAACATTCCACAGGTGCATGTTCAATCATTATTTATGGTTCATTGATCAAGCATGGAAAACATTGTTTAAACCCTTTACAATAAAGATCTGTAAAGTTATTTAGATTTTTTGCTTAGTTTATGAGCAAATACTGGCATTAAGAATTATGTTGTCATGGCAATTATGTAATAAAATTAGATACAACTTTACACAGAAAAGGTTAGCAAGTGATTTTATCACACTTAAGTCAAGTTAACACACATGTTGTTTACGTCTTGTGAATATACTTTTGAAACTGTGCATTTTTATGTTTACGGATTGGCCCTATTCACTTCTATTGTGAGTGCCTCACTGTCACCCATATTTTTTTTAAAGAAAAGGAGGTATGAGTCGAAATTAATCTTTGTGGTAATCAACATTATGCCACAAATGCTGTCGATTGAGCTCAACTCATATTCCTGAATATTCTTTTAGGCTTAGGGTTGAGGTTTTGGTTTGGGGTGGAGATAATAAAATATGCATTCCTCTTGACTTTATTGCATCATACACAGCTAAAAGCAACTCACTTTTGGTGCCCTTGTGTGGGCATGTCACCTGGAAACTGGTGCACACACATGCCCTTATGTTCAAAAACACTTCCGCTTCGGCCACTGGGGGCACTGCTTCGAATTTCTGTAAGCACATGCTGAGTTTAGTTTAAAAATGTTCAACCATAGGTTTCTGAATTCACTGGGTAGTAACTGATTACATGTAATCTATATTATGTAATATGATTATGAAAATCAAGTACTTGTAATTGGATTAAATCACATAAATTACTCATAATCAGACTACAGTTACTTTCTTATGGATTACATGATTACATGTTAATTAGGCAATAGCAGTAAATTGTTCAGGGGAGGTCAGGACCTGATTACAATTCAGAATAATCTGCATAGCACTGAAAATCAGTCTGGAGAAATCTGAAGAATTCAGTTCATATAAAATTATTTGTGTGTTTGTCACAATACACCTTGTTCTAAACAGCTTTACAGTAGTGCCTTTCAAATTCAACATCGAGACAGCAAAAAGCGACATTGGACAGGGAAAAATCACTAAGATGTATTAGTACTGTAGAAGAATGAAGTTATGGCATAATGACTTAAGAAGTGTTTTTATAAGCAAACTTTTGCCCTTTAATGATGGAGACGTTAGCTGATAATTACGTTAAGCATTCTCTCTCAAGCAATTCAAATTTTGTTGTTCTACTTGGTAATCTGCTCTCTCCACTACTGTGATGCAAACAGGCTGCGTGGCAGTTTCTATCTCAGCAATCCGTCCACTTATTTATCAAAAGAGGTAATGGATAAGAACATCCAATTTGAGGCTGGATCAAATTGGCTGATTCTGTGTCCTCTTCACAAAGGGTTAGAGAAAAGATGCAGAGGCTTAAGTGAGTGAGAGACCTTACTCTCTCTCTTCCTCATTTACCACCTCTTCTCTTTCTCTTTTTTTCCTTTAAAGGATTAAACATGCTATTTCATCAATCCAACTTTCAATGTGGGACTTAAGCAATGGCCTGTACATGCCAAGCATCCTTATTTATCATGTGATACCAAGTGGAGAGATCTAGTTAACAACAAATCAGACCACAAAATTCTTGGTTGCTTGTATCCCTAAAAAGTGCTGCTTGTATTCCTGACATCCATACACATCATTTTGAAATACCAGGACCACAACACCATCTTAAATATTTTAAAACAATTACGACCTTAAAACTACACTGATTTAAATTAACTCAAATCTAAAACATGAAGCAGAGTGTTGCAACCCGTTCTCATCAATCGGTTTTTATGATGAAAAAGAACAATCCACAATTTTCCAGGATAACGAAATGACCCATTATTCTTAGGTTGTGCTTTCAATGTGGATACTAACGAATTTGTTTGCAGCTTATTCCCATTACCAAGCATCATTAATAACAGTCAAAACAGGAGAGTCACGCGACGCCATTCTAGTAACGGACGTGTAGGCGATGAGCTCTGCGCACTTTGCTAGTTTTTAGTTATATTTGTATTGATATTTGATACACACTGCTACATATTTGCCCTTTGAAGTCAATATGTAAAAAATTTCAAAATCACGTTCTTGAAAACATTGTTCTGTCTTGCCCTGGAACCATTAGCAGCCAAAAGGAGGTTGATTTTCCAGGGGTGACAGTGGGAAGTGTGGCGCATAAGCTTTTCATACACATTGAAAAGTTATCTTGCATCTCCATGTGCTACGGACTAATGTATGTAAATATTTATGATTTTGAATCGATTACATTGGTCACCCTCTAGACTGTATAGACTTAGTCTTAAAGACACCCTCACCTGCTGGTGATGCCAATCAGAAGACGGGGATACAACCCATGTTTATTGGGGATGTGTTAAAATACAGGAAATCTGGTTGAAGATTCAAAGATTTATGTGTGATGTGTTGGACACACAATTTTCATTTTGCAGGAGTTTAATTCATATAACTGATTCCATATTTTATTTTGTGTTTATTGTTTTTTGTGGATGGAATAAAAAATAATGTTAATAACAAAAAAATAACAGTCAAAACAGGCAGAACAGTCTTTGTTTACTGAACGTAAATCCTTTTCTCAATGAACGCTATGTATCTATGTATGTCATAATTGTGTTACATAAAATTGCAAACAACAATCCACAGCCATACCACAGAGATGGCACACCTTGACCATGACAACTCCGTGGAGCCTATGACATTAGAAGAGCAACTTGTGCTTGCACAGGAGGACATATCACATCTGGCTGCTGAAAATGAAACACTCTAAAGCCAACAGTTTGTGATAGGCCTACAGCATTTTCAGGATGATCCAAAACTCATCCAGTTCTACACAGGATTCCCAGACTATGACACTCTTAAAGCTGTTTTCATGGCTCTACAGTCTACAGCAGAGGGCATGGTCACATGGGTTCAAGTGCATAGAAGTCCTCCAAGCCACCAGCATACATTGAAGCTTAGGTTCCAGGCACAACCCCTCTCATTCATTAATCAGTTAATCTTGTTTCTTTGCCGCACTAGGCCTTCTTGAGCAAGATCTTGCTGCGTGTTTCAATGTGTTGCAAATTGCAATCAGTCGGACATGTGTTACGTGGGCAAATTATTTGTACTTCATGTTAGGTATTCTGCCAATATGGCCAAGCAGTGTTGCAGTTCATAAGCTAATGCCAGAGTATTTTAGGGCACTCTACCCCAAAACTAAAGTTATCTTAGACTGCACTGAAATTCGAGTCCAAACAAAAATCCAGCTAAAAGATACTGATATACCATATACACAAGTCCAACAGTGGTGAAAGTCTTGTGTGCAGTTCTGAGCAACATAGAAGTCATGACAGTGACGAGACATATACCAATTTACAATAAATATATTTACACAACACAATTTACATATCAAATGTACACATAATTACACAACACAATAATAATATACAGAACAAAGAATACACATACAATACAATAAGTATATAAAGTGTATAAAACAAAAAGATACAGTAGTTGTATTGTACAGAGAATATAATTTATGACAGTCCAGTGTGAGATAATAAGATTAATAAAGTGCAGTGCTGATGTATATCAAGTGTTCAATAACTAAACTATTGTTAACTATTTTTGACTTGGTAGAACACAATCAGATTTTTTTTTAATTTGTATTATTATTATTAGTATTATTATTGAATAAGTAAAAATTGTACAAACATCTACACATTATACCAGATTTCACATTAAACAAGAAGGGGGAAAATAAAATATACACACATACATAAAAATAAATAATAAATAAATAATATACATATACATGCAGAGGGGAGCAGATTATACATCATCAGCGGTATAACCAAAACATTCATAGTGTCATAGGAATCTGTCCTTTTGTTTTGGATGACATAATCGAGTCAATCTCCCATTTTCAGTCTACACTCTCACTGAATCATTTATTTGATCATTTTAAAATCAAACACATATAAATGCTATGAGCTGGTTGGTTTGGTTTATGGCTTAGAATGCTTTAGTGATGAAATGTTTGACATTTTTTTGGGAGAATGAATGAGAAAAATACCTTTGGAAACAAGGCAGCTTAACTGTTGTGCTCTATTACTTTCGTAGTAAACAGCCAGTGCCATTTCTGGCAATGGAATATTTGTAATATCTAATTTGAAACGCTGCCTTCTTTCAATTTAAAAAGACAAAAGTGTAGCTGGAATGCTCCTGGCTTTTGTCATAGCCATCTTTCTTGAAATATTGCCATGGGGATTGTTTCAATAGAGCAAAATATTCAAATTATGCATTTGTAAGTGAACAGTTGATTCTCAGAGCTATTCACACGCACATACAAAAACCAGAGCCACAAATGGTGGAAACAACTCTCAACTCTCTTCTTTTAACATTATTGCTCGATACAGAATAATCAATCACATAATTACAATCCATTGAAGGGCAAACCACATTAAGAGTGTAAGAGAAAATCTATGGAACTCCTATTCACCAAGTAGTTAATCTTTGACAGGTAAAAAAAAAACATTCAGTAATGTGAGGTGCACAAATAATGCTCACATACTTTGCTGACAAATAAAAAGTTTCTAATTTTCATAACTTATGAAATATGATTATTTACTGTACAACATGCTGTCAAAACATATGATCAAAACAAGGTCAAAATAACCATCTCTGTACAGGTGCTTCTTAATTTGCTGACAAATTAAAAGTGATCAATTTTCATAACTTATGAAATATATTTACTGTACACCAAACTGCAAAACACACAGTCAAAACATTGTATAGATCGGAAAGTTCTCAAGTACAGCACAACAAATTAAATATGTTGAATAAGTTCAATAAGTTCCCGATTTTCCCTGATTAAAACAATGTTCCTGAGAACAAACGCAATGTGATATGATGCAAAGATCTTGAAATAAAGTCACGTTACCTATATCTTTTTTGTCATGTCAGTGACACCACTGTTTGCAAAGTGTACCAATCACAACAGTTGTGGGCTGTGTCAACGTGACACATTGTTAGAGAGGTGCATGTCAGGCCACGGCATATGAGTACATCATAATTGTCATGGTTATGCGTAGGCTACACCTTGGGTTTGACAAAGAAGTATAAATCAACATTAAGGAGTTAGAGAAAATTGGACCTACAACATATTCCTGAAAGGTCAGAGAGTAAGTCATTGCCCTACATGGTTCAATACCTATTAAGTAAGTCACTCTCTCCCTCCACTTCCAACTGCACTTATGACGTCTCATTATGAGACGAGTGAAGGGTTCCGGTTTGGTCCGGTTCCAAAGTGCCATGATGACAAAAGAGTTTATGCTGACTCTGTTGTCAGTAAGGTCCTCAACCTGACCCTTAACAGAGATATTTATACAGCCACGACATGGTGTTAACTCAAAGCAATATGGTGAAGACTGGAGACTTTAATAACAAAGACATGGTTAAAAACAAATGATTTCCAATATTTATTTCTCTTGCTTTTTGTACATTTTATTGAACGACACAGCTTAACACCAAAACATTTATGTAAGATTTGGGGGACATAAAAAAGGCTCTCAGAATTGGGCAAGTAACTGTTCAAATGTAAAAATGCATTGTACTTCTCTTTTTAAATGCCTGTGCATCACAGCTTTTATTGCTACATCCTTTTTTACTCAAAGATGCCCATAGACAAAAACTACCATTCAGCTCTTGGGAGGTCAAGCACCAATTAGATCCACATTATCATATTGACATGCCTTCAGTTGCTATTGTATTCTAACGTTTTGTTTGAAAATAAAAAATAGATGGCAGCATGTGGACAGTGTGACATTCAAATACCTATTTCATAGCCATCAGAATGCCCTTTGTGATGTTAGGAAGGTTAGTCCTTTGCAGATTTCTGTTAGGTTGTCTAATGGTCTGGTCAATGAGCTCACATTACAAACCCAAATAATAACCACAAGCATCTTGATTTAAAATGGGGTTAAAGCATTTACTTTATATTTTCTGCAAATGTCCCTTCTTTATTGAATTTCTAATTTCCCATTGACTGTGAAATGGATTATGTTTGCCAAATGATTAAACTTTTTATAGCTTCACTGAACAACTGAAATCTTGAATCTTGACAATGTTTCCCAAACAATTTGGTCTCATGTACCCCCACAGCTCCATCAGTAAGGTTCAACTAACTGTTTATCAGCACCAAACCTGATATATGTTTAATTTAGAGGAATAGTTACTCCAACAATTTAAATCCGTTAAAACTTGCATATTGTTCCACACTGGAATTATTTCCTTTCTTAAGTGAATTTTTTATGCATATCCTGCACTGTTAAAGAACAAAAAACATTCAAGAACTGGCAACAGTTACTGTAAAATGAATGGTATCTTGCTGTTGCTGAAATGAACTGCTAGATCCTGTTTTTACAGCTTCAGTATACAACTGTAATTTAGCAGCATATAGCTGTCTAATTACATACTATCCACGGTTGCTGAAATTAACAGCTAAGTTCCCAGCATGCACTGCAGCATGAAGAAATTACTTTTTTACAGGTTTATTTTTAAGTTGTTTTTGTTGCAGTCTAAGTTACTTGTATTTTAATGTTCAGTTTTTACTTTTTTATATAAAAGTATGTATGTTAATTGTCACCATTGTTGGGTTTTGTATGCCGAGAGTGGAGAGTTGACTTCTGTGTGTGTCTGTCAACTCGTGTTATGCTGTAAGATCATCAAAAACATCAAACACTCATTTTGCTACTATCACTTGCTGAAATATCATTTACTCTTTTTTCTTTTGTTTTTATGTGTAATGCATCACTATTGCCACATAGTGCCATTTGCAAGGTAGGATCAGACATTCAGTGTGACCTTAGGTTTTGTCTTCCAACTAAGTAGCACTGTGCAACAACTTGTGTTTACGGTACTTAAGCACAAATTGACAGGCAGGAAGAAAATAATATTAAAATTAGGAAGATCCTAGGTGCCAGCTCAAGAGATCACTAATCACCATAATGGTGACTTCAAACAAAACATAACTGTTCATAACAAAACAACAATACTAAATAAAACTAAGACTTCTATTAAGTCTGAATAAAAACTTTTGGACATGTTTTATTATTATTATTATGACTTTTTTTTAACAATGTGTTTACAATTTTATAGCTTTATTTATTTATTTATTTTTTTTGTAGCTCCAATACATTTCCAAAGCATAAGCACAAATACTTATGGGTATTTCACCATTATAACCCACAATGCAGTGCTATACTGTGATTTTACTGTCTACATGGTTTTGTTTTGTTTTGTTTTTCATAAAAATATACTGTTCAATCCTGGCAACATTTCACATGTAATATGTACATTACTGTAAATGTTGATTTATATTTATAATTTTTTATTTTACTTCTCATTAGATAGACAAGTGAAGGTTGATGTGAGACGATAAAGAACAGAGGAGTTGGTCAGAAACATCATGGACATAATCATGTGCCACAATATTTTTCATGGGGAGTTTTAAAAAGTACTTTTCAAAATGTCACTAGCTTTCACCAAGATGATATCATGATTTTGAATTTTCCCCTAATGCCTTGCAAACAAAATCTATTTACCATAAAACAAGTCACTTCAGAGTAAGCCTGCTCTTGATCTCCCAGAATGCAACATTTTTAACAGCTAACTATTGTATTTAAGAATCACAGTAGATTACTGTAGGAATTTGGTCGTACATTTATGGCAATTTTATACTGTGTAGTCATATACAGTCAGAAAATACCAAAGGCAATTGAATCAATTTAAAAAAGACCCAAAAGTATCATACAAGTGGTCAATGAGGCTTGTGCATCATACTCCAAGTCTTTTGTCGAAATACAATAGTTTTGGTGAGAAACAACCTGAAATGTAATTTTTCTACATGTTAAACATTTAAGTTCTCCCATAAACATTCAAGCAACTGTGAACAAGCTTCTCTTATAGCACTCATGAATGTGCAACACATTTCAAGATTTTCACTGAAAAATTACTTACATTTTGATTTGTTTCTCATTAAAACCCATAAAAAAAAAAACATTTATGCCATCAGAAGACTTGGTACACCACACAGTTGCAAATAGTTTGTTGTTTCATTGACCACTTTACAACCTCATTACGCAGCCAGAGTCTTTACAGAATCAAAGCTGAGGCTCGAAACAAAAGGGTTGCTGATGTGACAGGTTGAGTGTTTCTAAGTTGTTTTTGACTCTGAGCTCAGAAGTAGTTTCTTAATGGGAAGATACACCTACTGGCATTGAGCCACGACGCGACATTGAGCACACCTGTGTGGCTCAATTAAGGAGGTTCGTTGGGTCCCGGTGGCTTTATAAAAAGTTGGTCTAAATGCATCGTTGTCATTCTTCTCCGTGCTGCGTGTAACAGAGGGCTATATGGTGATATTTCCTGTGGCTATTCCCTGAAAGGTGTGCGTGCGTGACGTGGCGAGTGCAGGTTGCATAAAGCGCACTGTAATCTATCTTTCACTTATGAGGTGTGGTCCAGAGCGCTAGCTGCTGTTTTCTTCATAAGCTTTATACTCATTGGTGTTGCGTTTTGTCCAGTTTGCACGGCTGGCTGCAGTGAGTGGACGTTTGCGGTTTCGAACTGTTGCAGTGATCGAGCTCTTTCACGGCTTCTGCTCTAATCGGTCTGTATGAAGGTTGTTGAATTATTGGACCTGCGTGTTTTATATGGACTATTCAAGTACACTAAACACGCGAGTAGTTTGGTCCGTAAAAACAGCCTGAAAGATCTTAAATATTATTAATTGTGATGTTAAATATCATGTCCGTTCTGATGTCTATGTAATCTTTTCTTTTATTTGGTATTAAAATTGTGTTTGCAATGGTATGTCCGCATGTGATTTATCTGACCTGTGATATTGAGGCTTAGCCGAAGAGGAGTGTTTGTTTTCTTTTGATCGTGCTTTATTTTTCACTGGCTTTAATACGTTTTTGTTCACTGATTGTTGTGTGGTTTGTCTATTCGGCTAAAGTGGATTAATTACGGTCTTTTATCAACTGTGGGTAATTAATTGGTAAATTGTGTATGAGATCTATTTTTAGGATGTTTTTAAAATGAATGTTTCCGGTGCAAAATAAACTTTGTATACTTTTGGAAGTCACGTCTCTGTCTTTGACGCCCTCCGAACCAGCAGGGTCCTTCCTATTTTTGTAATTCTTTTGGGTTTGATTCTTTTTGGTGTATTTTGTTTTTTTTAATACTTTCCTGGGTGGAGAAGTAACCCAGGTGGCGTAGTTGGTTTTGTTTAATATTTAGCCCAAGGTTACAATCTTGGCGCAGTCGGCAGGATTACGATTGGCGTGTAAAGCAGAGACGTGACTATTTTTTTTTTTTTTTGTGATATTAATATATATTTTTTTAAAACAGCAGCTAGCGCATTAGAATTCTTGTACTTTCCTCTCTTGTGTTTTTTTTTTCTGTCATTTAGACTGTCACTATGGAGGATGAGATGCAGCAATTGCGAGACTTGGTGGCCGAACTTAAGGCTGATAATGAACGCCTGCGGCAAGAACGTTCTGAGGTCCAGGCAAGTCCTAGTGTTGCGCCCTCTGAGTTTAATTATAGGGGGGCGGCGTCTGATATGGGCCCAAGGTCTTTCTCCAATGGTAATTCAGTGGTGACCGAAAGGTTAATTTATGTCCCTAGGGAGAGGAAATGTCCTGTTTTTAGAGGCCGCACCGGAATTTCTTTGGCTGATTGGCTAGAGGAAGTGAAGGCCAGTATGCGTGTTCGCCATTTATCCACTTTTGACAAAGCACACTTCCTGTATGACCATTTAGAGGGAGAAGCTAGGGAGGAAATAAAATTTAGGCCCAGTGAAAACCGGGAAGATCCAGATAAAGTTATTCAAATACTTACTGAGTTGTACGGCTGCCCGGATTCATATATTGTTTTGCAGGAGAGTTTCTTCTCTCGACGACAGCTAGAGGGGGAGACACTTCAGGAATTTTCACACGCTCTTTTTGGCTTGATGTCCAAAGTAATTAAAAATGCTCCAAATGGTATGCCCAATTCTGATGTCCTTTTGCGTGACCAATTTGTTGAGTATGTGTTGGATTCTGCCCTTCGAAGGGAATTGAAACAGTTAGTACGCCAAAACCCTAGGGCTACCTTACTTGATGTTAGGGGGGAAGCCATTAGATGGGAACGGGAGGGCATGTTGAGGTGTACCAGGGATCGTAGTTTTTCAACCTCTTCTACTTCTGGGCTGCAGTATGGGGTTTATGGGTCAGCGCCAACTTCAAGCTCTGAATTATCGGAGCTAAAAGAGGTGCTCAAAAAGCAGCAAGAGCAGCTTGATCAGTTAACCCGTAATGTGACTTCACTTCAAAATGCCCCAAGAGTGCCTTCAAGTACCTTTAATAGGAATGCAGTTATCTGTAGGAAGTGCCAACAGCCTGGCCATTTTGCCCGTGAATGTACTTCTCAAAATTGGTCATCGAGGGTTAATCCCTCACCCTTACGTTATCCTCAGCCCGAAGTGTTAAGGCTCCAGCCCTCTGTTACCTTTCAGGACAACTAGAACCTTCTGTGCTCCCGAGCCACAGTTCAGAAGGGTATGTGTTGGGCTCCGATGCTGTTTTTCCCGATGTAGAGCACACGGCCCCTTTATTGTCACCATGCCCCCATGTAACGGTTAATGTTGGTGGGGTGCTAGTCCCCTGTTTGTTAGACACTGGTTCAATGGTGTCGACGGTGACTGAAAGTTTTTATCTGCAGAACTTTGAGCCGTGGGGTTTGGAAAAACTTCACTCATGCCATTGGTTGCAGCTTAAGGCTGCTAATGGCTTAGATATTCCATACATAGGCTATTTAGAACTGGATGTGGAAGTCTTTGGTAAAGTGATTCCTAAACGTGGCGTGCTGATAGTTAAAGATTCCCCAGGTACTTCTACTCAGGTCTCCGGTATTTTGGGCATGAATGTTATTCGAGAATGTTATCGCGAATTGTTTGGGCAATATGGGCCGACTCTCTTTGAAACCTCTTTAGTGCAGCATGCCCCTAATCCTTGGCAACAAGCCCTACAGAAGTGCCATCAAGTTCAAGTTCATGCCCCTTCAGATTCTTCTGCCCGAGTTCGGGTTCGAGGAGGCAGGTGTATTCGTGTGCCCGGTGGGACCATGAAGTTTATTGCAGCTACTTGTTCTCAGCAACACACTGGATTGACTGTAGTATTTGAGCCTTCTAGTGGTGGGTTAGCAGCTGGTCTTCTGGCTTCCCCTGCCATTGTTGAAGTAGTTCGTGGACAGGCTTATATTCCAGTAATTAACGTAGGAGTAGTGGATGTTAACCTCTATGCATGAACCGTTCTTGGTACCATTGGTCCAGTAGCTGTGGTGAGTTTACCCCAAGGTGTAGAGGATGTCCCCTTGAGTTTGCAGGCCACAGTTTCTTCCCAGGTGACTCTAGGTCCCATACAAGACAAGATTGATTCTGTTGATCTGTCTGCAATGACCGCTGAAGAACAGTGTGAGGTCAGGGCTTTACTATCCCAGTACTCTTCTGTGTTTTCAGCACATGACAGCGATTTGGGCTGTACTACTTTGATCACACACGATATTCCCTTGATTGATGAGGTTCCAGTTAGACAGAGGTATAGACGTATTCCGCCCTCAGAATATGAAGCCGTTAAGGCTCATATTAATCAGTTGCTGGAAACTCAAATTATAAGAGAAAGTAGTAGCCCCTATGCCTCTCCCATTGTCCTGGTGAAGAAAAAGGATGGTAGCCTGCGAATGTGTGTTGACTATCGTCAACTTAACAGTAAGACCAGAAAAGATTCGTTTCCTTTACCTAGAATTGAGGAATCCTTAGATGCTCTCGCAGGTGCCAGGTGGTTCACTACAATGGATCTTGCTAGTGGCTACAGTTAGGTCCCTGTGGCTGAGAAGGACAGGATGAAGACTGCCTTCTGCACCCCTTTTGGGTTATACGAGTGGAATAGGATGGCCTTCGGCCTGTGCAATGCACCTAGTACATTTTAGAGACTGATGGAGCGCATGTTTGGCTCGCAACATTTTCAATCCTTGTTGCTTTATCTGGATGACGTTATAGTGTTCTCTTCCACAGTGTCTGAGCACTTGCAGCGGCTGGAGGTGGTCCTGAAGCGTCTACAACAAGAAGGCTTAAAGGCCAAATTGGAGAAATGTTCGTTCTTTCAGTCTGAGGTGAACTACTTGGGGCATTTGATTACTGCTCAGGGGGTGGCTACCGATCCGAAGAAAATTGAGGCAGTTGCTAATTGGCAGCCTCCACAACAGGTTTCAGAACTTCGGTCGTTTCTTGGCTTTGCAAGCTATTACAGACGGTTTGTGGAGGGTTTTGCTAAAGTGGCCGCCCCGCTTCATCGCCTAGTAGCTGACCTGACTGGAGCTAAGAGGAAGGGCCCAGCCCGGTCTTGCCGGGAGGTCTGGACAGAGGAGTGTCAGCGGAGTTTTGATACCCTGAAGCAACAGTTGGTGAGTGCTTCCCTGTTGGCTTATGCTGACTTCTCTTTACCATTTATCTTAGAAGTGGATGCCAGTTATAGCGGATTGGGAGCAGTTCTGTCACAGGAACAGGGGGGCAGAGTTCGACCAGTAGCCTATGCGAGTCGTGGTTTAAGGCCGTCAGAGAGGAACATGTCCAATTATAGTTCCATGAAACTGGAATTTCTTGCCCTTAAATGGGCAATGACTGAGAAATTTTGCGAGTATCTACTTGGACACAAGTGTGTGGTCTACACGGATAATAATCCTCTGAGTTACCTCAATACCGCTAAACTTGGTGCTTTAGAACAGAGGTGGGCTGCCCAACTCGCCGCTTTTGACTTCAGCATTAGGTATCGTTCTGGCCGGAGTAATCGGAATGCTGACGCACTCTCCCGACAGCACCCTGCTGGACTTGGGCTGGAATATATGATTCCGGGAAGTTCCCTGCCAGAGCCCCTCCAACAAGTCGCTTCTATCAGACCTCAAAGAGGTGTACAAGCATCCATTACTGCTTTCCCTGGCTATTCTGCTGCCGATTTACATGGGCTACAGGAGGCAGATGCAGCATTGGGAGAATTCCTGAAGCTGTGGAGAAGAGGGAAATACCCGTCGCGTGAAGAGCAGCAGGGATTGTGTGCAGATATAGGTAAACTCCTGAAGCAGTGGAAACGATTACGGGTGAAGGATGGTGTGTTGTACCGTCAGTGTCACCATCCCCAGGGCGGTGAGGCCTTTCTTCAGCTTTTGCTCCCGACATCGTTAAAGACTATGGTGATGCAGCAGCTTCATGATGAGCATGGCCATCAGGGCTTGGAACGTACAACAGAGCTAGTGAGACAAAGGTGTTTCTGGCCAGGTATGGGTGAGGATGTGAAGCGTTGGTGCCACCAATGTGAACGTTGTACTGTTGCTAAGGATGTCTTCCCTCGAGTGCAGACCTATATGGGTCATTTATTGGCTTCAAAGCCTAATCAAGTTCTGGCCATTGACTTCACCTTGATTGAGCCATCACAGAATGGAATGGAGAATGTTCTTGTCCTGACGGAAGTGTTTTCTAAATACACCCAGGCTGTGCCTACTCGTGACCAGAGAGCCTCTACGGTGGCAAAGGTGTTGGTTAATGAGTGGTTTTACAAGTTTGGTGTTCCCAGTCGTATCCACTCGGATCAGGGGAGGAACTTTGAAAGCACCCTTATTCATCAGTTGTGTGCATTGTATGGTATCGAACGGAGTCGGACCACCCCAGCCCATCCTACTGGAAATGGTCAATGTGAGCGATTTAATCGCACGTTGCACAATCTGCTGCGTACTCTACCTGCCTGCAAGAAGAAGAACTGGGCAGCATATCTCCCTCAAGTGGTTTTCTCCTATAACACTACTCCACACCAGTCTACCGGTGAATCTCCATATTTTTTAATGTTTGTGCAAGATCCACAATTGCCTGTTGACTTTCTCTTGGGTAGAATTGAGACTCCTACTCAGGGCAGTGTCCATGACTGGATTTATGACCATCAAGCTAGACTTCAAGTGGCCTTTGATGGAGCTGGAAGTCGCATGAAGATTGCAGCGGAACGCAGAAAAGAGCGGCATGATCGGGGAGTACGGGATGATCCTTTGAGCCAAGGCCAGCTGGTGTATCTGCGGGACCTTTGTGTGCAAGGACGGGCAAAGATCCAAGATCGCTGGGGTTCTGTTCTTTATAAAGTGCTGCGAGCCCCAGCATTAGGCGGGTCAGTGTACACTATTGCTCCTGTTGAAGATTTGGAGAAAGTTAGACATGTGCATCGTACTTTGTTAAGAGCTCAACCGGCTGGCCAGAATCGGGCAGAACCTCTTAACCCTCTCCTTTCAGAGTCGGATCAAGCATCGGTGGACTCTGGAGAGGACGATATATTGGATGAAACGTGGTTAGTGGTGTCGGCAGAGCGGGAAGTTCCTCCTCCGGTGATGGTACCCATTGCTGTTCAGGCACCTCCAAGTTGTGCCCCACTCCTGCCCCACAGCCCTGATGGTGTCCCCATGTCATCTAGTAGAGTTCCTGAGCCGCCTCTGGTCCATGATTCTTTGCTTCAGTAATCCCTCAGTGGCATCCGAGGGTACCACCACTACTGCAGAAGCATCGCTACGTCGGACCACCCGAAAAACTGCAGGCTACCATTCCAATGCCCATCATTTGCCAGAGACAATGGGAGGTAGAGGGGTAGTGTGAATTCGCAAGTAATTGTTGCTCAGGGGTTTCTACTCTTTTAGACCTTGGAGTTAATTTCAGCTGGATCGACTAATTTAAAAACTAGGGGGTAGAATGTGACAGGTTGAGTGTTTCTAAGTTGTTTTTGACTCTGAGCTCAGAAGTAGTTTCTTAATGGGAAGATACACCTACTGGCATTGAGCCACGACGCGACATTGAGCACACCTGTGTGGCTCAATTAAGGAGGTTCGTTGGGTCCCGGTGGCTTTATAAAAAGTTGGTCTAAATGCATCGTTGTCATTCTTCTCCGTGCTGCGTGTAACAGAGGGCTATATGGTGATATTTCCTGTGGCTATTCCCTGAGAGGTGTGCGTGCGTGAAGTGGCGAGTGCAGGTTGCATAAAGCGCACTGTAATCTATCTTTCACTTATGAGGTGTGGTCCAGAGCGCTAGCTGCTGTTTTCTTCATAAGCTTTATACTCATTGGTGTTGCTTTTTGTCCAGTTTGCACGGCTGGCTGCAGTGAGTGGACGTTTGCGGTTTCGAACTGTTGCAGTGATCGAGCTCTTTCATGGCTTCTGCTCTAATCGGTCTGTATGAAGGTTGTTGAATTATTGGACCTGCGTGTTTTATATGGACTATTCAAGTACACTAAACACGCGAGTAGTTTGATCCGTAAAAACAGCCTGAAAGATCTTAAATATTATTAATTGTGATGTTAAATATCATGTCCGTTCTGATGTCTATGTAATCTTTTCTTTTATTTGGTATTAAAATTGTGTTTGCCATGGTATGTCCGCATGTGATTTATCTGACCTGTGATATTGAGGCTTAGCCGAAGAGGAGTGTTTGTTTTCTTTTGATCGTGCTTTATTTTTCACTGGCTTTAATAAGTTTTTGTTCACTGATTGTTGTGTGGTTTGTCTATTCGGCTAAAGTGGATTAATTACGGTCTTTTATCAACTGTGGGTAATTAATTGGTAAATTGTGTATGAGATCTATTTTTAGGATGTTTTTAAAATGAATGTTTCCAGTGCAAAATAAACTTTGTATACTTTTGGAAGTCACGTCTCTGTCTTTGACGCCCTCCGAACCAGCAGGGTCCTTCCTATTTTTGTAATTCTTTTGGGTTTGATTCTTTTTGGTGTATTTTGTTTTTTTTTAATACTTTCCTGGGTGGAGAAGTAACCCAGGTGGCGTAGTTGGTTTTGTTTAATATTTAGCCCAAGGTTACACTGACATTCAATTTTACTCTTTCAATAAAACCTTTACAGTGCATGGACCTGACCACTGACAGATTCTCAGGATCTCTGAGCACCTCTTTAATCAACGATAACAATACAGCTGGAATTTCATATACCATTTCAGTAGCCCACCAGTAACACTTGGAGAGAGGCCAGAGATGAGGACCACAGGGGAAGATAAATTCTGTGATTCTATAAGCATTTCCCATGGGAGAATCAGATGTATTTCATTAAAGGAATAAGAATAAACATATTACAAAAATAAACAAATCCAATATTAAATATTTTGTCTATCATCTCTTACAATTATCACACCATTGTTTGTTTTGCAGCGTCAGTAATATGCACTATTCTCCTCCTCTTAGTTAAAAACAAACTAAGAGACTTGGTATGAGCTTTTGAAGAGGACACTGTGTTGACACTGAATGTGAGCAATTATTGAGTGATAAGGCCTGGTATATCCAGAGAGTGAAAGCTACAAGCCCCTGCCTAAAGAGGAATGATGGAAAACATGAGGTCTACATATGTGCAAGGTGATCAGATTACCTCCGCCTAAAACTCACCTGTACTGTATTTAAACTGAAATGGCCTTAAAAAACATCATGAAGACTCAGGAATAAAAGTGAAGAAACAAAGAACCGCTGGTGGTAGGATTTTGGATAGGTATGTGAAGGAAACATAGGCTTAAATCATGGAATATAATTATTTAAATAAAGGTTCAACACACATACATCATACAGTATGTTATCAAATGGTCCATTATTTTCTTGGCTGGGCTGTGCAGATGTATCATGCATGTGTGATAGAGAATCAGTCCTCAGACAGGTTGAGAAAATTGAGAGAAAAAAGATGAGAGGTTCTGTTATTACATTCAGAAATGGAAACGGAGCCAAAGTCTCCTTCAAACAGTAATAAAATAGTCTGTCCTCAGCAGTTTAATTTAGTCTCGGAGGAATCAACATACCCCGTCATATGCATAAGCTGGAATACAGCAGAAATGAGTTGCATTACGCAGTATTTGTTCCTCAGCCAATTTGGCTGATATTAGAGTAATGTATCCTTGTAGAAGGCCTTTACACAATATGTTGATTGAGCTTGAGGATTTTGTTCCTCATCAGGGAGGGAGGGAGAAGAGAACACATAATTTTCAAACCCAGCCAGCTGTTATTAACTCTGGCTCATCCAACAGTCAAAACACTTTGTTAGGATTTTTTAAAATTATTATTATTATTACTATTTTATTTTATTATTTTTTTTACAAATGAACACTAGATGGATTAAACTTCATGAACATGGATGAAAATCAAGGGTGGTGATATTCTACACAAAATCGTATCATCACCTGCTTACTAATGAGCAATAGCTGTAGTGTAAAAATGTGTGAGGAGCCTCATTTTACTCTGTATGAGCACTTTCCCAGACATGAAGACAAGGCAGTGAGGCTGATCACTAGACTGAATTAGTTTTTCACACCAGTTTGAGTTAAGAAAAGTATTGCCATGTGTTTTATTTGCTGTTGCATAGTCCTTTTCTTCTGTTTTCACCATGTGGCTTTCCTGGGAAATGATAGAAAGTGACGTCACGGCAGGGCTGGACTGTAGTTTATTAGTCAGCGCGAAGTGCCAGGTTTGAGCTCAGATGAGGCTCTGTCCAGCCAGTCAACTTAATCACCACAAACTCGTCAAGAGGCGGGCATGTCTTTCAAATAAGTTTACAAAGCTGAGGCATTGACCCAAGTTCCAGAGCTTTAAACTCACTTAACTTTTTGCTCAATTTTAAGCGTATTTGAAGTTTCTTGTTTGAGGATAAGTGGTGCTCGATACTTTATAGAGGAGACAAGCGCATTGAAACATCCAACATTGGATTCAAGTTTCTGTTTATCGTCTTTCAGTTGAGAAAACCGACTAGTGATGGGTGTCCTGTCACTTAGGGTACTTATAGTAGGAGCTGTAGTAAGTCTGACTATAGCTGATCTGGTAAGTGTTAATGATTTACTGTTTATAAGCTACTCGTGAAGTCGAATGAAAGTTATCAGTGAATGAAAGTTCGCGGTAGAACTGTGCGGTGACAGTTGCCCTCGCGCTTGAAATCCAACTGGAATTCAAACTAAAATTTAATTTCAAAATTCATATTCAAGCGGGTTAGAATAGTCTCCGCTTCATTTTGAGTTTATTAGTTATGTTCGAATTATTTAGTGTTTATTTAGTATTTACTCTAAACTTGATGTTCTGGCGCAGGGAAAAAAAACTTCTAGAGAAAGTTTGTGCAGTTTTTGTGAGAGTATTCCCAGTTTAGCGACTGTCAGATTCCCCCCCTTTATGTTTTTTCTTTTTCTACTAACTGCTCTTTCTCAGCTGTTTTGTAAATATAAATCTGGCTGCATGTCTCCTGCGTTTGACGTTTTGCTCTCTTTTCCTTGCAGGCTGGTGAAAGAATAGAAAAGGAAGGTAAAGTATAGTCTTTGTTGTCCATCATGTCTGTGCTGTGCTAGTGGTTGTACTTTTCTCAATATTTTTTAATGATAAAAGTAACTTTATACCGTCATTTTGATGCTCCATTAATGTGAACAGCTGCAAAAAAAAAAAAAAAAAAAACGAATGACGTTGTCAAAATCATGAGGTGCTGTTATCATTTACATCTCTCAGTGAATCAGGACAAATATTTTAATCAAAAAATGAATCAGAATTGTTTAACAGTTGGCACAGGATAAGCCCCAAGGTTGCCATAAGAGATGATGCAAGTAAAAATATCTAAAGATTTAGAGATAGTCTATTAATAATTGATTAATCAACTTGAGAAAAGAAAAAAATAATAAATTGGTGAATGGTTTGCCTGTAAATCTCGACAGGATAAGTGCAACAGTACTTGGCACTTCCTCTGAAGTGAAATGTACCCATTAGTACTTAATGGCCTCACTGCTGTAGTTGGACCCTTTTTTAGGCGAAAAGTGGGAGAACTTCAAGAAGTTCATTGTATGGGGAAGGAAAATGTTTAATGTTGTGAACGAACATAATTCTAATGCATTTTTTGTATGACCTAGTTTGCCTAGCCAGTAAGTGGATGTTTATTCTATTCAACAAGATTTTCGAATTCTGGACAATGGTCCAGTTTAAGCAGTGACAGTAAGAGTGTTGACAGAAATTAGTCCCTTTTGAAGTGATAAATTAGCATGTCTCAATATTAGATGGATATAATTTTGTGTTTGAATTGATTGAATGAATTGCCGTAGTTATCGAACAATCACTTTTTATTTTATTTCTCACGTTGTCCAAATTACCATTGCAAATTGCAAGGCTAAGAGTGCAAGGCTTTGGCTTTGGTACATTTTTCTTTTTTAAATGATTACCTGTATGCGAACCATCAATCATATGTCAATAGGTAGGCCAAGCACTAAAATGCCTCTAAAAAAATGCTTTGAAATGTAAGAGACTGTTTAATGCTTATAAAGAGCCATTCAGTAGGCTGTTAGGGTGTTTACAAATTCCACAATTTTTAACTACTATTATTTAGCCTTTTTTTTTTTTATCTTTCTCCCTCTGGACTTTTTGTAACCTAGCAGAAGTGGTCAAATTATCTTATGTATAGCATGAGATTGTGTTTGCAGAGTTGACATAGAGTGCATTAAATGTGAGATTTGAATTTTATGGATTTTTAATTTGTAATATGCTGAACGTAAATATGCATTTACATGATCATCTATCTTCTGTCTTATCAGACCTATTGAAAAGGCGTTTAAAAGAGTATGGTCTGATTACCCCCATAAGCACAGATGCAGAGGGACACTACCTCTCACATCTCCTCTCAGCCAATCACAAGCAGCGTGTGAAGCGTGAGGTTTTGGAAGGGTCAGCTCAAGTAGAGAAGCTGTTCTTTAACATCACTGTCTTTGGCAAGGATTTCCACCTCCGACTACATCCCAACCACCGACTAGTAGCTCCAGGAGCCATGGTGGACTGGCATGATGAGATTGAACCTGGAAACGTGACTCAGAACGGAGCCCATTCAGAGAGAATACTAAGAAGGGAGTTTCTGAAAACTGACTGTACATTTATTGGGGACATCACGGATGTGCCTGGAGCCTCTGTCGCCATTAACAACTGCGATGGGCTGGTGAGTGTTGTTTCCATTTGTTTTCTTTATAAAATTCAGGTCTGTCACAAATGACAAAATAGCACAGAATCAAGAAGTCACAAAGTGTCTGTGTAGTTAATAAAATGGACAAATGGCATTAAAAAGGTATCTTGGCCTGTTTTTGTACTGTACCTCATTTATGACAATGATTTCGTTTTTCTAAATCTCTGGGCATATCCTTGCTGATGCTGTGTGGTAAATTGAGTTGAATTAGTAAACCTTTTCTAAACCTACAAGGAACTAGTGGTCGATATGGGTCGATATGGGTTTTGTAATAGCCAATGCCGATCTCCAAAGAGCAGGGTGGCCGATAGGCAGATAAAATGCCGATATGTCACACAATTTAATATAATAAATAACATAAACATAACATTGCTAAACAAATGAATAAACTCATATATAACAATATATTTACTCAATTTCACACAAAACTTTAACTTTGTAAAAAATAATCTAAAAAAAAAAAAAGGGAAGATAGCAGTTTCTTCTGATTTCTGTTTAGTTATAAAATGTTAGTAATTTATTTGCACGTGAAGAAATAATTAATATATTAGGAAGAAGAAAATAAGAGTAAACACAGTAGTCCAGCAACCATGGATGGCATGTCCATGTTAGCAATCGCATTTTCTCAAAAAATACAGAATCAAACCATTTGTACATACAATGCATAGTGAATAAAACATTTACTTAAAGGCAATGTCAAGCGCTTTTACTTTGAAGTTGCTCTCACGCTCTAGTGCAGATCCAGCACGAACAGCAATCCCCTGAGAGTTTAAATGGCCTGGATGACCTGCTTGGATTTTCGCAGATCTTTTAATACTGATCCATACATTTTTAATCTGGCTGATAGAAAACGCGCTTCAGAGGAAGATATTAGATGAGCGCTCGATGGGAAGAAAACACTGGATTTTCGTGAGGTTTGTGAATTACATCTGTTTCAACGAGATATCTGCATATTTGCAAATGGTATATAATAGAAGTTTTTTTTTTTATATTTGCCTTTTATCATTAGAAAAGTAAGATTAAAGTTACAGGGAACTGCTGAGGAGAGGCTGATAGAATACGTGCTTTAGAGTTAAATAAATGGTTGTGTACATGTCTCAGTCGCTTCATGTGCAAGCAGGTGATTTTTGTAACCCTCAAGAAACAAATAGGCCAAACGGGAAAATTTAGACTTTATAAATTATCGGCGTCGGCCAATTTATCACCTTCAGTAATATATCAATTGACCACTTCAAGGAACCTACTACTGTGACCACCACATTTTTTATCATAAAATGTGCAGTGTGCTTTAGACCTAACCTTTTTTTATTTCAAGGAAAACCCCCCCCTCTAAATCCCCCCTCAACCCCAACCAAAATAGACTGTGACCAGTGACTGTCAGCTATAAAATTTACCGTAAAAAGTCTAAATGAGTCAAGTGTTAAATTACAAGTACACAATTGTGTTTTGTTTGGAATGGGTTGAAATTTAAGTTCACTGAAAATCTTTCCTATGGTGAATTGGAAAAGATAAACTTTCATTCCCCTCTCCAGTCAGGGTGGTACTAATCCCCTCACCTGCCTGTCTTCAAATCAGAGCGTTCAGAGAGCGGGACGTTATGCATGGTACTCTGTCTTTTTCAGCCTTATAACTCACTCACATAAGAATATGATAGTAGCGGTTGAGTGAACTTCAGGTTATGCCAGAAAGCTGCTAAATAGGATGTAGTCTTTCTCCTGAGGGCATCTCCAACACTAGTGTGAGAAAAAGAGAGGACTTTGCATAGACTTTGAAAAAGCAAGCATGCATGGCCAAAGTGTTGTGTTGAGTTGAATTATGGCTGTGTTGATATTGCACTGTGGTTTCTTTGGAATCAAGCGGTGGCATTTACTACAGGAGGTTATTTATCTAAACGTAAACTTGGTCACCACCCTCGCTCTCTCTTTGGTATCAAATGGAAAGTGTCAGCTTTCCAAATAATTAACTTTTCATAAGGACTAATGACCTGCATAGGAATAACAAAACAAAATGAAATGAAACATCAACAATAAAACATCAGCAGGAAGCAGTGAAATCTTTGGGGGTATTTATACTTGGTCAGTTCATGCGGTTCTGCTGATCGGATTGCTATTTGATCATGAACAGACCAAGTGTAAATGCCTTCCAAGACGGATTCATGATGGATTTAAATCTGATCACTCAACTCCAGAGGTGGTTTGAAAAAAATGTGATTGCAGTTGTCTGTTCAAGCTACATTTGTAAATTTTAGTCCGGCCAAACAATGCTACGTTAGCATAGTGGTGTAACGGTATGACATTTTTACAGAATTATAACCATAACAAAAATTACCAAGGTATTACGGTATCACAGTATTTAGGTGCATTGATAATATTATTAACAATTTAATATTTGGTTATGAAATATGGCCGGACACGCATCCCCCTCCACCACTTGGGACAGAACAGCACCCAGTTCCCTGTCCGATGTGTCCACCTGCAAAACAAAAGGGAGAGAGAAATTGGGAATGCAGAAGCGGGTCACCACAAAGTGCTGCTTTTACCTGTGTGAAAGCCCATTGGCATGGCTCCATACACTGGATTGTGTCTGGAGCTCCATTTATAGTGAGATCAGTCAGTAGGCTGGTGACGTCCGAATAATTAGGTACAAATCTTCTATAATAGCCAGCCAGCCCCAAGAAATTTCTCACCTCCTTTTTTGGTCTTAGGACTCGGGCAGGTCGCAATCACTGCGGTTTTATCAATTTGGGGTCGCACCTGCCAATACCCCAAGTGGAACCCCAGATACCATACCTCTACCTGTCCAATTGCGCACCTCTTTGGGTTTGCTGTGAGCCCTGCTCATTGCAGCAACCTTAGAAAGGCCTCTAGATGCTGCATGTGCCACTGCCAATCATTACTGTAAATAATGATATCATCCAAATAAGCTGCGGCATATGCAGCGTGCAGTTTGAGGAGAGATTATTTTGAAGAGTGCATCCGCAACACTATGAGCTGAGATGTTGCGAAGAGGCACTGTTTCCGGGTATCGCGTTGCTTAGTCCACCAAAACCAACACAAAGCGATGCCCGCATGCTGACCATTCTAATGGCCCGATGAGGTCCATGCGAACTCTGTCAAAGGGAACCTTGATCAATAGAAGAGAGCTCAATTGAGTGGCAGGCAGATTTACCAGCTGATATTCGCAGCATGTCGCATATCTACCACTGGCTAACATCCCTGTGAATGCCCGGCAAATAGAAATGGGCCATGAGATGGTTTTCTCCTGTCCCAAATTACCCGCATTTGGACTTTGATGAGCCACCTGGAACAACATTTCCCAATGGCTCCTTGGTACTAACAACTGGGTTGTATCTTCTTTTGTCTGAGCGTCCTGTGTCACTCGATACAACCAATTGTTTATAATTGAGAAATAAGGAAATGTGAGTGCAATGCGCGGCTGAAGGCATTGACCATCAATTACTTTCACTTGGTCAAATGCATGCTTAAGAGTCTCATTTTGTGTCTGCTCCAGAGGAATTCCTCTAAGGGCTGAGGAAGTCGAGGCATCCCCCTCCCTTACGTCATCCTGACGTGGAGCTGACGTAGATGGTTCAGCTTGACCTCCCCCATTAGCACATTGCACACTCCACACTGTCCCACTGTATTACAGGACCCATCCACACACAACCCTTTTAACAATTCCGGAAAAGCTGGCCAATTAGTAAATGGTGAGGCGGAAACTAACCACAGCCTAAATGTTATGCTTTTAAAACCGAAATAGAATAGTGACAGTCACTGCAGAATAATCATAAATATCCCCGTGCACACACCTCACTTCACCCGATTATTTGTATTCAATGCCCCATATTGAATCAATGAGGAATGGAGGTTTGGTTACAACCTGAATCCACCAAGGCTTGGTATGTACCCCCCTAATACTCAAGGGTATTTGGTACATCCCAGCTCGATCGGGGGCGGTCTGTGGAGTTTCGGGGACCCGAATAAACATCCCCACCTCCATCACCAGGCACAGTGGACAGCTCCCCGCAACTCCAAAAGACCGGCCCAAACCTCACACCCACACTAATAGTGGCAGCTTCCCTCACCTGAGAGGAAGAATGGGTAGAGCTGGGGCAGAGAGAATTGGGAGGGTTAATACACAGTGCGCTGGCCTCAGGGGATTGTTCCACCATTTCCGGGGGAACGGGATAGTTCGGAAGGAAGGAGGGGAGGGGACGGGATCACAGAGAAAGAGAGAGTGGGGCACGCCGTACCCCAGCTACGCCGCTAAATGGTCCTCTGCCAACTGTACTGCTTCATCCAGCGATGCCGGGCTGTGGCACTGGACACCTTTTGGTAGTTGGGAGATGAATTGCTCCACCACCACGAGATCGATGACATGCCCGCTGTTGCTTTGCTTCTCAGCCAGCACCCACTGCCGGCAGGCGTCACGGAGCTGTAGAGCGAAGGCAAAAGGGTGGCCAACTTTGCTCATCATCAGGGATCATCAGTGCACCTTTGGACTGCAGCCAACCTGCTGCAGGATTGCTTTCTTCAGCTTTGAGTACCTCAGGAGGTTGTTGACTGGTAGCTGTTGGTCCACTCCAGTCAGCAGCGGTAAGAGGTGGACTATTCATTACACCCGTGGCTTCCAGAGCTTGGGCTGTGCACTCGAAGAGCTCCAGAAAGGTCTTCGGATCGTCTTGCGCCCCCATCTTCACAAGGAACACATGGGGGTTTGCTGCTGCCAGGGTCACAGCGTGCACCCCCTCCTGAGGCACCAAGCTCCGCAATGCCCATTGGTCCTGTTCTTGGCCTCAAAGGAGCACCTCAAAGCACTGTTGCTGCTCTGCCCGCAGATCCATGAAGGCCTGGTGCTGAGCCTGGTGGATGCTGCCGAGGGATCGGAACACTTCCTCCAGCGGCGAATATGGCTCCATAGCAGCATACTCTTAGGGTCCAGGGTTTTTGCACCAGTGTATTAAAGGTTCGTATTTGAATCAAAGGAGGAAGTTGGAGCTGGTATTCACAGTCGACCTGAGTCAGAGTTTTATTAACAAAAATAATAGAAAATCGCTGTGCAGCTTCACACTCAACCAAAAGTCTGCTTTGCAGCATAAAAGATATGTGTAACGGTTACCCTGTCTTGTCTCACTGTTGCCCTTTGTTTGTATTTTGTCACTTTTGTTATTCCTTAGTTTTCACTTTTGTCACCCTTGTACCTCCATAGTCTTCCTGTCAGCCCTCGTGTTCACTGTTCATTGTTTTCACCTGCCCTCGTTAAGTTTGCCATTTGCTTCTGTTTGTCATCTTGTTATCTTGTTCAGTGTTCTGTTTGTTCATTGGCCCCTTAGTTCTATGTTTATGTATATATATCCTGGTTTTTGTTTCAGTCCTTGTCTATCGTTGAATGTTGTTGTGCGTAGTTTATGCTCGCTCCCATGCCCGTGTTCCCGTGTTTCCAGTTCCTGTGTTTTCGTGTTTTGTTTTCATTTTGCCCATCGTGGTAGTTTTGTTTGTTCATCCCTGTTTGTTTCCTTTTTATCAATAAACCCGCATTTGGATCCTCATCCCTTGTCTGACTCCGACCTCATTCGTAACAGAATGATAGACCACCATGGATCCAGCGGTTCAACAAGCAAATTACCACCTGCTCTGCTTGAGGCAAGAAGACCGCCCTATAGAGGACCACATCCACGACTTCCTTAAGCTGGCGAGTATTTCGGATTTCCCGGACTACACTCTGGTGGTCTTCTTCAGGGGCAATCTGCACCCTGCACTGAAGGAGCGGCTGCCACAGGCGACGCGTGACTGGACCCTCCGCGACTTCCTGGTGGCGACCCTACTGGTGTGCTACTCACCGCTCGCGGTGGACGTTGCTGAGAAGGACCCTGCCTCACCGTCCACAGTGGTGTCTCTTCAGCCACCCCTGGCGCCCCCTGTAACACCAACTGCACCTGTCAACGAGGTCACCCTCACGTCAGTCACCTTCCACGAGCCAGCGCGGCCCTCTTCGTCTGCCCGGAGGAGGGAGAGAAGACGGGCTTCCGCCTTCCGGCCCACGCCTGCCCCGGTCTTCGAGCCAGAGCCCACGCCTTCCACGGTCAGCGAGCCTGTGCCCACGCCTTCCACGGTCAGCGAGCCAGCGCCCATGCTTTCAATGGTGAGCGAGCCAGCGCCCACGCCTGTCACGGTGAGCGAGCCAGCGCCTACGCATGTCACTGTGAGCGAGCCTGCGCCTACGCATGTCACTGTGAGCGAGCCTGCGCCTATGCATGTTACTGTGAGCGAGCCTGTCACCTCAGAAGTCAGTGAGCCAGTGCCTGTAGCCTCAAACGTCCCTGAGCCAGCGCCTGTAGCCTCGACCGTCCCTGAGCCAGCGCCTGTAGCCTCGACCGTCCCTGAGCCAGCGCCTGTAGCCTCGACCGTCCCTGAGCCAGCGCCTGTAGCCTCGACCGTCCCTGAGCCAGCACCTTTAGCCTCGACCGTCCCTGAGCCAACGCCTGAAGCCTCGACCGTCCAAGAGCCAGTACCAGTAGCCGTGACCGTCCAAGAGCCAGTGCCTGAAGCCTCGACTGTCCAAGAGCCAGTGCCAGTAGCCATGACCGTCCAAGAGCCAGTGCCAGTAGCCATGTCTGTCCAAGAGCCAGTGCCAGTAGCCACGACCGTCCAAGAGCCAGTGCCAGTAGCGTTGACCGTCCAAGAGCCAGCGCCAGTAGCCGTGACCGTCCAAGAGCCAGCGCCAGTAGCCGTGACCGTCCAAGAGCCAGCACCAGTGGCCGTGACCGTCCAAGAGCCAGCGCCAGGAGCCAGGACCGCCCAAGAGCCAGCGCCAGTGGTCGTGCCCGTCCTAGAGCCAGCGCCTCTCAAGCCTCTCGAGCCTTCCAGGGCTCCTCCTCCCGAGTCTTCCAGGGCTCTGCCTCTCAAGTCTCTCAAGCCTCCTAGGGCTCCGCCTCTCAAGCCTCTCGAGCCTTCCAGGGCTCCGCCTCCCAAGTCTCTCAAGTCTCTCGAGTCTTCTAGGGCTCCTCCTCCCGAGCTTTCCAGAGCTCTGCCTTCCAAGCTTTCCAGAGCTCCGCCTTCCGAGTTTTCCGAGCTTTCCAGAGCTCCGCCTTCCGAGTTTCCTGAGCTTTCCAGAGCTCCGCCTTCCGAGCTTCCCGAGCTTTCCAGAGCTCCGCCTTCCGAACTTTCCAGAGCTCCGCCTTCTGAGCTTCCCGAGCTTTCCAGAGCTCCGCCTTCTGAGCTTCCTGAGCTTTCCAGAGCTCCGCCCACCGAGCTTCCCAGAGCTCCACCTCTCAAGCCTCTCGAGCCTGCCGGAGCTCCGCCCCTCAAGCCTCTCGAGCCTTCCAGGGCTCCACCCCTCAAGCCTCTCGAGCCTTCCAGGGCTCCGCCCCTCAAACCTTTCGAGCCTTCCAGGGCTTCGCCTCTCGAGCCTTCCAGGGCTCCGCCCCTCAAGCCTCTCGAGCCTTCCAGGGCTTCCGCCCCTCGAGCCTTCCAGGGCTCCGCCCCTCAAGCCCCTCGAGCCTTCCAGGGCTCCGCCCCTCAAGTCTCTCGAGCCACCCAGGGCTCCGCCCCTCAAGTCTCTCGAGCCACCCATGGCTCCGCCTCCAGAGCCTCCTACGACTCCGCCTCCAGAGCCTCCTACGGCTCCACCTCCCGAGCCTCCTAGTGCTCTTCTCCCGGAACCTCCTACGGCTCCGCCTCCAGAGCCTCCTACGGCTCCGCCTCCTGAGCCTCCTACGGCTCTGCTCCCAGAGACTCCAGAGCCTTCTAGGGCTCCGCCCCTCAAGCCTCTCGAGCCTCCCAGGGCTCCACCCCTCAAGTCTCTCAAGCCACCCACGGCTCTGCCTCCAGAGCCTCCTACGGCTCCGCCTCCAGAGCCTCCTGCGGCTCCACCTCCTGAGCCTCCTAGAGCTCTTCTCCCCGAGCCTTTTATGGCTCCGCCTCCTGAGCCTCCAGAGCCTCCCTCAGCTCCGCCTCCCTTGGCTCCGCCTCCTGGGCCTCCCGAGCCTCCCTCAGCTCCGCCTCCTGAGCCTCCAGAGCCTCCCTCAGCTCTGCCTCCTGCTCCTCCTGAGCTTTCCATGGGTCCGCCTCCCTTGGCTCCGCCTCCTGGGCCTCCAGAACCTCCCACAGCTTCGTCTCCAGAGCCCCTCTCAGCTCCGCCTCCGGGACCTGTCGCTGTCCTGAGGCTGCCTCCCAGGCCTCCTAGACCTGTCCCTGTCCTGTGGCCTCCTCCCGGGCCTCCTGACCCTGTTCCCGTCCTGTGGCCTCCTCCCAGGCCTCCTGACCCTGTTCCCATCCTGTGGCCGCCTCCCAGGCCTCCTGACCCGGTCCCAGTACTGTGGCCTCTTCCCAGGCCCCCTGACCCGGTCTCTGTCCTTGCCAAGTGGCCAGCTCCCGGGCCATCTAAACCGGCCTCTGTCCTGTGGCCACCTCCCAGGCCCCCCGAACCGGCCCCTGCTCTACGGCCATCTCCCAGTCCACATAAAACCCGTCCCTACCCGGTGGAAGCTCCCCAGGCCACCCGACCTGGTTCCCAGCACACACCCCCAGAGACTGCTTATCTGCCCTCTCGCCCTCCTTGGTCTGTCTCCGTGTCCCTTGTGCCCCCCGTGGACTGCCTGTCTGCCCCTCGTTGCCTCCCAGACTGCCTGTCTGCCCCTCGTTGCCCCCTGGACTGCCTGTCTGCCCCTCGTTGCCCCCTGGACTGCCTGTCTGCCCTTTGTGCCCCCAGTCATTGGTCATTTGTTCTTCCCGTTTTTGGTTTTGTTGATCGTCTGGTATCCGATCCTTGAGGGGGGGGCTATGTAACGTTTACCCTGTCTTGTCTCACTGTTGCCCTTTGTTTGTATTTTGTCACTTTTGTTATTCCTTAGTTTTCACTTTTGTCACCCTTGTACCTCCATAGTCTTCCTGTCAGCCCTCGTGTTCACTGTTCATTGTTTTCACCTGCCCTCGTTAAGTTTGCCATTTGCTTCTGTTTGTCATCTTGTTATCTTGTTCAGTGTTCTGTTTGTTCATTGGCCCCTTAGTTCTATGTTCATGTATATATATCCTGGTTTTTGTTTCAGTCCTTGTCTATCGTTGAATGTTGTTGTGCGTAGTTTATGCTCGCGACCATGCCTGTGTTCCCGTGTTTCCAGTTCCTGTGTTTTCGTGTTTTGTTTTCATTTTGCCCATCGTGGTAGTTTTGTTTGTTCATCCCTGTTTGTTTCCTTTTTATCAATAAACCCGCATTTGGATCCTCATCCCTTGTCTGACTCCGACCTCATTCGTAACAATATGACAGGTCTGCTTTTCAGCTCAACACTCTGTATAAACACTCGGAACAGACACGTAGTCTCTGGTCTGTATTTCTCTCTCTCTGGACTTGGCCGTCTTTTAACTCTTCATTATAACACAATTCATCTCAGGTGGATATCCTTACCTCTTTTGCTCTCCCAACCTCCACAAATACCTATTGAAAATCTATTATTCATTTGCAGTTTATTTATTTCCATTTTTTCTAACAGTGTCTATTTTGTGCCACAGTTTCACTGTCAATTTCCTGCATGCATATTGTCAATGTCAATTTCCTGCACACCACAAGCCATGCACTTTGTAAACCATATTTAGTACTATGCTTTATATGTAAAATATATTATTAGTAGTATAAGGCATATTGTTGGCCTACTGTTGCGCTGCACTTAAATTAACAAACAGTTGGCACATCGTAATGTTGGACGAGTGCTTAAAACTAGAGATGCACCGATCGACCGGCCAGGGACCAGAATTAGCCGATTTTCTGCATGCTCGGACTGGAACGGTGACCGGCCGGTCAGCCTCACGTCTGTCCGATTCTAAGCCGGTCCGTTTTGTTGCCAGCGGCGCAGGCAATAACGTCACAGCCGCATGTAAACATGTCATTGGAGTGGAGGATCTTCACTGTGTGAGTGAAGAATACATAAAGTTCGCCAAAGTAAACCGTGGGGGAACCACAACAATAACTTTCGGATCAACAAACCTAATTAGACATCTATAACAACATTACACATCTGAAAATGCCCATTTTAAAAAAGAAGCTAAAAAGTGAAAGCGGCTAAAGGTAGCCAGAGCTCAGAGCCAGTCACAAGTCAGCAGCTTCTCCTTTCATTCCTTGGTATGAGCAACGAAAAGACCAAAGCAATTACGAGGAAAATTATGGAATTAATGGCCCTGGATGACCAGCCGTTCTCCATATTTGAGGACAGAGGGATCAGAAATCGGATACATTTCCTCGATACAGAGTAGGAGGTACTTTCCGACGTCGTGTTGCCCTAGTTGTTTAATCTCGTGTCATGTCACACACGCAGTCTGTTATCTGTCAACATTTGGGTACACAAATCCGGGAGAGGGGAAGTGGGTGCTGGATGGCAGAGGCAGGCTAAATACATACAAATTGTGCCGTTGTTGATTTAATGTGCTGAGTAACTTAATTTTTCCCACCGTGTCCGATATTAAAATCAGTGCGACACACATTGCAAAAGGCGTGGGCATTGTCGATATGGCTTCGGGATATAAAATTCAATTCTTCCATCCAGCTGTTGTTAAATTTACATGTATATTTTGCTTTTTTCACCGGAGCACCAGCTCAGTCTTCTCCTCCCATCTACCAGTGATGCTTGATTTAACATCCCGCGTCTACTGCCTGCGCAGATATCAACAGCGCAAATGGGTTGTAGGTTGCCAGGTTGAGGTCATAAATGATTTGTAATTTGTATGATGTGTCGATTGTGTGAGTAGGATGCATTTCATTCAAAATCTGGCTACAGGACCACCTTGGAAAAATATATTGATGTGATTATTCATATAACGTGGTTTGGGCCATACAAATTACGGGAGTTTTTTTGGGAGAAATAACAAAACGGGAGACTCCCGGGAAAAACGGGAGTGTTGACAGGTATGAAGTTACAAGCCGTTCCCGAAGCAGTGCTCAGTTTTACAACTGATATTTGGACATCTAATGTAAGTTGAGCGTATTGGACACTTCAGTTTTTCAGATCTTTGGAATTGTTTTGTTAGACGAGTAATAAAGAAAAAAGGTCCATTTATAATAATAGTGGAAAATGACATCTGTTATATAAAGCAACTCATTTGCAGTTAATTGTTATTTCTACCTCTTTCCAGTCACAGAGCACTTTATTTTGAGAGTTGTTTAAGTGAGAGAAGATCCTGTAACTTAGTGCAGTTTGGGGGAAATTGTAATGTTTAATAATTTTACTTTTATTAAACATTACAATTTTTAAACATTTTATAATTTTGTCTTTTATTATGAAAATAAAATTTAGCATTGAAGAAAGGTAGATTTTGTTTGTATATGTGGTCAATAATAGTTCTTAGAAAGAAAATCGGAATCGGAAAAAATCGGTATCGGCAGGTCACACTTGCAAAAAATCAGAAATCGAAATCGGCCAAGAAAATTGCAATCGGTGCATCTCTACTTAAAACCGTTAAAACCATAAAACAGAAAGCATAAATATAACTTAAGCCTACCTTGTCAGTTCATATCATGTAAATCTACATTGAATCTGGTGTTTTTATGAAACAGGGGCTATAATTTATTATCCTGCATACTTTATTTCCACTTACACCATCTCCACAAATTCCGTGGAATGGTGCTCATGGAGAAGGTGTTAGGTTTAAGGTGATTCCAGGCTGAGCCAATATTTTTTGCGACAAACTTTACAGAGTGGGTAACCATCAGCATTTATGGTGCCTCGTGGGTCTTTAACATACCCAAAGTAATACCAGACAGCATGACTTCAACCTTTGGTAGTGGAAATAAAGGTTCAGGCTCGGAAATGTCTGTATGCTGCGCTCCACACGTGCTGCACCTCTGATGTGCTTGTGATGCGCTGCGCTCGCGAAACATGCATGTCACCTTTAAAATTGAGTGACAGTCAAATGTAACATGAGGAAGGCGATGATATTGCCGATTCTTTCTTAATTAAACTGATTCGGATTTGAGAAAAGTTGTTTATATTCATGCAATACCATCAATGAAAAGATTTCAGCTGTATGATAACCATTCGTTTTAAAACGAGGTGTATTGAAACCGTTACAACCCTACGTCAACATTGGGAAAATACAGGCTTTTCACAAATCAAAACAGCTGTTACCAAGTATTTGCATAGGGTTCTTTTCTTACAATAACTAATAACAAATTAAGATACAGATGCACATTGTAGGAGAGACAGAACTTTCTTCTTCATTTATTTTATGCGGATCGCTGACAAAACATACTAAACAATGACAATGAGTGCGGCTGATGTGCATGACACTTCTTAATTACGACAAGCCCCGAGGGGAAAATCACACAGCGCGCACACAAACAAGCACTGAGCAAAGTCACAAGGAATAAAATAGCTAATAAATCATATCAATCGGATAGTAATATCATCAGTAAAAATTGCATGAAGTGACCAAGTGTAAAAACCCCCTTTGTTTCTAATATTGTTGCTCGACTGGTAGAGCATCAATATTAGCAGAGTAACACTAGCAACACAAAGGTCATGGATTTGATTCCCAGGGAACACACTAAGAAAAATACTGGTAGGGGCCTATAATTTGAAAGCTCTAAGTCACTTTGGATAAAAGTATCTGCAACATGTAATTGTAATGTACAGGTAAGTTAGCAGTTTGAATGCCATGATATTGTGGCAATTATTTATTAATTGGCCTGAGCAATAAGGACTAACTGATTGATGCAATAGTTGACTGAATAATATTACATACTTTTACCTCTAAAATCCTCCTTAGCAGAAAATGTTTTAAGGGGCATAGAATCTCAAGTCTTTGTCATTCAGTTGCCCTCTGCAACTGGACCCTGGACTTCCTCACTAACAGACAACAGTCTGTTAGGATAAGCAACCACAAATCCTCCACCCTCACTTTGAACACTGGTGCACCACAGGGCTGTGCTGAGTCCAATCCTCTACTCCCTCTTCACCCTCGACTAGATACCTGAGTATGGCTCCAACTCCATAATCAAGTTTGCAGATGACACCACGGTGGTAGGTCTGATCAGCGGCGACGATGAGATGGCCTACAGGGAAGAGGTACAGCACCTGGGTAGTGTGGTGTGCCAACAACAATCTCACACTCAACACCCAGAAGCCCAAGGAACTGATTGTGGACTACCGGCGGACTAGGAAAGGACACACACACACACACACTCCCATCTACATTGATGGGGACGAAGTGGAGCGTGTGACAAGCTTCAAGTTCCTGGGTGTCCATATCTCTGAGGATCTTTCCTGGACCCACAACACTCTGATTAAAAAGGCGCAACAGTGCCTTTACTTCCTTAGGAAGCTAAGGAAAGCTCACCTGTCCCCCCATATCCTGCTGAATGTTTACCGCTGCACTATTGAAAGTGTCTTAACAAACTGCATCACAGTGTGGTATGGCAACTGCACTGTCTCAGATCAGAAGGCACTCCAGCGGGTGGTGAAAACTGCCCAATACATCACTGGTGTCCAGCTACCCTCCATCAATGACATTCACAATAAACGCTGCCTAAGGAGGGTGAGAAGCATTATCAAAGACACCTCTCACCCCAACCACGGTCTGTTTACTCCTCTCCCATCTGGGAGACGCTATAGGAGTCTTCGCTGTCGCACCAGCAGACTCAGGAACAGTTTCTTTCCCTCAGCTGTCAGCCTACTGAACTCTAAACTCAGGCGCTGAACACTACATCCCACCCGAACTTCATATTTGTATTTTTCTTTTATTAATTTATATATATATATATATATATATATATATATATATATATATATATTCCTTTTACATTTCTTGCACATAACGTCTACCTCCTGATGCTGGTTGCACTGTTATGGCCACTGGCCATATACATATATTTACACATTTACATATTTATACCTCATTCTGTACAATGCACCTTCAGTTTATGCTTCTTCATTTGCACCTTGTACTGTATTATAGACATTTGCATTGAGCTGGTCTCTGCTTCTCTACATCATAACTTTGCACTCAAAAAACCCATATTGTATATACTTACATATATATATATATATTTATATACACAGGTGAAACTCGAAAAATTAGAATATCGTGCAAAAGTTCATTAATTTCAGTAATTCAACTTAAAAGGTGAAACTAATATATTATATAGACTCATTACAAGCAAAGTAAGATATTTCAAGCCTTTATTTGATATAATTTTGATGATTATGGCTTACAGCTTATGAAAACCCCAAATTCAGAATCTCAGAAAATTTGAATATTACATGAAATCAATAAAAAAAGGATTTTAAATACAGAAATGTCGGCCCTCTGAAAAGTATAATCATGCATATGTACTCAGTACTTGGTTTGGGCCCCTTTTGCATTAATTACTGCCTCAATGCGGCGTTGCATGGATGCTATCAGCCTGTGGCACTGCTGAGGTGTTATGGAAGACCAAGATGCTTCAATAGCGGCCTTCAGCTCTTCTGCATTGTTTGGTCTCATGTCTCTCATCTTTCTCTTAGCAATGCCCCATAGATTCTCTATGGGGTTCAGGTCAGACGAGTTTGCTGGCCAATCAAGCACAGTAATACCATGGTCATTGAACCAGGTTTTGGTACTTTTGGCAGTGTGGGCAGGTGCCAAGTCCTGCTGGAAAATGAAGTCAGCATCTCCATAAAGCTTGTCTGCTGAAGGAAGCATGAAGTGCTCTAAAATGTCCCGGTAGACGGCTGCGTTGACTCTGGACTTAATAAAGCACAGTGGACCAACACCAGCCGATGACATGGCTCCCCAAACCAACACAAACTGTGGAAACTTCACACTGGACTTCAAGCATCTTGGATTGTGTGCCTCTCCATTCTTCCTCCAGACTCTGGGACCTTGGTTTCCAAATGAGATGCAAAATTTGCTCTCATCAGAAAAGAGGACTTTGGACCACTGAGCAACAGACCAGTTCTTTTTTTCTTTAGCCCAGGTAAGACGTTTGACATTTGAAGCCCATGTCCAGGACCCGTCTGTGTGTGGTGGCTCTTGATGCAGTAACTCCAGCCTCAGTCCACTCCTTGTGAAGCTCCCCACACATTTGAATGGCCTTTTCCTGACAATCCTCTCCAGGCTACGGTCATCCCTGCTGCTTGTGCACATTTTTCTTCCACACTTTTCCCTTCCACTTAACTTTCTATTAATGTGCTTTGATACAGCACTTTGAGAACATCCAACTTCTTTTGCAATTACCTTTTGAGGCTTTCCCTCCTTGTGGAGGGTGTCAATGATGGTTTTCTGCACAACTGTCAGGTCAGCAGTCTTCCCCATGATTGTGAATTCAACTGAACCAGACTGAGAGACCATTTTAAGGCTCAGGAACCCTTTGCAGGTGTTTTGGATTAATTAGCTGATTAGAGTGTGACACTTTGAGCCTACAATACTGAACCTTTTCACAATATTCTAATTTTCTGAGATTCTGAATTTGGGGTTTTCATAAGCTGTAAGCCATAATCATCAAAATTATATCAAATAAAGGCTTGAAATGTCTTACTTTGCTTGTAATGAGTCTATATAAAATATTAGTTTCACCTTTTAAGTTGAATTACTGAAATTAATGAACTTTTGCACGATTTTCTAATTTTTCGAGTTTCACCTGTGTATATATATATATATATATATATATATATATATATATATATATATATATATATATACACTTATTGCTATTTGCACTTCTGGTTAGATGCTAACTGCATTTCATTGGCTCTGTACTTGTATTTTGCACAATGACAATAAAGTTGAATCTAATAATCTAATCTAATCTAATCTAATTGGTGTTCAGCAAGTGTCTAGAGTGTCTTCTTGATTGTACGTGCCTGGAGACATGCTGAGCTATTCAGATACATCTTAAGACATTTTCCTGAAACCCTGTATATTTATTTTTTCTTCGAATGACGTCTGTGTTGATGTTAACCTTTGAAACCATTGCTGTGTATTTCTACAAGACCCACTAAGGCTTTTGTAGCTTTTAATGTTCCACCTTAACTCTACCTTTGCCTTGAGTAATGGATCAAATGCTAACTTTAGGTCGACAGTCTCTGATGTGAAGTGCCACTCTGGGATGACACCAAGACATATTTCTCTGGTTTTAATAACTGCTACTTTGGATCTTGAAGTCTTCAAATTTAGCCCCAGTGCCCAGGACTGTGAAGCAGATATTTCCTCTATGAGCTGAGAGCTTGTGGGGGATGGAGGGACAATTTTAGCTGGGGGAGGAGGAGGAGGAGGAGTAGAAGTGGGAGGCTCGCTTTCATGACACAGGCATGTTTCAAGCCTGTGAACATTCCTCTGAAAGTGGAGAAAAATTAGCACTTCTGCTTCTGCTTAGCAAATCAATGAAATCTTGGAATGTAAGCAGAAGTACTTTCAAAGAAATATTAAAGAGCCAAATTTCCCCATTCCGTTTCCAGTAAGGACCATGTATATGGTTCATTATGGACAACTAGTTTTCATCTATCAACAGACTAGTCGATTAGTGAGGCTTGAGTAGTTTACCTTTAGTCTCATTTCAGCTGTAAGGCAGTTTGCGTCTTTAAATTCATCCACAGTAAATTCACAGTTCTGTCGATCCATCCAGATGAAAGTTTTGGCCATCTTGTGCTACTTTTTGATCATCCTGCCACCAGAACCATTGTGTTTTCAAATAAAAAAAAAAAATGTGCCTTGAGACTTCTGCATACTGTTTCTTTTTAAATGATCAGCCTAAATATTTTTTAACGCAACAACACAACGTGTCTTATGAAACCTCCCCCCCCCCCCCAACAAACCTATCAGAAATCAGGTGAACTTGAAACCAACATAATTATACAGGACATTCTTAAGATTGATGAGTCGACTATTTGTTCAGGCAACAAACCAACTAGTCCATTTTTTAAATATGTACATGTGCACATCCTTAGTGAGGAATAAAACAGAGTCTGCAGCAGTGGCATAGCCACAGGTGTGTATATGCAACAAAAAAAACCTACGTTTACACACCCAAATGAAAAGGTGTTTTTTTTAATTTGACAGTTAATAATAGTATATAAGAGAGAATGAATTCATCCAACCAGTTTTCATATTGATGCATATATATATTTCATATATACTGTATAGATATTTAATCGAGAGTATTTTCATTTTTGGGTGAACTAACCCTTTAATAATTAGTGATTTGCATTACAGGAAAACACCAAAGACATTAAACAAATCACAATGATATTTGATAGTGACAACAGAAATATACATGTTGTCTATTTAAATAAATGTTAGAATTTCACAATTAATGTAAATTGAATGTAATTTTTTACAGTATGGTGCATTAACCTATAATTTGCAAAAGTGTGGCAAAGGGCACTTAAAAAAAAACTGTTCACCACAATGGTTGTTAACTGTACATGTTAATGGTACATGGTACACCTATAGCCTTGTTCCTGCTTATGTCACTGGTCTGCAGTCAGAGCATTTACAAAGCAATGGGAGTTATTTCCCCATAATCTACAGCTTCTTTTCACTCATTGCTCTTTAATGCATATTGGCATGTTCTGGGGCCAGGCCGCTGAAGGAAGTCATTGATACGTTCTCATACGACTCATACGTTCGAATGCTGTTCATAGATTTCAGCTCAGCATTCAACACAATCATTCCCCAGCACCTGATTGGAAAGCTGAACCTGCTGGGCCTGGACACCTCCCTCTGCAACTGGATCCTGGACTTCCTGACTGGGAGACCTCAGTCAGTCCGGATCGGGAACAGCATCTCCACCACCACCACACTGAGCACTGGGGCCCCCCAGGGCTGTGTGCTTAGTCCACTGCTGTTCACTCTGCTGACTCACGACTGTGCAGCAATGCACAGCTCGAATCACATCATCAAGTTCGCCGATGACACGACCGTGGTGGGTCTCATCAGCAAGAACAACGAGTCAGCATACAGAGAGGAGGTGCAGCGGCTGACGAACTGGTGTAGAGCCAACAACCTGTCCCTGAATGTCGACAAAACAAAAGAGATGGTTGTTGACTTTAGGAGAGCACAAGGTGAACACACTCCGCTGAACATCGACGGCTCCTCTGTGGAGATCGTCAAGAGCACCAAATTTCTTGGTGTTCACCTGGCGGAGAACCTCACCTGGTCCCTCAACACCAGCTCTATCACCAAGAAAGCCCAGCAGCGTCTCTACTTTCTTCGAAGGCTGAGGAAAGCACATCTCCCAACCCCCATCCTCACTACATTCTATAGAGGGACTATTGAGAGCATCCTGAGCAGCTGCATCACTGCCTGGTTTGGGACTTGCACCGTTTCGGACCGCAAAGCCCTGCAGAGGATAGTGAGGACAGCTGAGAAGATCATTGGGGTCTCTCTTCCCTCCATCAAAGACATTTACAAAAAACACTGTATCCATAAAGCAACCAGCATTGTGGACGACCCCACACACCCCTCACACAAACTCTTTACCCTCCTCCCGTCTGGCAAGAGGTACCGAAGCATTCGGGCCCTCACGGCCAGACTGTGTAACAGCTTCTTCCCCAAGCCATCAGACTTCTCAATACTCAGAGACTGGTTTGACACACACACGTGTCCTGAGTTGCACTTTAATAACTGTCACTTTATAACTGTCTGCTACCTCAATAACTGCTATGTGCATAGAACATTATCTCATAGTATGTTATGTTTACATTTTAGAAACTGTCATCTTTTTGCACTACTGAGTACTGGTCGGCGCTGCACTGTCTATTGTCCTGTTCATTGTCAGTAATTTGTTGTACTGTCCTGTACTTTTTGCACATGTTTGCACGTGCACTTTATATAGGTATATATAGGTAGTTTATATAGGTATTTTATTTCGTTGTGTAGTCTCATGTGGTCCTATGTTGGTCCTTTGTTGTTTTTATGTAGCACCATGGTCCTGGAGGAACGTTGTCTCGTTTTGCTGTGTACTGTACTAACTGTATATGGTTGAAACGACAATAAAAACCACTTGACTTGACTTGACTTGACTTGATGATCAGAGCTGGCTGTGCTTCACAGGGGAGGCTGGCCCTGAGCCAGAGCTTCATCTACATTGCACCTTTGTGTCAGGAGAATGACATTAATGGTCAGAGGACTCTGTGATCTTCTGCCCAAACTGCCAGTAACAATTACATGTTCACAGGTTCTGATCTTTGTCAGATCCACTTTAGCACCGAGATGAATTTGAACTTCTCTGTTTTTCCCATCGTGTCATGCATTCCTGTAATATCAGAGTTCGGAGGCTGATATTGACTGTGCTCTTTGAATCTGAAACCCAGAGTGATTTATGGCATGCAGAGGGAAAATACAATTATATACATTGTTCTATATTTTGCTGTTCTAATTATAATGGTTAAAGGAATAGTTCACCCAAAAATGAAAATTATGTCATTATTATACTCTTATGTCAATCCTGACCTATATGCTTTTATTTTGTCAAACACAAAAGAAAGTAGTAGTTTTTGAAGAATTGTGATGTAGCTCTTGTCATACAACATTAGTACCTAGTGACCAGAAGATGTCAAACTACAAATAGGAAAAACAAATCATAAAAGTAGTACGTAGAACTTGTGACTATATTCTAAGTCTTCGGAAGTCATACGATTGTAGGGCTGGGTATTGATACAGATTTCCTGAATACATTTTATTCAGATTCAACACCTCTCGATTCTGATTTTGATTCCATTGAATTTCAGCTATAATGTCCATTTTTGCTTACATATTAAAGAAATACTCTCTCAGCCAATACTGTAAATTATTCAAATTATTCAAACATTTGTGTACATTAAGCAGAATATTTAAAAAAATTTATTTGATCAGTTTTTCATAATTCGTCTCATTTTGGCTTTTTAAAAAGTACAAATTCCATCAATAAATATGTCTTGAAATTGCATACACGATATTGCACAAATATTTTGTTAGGCTATATGTTTATTGTTTACATGCATAATTTGTACTAGGCATTTGACTAATTTTCAAGTCACAATAATTGCTGAAGCTTTTATCACTGGATACAATATTATCACGATATTGAATTACATCGTAAAAATGGGTTGAAAGATAAACAAACTATATTGTTGTTTAATTACTTTTTCAATAACAGAATGGCTTTTAAATTAACAGATAACAAAGAACTTTGAAAAGAACACTAAGCAACTAACATCTACACCATAGGTATATAGCCAAATATAACAAGTCTTCAAATGCCACGGGGCCACTGATCATTACAGACAGGAAATGTATGACTGCATGGTTTACTGGAATTCGAACATTAAATTAATATTGAAATAATCATTGTGCAACATTGCCAGTATTAATTACAGGACTTAGTGTTAGCTGATTACAACTGTAGTTTAGTTGTTACTACAAAACATACATTGTAAAATTTTCCACTAAGGAAGGGTCGGAACAGCGTCAGTTTCCAAGGTAAAGCTTCTTTTTAATGTTTTAATAATCACAACACAAGACATCACACATTTCTTGCTCGTAGTCTGGTTCTCTATCTCTCGAGGCTCTCATGCTGCTGCTTATTATGCCGCTCTCCTCATGCTACTGCAATTAGACACAGGTGTTAGACATAATTTAGCTCAGGTGTGAGCGCCCTTACTGCTTTTCTCTCCTGGACGGGCGCTTGACCACGCCCCTGCTGCCACATACATTTACTGTGTAGCTTGCGGAGTTCTTGCAAACTACTCTTCAGTCACTTACACATTGTCTGTAAATGGAAACAACTGTTAATTTTTTAATCATCGTAGTTGTCACTTATCTAGTTGTCTCTTAAGTTTTCAAAAACAGTTTGGAAAAACTTAGCAGAACTGTCACAACTTACCTTTATATCACTGAATTGAACAGAATGCTTGTCCCGCAGATGAGCAAACATTTTGGAGGTGTTCCTGTGTTTTGCTGCCACTTTTCTGCCACATGTTTTACACAAAGGGAAACCATCTCAAAAAGGTTATCTGGAATTATTTTGTGCATGTTATTTACCGCGATATACCGTATAACTGAATACCGTCACATACCTAATTTGTATTATTTACAATTATGTAAATCAAGTGCTAAATGGTAAATGGTCTGCACTTATATAGCGCCTTTTTAACCTTAACGGTATTCAAAGCACTTTACACTGTGACACATTCACCCATTCATACACATATTCATACACCAAGGCGCTAGCCTGCCATTGGAAGCAACTTGGGATTCAGTGTCTTGCCCAAGGACACTTTGGCATGTGGAGTCCTGTGGGCCGGGATTCGAACCACCATTTCTGCGATTAGTGGCAGACCCGCTCTACTGGCGCTACTGGCGCCACAGCCGCCCCAGCTAAAACTAATACTGTACTTTCTCTTTAAGAATAGCAGCAGTTCAACAAGTGTCTCACCAAAATGATTTGGTTGAGCGCATTTTAACAAGAGTGGCACAGCTTCTGTACCGCATCATGTTATAAAGTATGTGATTACAAAAAGAACTGACTGTAAAGAACAGATAGATTATTAAAAGAGTCATTAGAATTATTAAATGAGAAATGGATTGCGGGGATCTTTTCTTTTGATACACATTACATGGAATGATGTGAGCCAAACGTTTACACTCAACAAGCAGTGCAAGGATCTTGGTGCTGAACAACTTTGGCACTATACTACTCAATCACTAGCAAACTTAATACATACGATTAAAATATAGCTGCAAGCGGGGATTTTTGGGGGTCCAAGCAGTTTTGGCAGGGAAAGAAGGGGAGGAACAACCAAAAGAGTCAAATATGAAAGAACTGATCAGTCTGGACAAAGTAATTTCATCAATGCGTACTATAGTTCAATGATTCCCCAATGAGTAGTAGGGGACATTTGTAACCCTTGAAGATAAGCGAAATTTTATGCAAAATTTCCAGGCAGAAGTTCTAGGCAGAAGTTCAAAAAACTGAAATTGACAGAATAATCTTATAGATGGAATGAGATAAAGGTTTTTTTTCCACTTCACTAGTAGATGAAAAAGAATATTGATTTTAACTTGTACAGTTGCAGACATATGATCATAAACTTAATAGTTATTATAGTGCCATGTAGGGTCAGATGGGAGTGTGTGTGAGGACCTGAGAAATTAGTGGAATTTAGGACCATCCTTCCAAATTTGGCGTCACTAGGACTTATGGTTTGGGCAGCCCAGAAACTTTTAATGCACAAAAGAAACCAGTCTTATCTGTAAGAAGGACCCAAACACAGGCTGAAAAGGAACAAAAATCCAAACATAGCAACAATACAGCAAACACAAGCCTGCCCGCTGGCAATACAAAGTAAACTAAACACACAAACAACAATCTGACAGAGATATGAGCCAATATAAATGGAGGAAAACACATGAGGAACAGGTGAACCCAGTTAACATACAGAGGACTAAACAAGGACTAGATGAGGGGTGTGGAAGAAGGAAACGAGGAGGCGGAGTCAGGACAGCACATGGCTGACACTAACAAACTAAGCCATGTGCCCAGACACACAACAAAGACAAAGACCAAGATGCTACAGAGAGAGGGCAGTATGGGCAGGATCAGTACATAACCAAATGGGAACCATACACTAACGTTAGGTGAACCTTCTGTGTTTTTGGGGTCTGTCTGCCATTTTGAGTTTTCCGAAAAACTTTTTCTATCTCTTCTTTGACTGTTTGATTTATTCACACAAAATTCTGCATTTGTCATCGAGAGACACTAATTACAGAAATGTATCAAAGCAATTTAGATTTGTCAAATTGTTTAGAAGATACAAGCCAATTAATTTTTGACCATGGTCCAAATTGCTAATCAAATTAAACATTCTGAACAATCTGATAAAGCAAAACGTTTTTACCACTTTTGTCTTGAGGATGCCTTCTTATGCTAAATTTATGACAAATCTGTCTAGGAGGGGTTAGAAAAAGTAAGGTTTTCAGAGAACTCAAAATGACAGAACTGAGATATAGGTTTTGTTCCACTTGACTCGTAAAATCAGAGGAAAAATTATTTTGATTGTAGTCTGTACAGTTGCAGAGATATGAGCAAAAATATGAGTACTTATTATAACACCACCTAGGGACAGATGGGTGTGTCTGTGCTCACCTGAGTTTTGGCAGCCTGACTCTTTTAAGGCAAAAATTGAATAAAATAACCAATGAGAAAACATACATTAAAATTAGGTGAATATTATGTGTTCCCTTTACAAAAAGCTTCACTATGATGCTGCGCTTTTCTGCATTGTGACCAGCTGTGAATATGTGTGTAACACGTCAATGAACATTGACTGGAATTTATAGCCTCGGCTGGTAAGATCATTAGATGCACCTGTGGCCAGGCTCTAAATAGACGCATCACCAGCGTGTCGTCAGATCCGTTTTCTTCAGAGCAAACTGTGCTGTGTGTCTCACAAGCCTGTCAGAAACTTTCTTTCCTCTGCTATGATTTAGAATTTGTTAGGCAGTGTGCAGTGAACATTTTCTCCTTTCCCTCTTTCTATATATATATATATATATATATATATATATATATATATATATATATATATAGAAAAGAAAAAGTTGGAAAAATGTCGGAGAAGCAAAGCAAACGATGCGTGTTTCCCTGTCAACTTTCTATGACTGTCAGGGACACGCATCAGTTTTGTTTTGTTTGTTTGGGGGAAGAGCATGCTGCTCTCGCGTTGGGGCAGGGCGAGTGTGCGCATTGCGACCTACTTTCAGGCGAAATGCTTCGCGCTCGCCTCGCTTATTTCCGGGAGTCAGCGCCCACTCTTTCATCATGGGGCTCTCGCATATATCTGGCTGAGGAGCGAGAGACGGGTCCGTCCCTATCGCTTGCTCTCTCCCCAGATCCAGCTGATCCTTCTCGTAAGGGGGGGCGCTGAACCTCTGTACATTTCACGCATAATAATAAAGCGGCTGAGAAATTACTCGAGGTGGATACTCTGTGGGCAGACTACAGCTAGACTGGCCACGAGAACAAGAGACCCCCCAAATCAAGCAGAGCCTAACCGATCAAGCAACTCCTCAACGCGGGGCATCGGGTATGCGCCAAATTTAGACACCGTGTTGACTTTTCTATAATCCACACAGAACCGTACAGACATGTTGCTCTTGGGGACAAGAACAGGTGGGCTGGACCAATCACAATCCACAATTTCAGGAGGTTGAGGTGATATATTTGACGTGCGCCCCCTCTATCGCTTCGCTTTACCTCATAATCGAGTTCCCCCCACTCATCGTGTGACCTCAAAGGGTCATTGCCAATTGACGAGTAATTTAGAGCTCGATGTTGAGAGTAATACGAGTACCTTATCTCCCGGTGCAAATTCCCACAGCCGAGTTCCCCTGTTATACCACCGGCTCTGTCGTTCTTTAGCTTGGAGCAAATTTTCCTGTGTTATTTGCCCCAGTGTTTGGAGTTTTACTCTAAGATCAAGAACGTACTGAATTTCATTCTTGCTATTTGAAGGTCCCTCCTCCCAAGCTAACGGATGACGTCAAGTACCCCATGCAGGCACTGCCCATACATCAGCTGGAATGGGGAAAATCCTGTGGAGGCTTGCGGGACCTCTCGCACTGCGAATAACAGGGTGTCACGGCCAGAGGCTGTCTCCTGGCTGAGCAGGCTCCGGATCGCATGCTGGTCCTCTGCTTGAGCTTGCAGGATCTTGAAGAAGCGGCGGTCCTGCTCTTGGTGCAGCTCAAGCAGGCCTTGATGGTAACCCTGATGTATGCCGGTGAGGGACTGAAGCACCTCGGCCAACTGGGAGGACTCCATGGGGCGTACGTTTTCCCGGGTTTCGGCACCAGTGTAGAAAGGATGAGACAGGGGGCCGTGATGCAGTCCAGTAATGCTCTTTATTTATTTGCGTTTTTATATCTGTACAGTCCTCTCCAATTAAATCAACATGTAACACAAACTTCAGCTACATACACTCTTCAGCTTCACAATAATAGTATACAAGACACGCCAGTCGCTGATCATTCGTGTCATTCTCTCTCCTCTGGTGATTGTGTGGCTGTTTATATGCCACTCTACACATGCTCACTGGAATTAGTTCAGGTGTTAGACATAATTTAGCTCAGGTGCAAGCGCCCTTACCGCTTTCTCTCTCCGGACGGGCGCTTGACCACGGCACCGCTGCCACATGGGGTTTTCAGAAAACTCGAAATGCCAGACATTCGTAGTCCTTCTAATGGCTATTTTGAGTTTTTTGATAAAAATCTACTTTTTTTTTTTAACTTCTAGACTGTACGAATCACCTGAAATTTTCAGTGTATCATCTTATCCAATTCACTTAGAAACCTATATCTTCTTCTTCTAAATTATTTGAAGGATCAAATTTCTTTTGATAACTTTTTTGCCTTGAGGGTTTCAGCATCATTACTTCAGCCTTCAGTGTCACATGATCCTTCAGAAATCATTTTAATATGCTAATTTTCTAATATGGGCATATTTAAAGTGCATTTTACTAATTTACACCCAAACACATATTTGCAAGCACAGGCTTCATTGATGATAATGAGGCAGCATAAACACTAGTTAAAATATAATATAAACATTCATATTATTTTTATATTACATTACATATCATATTTATATCATACAGCATACAATTTAAATGCCTGCTTTAGCCGAAAGAGCATTTAAATGTAACTAAAACTTGCTTATTAGGAGTCATATTTCAAATTTCAATACTCTGAATCCTGGCTGGTAAAAACTAAATGACTAACTCGTCCGAAATTATATCCTCGGCTGGATCAAGTCACTCTTCAAAATGCAAACATTCATCGGAGTCCCGCTCTTCTTCTGAGGAAAATGTTATTCATTATCCTGGAGGTTCCTCGCCTGTGTATCGTGCGATCTTCCAAACGTGCAGAAAGGTGAATGAACTTGATGCTTTTTACGGCCCTGTTGGGGCGTTTACTATTTGCATTGATCGTCTCAGCACATTACCGTATGAATAATCTGCCTGTGGGTGTGATCACATTAGGGATAATTAGAGTCAGTGGAAACTATACATTGCTTTGTTTCATACAGATTACATTGCAGGAGAATATGTGTTTTAAATTTGAATTATGTTATTTAAAAGTAGACATTTTAAGCTTTCTTTAGACACATGTTTCATGTTTGTGTGATAAGTATTCAGTTTCAGTTCATTTTTGTGACGTGTTTCAGAAATATGCTCGGTGACTCAGAGACTGCTGAAAGCTCACCCTTTTTATTATCTTTATTTTACAAAAGCACAAGGTTTTGTTGTTATTGTGAGTGTATACAAATAAAAGTAGACCCTTTATAGTCTCTAATGATGTCTTACACTTATCTGTATGCCCCAAAATGACAGAGTATTTTATGTTGTTTATGCTGTAATGATGAAAAAATCCAGCAGGATGCGCCGGTGTGTCCGTCAACCCCAGAAGGTTAATGGGTTTCTAGGTCCTGAGTGTAACTATTTTGTGTTCACAGTGTATTATAGATGTATTATAGGAACTGAGGTTGAAATATCAAAATTCCCCCCAAAATACACACCTTTTGCTAAATTTATGCTATTGGCATTAACACAGCCAAAATGATAGAAAAAACTAAAATGAAAAAGACACAAATGTCCTGAAGGTCACACAAGGGTTAAATTGTTATTCACTGAAAATCTTGCCCTCCCCTCAAAGCTCAACTTTATTCTGCGTTAGAGTCCAGAACTGAAAAAGGTATGTTGTGGTTGAATATGAAACACTCAAGAATCAATCCCATTTTGTTAATGTGCCATTTATGCTAGAAGCTACTTTAGTGGAAATGTATATAACTTCAATTGCATCCTGTTCCTTTAACAGGAGCCTATGCTCTTTGCAGCCTGGATAGGATTTACATTGGAGCTGTAGTTCTGTGAGGTGAACTTCAGTAGTTACTTGTGACATGTGTTGTCATAGTAATTTCTATATCAAGTTCAGGCACAGTTGATGCACAACCTACAACAAACAGAATTACCAGTGACTAAGGAATGTACAAGACCTAAGCTGTCACAAGTGGGTTTACACTGTTTAAGAGTAAACATATCTCTGCTCTCTGACATCTCTTGCATACCAGTATGCGTCCAGCCCTTTACTGAACAGATTACTCACTGTGGCTTGTTCTCAAGATTCTTGTAATCTGTAGCTGCTAGTGTGGAGAGACAAAAAACAAATAAAAAAAAGGACATGAAAATGATTTATGTAGAATTTGAAGAGGTGAGTTTAACAGGCTGTTTCAGCCAGAGTAATATGGCATCTTGAACTTATAACAAAATGTTCAACCTCAAACAAAATGTTCAAGTGATGTATTCTCACTTGGCTGAAACAAAAGTGGGACAAGTGTAATGGGAAACTCTAACTCTGTTCCAAAACCTAGAGAAAAGGTTCCGTAGGATAATAGGCATGCTCCAGACATGATAACTGTTCCTATAGGTAGAAATTTTGTGAATATAATGTATGTACTTCATATAATGTATAATTCAGTATTGAATTGTATTTATTTATTTAACCTTTATTTAACCAGGAAAAAAGACTCACTGAGATTAAAGGGGGTCGCACACCGAACGAGAATCGCAGCGCAGCGCCGCGCCACGTCTAGAACAACTCACAGGTATCGCACACCGGACACGCACATTCTATTCGCGCGAGCTCAATTTTGAATCAACTGCTGGTAGAAGTCTAGAAGAGTTGCACGATGAGTGAGTTTTAACTTGATGTATTATTTAATTTTGATGTTAATTGAATAATAGCTGATGTTTGAACGTTAAAGAGTATGGTTAGTATGGTAGAGTATTGAAAAATGGCATAACAGGGGAAAATGAAAGATTTAAAAGGGCTATGTTTGTTATATATTTTTTCCAATATGACTTTATTCAAGCTGTTAAATTAGGAATGTTAAACTAAATGTATATTGCAGCACAGGGTGAAGTCAGTATGTACATTAACGACGATTTGAGACAAATAAATGTAAATTTAATATACAACTATGTAAATGGCGCTCTGTGGCGCGGCAGGGTTTTGAACAAGGTCCTGAGCTGCAGCTGGGCGCCGCGGACAGACGCCGAATGGCGCCGCCGGTGTGTGTACACTCATAGAGAATAATGTGTTCGAATTTTAAAGACATGGCGCTACACGACGCGGCGCTGCGCTTCTCGTTCGGTGTGCGACCCCCTTAAGTCTCTTTTACAGGGGTGTCCTGGCCAAGATAGGCAGCTGAGTTTGCATATACAATTATACAACAAAGTAGCAACATACAATAAATACTAAATCCAACATAAAATATACAACCAGTTAAAAAACATTTACACACCATTAATTCACTTTCTAGGTTACGTAGGACATTTTTTAAATTACTAACACACCATGTTTTGTAGCTTCATCTCTGTCTGGAGAAGATTCTAATCCGAGTTGGCTGCATATTTAAAGGAAGTTTAACCAAGCTCAGGTCTGACAAGGGGCACACAAAGATTGTATCTTGATTGAGAACGTAATGAGTAATTGCCAGGCAATTTCCGTTGAATAAAACAACAAAGATAAACAGGCAGATAACCCAGTATGGCTTTATATGTCAATAAATTCCTGTGCATTTTTCTTCGAACATTCAACGAAGGCCAAGCAACTCTTTTGTATAGTTCAGAATGTTGTGTTGAAAATTTACAATCAGTTATAAATCTCAGAGCACCATGGTACAAAGCATCCAGAGAGGCGAGAAGGTAAGAGGGAGTATGCTGATACACTACATCAGTTTTTGCCTCAAATAATTAATATGTAAACCAAAATATAATGTGTTATCGATAATAATACCAAGGTATTTGTACTCCTAAACTGATGTAATCTGACTCCTCTGAGAAGTACACAGAGCAATGGAATTTTCCAAAGAATCATTAGAATTTGAAAATAAAATGCATTTTGTTTTTTCAATGTTTAAGATCAGCTTCAAAGCACAAAACCTATTTTGGATGATGTCAAAAGTAGACTGTAAAAAAACCACAGACTGCTGCTAAAAATTGAGCTTGACAATAAATAATAGTATCATCTATGTAAAAAATAAACCTTGCATTATCAATATTAAAGTTAAGACAATTTATATATATATACTGAATAATAGCGCAACTTAACAGTCTCCTTAGGATCTGACCGAATACCTTCCACCTGTACACATTGGGTTCTTCCCTTTAAATAGACAGTGAACCATAACATTAAATTTTCTGATAGTCCTTTCCCACTGGGTCGTTGATGCCATAGCTTTGGCCTATCACACCCAGGCCGTGCCCACCCCCTTACGGGTTCTAACACACTCTACGACAAGTGTGGCATCCTCGTGGATATTGGCCAATGGCACCTCCCTAGTAGACATATGAAGAGCAGCAGGCTGGGCAACACCCAATACCTTTATGAGATTTTACAATCTCAGGGCTGAGTCGGTCTCATCCCGTGTTTTGTAAGGTCTGAGCCGGTAGAACTCGGTAACGCGGAACAACTGACCGGGTGTACCGCTTGCATTAGCGCATTTCCCCTCCACTGAGGTGATCACGTGCGCCTTATCCCATGAGATCCCACTAACTCGACTCCCTGGATGACACCTCCCTAGCCCTCTGGTCCGCGAATTCAGTGAGAGAATTCCCCGACCAGACCCACTATGAGTACTGAAACTACTCTGCACTGGAATAGGTGCTCCACAGGACAGACCCCCATGTGGATTAATCCCCCTGTGTGTATTTCCGCAAAGGATTACAAACCTTTTTCACCAAATATTAGCTGAAGCATTAGTATTTCAAGTATTTCTCAAGCATCTCAGCTTGAAATCAGGTAGAATTTGGACCACAAACAGGCTGACCTGGTTTTATATGTTCTCTCAATAAACCTCTGCTTATAATTTTACAGTTAACAGCTAAAGGACTTTAGATATGTCAAAGAAACTAAATGCTCCTGTGGCAGGGCGGAGGGCGGGGCCGGGTCATGATCATACACACCCGGTCCCTTATCAGGCTCATCAAGCCTCCGAGAGGGATAAAGGTCGACTGCGGAGGATTGTGCTGGAGAGAGAAACATGTTTGTGTTTGTCTTTTAAGTTTATCATTAAAGCTATTATTTATATTGTGAAGCTGGTTCTTGCCTCCTCCTTTCCATTGATCCCTTTACACTGGTTCAAGCCTGGGTTTTGGCACCAGTGTAAAGGAGTCAATGGAAAGGAGGAGGCGAGAACCGGCTTTTCAATATAAATAATAGTTTAATTTCAAACTCAAACAAAAGACAAACAAACACGACGGACATGTCCGTAAACTATCTCTCTCTCCCGCACAATCCTCCGCAGTCGACCTTTATCCCTCTCGGAGGCTTGATGAGCCTGATAAGGGACCAGGTGTGTATAATCACGACGCGGCCCCACCCTACGCCCTGCCACAGCTCCCTTCATTGTTCCCCAGTACACTTGAAATGCACCAAAATAATTATTTAGAATTGGAAATATCTGGCAGTAGTCCCAAATATTTTCATATGGTTCTGTTTTTACTGGCAAGGCTTCTAATATCCAACACATTATTGGAAGTGACAAAGAGAGGCTGAAGAAAACAGATGTACACAGGTGTAAACAGATATTTACGATCAGAGTCATATCCCCACTTTACATTTAATAAGCCTCTAATCCTCTCACAGAGAGAAAGCCTTTATTCCATTTCTAATAAGATTTGTTAAGTATTCGTGAACAACGGCTGTATATGCATCCAATACAGAAGAGGTCATATTAGGGATTTGGCATATTCTGAAAAAAGGGTTGCCTTTGAGAATTAAGCGGAGCCAGTTTCTTCCCCCTGAGAAGTGCAACCACACACAAGAGTTGTATTCACTAATAGTTATTGATGCACTTTGTTGATTCAGCCGAGGACTTGCCTGTTTCAGAGGCTTGACCCCTGAGCTGTTTTGGTATGTGGTTTGAGGATGAGGAGGGGAGGTGTTGCAGGATATGCAGAGGCAATTTATTTCTTTACGTTTGCTTCAGGAGAGGCCAGGGAGTTGCAACTCCAGCCATGTGTGTTGGCTGCATTTATAGGTATATTCATATTTTTTAACCCTTTCCCCGCCAAACACGGAATTTTCCGGGTTTTATGAAAAAACGCTTCCCCGCCAAACACGGAATTTTCCGGGTTTCCTTGTTTTAGGTGTTATACGGTAAGGAAGACCCCTGCGCATGTTTTGAAAGAGTACGCAACTCTTTGATCAAAGAAACAGACTGCGATCGTCTCAAACATGAAGAAGTGGAGTATGAGAAGCTCAAAATATCAGACATAAACATGCCTTTTTCTCAGCTTTTTGTCTGAAATGTTGTTTTTTGACAAAACCTACCTCTGTTCAAGTCACAATAAAAAAAGAACAAATGAAGATAAAATACAATCGTTTTTTTTGCCTAAAAGCAGAGGCCCAGATCTTTATTGTGATATATAGCATCTTCATATATTCATGGACGAAAACATTCTGCGGGCCATTAAAATTTAGCGAAAATCGTCAAAAACCCTGGCGGTGGCTGGCAACTTTTTTTTAAAAACGCTGGCGGGGAAAGAGTTAATCATGACCATTTTAAATTTAAGAGGGGCCTGTATTTTCTGTTGTTATTGTTCTACACATTGTGGCCTGTTCACCAACAGTGCTAGGTTTTATTTTTAGTTCACAACTCACAGCAGGGGATAAATGTTTGCTTGCTTTTTCAGAGTGGCATGCATTTTCAATGTATTTTCATTAGAGATGCACTGATTGCAATTTTCTTGGCGGATTTCGATTTCCGATTTTTTGCAAGTGTGACCTGCAGATACCCCGATTTTCTTTCTAAGAACTATTATTGACCACATATACAAACAAAATCTACCTTTCTTCAATGCTAAATTTTATTTTCATAATAAAATTAATTATTAAACATTACAATTTCCCCCAAACTAAGTTACAGGATCTTCTCTCTCTTAAACAACTCTCAAAATAGAGTGCTCTGTGACTGGAAAGAGGTAGAAATAACAATAAATTTCAAATTAGTTGCTTTATATAACAGATGTCATTTTCCACTATTTTTATAAATGGACCTTTTTCTCTTTATTACTCGTCTAACAAAACAATTCCAAAGATCTGAAAAACTGAAGTGTGCAATACGCTCAACTTACATTAGATGTCCAAATATCAGTTGTAAAACTGAGCACTGCTTCGGGAATCGCTTGTAACTTCATACCTGTCAACACTCCCGTTTTTCCCGGGAGTCTCCCGTTTTGTTATTTCTCCCAAAAAAACTCCCGTAATTTGTATGGCCCAAACCACGTTATATGAATAATCAAATCAATATATTATTCCAAGGTGGTCCAGTTGCCAGATCTTGAATGAAACGCATCCTACTCACACAATCGACACATCATACAAATTACAAATCATTTATGACCTCAACCTGGCAACCTACAACCCATTTGCACTGTTGATATCTGCGCAGGTAGTAGATGTGGGATGTTATATCAAGCTCTCCCAAACTGGTAGATGGGAGAGGAAGACTCAGCTGGTGCTCCGGTGAAAAAAAACAAAATATACATGTACATTTAACAACAGCTGGATGGAAGAATTGAATTTCATATCCCAAAGCCATATTGACAATGCCCACGCCTTTTGCAATGTGTGTTGCACTGATTTTAATATCAGACACGGTGGGAAAAATTACATTAAATCACAACGGCACAATTTGTATGTATTTAGCCTGCCTCTGCCATCCAGCACCCCCTTTCCCCTCTCCCGGATTTGTGTACCCAAATGTTGACAGATAACAGGCTGCGTGTGTGACATGACACGAGATTAAACAACTCGGGCAACGCGACGTCGGAAAGTACCTTCTACTCTGTATCGAGGAAATTTATCAGATTTCTGATCCCTCTGTCCTCAACTATGGAGAACGGCTGGTCATCCAGGGCCATGAATTCCATAATTTTCCTCGTAATTGCTTTGGTATTTTCACTGATCATACCAAGGAATGATAGGAGAGGCTGCTGACTTGTGGCTGGCTCTGAGCTCTGGCTAGCTTTAGCCGCTTTCACTTTTTAGCTTCTTTTTTAAAATGGGCATTTTCAGCTGGGTGATGGTGTTTTAAATATGTCTAATTAGGTTTGTTGATCTGAAATTTATTGTGGTGGTTCCCCCGCGGTTTACTTTGGCCTTACAATTATTACACATTTCAAACTTTATGTGTTCTTTACTCACAGTGAAGATCATCCACGCCAATGACGTTTACATGCGGCTGTGACGTTATTGCCTGCGCCGCTGGCAACAAAACGGACCGGCTTGGAATCAGTAAGACCGGTAACCAGCCGGTCAGCCTCAAAAAATCGGCTAATTCCGGTCCCTGGCTGGTCGATCGGTGCATCTCTAATTTTCATGTTGTCTTTGAATTAAAAGGTGGTCACAAGCTGTGGCTTATTTCCTTTCAGCTTGCCACATGCAAACGTATCACAAATGTTGCCACTCTGTTCCCTTAATAATACTTTCATCTCCAGCATTTATTTTTCTAAAGGCAGAATAAAGGCAGTTTTTACAGTATGTTATGTGCATGGTGAGATTACAATTATACAACAGTTAGTTGAATAATATGCATTCGAAGTGTGCCGATATTACATTTACATTTATTCATTTGGCAGACGCTTTTATCTAAAGCGACTTCCAAAAGAGGAAAACATAAGCGAATCATTTTAAGGATACATTTGTACGAAAAGTGCCATACTACAAAGTTTTACTAGCTTCAGAATAGCATTCAAAACAGATATAAGTTTTTTTTGTGACTGGTTAAGTGCTGAATTGAATTCAATGCGTGCATCAACCGGCAGCCAGTGGAGAGAGACAAAGAGTGGTGTAACATGCGCTCTCTTTGGTTCATTAAAGACCAGACGTGCTGCTGCATTCTGGATCATTTGCAGAGGTCTAATCGCACATGCAGGAAGGCCTGCAATAAGAGAGTTACAGTAGTCCAGTCTAGTTATGACAAGTGACTGAACAAGCAGTTGTGTGGCATGTTCAGAGAGGAAGTCTTATTTTCCTGATATTGTAGTGTAAATCTACATGATCTTGCAGTCTTTGAGATGTGGTCTGTGAAATTAATTTGTTATCGATGGTTACCCCTAGATTTCTGACAGTTTTGGAAGGCGAGACTGTAGTTGAACCCAGCTGCACGGTGATATTGTGTTCAACATATTAAAGAAATATTTAATCCAAAAATGAAAATTCTCTCATCATTTACTCACCCTCGTTCCATCCCAGATGTGTATGACTTTCTTTCTTCATGCAGAAAACAAACAAAGATTTCTGGAAGAATGTTTTAGCTCTGTAGGTCTATACAATGCACGTTAATGGGTGCCAACATTTGGAAGCTCCAAAAAGCACAGATGGCAATCATAAATTAATCCATATGACTCCAGTGGATTAAACAATGTTTAATCACTCCAGCCTCTCCCTCAGTAAAGAACGCACTGATCCAACTGTGCACCTTTGAGGGTCTTCGCCTTGTGGCCAAGGGCCAGACATGGAGGTTCCAAAGGTCTGGGCATGGGTACCAGATGGTGCCCCGTCCCTGAGAAAGAAGGTCTTTCCTAAGGGGAATTTGCCGGTTGTGGTCTGTCGCGAGGAGCATGAGGTCCGAGAACCAAGTCGGATGGGCCAGTACAGCACCATGAGGATAACTTGCTCCTCGTCATCTCTGACCTTGCACAAGGTCTGTGCAAGTAGGCTCACTGGGGGAACATATACTCACGCAGCCCCCAGGGCCAGCTGTGTGCCAGTGCGTCTGTGCCAAGGGGGGCCCCTGTCATGGAATACTAGAGCAGGCAGTGAAAGGATTCTTGGAAAGCTATCAGGTCTATCCGTGCCTTGTTGAACCAACTCCAAATCAGCTGGACCACCAGGGGGTGGAGTCTCCACTCTCCCCTGAGCATCTCTTGCCGTGACAGCGCGTATGCTGTGGCGTTAAGGTTGCATGGGATGTGAGTGGCCCGCAGTGACCTCAGTCGCCGCTGACTTCAGAAGAGGTTAGCGTAAGCCGTCTTGTAATTTATATACGCTATCGTTGCTTGCCCTGGATCAACGGCGAAAGCCAACAACTCAAGGCAGTTGATATTCCAACATAGTCATGGTCCCATTCAGAAACCGGTGGCTGCAAACCCGTTGTAGACGAGGCCCAAGCCTAGCTTGGGGGGGTCGGCGACGGGGAGGAGGAACATTTTGACCTTCCTCATAGCTCGTCACAACCGCCTGGCCGTGGGTGTGAGTGTGGTTGGGCGCATTTGCGCCGTCCAATCACAGGTGCTCGGTGTCCGGTCGCCGTGATAACGGCAGTCGTAAACACTGTCTCTGTGACCCAAGGAGTGAAGAAACCACTCTTTTTTGAAAATGTGGTTACAGCAGCCCGTTCGGGGTGCCACGAACATGAAACAAGAGGGAACACAAGATTGACCTCCCGGCCCTCCACCAGGGGATGGAGTGGTCTGGATACCAGCTCCAGGGTTCTGGCAGACATCTCCCTCCCTGGGTCGTCCATCTCAGGGGTGCTTAGGAGCCTTTCTTGGGGTCCTAGTGCCAGGCTGTCAGGCGGGGGGAGGTGTCAGCTTCCTTCAGGGGGCTCTACGCTGGGGTCTCAGGCTGTGGCGGTGTCGCCTGGGCCTTCGCTGCTGCAGGGGGACGCCCTTGATGAGCAGACGGGGTATGGGATCTTGAGCCATGCCGGGGCAAGATGTGCTGTGTCACCTCTGTCTGCTTCTTCACCGCTGAGAATCTATTCACCATAAAGATTGGTTTGTGACCTTTTCTGGAGATTAGGTGCTGACAAATTAGCATATTTTATGTTATGAGTGAGTTATTGAATCTTTGACTCAACTGATTCATTAAAAAAATACCTTCCTGTTCATGACCAAAACATTGAAACTGAATGAGAGTTATTCGTTCACTTAAAACATTCTTTTAAAAACAGATTTATTCAAGAATGAATCACCACTAGTTAAACCAGATGAAAGCTGTGCAGAGAGTGAGTTGTGCTTGATGCTTTGTCTTGTTTTGAAACCATTTGCAAAGAAAGAGAAGAAATGCACAAACTAATGAACAAAGGTTCATTGTTGTTAGAAGTTATTCTAAATTTTTACTTTTGAGGCCTATAGCCTCGCGCCTATATACAGCTGTGCTGATATTCAGAACAACAGCTTGTGTTATATTACTTAAAGTAAGTACACTATTATTGTAGTTGAGCAATTGTATTAATTTTATTTTGGATATATGTGCTTTACAGTGTGTTTGACATAGAGGAATTGTATTAATATGTCAACTGTTTTGGAGACCAGATTACTTTTGTTAATTTTGTTTTGTTAAGGCATATTTTCAGAAAGAATCTGTGTTTATAACAATTTAAGTCAAATAATTCATACCAAACAAAGTTTTGATAAGTATGCTTTGGATATAGTAAAAATAATTTAATTTAAAAAGTGCAGTATAAATGTGATTATGATGTTAATTTGCCTAAGAATACAAGAAATATTTTCATTCTGTTTATTTAGATTTTTCTTCCTTGAAATATAAAGATTCCTCTCTGGGTTAGATGGCTTTCGGATATTATAATTTTTTTTCTCTCAGCGAAAGAAATTAACTGGTGTAACATTTTCTTTAAGTTTCTTTTAAAGGGGGGATGAAAATGGCAGATAGTGATGACGAAGGCATACACATATTGCTAAACCAAACACACCTTTAAACAACATGGCGGGTGAAAGGTAGCAGTGTCTTGACTGAATCCAGGCTTTTTTGAATGTGCCAGTACCTTTTTTTTTTAAATAAAGCACGTTTATACCGGCTTCTTAAGAAGTTTAGACTGGAGTGCCGTCTTAGAAAACTGGACCCCTTCAGCTGAATCCCATATGTTTGTCTTGGCCCAAAGCTGATGTCTGCTTGGCTGGCGCTGATGCTGGGGATATTAAACTGATAGAACACAGACCTCTTGATTCCTTTTTGAAGGCTGCTGTTTAGGTAATGGCAAGTCAGAGGCTCTGTCCAAACACCTGTGATTGTCCGCTCCACAAACCAAGCTATTTATTGGTCATTGTGGCCTTATGGGATTGTCATAGAGGTGGCCACCCTGTGTCTCCAATATTTTTCTCAGGCAATGTCATCTCAAAGATGCATTTATTGTTTTGAATGAGGATTGTGTGTAAAAGTGGATGACTGAGAATAGCATTAATATATTAATTGAATGTGACATTTGTGATATTTGACCATCACTATAGTTGGAACAACCTCATTATGGTTCCGTCCCTTCAATGAAATGCTCTCTTGGAAGAACATTTAATTGTAAATGGTAATGAAAAAACATCTTTATTTTTCAGCATTCACTGGTGTGGTTTCCTTGGATACAAAAAACTCAGCACTTAGCAATATAAAAATGTTTATGTTCAGTCGTGGTCTACTGGACCAGCGGCTTTCTTACTGTCTATAACACATTGCACTGGTAATGATCAGAACATGGCCAAATTGTTATGTCATAACACTGTTCCTTACCCTTATTCAAGGGCACATAATCTCCAAGAGTGCTCTTTAAAATGCTTTTAAAGCATTCATTTCTATGCACTTATGATTCCAAGGCTGGATCACACACTTATTTTGAAACATTAAATATTTATTCTTCTCCTCTCCCAAAAGTCATACTAATTTGCACTTGAGGTGCACATTAATTTGAGATGAAGGTCTAGAGATCATCCTTATCCTTAAGGCATGGCAAAATCAGACACATTTTAAATGTTGATTTCTGGAAATAATGTTGGAAATCTGGGCAATAATGTATGGCATATAATTATGGCCATCTGGAAATAATGAAATGTTCATGAATTGTCTCAGCGTTAACCAAGTATTTGCTTCTTTGTTGCCTTTTCAAAGTTTTTCGTAAAAGGTCATAAGTGCAAAAGAAGCAGCATGTTAAAAGGTTAAACAGCAGTTAAAAATTTGTTGGAGAGCACGGTCAAGATAGATCATGCTCAGTAAATCTCTACTCACCATTTGCAGCATTTCTGATTCTATCCTGGAGCATAGTACAAAATCTACAGTATTTACTAGCCTTGGGCAGTTTGAAAGAGACTGGGTACACATTCGTTTTTATAATAATTATCATAAGAGTTTCCATCAGCATCATCTTTATCTCCCCCACTAACATTATTTTTACTTGTGCGTACAGTGACTGCCCCTAGACGCCTCCCTATGACCCAGGACTAAAAACAATTACTAAACATAAGCATCTGCTATTCGAACATATTAAAGGAATGACTAGATGGTATATTGAACATCTGTGTTATATTTGCAATGATCTTTTAAATTTGTTTTTTATTTAGCCATTTACTCTCCTTTTAATGTATACAACAAACATATTATGACTTGGGCTGGATGGTAATTACAATATTCATGATGCAGTATATACGGGATGATCATGCAGGTGATAATAAACTACACAACACTATGAATATCGCAGTGATTTTAATATGCTTTTTATTTGCCCATTAACTTTTTAGATGACCACAGCATTGGACTACTTCAAGTGATACCTCCTTGATTTGCAACTCATGAACATTAGGACAGAAATGTTTGAATAGCATCTCTCATTGAAACTTCAGTGGCATATCTTTCGATAAATCAGATCAAACTGTACGTTTCAGTGAATGGATTCAAAAGTATGATTCAACAATTCCTTTGTCCCCACTCAGAAAAATGTACTGTTAGTATAATCCATTGTATAATAGATTAAATAAACACTTAAAATATCTTGAAATACTGTATATCATGTTGATAAATCAAGAACAAGAGGCAATAACATATTTATGATAGGAAATCCAAACTGGCAGAATATTGTAGTCTGAGAGCACAGAACACTAGACAGATCTAGAGAAAACTAAAAAGCAAAGCTGTAGTGGTCGATCGATATATCGCCGAGTCCAATATAGTAGCTGATATTTTACATTTTTTAATTACCATGCATTGGCCGAGAAATGTTCCCTGCCGATTTTATTTCTTGAGGGCGCTGAGAATCGCTTGCTTGCATGTGAAGCGACTAAGACATAAAGGACCTTTCATGGTTAATTTTGTTCTTATGTGCTATTGTGTTACTACAGTAATAGACCGGTGTGCAACACAGTGTCATTTAAATGGTCCGCATATCAGTGCCGTGCCAGACGTGTTTGAGATTATAACGTTAAAGTGCTCGTTTGTTTCATTCTTCGCTCTCTCTCCTCAACAGTTCTCTGTAACTTTTAACTGTCTTGTCTAATGATAAAAGGCAAATATCAATACAACTAATATCATTGTCTGCAAATATGCACATATCTTGTTTAAACAAAAATAATAAACAAACCTCACACAACTTGAGCAGATCCGGCATCTTGTGGAGCGCTCATTTATTTACCTTTAAAGCACATATTCTATCAGCCTCTCCTCAGCAGTTCTCTGTCACTTTTAACTTTCTTTTCTAATGATAAAAGGCAAATATCAATAAAACATCTATAATATACCATCGGCAAATATGCAGATATTGCTTTAAACAGATGTAATTCACTTCACGTAAATCAAGTTTTTTCTTCCTGTCGAGCGCTCATATAATATCTTCTGATGCACAGATTTTATCACGCAGGATCAAAAGTTCCTCAGATTCACAAATCATAACTGTCACTCTGTGACAATCCAAGCAGGCAATCCAGGCCATTTAAACTGTCAGGAGATTGTTGCTCATGTTGGAACTGCACGAGTGCATGAGTGCAACTTCAAAGTAAAAGCACTTCACGTGCACTATGAGTAAATATCTGATTCACTGTGTACTGTATGTACAATTGGTTTGTTTCTGTATTTTTTTCAAAAATGCGATTGATAATATGCACATGCCATCCATGGTTGCTGTGAGTACTGTTATTTCCTTTTTCCTAATATATTAACAATTTCTTCATTGGCAAATTAATTATTACAATTTTATGACAGTACAGAAATCAGAAGAAACTGCTATCTACTTTTTAAAATACAATATAATTGTTTTTAGATTCTTTTTTCCAAAGTTAAAGTTTTGTGTGAAATTGAGTAAATATTGTGCTAAATAAGAGTTTATAAAATGTTTTAGAAATGTTATGTTTATGTTATTTACTAATGACCATTAAAAAAACAATATCGGTCGATCACTACAAAGCTGCCATACAAGAGGTGGAGCTGTGGATGGAGGAGGGTGTAAAGTGCAGCTTGCATCCTTGCACTGAAATTGCAGCTAAGGCAATGAATAAATGGAGAACTTAAATAGGATTGCTCTGATAAGCTTTTCAATTGTATTGGTAGACATCATGATCAGCTGAGCGTCTGCTGATTGCGAGCTTGACTCATGTGACCTGCCTGAACTAACGCTATGCCTGATATTTTGATAAATGTTGCAGTTCTTTTTATTTGTATTGTTAAAATAATTGTCTTTGTGATCATTTAGTGAAAAAAAAGCAGTTTGGAAAATATTTCTTAATTATTTTAACTAGAGATGTGTACTGTATTTTTAGTTTAAGTTTTTTATTGTATTTTCTTATTTGCTTGAATCTTGGCTGCAATGACTGTTTTAGTCAAAATCATTGTACCTTTGATTGAAAAAAAGATCCAAGTTTAAATCACTACATGCATAAATCTGGAGATATTAACGCTACACTATGTAACTTTTGAAATAAACATTCTTGCAGCTTAAGAATATATCTGCAAGTTACTTACGCTAGTCAAGCTTTGGCTCTGCTCTCCTGTGTGGATGAATCTGATGGTTTGAGGAGTACCGGTGTAACCATGGATACAGATCATCAACTTATCAGAGCAAATGTCACTAATAACAACAAAACTCACCCCTCCCCTCAAAAAATTTAATAAATATATAACGAAAGGATGAAAAAGACGGATATCTGAAAAATATGTTTTAATTGGCAGGTAAGTAGCATATATTCCAATGTTGTTTTGACTTAGTGAAAACAATTGTTTCAGAATAAATAATGTTACAAAAGCTAGGCAACGATGACATTAGACATAGCGATTGCTAGTCATATTATATAACTATTATAGCTTAGCTAGCAGGCAATTAATAGTAGTTAAGTAACTAGTTTAGAGATTGGCATTGTTACCAGCATAAAGTTTGTTTTTTCCCATTGTCCTTCCTCAAAAATGAAATCAAGCACTGCAGTACAACAATCCATAATAAAATGCCCCATTAGAGTGGGTAATGCTATCTAACGAACTACAATGCTAAGAGAGCTTCCTGGCAAACTATTGGTCCAGTAAAATATCAAGCCAGAAAAAGCCATCTCTGGGTCGGTTTTAAATCCTTTCAGTCTCAGAGTTGTCGCCATCTCCGTAAAGCCAATTCAAAGTTGTTTCATGTTTTATTACGGGCTCTGTCACGTTCCCTTTTTGCTTACAGACTCTTTTCGGTTCAAAGTTTCTTTATTTTAAAATTAACGCATTTAATTGCAATGCTTTCCTGAGAGATGCAAGCTTGTAGCACCGCCTGTTTACTCCAGAGGGCAGTAAGTGAAATTTCAGCTGTGTGAGCAACACACAGTTTATTACAGTGAAAAAAATTAACAACTGTTCAGCGGACACACAACACAAACGAGCGTTAAGTTCTTGCGTTCAAAACACTTGAAGGAGCGCAAATGTGAACTAAGGGATCTCAAGATATGTTTAAAGATTGAGTATTAAACTATATTTAACTTGACACAGGGACCTAAACATTTTACTTTTATGATGGTTAAGGAGGTGTCCTTTAAACTGTTTTTACCCAGTCAATATTTATTTAAGAAACATGCTCTCTGAAATAGATGCACTTTGCTCCTTCTGTAATGCTGTAGATGAATCTGCCCCTCACGTTTTTTGGGAATGTGTCCACGCTGTAGTATTTGAGAAAATGTTGTTTGTTTGTGTAATGATGGGAAGTTAGGAGAAGGTAGACAGGAGTGTGGATCCAAATGCGGGTTTATTAACAAACTGAATAAAATAAACAAACACATGAACAAAAGAACAGTCCACGATGGGAAAATACAACTAAAGCACGGACGAACATAAAGACGCTACACAGGTTGGGGAAACATCCACGAAGGGCAGAACGAACACGAATAAACATCCAGGGAATAAGAAGACCAAGAGTGAACATCAGAGAATGGGAACAGCGAATGTGAAACGACATAAATGTAGCGTGTAGCGCACAACGTAACAGATGTGCTACACCCAGTAATGATATTCAATATGGGCCACTATAATCAGAAGTAAGGAACGTCTACTGGAGGGAGGAAATGACGAATGCAGGTGAGTGAATAGTTGAAAATTTTGCTCTCTTTGTATTTTGTTTCATTTGTGATCAATCACATATGCATATCAATCAATGACATTAAGTAAATAAAAGAAAACACTGTCATCACTCTTCTATTACTTTCTTCTAGGCTGAAAGATTCAACAACTCAACAGCTTCAATTCAATGAGGTTTCATATTTTTCACTCAATGTGTAAATAAAGTGGAGTCCCAAAACTCAACACTTTGTCTGTCTCTTTCACATTAGCCAAAGTAAATTACAATAATAAAATAAAATATTACATTCAAAATGTACGAAACCCAATGTACAAAAAATGTGATTATACCAATTTGACCCAAAATAAATTCAGATATAGAAGTTCTTCCAATAATTCACTTTTCTTTTCAAAACAAAACGGTAATTGGAAATACAGAACCCAACAATTTGACTCAGCTAAACAAATGATCAACCGACTCAATTGATCGGAGCTTGCGAATCATATGGTTCAGTTCAGAGAGTCATGTAACTCTCTTTCGATTGGTTTGAGTTCCAAAAAATAAAGTCTGTCCTTTCAAGGGCAAAAATCAAACAAATCCGAGGAAATAGTCTTTCATGTCCGAAAAAACAAGGAAAATCAGAATTGTCCTACCATTTGACGGTCACAAAGCACAGATCAAAATGGAAATGGTCCGAGGGCAGCTAGCTCGCCATTTGTGCATGTATAACCATGTCGTTCAACCAGACGATTCCCCTCCAGGAGATTATACTCGGCACAAAACAGGAATTCTCACAGGAATCACGTTCACATGGATAGAACAGAACACACACACAAAAAAAACCCCAGCCAAAACGAAATAGAATCACTATTTCACAAAAGGAAGTTTATCACATCACTTCACTCTCAAATCCGTTCCATCTATTCTCCTCCGATATCCGCTTCACTTCTTCTCTCTTTTCAACAACACTACTTCAGGCTGATGCATCCAAAACCCAACTTTCCAGGCGCTCTTAATATTTAATGCAAGGAGTTTCTGAAGAAATACTCCACGCTGCTGTTTCGTCTAATCTGTTCACATCTCCGGTCTTTCTCATCTGCTGAAAAACAGCGCCTGCGCGACCTGCGGGCAGGCCTCTAATGGCTGCTACTATTGGCTCACAGAAGTGTCAGTCACTACAGCACGATGTGTGATTGGATACATGTCTTTTCCATCTAGAACACTTTCTCCTTTAACCATTTACTGGTAACTAATGTTATCTGGGTTACCCTAACATTCAACAATCGACAGTCACTAAACAAAGAACCAGGGTTTAAATACACGGACATGGGAAAACGGGAGCCAATGAACAAACAGAACTCAAACAAGATGACAAGGCGATAAACAGAAACCAATCGGAAACTAACGAGGGCAGGTGAAAACAATGAACAGCGAATTGAGGGCTAACAAGACAACTATGGAGCTATAAGGGTGACAAAAGTGAAAACTAAGGAACTACAAAAGTGACAAAAATGACAAACAAAGGGCAACAGTGAGACAAGACAAGGTATACATAACAGAGCCCCCCCTCAAAGGATCGGATTCCAGACGATCCTAAAAAAGAAACAAATAAAAGAAGGCACCAGGAGCAGACGGGCAGACCAGGGGGGGCACGAGAACAAGAAGGCAGTCCAAGGGGGCACAGAGGGCAGGCAGGAAGTCCAAGGGGGCACAGAGGGCAGGCAGGAAATCCAAGGGGGTACAGAGGGCAGGCAGGAAGTCCATGGGGGCACAAAGGGCAGACCGGGTCGGGGGGTCTGGGAAGCAGCCATAGGGCAGAGACTGGGTCAGGGGGCCTGGAAGGCGGCTGTAGGACAAGGACTGGGTCAGGGGCCTTGAAGGTGACCACTGGACAGGGACTAGTTCAGGAGGCGGCCATAGAACGGGCATAGGGTCAGGCGGCCTGGGAGGTGGAATGCTCTAGAGGACGAGCCCTAGAAGGCTCTGGGGTCTCTGGGAGCAGAGCCGTAGGAGGCTCTGGGGGCGGAGCCGAAGGAGGCTCGGAAGTCAGAGCCGTGGGAGGCTCGGGAGGCAGAGCCGTTGGAGGTGGCACCGTAGGAGGCTCTAGAGGTGGAGGCCTGGAAGGCTCTGGAGGTGGAGCCGAGGAAGGCTCAGGAGGCGGAGCCGAGGAAGGTGGCGCCATATGAGGCTTTAGAGTCTCTGGGAGCAGAGCCGTAAGAGGTTCGGGGAGAAGAGCCGTAAGAGGTTCGGGAGGCGGAGCCCAGGAAGGCTCGAGAGACTTGAGGGGCAGAGCCCTGGAAGGCTTGAGAGGCAGGAGGGGCGGAGCCCTGGAAGGCTCGGGAGGAGGAGCCCTGGAAGACTTGAGGGATTTGGGAGGCGGAGCCCTGGGAGGCTCGGGAGGAGAAGCTCTGGAAAGCTTGGAAGGCGGAGCTCCGGAAAGCTTGGAAGGCGGATGTCTGGAAAGCTCGGAAGGAGGAGCCCTGGGTGGCTCGGGAGGAGGAGCCCTGGAAGACTCGAGAGACTTGAGAGGCGGAGCCCTAGGAGGCTCGGGAGGAGGAGCCCTGGAAGGCTTGAGAGACTTGAGAGGCAGAGCCCTAGGAGGTTCGGGAGGAGGAGCCCTGGAAGGCTCGAGAGGCTTGAGAGGCGGAGCCCTAGGGGGCTCGGGAGGAGGAGCCCTGGAAGGCTCGAGAGGCTTGAGAGGCGGAGCCCTAGGGGGCTCGGGAGGAGGAGCCCTGGAAGGCTCGAGAGACTTGGGAGACACTGGCTCTTGGACGGTCCTGGCTACTGGCGTTGGCCCTGGGACGGTCATGGCTACTGGCGCTGGCTCTTGGACTGTCATGGCTGCAGGCGCTGGCTCTTGGACGGTCATGGCTGCTGGCGCTGGCCCTTGGACGGTCATGGATACTGGCGTAGGCTCTGGGACGGTCATGGCTACAGGCGCTGGCTCAGGGACGGTTGAGGCTACAGGCGCTGGCTCAGGGATGGTCGAGGCTACAAGCGCTGGCTCAGGGACAGTTGAGGCTACAGGCGCTGGCTCAGGGACGGTCGAGGCTACAGGCGCTGGCTCAAGGACAGTCGAGGCTACAGGCATTGGCACACTGACATCGGGGGCCAATGGCTCTGGCTGGTTGACCGTGGGTGATGCGGGCTCTGGCTCGCTGACCGGGGCTGACAAGGGCTCAGGCTCGTTGACCGTGGCTGACAAGGGCTCAGGCTCGCTGACCGTGGCTGGAGCGGGCTGGGAGGTGGAAGCCCGTCTTCTCTTCCTCCTCCGGGTCGATGAAGTAGACCGTGTGGGTGCTGGGAATGCGACTGGCGTGGGAGTTTGTTCGCTGACAGATGGGGTTGGTGTTACAAGTTCTGTTACATTGAGAGAGGTGGTTCCTCAGTCGCATATCTCTCCACAATGAGCTCCACATACTCCTGCCAGGTGCAATCTCCGGCCTCTGGCAGATCGTGACGTCCGTGTTTGGGTACTCCGATCCTGTAGACTTACTTCAGAAGGTTGTCATCCCAACCGGTGAGGATGGCCACGCAGGAGAAGAAGTGAGAGTACTCACGGATGGTTAAATCCGTCCGTGTCAGCTCCACAAAGAACGCCGCTGGATCCATAATTTTGGTCGATTGTTCTGTAATGATGGGAAGTTAGGAGAAGGTAGACAGGGGTGTGGATCCAAATGCGGGTTTATTAACAAACTGAATAAAATAAACAAACACATGAACAAAAGAACAGTCCACGATGGGAAAATACAACAAAAGCACGGACGAACATAAAGACGCTACACAGGTTGGGGAAACATCCACGAAGGGCAGAACGAACACGAATAAACATCCAGGGAATAAGAAGACCAAGAGTGAACATCAGGGAACGGGAACAGCGAACGTGAAACGACATAAACATTCAACAATCGACAGTCACTAAACAAAGAACCAGGGTTTAAATACACGGACATGGGAAAACGGGAGCCAATGAACAAACAGAACTCAAACAAGATGACAAGGTGATAAACAGAAACCAATGGGAAACTAACGAGGGCAGGTGAAAACAATGAACAGCGAACACGAGGGCTAACAAGACGACTATGGAGCTATAAGGGTGACAAAAGTGAAAACTAAGGAACTACAAAAGTGACAAAAATGACAAACAAAGGGCAACAGTGAGACAAGACAAGGTATACATAACAGTTTGTACGTACCTCTATTTTAACTAGTTTTTCTTTGCTTTATAAAGACGTTTTATTTGTTTTTCACAGTTTTGATAAGTTAATATTTTCTGATTAATCTGTTTATTTTTCTTGCAAGGTTGTTTTTATACATAAGTGTAAATTTATGTCTATAAAGCCCCTATTTGCACTTTTTTGTAAAGACTTAAAATATTATTTAAATACTCTTTGTACCTCCAACAACTCCAAAGCATTGAAAACCATTGCAATGTAATGAATATAATGTCTTGGCATTATTGTAAAATATATCTGTAGTATTGTGTACTATGTATAGCCCTGACTTGTTTGTAAAAAATGTTTTAAAATGTCTGATGCAGGTGTACATTGACGGGTCCTTAAACAAGCTTTCATAATAAATCTCCAACTGATTGATAAATTCACTTGTGAAATTGATTGCTGTGAACTGTATGCCAATGATTGGCTTATGTTCAATAATATGGTAGTAAACAATACATTGTATTCTAAAGCCACTTTTTGTATTGTCTTGTATTGTCTGCTACAGGAATGTAATGCATTTTAATTATCTGAATATCTTTTTATTTTAATATATATATATATTTAATATTTAAAGATAACTATGTATAATTATTTCATCATTATGTATTGAATTATTGTTATATGAGGGGCTTTCTCAGCAAATATTTGTATATGCGATTAATCACGATTAAATTAATCGTGACACCATGTAATTAATTTGATTAAAGATTTGAATCGATTGACGGCCCTAATTATTAATATTACTTTCAGGACAAATATAAAACAGGTAATTTCCTTTAATTGTAAAACTTAACACAAAGTACTGTTCATTGAAAAGTAAAATGATCCATTGGGTACAGATTGGGACAAAAAAATCAGCACTGCATACATTTTTTTAAGGGTAGTGCTTGCTTATCCAGTAAAATAATATTTGCCATAGTATAAATTTACTGGTGAAATCAGACATTCTGATGAATTTTATTGAGTGTTCCTCATTGCTGCTATAGATCTAAGGGTGACCATGCCTTTTTTGTGATAGGTCCTAATCTAGGGAATAAGTCTCCAAAAAATATGTGATGCCACTGTGTGAGCAAAACAACAAGGAAGCAATTCTCTCACCGTGTATTTTTCTCTCATAGTCGATTGATTATTAAGAATTTACTAATTGAGAAGACCAACTATTAGTAAGACATTTTTGGACTATTTCTTATCTTAAATGACTCACACTTTGAAGAACGCTCAAACAAATACATTATATTGTTTCTAAGTGACCACTTTTAAAAGACTGGTTTTGTGTTATTTATTTGCTCTATACAAACAGAAAAAAGACACTTAACAATGCAGTTGTAATAATTAACTAATGGGTTATTAAGTAATTACATTATTAAGATAATTTCTTTTTTGTTAGTGTTCTGATAGTCTTAAATTTGTTTTAAATAATGAACTCTCCATGTCTAATGATAATGTTTTTTTTTATATTTGATGAATAAATGCACAATGTTCAGGAACATTATTTTACAGTGGAGGGGGCACGTACAGCATGAATACATGTCTAATTTGAGAACAGCTAAAACCTACATGAAGTATTATTTAAGTATATAAGTATACATAAAGTTATTTTGAAATATTCTCTATAGAGCTCTTTGGATCGACAGTGTTTCCTTTTCATTGCAGATAACAATCGGTCTTCTTATTTTCTTCCAAGGCTGGTATGATTCGTACCGATTCTGATGAATATTTCATTGAACCTTTGGTGCGAGGAACAGAGGAACACGAGGAGAGAGGAAGAGTGCATGTGGTGTACCGAAGGTCTGCATTATTGCATGCTCTTTCAGACATCTCCATGGATTACCAGCTTAATGGTACGTACCACTGCATTATAAAAGTTTTGTGTGCATCTGGGAGAAGAGAGTGGATTCTAGTCTAGTGTTTGCCTTATGGTATTTCACAACTTTATGTTGTAAACCATTCAATATTGACTCCCTGATTGAGATTCACATCTGTGGGAATTCGTAAGGAAACCATTGTTGTTGTTGATTGATTGCTGTTTATGGAATTACATTAGACGCAGACAATAAATGTAAAGAAGGTCTTACATCATGTCTTAACCATACACAACACGACAAAGCAGCAATCAACAAATGCTATCTCTGCCATACACATTTTTGTCCCAATCAGACGTGACAGCGAGACAAGATTCTATATACACGTCGTGCATGGTTATTTTCTTCTTTTGAACTTTTGCCTTAAGTGTATTTTATCAGATTTACACTTTCTATCCTGAAGTGAAATATAAAGAGTATAGATATTTAGTTTAGTTGGAGAGTTTGATATTTGAAGTTCAGAATGTCACTTAAGTTAGAAATGTTTCAAATGCTTTTGAATGTGGGTTAGAGATGGGAATTATTTTGGTGTGGAGCAGAAAAACTTCTTATTGCATATTCTTTTGGACCTGTATTTGGTACCTTTTTTTCACCAAAGTGTCATTCAACTGATCACAATGTATTGTCAGGACATTCATAACATGAAAAATATCTATTACAATAAAGAAAAAACTTCTTAAACTACTTCAAATAATTCTCATCAGAAAATCCCACACGTGCAGCAACGACAGCTTTGCAGATCCTTGACATTCTAGCTGTCAGTTTGTCCAGACACTCAGGTCACATTTCACCCAACGTTTCCTTTAGCACTTGCCATAGATGTGGCTGTCTTGTTGGGCACTTATCATACACCTTACAGTCTATCTGATCCCACAAAAGCTCATGACAGATCCATGACACTCTTTTCCAATTATCTGTAGTCCAATGTCTGTTTCTTTGCCCACTCAAACTTTTTCTGTTTCAAAAGGGGCTTTTTCTTTGCAATTCTTCCCATAAGGCCTGCACCCCTGAGTCTTCTCTTTACTGTTGTACTGTTGAACACCAAAGAAAAAAATACAAATAATAATAATTCTGGGGAACACTTTATAATACGGTTCCATTTGTGAACATTATTTAACAACAATTGTTAAAATTAACAAACTATGAACAATAATTATTAAGCATTTAAATCAAAAGTTGTATTAGTTAACATTAGTTAATGCTCTATAAACTAACATGAATTAACAATGAACAATTTTATTTTTATTTATCAATCAAATCAAATCACTTTATTGTCACACTACCATGTACACAAGTGCAACAGTAGGTGAAATTCTTGTGTGCAGTTCCGAGCAACATAGCAGTCATGACAGTGACGAGACATATACCAGTTATAGTAAACAACATACTTGCACAACACAATTTACATATCAAATGTACACATAATTACACAACACAATATAAAATGTACAGTAAACAATACACACAATATAGAATACACATACAATAAAAATACAAAATAAAGAGTATATATATATATATATAAAAAATATATATACAGTAGTTGTATTGAGGAGAATATGTTGACAGTCCAGTCTGAGATAATAGATTAATAAAGCGCAGTGCTGATTATTGATCGTGAGAGATCAAGTGTTCAAAAGTCTGATTGCTTGGGGGAAGAAGCTGTCATGTAGTCGGCTGGTGCGGGTCCTGATGCTGCAATACTGCCTGCCTGATGGTAGCAGTGAGAGCAGCCCAAGACTCGGGTGGCTGGAGTCTCTGATGATCCTCCAAGCTTTTATGACATAACGCCTGTTATACATGTCCTGGAGGGAGGGAAGCTCACCTCCAATGATGTTTCTGGCAGTTCGCACCACCCTTTGCAGAGCTTTGCGGTTGTGGGCGGTGCTATTGCCGTACCAGGCGGTGATGCAGCAGTCAGGATGCTCTCTACAGTACTGGTGTAGAACCGTGTGAGGATGTGGCGGTTCATTCCAAACTTCCTCAGCCGTCTCAGGAAGAAGAGGTGCTGGTGAGCCTTCTTCACAATGGCCTCAGTGTGGACGGACCATGTGAGTTCCTCAGTGATGTGGACACCAAGGAACTTGAAGCTGCTGACTCTCTCTAGCGTTGCTCCATTAATGGTGATGGGTGATTTTTTACGATACCAGAATTTCTGAAGGTACCGGAGTACCGAGTACCGGGTGTACCCGGTACCCATGCAGAGTTGGTAACTTTTGAACACAACAAGCAAAATATGGCGACAAACAAAGCTGCTGCGGAGTCTCAACTGAATCTTGTCGAAAAGAAAAGTGGAAAAAGCCAGGTTTGGAAATTATTTGTATTTGAGGCTGATGAAAAGGGAAACAACATAGATCAGCAAAAACCTATTTGTAAATGGTGCTTTTGCAATTTTCTGATGAAAGGAGGAAACACATCAAACTTAATAAAACGAGAAAAATGTTCTTTGGTGAATAGTCGTTTGATCTAATTTAACGTAAAATGAAATCATATTAAACTAATGACGCGTGAGAGCAGCACTGCAGTTCACACCTGATGGAGGAGAAGAATTACACAGAACACAGTCCAGATGCACTCTAAACTTTCACTGCTTCTTCTTATGTAGATCTCTAAGTATTAGGGAATTATAAAAAAAAAAAATTCAGAAGCAGTCTCGTTGTGGAATAAGCGGAGCCGGAGCTCTTTAAAGGAAAACATCCCGGCATTACAAATGCAGTTATATTTAATGTGTTATAGCTTTATTAATGTTCAAATAATACAGAAGCAGGTCATGTTAAACTCAGAAACTGGCATTTCTCTGTGTTATAAGCGCCTCTTCAATGAGTTGCGTGAATGTCCCGATCTAAGGGGGAGAGATTGAAACTGCACCCGGCTGAGAGAGACTCTGCCTCGGGGACGCTCATTCCTCGAGCGTGGATGCTTAATGCAGCTAGATTAGAACGCAGTGGCTCGCGACTTATTTAATCATAATATATGTCACTGTGCATTTATTATCGTGAAGAAAATGGCAATATGCAGCTTTATTAATATGAGAGCACTTTGCACATTAGTTTGGAAATAGTTTTTTATTCATTGTATTGTATGCTTGTTTATTTAGTTTTTTTTTAGTACTTGGTAAAAACTTAAATTAAAGTTGAAGCAAATATTATATAAGTGTTCAAAAATACTTTAAGCATACATTTTTGTTAGTTAACAGTTTTGTTATAATTCAAAAATAATATATTTAAATTAAAGTGTTGCTCAATGGCATATTTCTGTTCTTAGTTCTGCTGCTAATGCTTTGTTAACTTTGTTAATAAAAAGTGTTGTTCAGTAACCTGCTTTTGCTTTGGTACCGAAAAGAGTATCGAGTACCGTGTGTCACGGAGCGCTCAGCTACGCCCCCCGCTGGTTTCATCCGCTCCCTCTCCCCAGAGTTTTAAGAACTACACTTCCCATCTTCCCCTCTGTCATTATCTAGCTCCATCCCTGCCTGATTTACCTGATTATCCTCATCACCGTCACCTGTTCATCATTATCTCCCCTATATCTGGACTGCCCCATTCATTGTTTCCTTGCGAAGTGTTGTTCTGCTCTGCTGACATTACCAAGCTTTATTCCCTGATCCCCATTATTCTCTGGACCTTAGATCTCTGCTTGGACTCTAGACTCTGTGAATCTTTGCTGCCTGCCCTAACCCTTGCCTGTGTCTGACTACGAGTACTGGATTGTCCCTTTATCTGAGCCTGCCCTTGTTTATGTCTGCTTCTCTCTGCTTGATCACGTGTGAATAAACTACTGCAAATGGATCCAAACGCCTCTGCCTCCACATTACACTGTGAAATTTCAATGGTATTGGTACCGACTACTGAAATATTGGTGCCGTGAAAACACTAGTAGATGCAATGGCATCATCAGTGGAGCGGTTGTTGCTGTAGGCAAACTGCAATGGGTCCAGAGAGGTGGGCAGCACAGAGCAGATGCGATCTCTGATTAGCCTCTCAAAGCATTTGCTGATGATGGGGGTCAGAGCATCAGGACGCCAGTCATTTAAACAAGTTATTTTTGATTGCTTTTGTACAGGCATAATGGTGGAGTTTTGAAGCATGTGGGGACTAAAGACAGGGAGAGGGACAGGTTGAAAATGTCTGTAAAACACCAGCCAGTTGGTGTGTGCACGCTCTAATGACGCGGCCCGGAATGCCGTCTGGACCCACGGCTTTACGGATGTTCACCCGTCGGAAGGATCGAGTTACATCTGCAACAGAGACGGAGAGTGAACCAACCTCTCTAGCGTCGGCCACGAGTGCTCTCTCCACGAGGGCGGTGTTATTGTCCTCGAAACGAGCATAAAATGTATTAAGCTCATCCGGGAGAGAGGCAGTGGTGTTCAAGGTGGAGTTTTAATTCCCTTTGTTGTCTGTGATGATGTTAATTCCTGCCACATACTTCTAGAGTCGGTGGTGTTGAACTGTCCTTCAATTTTGTGCCTTGTACTGGCGTTTGGCTGCTCTGGGAGGGCATAATTGGCTTATTTATGCTCCTCCACGTTCCCGGAATTAAAAGCGGAGGTCCCAGCTTTAAGTGCCAAGCTTTAAGGAAGATAATGCAGCAATTGCCTGTAGTATACTAGGTAGTGGGGGTCGATTTGAATGACGTCTTACTCTGATGAGTATGCCGGCTCTTTTTCTCCTTTTCATTCTGCGTTCCCACGCCTGGGCAGCCCAGACAAAGGGCTCCGCTGGCGTGTTTGTAAACAGCAAGTCGGCACTGAGGAATTTGATATCCGGTTTTCGTGCGTAATTGCAGCACCAATATCCAAAAGCATTTGTCTGTCGTATACAATAAGGCAGACAACATCCAAGACAAAAAACAAAAAACTGTTAACAAAATAAACAATAAACTTAAGTGTTGTGTCGGGGCTCGCAACGCAGCAGCCATACTCGGCACCACCTTGAGTCCAAATATTTTTAGTCCAAATGTTTAACTAACATTAACAAAGGTTAATAAAGAATGTAACAAATATTGTTAATTGTTTGTTCATGATAACTAATGTATTTACTAATGTTAACAAATGGAACCTTATTGTAAAGTGTTACCAAATTCTGTCATCATTTACTCACCCTCATATTGACCAGCATGACTTTTGTCTGTTGAACACAGAAAGAGATGTTAGGCAGAACGTTAGGGGCTTATAGAATTAGTCACCATTCACATACATAGCTTTTTTTTTGTCTGTAAAATGAAAGTGAATAGTGACTGAGAATTAACATTCTGCCTAACATCTCTTTTTCATGTGGGTTTGGAATAATGTACTGTTAAGGTGAGCAAATGATGACTTAATTTTGTATGACCGTTTTTTTGTTTAATTAATTTTATAATTACATTCGAACAGTGGGAAGCTCTGGTAAGTCAAGCCCCTTGTTCATCCCAAACCTTTCAGGATTTCCTCACAATTCAATTGCTTCTATAGAGACAAGTGCTTGTACTGTTGTAACGGTTTCCATGGCAGTGTGGTTCCATTGTCCCAGGTGGGATACATGCAAGATGATTACGCTCTCTCTCCTGTTGCTTACATAATCTGAGCATGCTGGTGATAAGCTGTAGAAGAACGCCCTCTCCTTGGTCAGTGGACCTTGAAGTTATTTCCATTATCAAACCTATTGTGTCACTTGCGTATAGTAGTAAAACCCAACAATGCTTGGCCATTTGTGAATTCAATAAAACCCACGTATTCTATTTTATGTCCACCTGGGATTTATCCAAACCTCTCTTATGGTATTAACTTGGCCAGGTCCATTTGTGAGCAACAATTAGAATTTTGCTAGTTATGTGGGCATAGCTATTTGTAGCATAGTATTGCGCTGCTCTCTCTATGACGTTTGGTCCCATGCGCAACAGATATACAAGGGACTTAAGCAGTATTTGCATACAATTTATGCAGGGAACAGAGGTAAAGTTACATTTGCAAGGGTGAAAGTTACTCCATTGGATGTTATATTGCACACTTGGAGGAAGAATTGTGGCCACTGGTTGCATAGTTTGTTTGATGTCAGTCTTGTTTTAGATCTTGTTTAAATGAATTATGCAAAACATAATCAAGGGCAAACATTCCCAAAAATGTAACGTTGAGCTCATTTGCATGCCGCAACTGCCGATCTTGTGGATCAGTTCAAACTGCTTGGTTGTGGAGGATGCAACAGTCTACTGCGATCTTGCATACTTTACTGGAACTGTGATTCAGGGCCCAGTTACAAGAAACCACTTAACCACCGACAGATCCAAATGGGGCGCTATATCGTGAAAATGTTTTTTACTTAATATGTTAAAGTTCCAACCATTTTAAAATATTTTTTTTTATTTTTATGATTGTATTAATATTATACTTTTTTATTAATTTCATGAATTTAATTAATCTGAATTGAAAAACTACATACCAATAAAAGTAATGCACCAAAATTGGACAGAAAATATATTAAAACATTATTAAATATATTATTCTTTATTCAGTTCTTTACCATTCAAATTTAGCAGATTTTTACCAATTATCCAAATAATGTAACATTCTAGAAAACTATAATGATATGCTAAACAGCAATCAAGTAATGAACTTAGCAGCTCTAGTATAGCATCTTACAAATTCAAAAAGTTTATATATGCTACACAGTGATTTAATGAAAACAACAGGCAAAACACAGAACGGCAGAGGGCCTCTATTCTGTTTATGTAAACATATTTCCACTTTAATATAAAATTATTGTGCAAAACAACAGTGCAAAACAGCAGTAATAGAACTAAAACCAACCTCAAACTGTAAATGACAGGTGTAGCTTCAAGTGAAGAACAAAGTTTTGCAGGGCTAAACCTATTTTAATGTAATTGCTATACACATAGCAAATTGGACTGCTTTCTAAGTAAAAGTGTCAGGTTTCTCTTCAAGAACAAAAGTTGCTCAGATTTCTGGCAGGAGAGACGGTTCCTCTTCTCATCAAGAACATGAGATGCTGCACTGAATAGTCTCTCTCTCTCTGTGCTGGTGCTTGGGGCAGATAAATATCTGGAATGTCGCACGCCCGGTCCCCAATCAGCCTGATGGGCCGCGCAAGGGATAAAGGCGGCCGGTGACGACGGTTCGAGAGAGAGAGAATTACGAGCATGTCCGTCATGTGTGTGTTTATGTTTGTGTTTGTGTGTTTTGGTTTAAGTTTTTATTAAATTATTATTTATATTGACAAGCCGGTTCTCGCATTCATGTACCAGTAGTCAAGAGGATTGTCGGGTTTGCGTGATATGAGCGTAAAGTGATCCTCTGTGTTCCGCAACTACTTTTGGGTCCTTGGATAACATATAACGTGCGAGTAAGGGCAGCCGGTGGACTTTCTGGTGCCCCCCTAGAGAGTTGGTGCATTGGTGCCCTACGCAGACTATGTAGTATGCATATAGAGAGCAGCGGTTGTGCTTGAAGTATTTCCACACCGCTGACATCGGCCTTTGCTTGGTAGCGCTGTAATAATGGCTAGATCGATCGAGAGTGAAACCTGAGCAATGAGGGGCTGGGGTGCATATATTTTCGGCCTTCTTTCTCTTTCAGCTAAAACAAAAAAATGTAATTTTCGGCCAAAAATGTCGGTGGCCGAAATTTCGGTGCATACCTAGTAATATCTTAGATGTCCTTAAAATTTGAGTGTGAAAAATTGTAGACGACAGCCCAAAAATGCATCAGAGTTTAACGAGTTAAATTAAGAAAATCCTTAGTTCTAATTGTTAGTGTATTGTCACTTCGGAATTTAAGGGTTTTCTTGCAACCTGGTTTCTGAATTGACTGTTCAAAATGTTGAAAGTGCGCTCAACTACACCACTTGTCTGAATATATGCCAAGTTATAACCCACTTCTCCATTATTTTATGAATTTATCAAAAGAAAATGTATACAGTTGTCTCTTTTTAATACAATTCCTGCTTTATGTAGGCAGTAATAGTGCGAAATTAATTGCACCAGACAAACAGAGCAATTAATGTTGCAATTTATAAGCCTAGTTTACATAGTAAGGAGGGTTTGCACTGTATTGAATGACAAATTATGTAATTTAAGTATGATACAATGCTTTTTAAGTGCACTGATTGCCAGTTTAAACTGGATTGTGTTGTGGTTATTTAATGTTGCAGATTTTTGTGCTAAAACACCGTGCTCTATTTAGTGAATTTGGCCCTATAGTAGAAACTGGATCAAGAACAACAGTATTAAAGCTCAACAGCTCCAGTGAATGGATCCCTGGAAAGCATGGGAGAGTTTGTTCTATACATTTCTACTTCAACTTTCCATTATGAGGGAGCCTTTATGAACTTCAGGCCCCATTCTCTTAATATATAAGGGTTTGTCAGTTAGATTTGGAAATAGTCTTTTTATTTTATTTCACACTGTCCTCTGCTAGATCATTCTGAGCTTAGCAATGGGGCTGTCCCTCCCTCAGTGTAAATAACCCTGGCAATGCGGTTTTAATCAGTCAAACATATTCTCTGATTTTTAAAAAAAAATGTATTAACCATTTTTATTGATTCCATTCTCAATTTAAATAAACATAACAGAAAATATAGAATCAAATGACATAAATTACCCCCCACACCTGACACAAACACACCACCCAGTGTTCATAATTATTTAAAACATAAAAAAACATGAAAATATACTTAAACCAAAATATATTCCAAAAAACAAGAAGAATGCACACACAATCTGATGGAGGGAACGAGACGTTGTGTTGATGTAGTTACACTAGGGGTCCCTATCTAAAAACACCAAATACTGAACTGTGTTACGTGGACTGCTGATGCAGGTGCAAGCAAGCAGCTGCATGCGAAAATAGCAGGTGCATCAGACTGCACATAACATTCCCCAACACCACAAAATACGTTATATAGACTGCACATAACCTTCCCCAACACCACAAAATACGTTACATCCCTGAGGGAGGGAAGCGACGTAACAGGCATGGGAGCAGGCCGCACCAGCCGCAGCCTTTTCTCTCTCTATGTTTTCTCTCCATAGATTGTTAGACGTGGCTGGGGCCATCTAACACTATAACACTCATTGGGGAAGGCATTCTTTTACAATTCTATTCTTTCAGGGGGAAAAGACCCCGCGGAGACCACATCTTGCCCAACAGGGGAGGTTAACATCTGGCAAATACAGCCACACATGCAAGTGGTGCGGTGGTAGGTCCTACCTCGATGGGGAGGAGCTCTAAAAACACAGTGCCCGGAGGGCAGAAGGAGCTCTGCCCAAGTGACACATGGGTCTGCCGAAAGGGGGACTGTACCGTGGAAAATAGAGATATTACAGGAGATATTGGAATAATCAGAACCTGTGGAGAATCAGGGGAGGGGAAAGGTGCTATGTACAAGTGATAAACACGGCCAGCTGTTGTCACCGTTTTACCGAATTCTATGTGTTCAGACCTGTCAAAACACGGGATGAGACCGGCTCAACCCGGAAATTGTAAAATCCTGCGAAGGTATTGGGTGTTGCCCAACCCGTCGCTCTGCAGATATCTGCTAGAGAGGTACCATTGGCCAGTGCCCACGAGGATGTCACGGCCTGGGACTGATAGGCCAACGCAATGGCGTCCACGATCCAGTGGGCAAGCCTCTGTTTGTAGACAGCATTCACTTTCCGCTGTTCATCAAAGCAGATAAAGAGCTTCTCAGAGTGTCTAAAGCTCTGCGTGCGATCCAAATAGGTACGCAAAGCATGCACTGGACACAGCAACGCTAAGGCTGGGTCTGCCTCCTCCCGCATCGTGGTGAGCCGCTATGGCGGCTTCATAAACCTTCAAGGTGAAGGGGGACAGCTGTCCCTCCAGCCTCTCCTGCAGGAATGAGAGCACTGTCCCGACTGCACACCTCTGTGGGTCTTCAGATCGGGAAGAACACCAATTTGTGAATAAACGGCACTCGTAGAGGGAGCTCTGGCTTGAGCGATCGTGTCTACGACGGCTGGTGGTAGACCGTTTAGATCTTCCACATCCCGTCTAAGGGCCAGGCGTGAAGGTTCCAGAGGAATGGGTGCGGATACCAGAGGTTGCCCCGTCCCTGAGAAGAAAGGTCCTTCCTCAGGGGAATTTGCCAGGGAGGTGCTGTTGCCAGGAGCGTGAGATCCGAGAGCCAAGTCCAAGTGGGCCAGTGGGGGGGCCACAAGAATGACTTGTACCTCGTCCTCCCTGACATTGTACAGGACTTGTACAGGATGTATTTGCACAGCCCCCCTGGGCCAGCTGTGTGCCAGCGTGTCTGTGCTGGTGGGGGCTTCTGTCATAGAGTACCAGAGCGGGTAGTGGGTGGAATCTCGGGAGGCAAGCAGATCTAACTGTGCTCTGCTGAACCGAGCCCAATTCAGCTGGACCACCGCTGAGCATTACCTGATGTGACAGTGCTTCCGCTGTGGTGTTTTGGTTGCCCAGTATAAGAGTGGTGTGCAGCAATGGGACAGGGGCAGACCAAAGGGGAGGACCATGTACTTATATGCCTAGCCGTCGAAAGGGAACCGTAGAAAGGGTCTCTGATGGGGTAATATTGAGATGTAAAAGTATGCATCCTTCAGTTCTACCGCCGCAAACCAATCTTGATGCTGGATTCACGTCAGAATACGTTTCTGCTTAAGCATCTTGAACAGGAGTCTGTGCAAGGCCCGGTTCTGATCTCGTCAGTCCAAGAATAGTCACAACCCACCACCTTTCTTGGGTAAAATTAAGTAAGGCCTGTAGAAACCCTTCTTCATCTTGGCTGGAGGGACAGGCTGTATCTCGTCCTTGCGCAGAAGGGTTGTGATCTCCGCATGCAGGGTTGAGGCGTTACTGAAACATGACGGGAGCCTGGTGAAATGAATCACTTAGCCAAATTGGATGGTTCTGGCCAGCCACCGCGACAGGTTGAAAAGCACAAGCTACGCGCCCAAGCTCCGGGCGAGTGGCACTAAGGGGACGATCACGTGTGACATACCTGGAGGTAGGGCCTCATGGCGCGGGGCCTGGGGGAGCAGGCGACGTCACGTCGGGGAGCGTTGCTTCATCTCGAGGTGGTTGAGCTGAGGAGAGGCTCAACATTTTTTTTTACTTATTTGCTCTGCGTACCTGGCCTGGGGCGGGTAGGCGACTGAGGAGGAGGTTCTCTTGTGACGACCTCTAGACATGTCACCACCTGAAAGCCTGAGGAGCGAGTGTGATGCAGTTGGTCACGTGAAGGCGGAGGGTCCGCGTTCATGGGGGCCCGACTGCAAATGCCCGTTGTCTGATTGCCGTGAGATGGCGGTTGTGGGCACCGGCTAAGTGACACAGGGAGTGAGGAAACTGCTTCCTTTGTGAGTATTGTAGCGCATTGGGGGTGCGGCAAGCAAAGCAAAGGAAACAAAGATTCTCTACCTGGCCCTCCAGCGGGGATTGGTCTGGATATGAGCTCCGTGGCAGATGTCTCTCTCCCTGGGTTGCCCGTCTCTGGAGCATCTATGTCCTCCATCTGTTTCTTCACCGTTGAGAAATGCTGGGCTGTGAGCGGCACTCCAAATCCAGGAACCAATGGTCTAGCCTCAGACTGGGCCGGCACACCCGAAGGCACTAGCTCAGTTAAGTCTTCAGCGTCGGAGTCAGCCAAGACGCTCTCCGATACAGCGGAAACACTCTCATCCATCTCGGGGGCTCTGAAAGAGACATCAGGCTGGCCGTACAAATGCTGCCTCTGTGTGATCTCTGCCCAGACACGAGAGGCAGTGCCCGTGGCTTCCAGAAGAGGAGAGGTAACGATCGCATCCAGGAATGACACAAAGACAGAAGGGCATCTTTAAAAAGACGTTCATCGTCAATGTGTTTACTCTTTTAGAGAAATATATACTCTTTAAGAGGGCTGTCGAAGCGCTCAGGTGCGTAGTTTTTACTGGCGTGCAGAAGAAGAGAAAAGCCGCTGAAATCTGCCGTATTTCCAACAGCACATGCTCTTTAGAGGTGAATGGAACAGCAGTGGGTTTTACTTTGCTCACTGAAACATAACCGCTCTGCTCCGAACAAAAAATCCTCCTTTTATACCCGTATGTCCGGGGGAGGGGCATGCAAATTCTGTTCGCCAATTCTCATTGGCCTTTTCTCAAAGATAAGAGGTAACCAAGGCTCACAAGAGAGACCCCTCTAGTGTCACTACATCGACACAATGTCGAGTGAGTGACAGAAGGGGAACTACAAATCCCTTTCTACTGCCCCTCTCAAAGAACCCTCCAAAAAGCCAAATATCTACCCCATTTCCTATTAAACAATTCCAATTTTCCCAGCCTTCTGTATGTCACCTCCTTGAATGCCGCCACCCCACCCATCTCTGTGCACCACTCCTGAAATGAGGGTGCTTCAGCTGACTTCCATCCCCTAAGAATGATCCGTCTGCGATCATAACTCTGGTTTGGATAAAACTCTGAACCCTCAACCAAAATTCTTGGATCTTAGCACACCATCTTCTGACTGGCATCCCCAGCAGGTGGGTGTGTCTTTAATACCAAGCTTATAATCTATGTAATTTTTTAAACTGCGTAAGGCGCACCCTTGCATCTCTAGATGTAGACTTTGTTTTTTAGAATCCTAGCCCACACTCACTCCTCCAATACCAATTTTATATTTTTCTCCTATAACGTCTTAAAAGAAGTTGAAGCTCCATCCCCCAGACTCTGAATTAACAGGGAGTAATACACTGATGGCTCATGTCCTTTTCCAAAAGCAGTAATCACAACTCCCAGAGTATCTGCCACTTTAGGGGGTGCATACTATTCCTAAAAATAGTACAGAGCATGTGGCGCAGCTGTAAATACCTAAATATTTTTCAAAGGATCTCAACACTCCACTCTTAAATAGGTCACCGAGCATATTAACCTCCCTCACAATCCACTCTGACCAGCAGAAAGGGGACTTATTAATACATAATTGTGGGTTCAGCCATATGTTTGAGGCAACATTTAAATATATGTCATTATTATACACTCTGGACACTTTTGTCCATACTGAGTGCAAATGCGAGATAACGGAGTGTAACCTAATCTCTCCTGTTAGTTTGAAGCCAGTTTGAAGGCTTTGCAATGTCGAAATTGGGGCAAGAACTTCCTGTTCAATACAAAACCAGAGAGGGGCTCTCTCAGGTGGAAATGACCAATGAGCCAAATGTCTGAGACCGAATGCATAATAATAAAGCAAAATCTTGTTAGGCCTAGCCCACCTTTGTCAATCGGATTATGTAACTTATTAAAATGTTATCAGACTTTGTTATGCTATTAAATTGAAATAAGTGCAAGGGATATCTATAGGGAGAGATTGTAGCAGTTAATTGAATTTTGGAATACATTTAATTTTAATAACATTAACCTTCCCAGTCATAGATAAATGTAATGAAGCCCATATACCCACATCGCTTGAAAACCTTTTTATTAAAGGGTCAAAATTAACTCTAACTAAATCACACAAATTTGCTGGGAATAAAATACCAAAATACTATGCTGTCAGAACCAACGCTTCGGATTTAGTAAAATTCACTCTGTATCCTGACAACTTAGAAAAGGAATTCACAAGTTTGTTTACCCATATAATCTTTAAGCTATTAAGGTTAAACTTATTTGGCTTGCTGTCCACGGAGGAGGGACTCGATGAACCAGCTTCAACTCGAGCTCTGAAGTATCCTACCCGGGAATATTAATAGGAGATGATTAAGTGGGGCTAGATGCCTAGGTTAAAGGTGGAGTTGGTGAGGTGGAGGGTTGCTGGAAACAGCTGAGACAGAAGAGAGGTAAACAGCTTCTTATATACTCTGTCTGTTAATTGATTATTAGATGGAATCGCTCCTCCCGAAATTACTTTTAGGAACTTCAATTAATAATTCTGTTGAGGCAAGGCATAGATCTTGTTGGGTCAGAGACAAATAATAAAATATCATTATGCTTCATGCCACCCCCCTCCATCCCTGGAAAATCATCCTCCCTTCTTATCACACCCTACCGGATGCCCCTATCCAGAGTAAAATAATCTGAAATTAATCAATTTTTTGAACCGCCTCTACTGGGTGTCTTTAAAGTAATTTAATCCACCCAATAAAAGTATTCCCGAATCCATACAATTCCAAAATCTTAAAAAGATAATCCCATTTTACTATATCAAAAGCCTTTTTAGCATCAATTGAGGTGACAACGACCGAAATCTGATCATTCGCCATTGACCACATGATATTAATGGAACACGTCATGTTATCAGAAGAGTTATGGCCCCGAATAAACCCCACCTGATCTGTATGTATAAGAGATGTATAACTTTACTTAATTGGTTAGCCAACATTTTTGACAATATTTTAACATTTAGGAAGTTCTGATGATTCCACAAAGTTTCTAATATTCTCTGCAGTAGACGAAGATGTGGAACTATAGAGATCAAGATATCCTTTAAAAGAATTATTAAGATCAATAGCTGAGTTAAATATATCACCACCAGCAGATTTTACTGAGGGAATGGTATAAAAAGAATCTCTTTGTTTTATATATGTGGCCAGAAGCTTCCCCGCTTTGTCTCCTGACTCAAAGTGAAGTCAAGTCAAGTCAAGTCAAGTGGTTTTTATTGTCGTTTCAACCATATACAGTTAGTACAGTACACAGCGAAACGAGACAACGTTCCTCCAGGACCATGGTGCTACATAAAAACAATATAGGACACACACAGGACCACGTGAGACTACACAACTAAATAAAATACCTATATAAAATACCTATATATATACCTATATAAAGTGCACGTGCAAACATGTGCAAAAAGTACGGGACAGTACAAGAAATTTCTGACAATGAACAGGACAATAGGCACAGTGAGAGACCAGTACACAGTAGTGCATAAACATAACATACTATGAGATTGTGTTCTATGGACATAGCAGTTATTGAGGTAGCAGACAGTTATAAAGTGACAGTAATAATTAAAGTGCAACTCAGGACACGTGTGTGTGTGTGTCAAACCAGTCTCTGAGTATTGAGGAGTCTGATGGCTTGGGGGAAGAAGCTGTTACACAGTCTGGTCGTGAGGGCCTGAATGCTTCGGTACCTCTTGCCAGACGGCAGGAGGTTAAAGAGTTTGTGTGAGGGGTGTGTGGGGACGTCCACAATGCTGGTTGCTTTGCGGATGCAGTGTTTTTTGTAAATTTCTTTGATGGATGGATGGAAGAGAGACCCCGATGATATTCTCATTTGTCTTCAGTATCCTCTGCAGGGCTTTGCGGTCCGAAACGGTGCAAGTCCCAAACCAGGCAGTGATGCAGCTGCTCAGGATGCTCTCAATAGTCCCTCTATAGAATGTAGTGCGTATGGGGGGTGGGAGATGTGCTTTCCTCAGCCTTCGAAGAAAGTAAAGACGCTGCTGGGCTTTCTTGGTAATAGAGCTGGTGTTGAGGGACCAGGTGAGGTTCTCCGCCAGGTGAACACCAAGGAATTTGGTGCTCTTGACAATCTCCACAGAGGAGCTGTCGATGTTCAGCGGAGAGTGTTCACCTTGTGCTCTCCTAAAGTCAACAACCATCTCTTTTGTTTTGTCCACATTCAGAGACAGGTTGTTGGCTCTACACCAGTCCGTTAGCCGCTGCACCTCCTCTCTGTATGCTGACTCGTCGTTTTTGCTGATGAGACCCACCACGGTCGTGTCATTGGCGAACTTGACGATGTGGTTCGAGCTGTGCATTGCTGCAAAGTCGTGAGTCAGCAGGTTGAACAGCAGTGGACTGAGCACACAGCCCTGGGGGGCCCCCGTGCTCAGTGTGGTGGTGGTGGAGATGCTGTTCCCGATCCAGACTGACTGAGTTCTCCCAGTCAGGAAGTCCAGGATACAGTTGCAGAGGGAGGTGTCCAGGCCCAGCAGGTTCAGCTTTCCAATCAGGTGCTGAGGAATTATCGTGTTGAATGCTGAGCTGAATTCTATGAACAGCATTCGAACGTATGAGTCCTTTTTGTCTAGGTGGGTGAGGGCCAGATGGAGGGTTGTATATATTATTCAACATGAATAATGAGTAATATCCAACACTTGAACCTGCATCATATATGTCATCATGTGCTTTGCCCATCGACAATGTCAGTGTCAACTTAAGATGCTTTTCAAAAGTCAGGATAAATTTCAGTGTGGAATGCAAGCATAACTTGGAATGTGTGATAATAAAAAGATACTTTTCACTAAAGTCATCTCAGAGCACGCTTGTTTTGAGTTGATCCATGGTGCATACAGAAGCCACTGGTTGATTGCATACAAGTTCAAAGGCACATGTTGATACAACTTTTTTGGAATAATTTTTAAAGCTACAAAAATTTCCTAAAAGCTGTTTGTTTCATGAATCAAACTACTTGTTTATTATAAAACCAAAGTGTGGAAACTAAGTCATTTTCTCTGCATACTTAGGGCTGCTACTAACGATTATTTTGATAATTGACTAATCTAACGATTATTAGAACGACTATTTTACTATTCGGACGATTATTGCAATGATTAATCATTAGCTCTTAACCGACTGTTCAGCTTGTGCCTTGACATAAAATGTTGTATTGTGCTTACTAACAATAAAGAGGAAAAAATTATCTTTTAAAAATACCTCTAAATGACATTATCTGAATTAAAGAGGAAAAATACTTGGATTTTTTATTGTCACTACAAAATATCCTATTGTTATCAAGTGTTTTTTGTCTTGTTTTCCATTTAAAATGATCTACATATCCTTAAGAATAAACATATACTTGAGAAGCAACATAGAAGATATTAGGACTTGCTTTCAGATAATGTATCTTGAATAGGCCTATAAGTGTATTTTGCATATACGTGTGTTTTTTTCACTTGTATATACTTCTGTCTGGACAGTAAAGACAAAATATATTTATATTCAAGATATAAACCTTATATAAACCACTTCCTTATTGTTTTAACTTAAAAAAAGGATGCATTATAGATATAATGTCGGGGTGTTTCCTTTTTAGACGCTCAGATATGCAAGTTTCGTTTCAGCAGAATGCCATTTATGGCTCTGCTTTATTTCACATCACGTCATGACAGCAATGTATTTACTTATTTTGAAATTTTTATTATAATTCCCTCATACTCTGATTATGTAACGCGCATTACTTGTAACAAGGTACTCCCAACACTGTTTGGGAATACATCTGAAAATTGCCATTTTATGTAAATGCACCCTTAGAAATGCTTCAAATTAGGGTCAGATGAATTAAAAAAACATCCTAATTATCCAGGGATTCATTAAGACCATAGTTAACAAATCGTCCAGTCACCTACCTTCTAGTCAATTTTGAAAATATGTAGTTTTACACATCCCTAGTACTATACGAACACAGTACTGGGTGTTCCCCATCACCGCAGAATAGATGGTCACTTAAGAGTTTTTGCTTTCATGCAGATAAATACCAGTTTGTCAAAGAGAATATTACAAGTGAGTGGAACAACTCAATCTGTTTAACAAGGCTAATGCAGTTTTATTAATATGTCAGTGCACAGTTGTAGTAATGGATGACAGCAAGGCTCCTAAATGAAACAGCAACAACTTTTACACAGCTGTGAGATTACAACAAACTTGCCACCGAGTTCTGGTTTGGAATAGCAAATCAGAATTGCCAACGTAATCTAGATCCAGTTTCCCTCGGTGGTCTATGAGTCATCTATATAAAAGTTCATGAGGCCTAGTGAAACAGATAACATCAGAACATTGATGAACCCATTTAGTGTAAATTGCAGGCCAGGCTGCTGGACAACTACTTTGTATTGCTGCAGTGTCACATTTACTCCTCTGGTGATTTGTCACTGGCTGTAAAGATTGGCTCCAACCCCTGGAGAGATGGGTTTAACCGAAGGGAATGACAATTATTGTTGTCAACAGCAGCAGCATACCACTCTTTAACATGTTAATAGAGCTACATTATTAATATATTAACATGTTACAGTTGAAGGGTTGGATCTGTTTGCAAATTAAACATACTAGATCAAGAATGAGAGATAGAAAGTGATAAAAAGACTGAGCTATCTTTGAGAATCCCTGTCTATTATGGTCTGGGATCTGCAAAGATGTACCACTTTCGGCTTGTGCCCCCAGCCTGACTCAAGGGGAAGAACCAGAATTGGCAAACGGAAGGTCACCGAGCTTGAAGAAATTTGGTGAGCCTTCAATACAAACAGGAAAATGAAAACAGCCACATAAACACATAAGCCCACTACAATGCACAAGCATATGTCAGAAAATGTCAATTAAAATATAAAAGGTGAAACCGACATGGCGAGATAAAGAGAGCTGTAATCTAAATAGGACTTTAGAACATAAAGTTTTTCCCTTCTAAATGTATCTTTATTAATCAGCATGTTACGAGCCTTTAATAATAAACAAACCGATTTCTGTTCTAATTTTGTGAAAATTAATTAGATGTCTGGAATGGATAAGGAAAGACTAAAATTACTAGTTGGTAGACTAGTCTCTCATTTTAATGAAAATATACAACAGTTTTTTAAATGTTTTAAAAAACGTTTTCTAAATTTTCTCTCGGGACGCCCCTGAACCCACATTCAGCATCATTCCACAGTCACAAGGGCTTCTATGCCCCATACTTGGGTATCTGAATCTAAGAAAATATAAAAAATATTTAATTTTAATGTAAAAACATTCCAACAAATACTGGACTGCTATCACTATGCTTCATAACAAACAGATGATCTTTTAACATTCATTTTCAATTGCTAAACGGTAAAAGACGGTAAAATTGGTAAAAGATCCCGCAGACCCCACTGGTTTGGCCGTCTCTGGATCCCCTGTGCAGTTTTGTAGAGACTATTTTGACTGTTTAGAATACATTTTTTCTTCTTTTCTTCCGTCAACTTTGAAATAAAAAAAAAAGAAAGTGCAATGTGTAAATGTATATCGAGATAAATATCGATATCGAACAATATGAAAAAGATTATCGTGATAACAATTTTGGCCATATCGCCCAGCCCTAATGTAGGTTAATAGTACTAAATATTGTTACATTTATAAAAGTGATTAAATATGCATGTGTAGTGAAACAGTGTGGAAAACATGCTTTGATTATTTGTAATATTTCTTTTTTTGTATTTTACTTTGTCAGTTTTTTTAATCTTCTGTTCAAAAAAAGACATTTAAAGTAATTTCAGTGCAAATTGATACTGTACATTTGAGATTTTGAATAACAACAGAAGGCTGAAGAATATCTAAATATATTTTATGTCGCTGTATCACCCAGCCCTAGTCCCTCTCAATTTTCTTCAGTGCTGAAAAGAATTGTTTTACTTTGTTGTTTGTTTCATTAGACTAGAAGAGAAAAGGGATTAGTATTTAAAGCTTGTATTTGTTTGGTTTTCTGAACAGTGCAGATATATAAGTTTCCAAAGCCAATCTGCTCTCCGTAATGCTGTAGGTCTTTAATTCACTTAGTGAATAGAATAAGCTCATTAGAGAATATAAAAGAACTGTGTGATTCTTGGTTTCTATAATTCTTCTCGTGGAGTACCATGGCCAATACTGATCCTGGAGTCAATTAAAATGTTCTCTGCATCCATCAGTTACCTTGCTTCTCACTTTATTAAACTTAAAGCCATATGTTCATTGTTGATAAATTGCCAATTCAAGATATAAAATATGGTGTATGGATATGAGAATTTAAGCTTGATCTCTTTCAGCAAAAGTCATAGCTGATGCACAATTTCTCAAGTTTTAATTGGAACCATACGCCAAACTCAGTATTTGTGTCATAAAACCAGAGAGGGATTCCAAAATGTGCGGCCCTCCGTTTCAGCATTAGAGAACCTTTGTTTTGTTTGTGTGCAACTCAGGACATGTGTGTGTGTGTCTGTCCAGTCTCTGAGTATTGAGGAGTCTGATGGCTTGGGGGAAGAAGCTGTTACACAGTCTGGCCGTGAGGGCCCGAATTCTTCGGTACCTCTTGCCAGATGGCAGGAGGGTGAAGAGTTTGTGTGAGGGGTGTGTAGGGTCATCCACTATGCTGGTTGCTTTGCGGATGCAGAGTTTTGTGTAAATGTCTTTGATGGAGGGAAAAGTGACCCCTATGATCTTCTCAGCTGTCCTCACTGTCCTCTGCAGGGCTTTGCGGTCCAAAACGGTGCAAGTCCCAAACCAGGCAGTGATGCAGCTGCTCAGGATGCTCTCAATAGTCCCTCTATAGAATGTAGTGGGGATGGGGGGTGGGAAATGTGCTTTCCTCAGCCTTCAAAGAAAGTAGAGATGCTGCAGGGCTTTCTTGACAATAGAACTGATGTTGAGGGACCAGGTGAGGTTGTCATATGTCGCGTGTCGCTGTAGTGTATTGGCACAATTTCCTCACAAATGAATTGTTCTGTGAAATTCATAATTGACACGCTGTTCTTTCCATTTTCCCTTTAGAAAATTAGCCATAGTTTTTGAGGACCTTTTTGATGATTTTCTTCATGAGCTATTGTTATAATTATCCTCCAATCTTGGCTCAAAAGTACTTCAAGTTGAAGATAACTTTGAAAGAATTTTCACACCATTTGAATGTGTCATCGTATCAGAGTTGGTTAGAATGCGTCTTCGTTCCATTGAAACACCCCTTTGCCTTGCTATCTGGCAGGGAAACAGGAATGGCTGTATCACAGTACCATATTCTTTCCTGTCTGTGCAAGGTAGGCTAGAATTAGACAGCAGCAAATAGAAAGAATTCTCAGAATTCTTGGAGCACAGAATGATGTCCACTTTTTTTATTCCATGGATAGTTTATTTAAAGAAATACAAGAAATGAGGGAATCTTCAAGAGCTGTGAGGTTTTTGAAAAAAAAAAATTAAATAAAGCTGAATGAAATGTGTAGTTCTGTGCCTCTAGTGGCACTATAATCTCTGAGCCATTGTTGCTGTGTTGGCTAGTCTTAATGCTCAAACAAACAGCAATGTTGTGAAATTTACATAGCCACATCTTTGGGGGAAATTGATTTACTTGGATAGGATTAAGTATTTGAACATTAACAAAAAATTACAAATTTCACCTTTAATGACATTTTTACCCAACTAATTTTATATGTTGAGAAGCAATACACTTTTACTTGCTTTTTGAGGTTTTTCTTCTTCTTTTGAATGCATCATGGCTTGAAATTAAGACTTTTTCTTAAAAAAGCCTTTCTGTCAATGTGGCCGCATCTGTTTTATGCTCTGAGGAGGCAAAATGTTGTCTGGGAAAAAACTTCATGGCCTGACTGTGTGTGTGTGAGTGTGTGTGTGTGGTGGTGGGGGTGTAAACGTCTGGGTTGTTAAGAGGCCATCCCCATGGGCCATTTCATGTTACAAAACAAAGTGTAACAGTCAATGTAGTTGCACAGTTTCTACATTCAGTCATCAAACATGATTCATCCTTTAAGCTTCTTGCAACTCACTGGAGTGTTATGGGTAGAATGCAAAGACTTTTGGCTTCACCTTAGCACATAAATTAATTATAGACATTCATTCTTATACTTTTATAGTGCACTGTTCAAGGTTGACAGGAGCCCTTAGAGAGCTGAACCCAATGACACCAACACTTTTTTATATTATTCATACAGCATAAACAACAATACATCAGTATGACAGGGATGCTTTCTACACTCTTTTCCCTTTTGACTTTGAAGGATACTGTGCTTTGAGATTTTGCTGTCAGATGTCTTGTCCATGTCAGTGTCAGTTTTCTGAAAGGGGGGTGAGTTGTCATGACGGTTGTTAACACCTGGAAGCATAGAGGGCTTTATGAAAAACGTTATATTTGTAAGGGAAAATACACAATTAACATTATGCTGCTTATTACACTTATCTAATAAAGATAAATGGACATAAAATATTGGTTTATAAACTAATAAACTTTGAGTTTATTAAATAATTTTATAATGTGAGAAGAGACCATTTGAGAGTCCCAATCAACCTAATCAGTCCTAATGTTTGTTTTGCGATAATCACCACCTGACTGTACATTATCCCACATATTACATGCATAATTTACACATACATTTTAATATTTATGAAATATTGATTTGAGTTAAACTTATTTTATTAGTTTACTTGCATGGAGACACAGAACACGATCATACCAATGTAGAAACTGTTGGTTTCTCTGATGAGCAGTCAATTATACAGTGTTGCCAATGACAACCAACATTATAAAAAGATATTTCACAGCTAAATGCCATGATTGACTAATAAGAATCAATGTGTTTTTCAGAGAGCTGTGCAACAACTTTCAAATATCTGCTGATTTTAATAATCATGCATGGATTTGTGCAATGACAAATATTTGGAGCTAATTTGTGGCGATAAGCCTGTGTAGTGCATAGTTCATAGGCTAATATTCAAAGTATTTACAAAGGTGCAAATGGCCTCTGCACAAAGGCTTTTTAGAAAGCAATTATGTGATTTGTGCATTAATTATGCTGTTAAATGAGAAGTTTCCTGCTGGAGACAAAACATGTGTGGCCAAAATCACACCTCATTATCAAACATTACAGTCCTGGGTTTGCCACTGGCATTGAAAAGGCTTGTGCTTAATGCAAACATAGTAATTGAACAGCCAGAATGACCTTAACTCCCTAATGTTTGATTCACAGCTTGCGATACCACTTTGCCCAGTTGCATCTGTTCTGAACAGCTGTAATGGTAAATTTCATACTGTGCCATTTTTTAAATTTAAGACACCTTTGGACATTCAGTCTGTTTATCCAAACTAATCTGAACTGTCGTTCAAGCAATATAAATCTGATAATAATCAAAACTGATTAGCATCATAATTGCCTTCACTGTGGAAAAATATATTGACATCGGAGATCGAAGATGACACAGAACCTCAGTGGCATAAAGAAAATAAATTTTCTCTCCCAGATTTTTAGTGTCTTTGATAGCTACAAGGACTAATTCTGTTTTATCTGATTTATGGAAAATCCAGCCTTTCATGTTCATTAAACTTTGGAACAAACAGAAAAATACAAATGAATTAAGATCATACGATATTGTGGCAAAGAAAATGGTTTAGAGTCAAAATTAAATGTTGGCTCATGAAGAACTCATCATACAGTAACACCCCCCCTGAAAACTGCCTTACTTAAATTTTAGGATGCTAACATTTGCTAACTCAGCTGGTCTTATTTTCAAGAGTTCTCGTATGTCCTAATAAAGAGTAAAAGTAGCTTCCAGCACATTATATCATGCTGTTATCCTTCAGTGCCACGTGGAAAGAATTCCTTCTAAACTGCCTTCTGCAGCATCTTTTGATCCCAATGCTGTTTGTTAAAAGCACACTGTTGCCTACTAATTGTTTATACTTCCAGGGAATGAAAACGTCTCGGGTTATGACTATAACCCTTGTTCCCTGAGAAGGGAACGAGACACTGCGTCGTTGAAAACGACTCTTTGGGGAACGCTCCTTAGCGTGCGCCTCTGAAGTATGAATGAAACTATTTCAATCTTGATTGGTGTTGCGTTATGACGTAACATGTGACGGCATAACCGGATGCATAAAAGTGACGCCGGCACACACACACATTAGCCTAGCGATGAAGCAAGCCGCTCTCAGGCCTTGAGGGGCGTGGCAGGACGACGCAGTGTCTCGTTCCCTTCTCAGGGAACAAGGGTTATAGTCATAACCCGAGACGTTCCCTTCCGAGGGAACTCGCACTGCGTCGTTGAAAACGACTCTTTGGGGAACGAATGCCCACTAGGCCACGCACCAAAAAAAGGCCTTTCCTAGGGTGAAACTGAACTCAGGCACTCAGCTAGGACGAGAGCACACGTGCGCCAGGCGTACTAGGGAGGTGCAGACTATAAAACCTGATGAAAGTGTGCGGGGTAGCCCAACCGGCTGCTTCACAGATCTCCTGGAGGGGTACTCCCGATAAGAGAGCCCTAGAGGACGCCATGCCTCTAGTTGAATGAGCCCTTACGGCCTAAGGTGAAGGCAAATTGCGCACCTTGTAGGCCGAGATAATAGCCTGAACAATCCAATTACTAATGGTTTGTTTCGAGGCAGGGAGCCCCTTCCTAGGTGACCCAAAACACACTAACAGTTGGTCCGACCTCCTCCAGGAAGAGGACCTCTCGAGGTAAACGCTCAAAGCTCTGACAGGGCAGAGCAAATGGAGCCTCTCTTCTTCTGCCGACACATGAGGTGGAGGATGAAATGCCTGCAGGACCGTAGACCGTGCCGTGTTAGATGGCACCTTAGGCACATAGCCAGGTCTCGGTGCAAAATGGCTTTAACTCCGCCAGGGGCAAACTCCAAGCAAGCTGGCGTCACTGCCAGGGCTTGAAGATCACCCACCCTCTTTAGAGAGGTAATAGCTAAGAGAAAAGCCATCTTGAACGTCAGGTCCTTGGGCGAAGCCGACTGAAGGGGTTCGAAGGGGGCCAGGGATAACCCTTCGAGAACCACCGCCAGGTCCCAGGCAGGAACCCTGGACCTGGTTGCCGGTCTCATCCTCCATGTACCACGGAGAAAACGAATGACCAGCTGGTGCCTCCCCAGAGGCCCATCACTCAGTGGTGCATGGAACGCCGAAATGGCAGCCACGTACACCTTAAGTGTGGAAGGGGAGAGACCCGCAGAGAAACGATCTTGAAGAAACTCCAGAACTGAAGCCACCGGGCAGTTAACTGGATCTAATTCATGTTCTCTACACCAAGTGGAGAACACATTCCACTTGAGGCCATATAATCTCCTAGTAGACGGAGCCCTAGAGCTAAGTATGCTTTCAACCACCAGCATTTAGGTACTGAACCCCCTCAGGGGCCAGACCCACAGTTTCCACAGCTCTGGACGAGGGTGGAAGACTGTGCCCCCTGCCTGAGACAACAGATCCCTCCTCAGAGGAATCTGCCATGGCGGAGCTATCAGGAGTGAAATTATGTCTGAGAACCATACTCGGGCCGGCCACATCGGGGCAACCAGAAGAAGACTGATGCCCTCTTGGCGGACCCTTTCCAGGACTCCCGGGAGCAGAGCGATCGGGGGAAATGCGTACAGGCGAAGCCTCGGCCAAGCCTGTACCATGGCGTCCAACCCCAGTGGGGCTGGATGTGAGAGGGAGAACCAAAGTGGACAGTGGGACGTCTCTTGAGACGCGAATAGATCCACTTCCGATGGTCCAAATTTGTCCCACGTCAACTTCACCACCTCTGGATGAAGTCTCCATTTCCCGGGCCTCAGCCCCTGCCTCGACAGGATGTCTGCTCCCTGATTCTGAACCCCCGGAATATATATTGCTCTGATAGACAGTATTTTCCCTTGGGACCATATAATTATCTGATGTGCCAGTCTGCACAGAGGGCGCGATCTGAGTCCTCCTTGTCGGTTCAGATAAGCTACCACTGATGTATTGTCCGAACGTACTAGGACATGGTAACCTTTGATGTCTGGAACGAAGCTCCTCAGAGCCCTGAACACAGCCAACATCTCTAGACAGTTTATGTGCCAAGAATGATGATGGTCCTGCCACAGACCCCTGGCAAAGCGGCCGTCCATGACCGCGCCCCAGCCAGTGAGGGAGGCGTCTGTCGAAACGGTTTTCCGGCGACATGACGCTCCCAACACTGGCCCTTGGGACAGGAACCAAGGTTTCTTCCATATTAGCAGAGAACGAAGGCACCTGCACGTTACTCTGATTATACGAAATGGATTCTCCTTGGGGGAAAACCCCTTGGTTTTCAGCCACCACTGGAGGGGCCTCATGTGTAGAAGGCCCAAAGGTACAATGTTGGATGCCGCTGCCATGAGGCCCAGCAGTCTTTGAAATTGCTTTACAGTGATGGCCTGGCCTAGCTTTAACCTGGCCACCATCGCCATAAGGGACTCGATACGTGCAGGAGACATGCGTGCCTGCATCGTAACCGAGTTCCACACAACGCCCAGAAATGTTGTGCACTGGGATGGTTGTAACACACTCTTTTTTGTGTTGAGTCTCAACCCTAAACTTCAAATGTGGCCAAGAACGACATCTCGATGCCGAACCACCATTTCTCGTGACTGGGCCAGAATGAGCCAGTCGTCGATATAATTCAGTATACGGATGCCCTGAAGTCTCAGTGGAGCAAGAGCTGCATCCATACATTTGGTGAATGTGCAGGGAGATAGTGCTAGGCCGAACGGAAGCACCCGATATTGGTAAGCTTCGCCCCCGAAAGCGAACCTCAGGAACCTCCTGTGACATGGAAGGATGGATACATGAAAATAGGCGTCCTTTAGATCTATCGTGACAAACCAGTCCTCGGATCTGTTCTGACTCACGATGACAGGAATAGTAAGCATTTTGAACCTGAACCTCCTCAGAGACCGGTTCAAAACTCTGAGATCTAAAATCAGCCTCAACCCCCCATCCTTTTTTGGAACTATGAATTACCGGCTGTAAAAATCGGACTCCCTGTCTGAATGAGGAACACGTTCTATGGCCTCCTTCAGCAGCAGAGATTGCACTTCTTGTTCCATCACCTGAGCCTGCCCCGGAACCACTGTAGTCTGCACCACCCCAGAGAATTTTGGGGGGCGGTGCCCGAACTGCAGTCTGTACCCTGATTTTATTATATGCAGGACCCATGCAGATATGTTGGGAAGATGATTCCATGCCTCTACAAAATCTACTAAGGGAACCAGCCTCTCGAGTGGCTGGCTCTGTGGCTCTGCGCAACTCCGCGATATCTTCGGGAGTTGGCCCCTCCCCCTTGTCTAAATCTTTCAGGAGATCGGCCTGGTACGCCTGCAAAATCGCCATTGAGTGCAGGCATGAACCAGCCCGACCTGCCGCCATGTAAGCCCTGCTTATTAATGCAGATGTATCTCTGCAGGGCTTACTGGGCAGCGCCGGGGTTTTCAGGGAAGATGCCGACTCAGGAGAGAGGTAACCGGCTAAAGCCTCCTCCACACCAGGCATCTTCCCATAGCCCATATCCCGTGCCCCTAAAACATAGCTGTAATCGACCACACTGGGGGTGGAGACACGGGACGAATGTGGTTTATCCCACAATCTCGAGATCTCTTTGTGGAGATCGGGAAAAAACGGCAAACCCCGGCGCTGGGGTTGTGACGTGTGCTGCAGGAAACACTCGTCTAATTTGCTTCCGACGTGCGTTCCCTGCTCATTTTGTGGCCAGCTAATGTTAAGTCTGGCCACAGCACGCGTCACAACCTGAACCAGCTCCTCATAAGCCTGGCCGAAACCCGGCGTGCTTGGCTCACGGTCGTCCACATCAATGCTGAGCATTTCCACTTACTCGGAAGCAGAGAGCTCGAGCATTGGGACCTGATCGTGGGCAGAAGAAGCCGCGACGTGGGCTTCTGCACCACTCACAGTAGGCTCGGGATCCTCAAACGAAGAATGAGAAAGTGCCAGAGCAGTCTCATTCTCATCTGCAAGATCCCGCTGCGAACCCCACGATCTCAATCGCCGCGCTGCCTCAACAGACGCGGGACCAGAACTGTGGGGAACGCGAGCCTGACCGTGCTCATCAAAGCACGCCAACCGGGAGCGCAGCACTCTCAGGGGTAGTGCTTCACAGCTTTCACAGGCAGATCCCTCGAGAGCTGCCTGTGCGTGCTGCGCTCCCAAACAGTTCACACACAAATCGTGCGTGTCCCTACCCGTAATAAAACGAGGGCAGGGGTGCACGCACTTCTTGAGCTGTTCGGTGGCCATAATTCTTTTAAATAGGACAAACAACACCAAATAAGACAAACAATATACATCGAGCGCTTGCTGGAGAGCGAAAGCTAATGTGTGTGTGTGCCGGCGTCACTTTTATGCATCCGGTTATGCCGTCACATGTTACGTCATGACGCAACACCAATCAAGATTGGAATAGTTTCATTCATACTTCAGAGGCGCACGCTAAGGAGCGTTCCACAAAGAGTCGTTTTCAACGACGCAGTGCGAGTTCCCTCGGAAGGGAACTACCTTAAGCCATCAAAGAGATGTTCATTAATCCTCACATAAGTTTTCTGTAAGGAGAGCTGAGAGACCTATTTTCTAAGCTGAGAAAAAACAGGAATAAAACTAAATCCAGTCACAAAGCTCTTGTTTAGATATACTGCACAGAACCCTTTACATCGTTGCAAAATTGGTTTCATATGCTGTTTTAGCATACCCAATTCATTTATCAAATAATTCCAAATTAAGCGGATTTCATGTTTTCACTGGGACTGTGACTATGTACTGTCAAATCAATTTAATCATTTTGTTCTTTCATCTTGTCATTTCAGGATGCAATGTAATCACAGAAAACTGTGCTTTTTACATATAGTCTCTTGCTTTTTAAATGTGTTTTCCATACAGTATTTTGCTCTGGGATCAAAATTATTATGATTTTTAGCACTCGGTAATGAAATATGGTGAGACACTCAAAATAACTACATAAGTGGGTTTTACCATATAAGAATTAAACCTGAGTAAAACACAGCATGAGGCTCAAGTTGTTCTGAATGTTTACTTCTTACACTAGTTTAAATATGAAATGTTGTATACAATTTCTACTACACAGCAGTTTACAGCCTCTGGAGTTTTTTTTATTTTATGGCTTGAGGCTTGTAAAGCAATCCACAGAGTGGAGTTTTACGAGTGAGGAATTGAAATGAGATTTAGCGGAGGTGAAAACAAACACACACTACTAGTGTGCAAACCCAGAAATAATTGATTGTTTTGTTTTTTGGCTACATTTTAAGTTGCAGAGTTAAGGTGAATAAAAATCTGTCATCATTTACTCACCCTCATGTCTTTTGAAACTCATATTCTTACATGGAACAATAAAAATAGTTATTTATAGCAGAATGTACTAATTCCTCTTTTCTGGTCAATAAACTTGAATGGTGACCATGATTGTCAAAACAAGATTTTCAAGGCAAGATTTTCAGTGAATATTAACTAAAAGGGATAGTTTAATAAAAAATGGAGAACACATTTCAAGGAAAATTCAAGAAGGAAGACCTTCTGAGCTAAGATGTTTTTCTATTTTTCTTCAAATATGTCTGCTGAAGAAAGAAAGTGATTTCCTGTGATTTCATGAGGGTGAGTAAATAACTAGAGAACTTTGATTTTTGAGTTAATTAACCCTTTAATTTCCATAAGTTCCTCACGCAAAGCAACAGCACCATATAAGAAAACTTGGGATACATACAGACTGCTATTATTATTTGATATTTTTGTATTATATTTGTATAGCTATTTTTTTGTCCTTTTTGGAGTTTAACAGTTTTTGGTCCCATTCACATTCATTGTATGGGAGAAGAAGCATGAACTTCATACATGAAGCCATACAGATCTGAAATGTCATGAGGTTTAGTAAATGATGACTGAAGTTTAATTTTTGGGGGAACTACCTCCCATTCAGTGATTTTCTGTCTAGACATAGTAGATTTCCACTGGTGATCTGGATGGTCCCATTTGCCATCAAAAGTCATTTTTAGAAGTGGGACTGTTATTCAGGTTTACCATGTGTGTAGAGCGAGGGTGTGCATGGTGCTGCTGTGGATCAGGCAAGCTGCAAGAGACACACTGCCCATCAGACAGGGGAAGGCCAGTATTTTTAGAAGTGGAAACTCAGAGATGATGTTTACCCTTGTGGGTGCTGGGCCACACAAGAATGTGTGTCATGATGGGATGTTGTAGCAGAGGAATGTACCTCACAATCCCAACACTGTAGACCTTTAAAAAAGACAATAGTTTATAGCCTAAATTAATGTTGGATCATGAAGTGTCCTTGTTGGATGTTATTCTGTTGTTCTTGGCTGCCATCCACTTGCACCCCCTATGGGGAACTTGCAAGACACTGGTTCAGCGTAATGCAAACGTGGTGCTCTATTTAATTTGTTTGTGTCCAAATGATAAAGAAAATCGTTTAGGTTACGGATGTAACCTCCTTTCCCTGATGGAGGGAACGAGACATTGTGTCGGAGAAGCGACACTAGGGGTCTCTCTTGAGCGCCGAACATGCCTCTGATCTATGAAAAAAGGCCAATGAGAAGTTGGCAGATAGTATTTGCATACCCCGCCCCCGGACATACGGGTATAAAGGCGAGTTCATTCAGGATTTTTCTGAGGAGCCGTAAATGGTCCGGCCACTACAGTGGCTCGGCTCAGCGATGTGGCCGGGAGGACACAACGTCTCGTTTCCTCCACGCTCTCTCGACGTTGTGTCGGAGAAGCGACACTAGGGGTCCAATTTAAATCACGCCATGCACTGAGCCATGTACGTGTACTGCTGACACAGGAGCGGGCAGGTATTTTATGTGCACAGGCGACCAGCTGTGTCGGACTGCACGTACCCTTCCCCAATGCCCCCAAAAAGTCGTCAGAATCCTTCTGGTTACCCTAGACAGGGGAGATCTTACCCAGTTTGCTATTATTTCAGGGGAAAAAGAGCCTACGGAGACCACACCTGCGGTAAGAGGTAAGAGGGGAGGTAAGAGTGGTGAATACATCACATGGGTTTTTAGGCGACATGTGGAAAGTGGCGCAGTGGTATATCCAGCCTCAAGGGGGGGGGTTGCTACAACACGGCAACCGGAGGGCAGCTGGGACTGACAAAGGGAGATGTGGGTCCACTTTTGTAAGGGGACCGTACCGCGGATAATACGCACACAGGGAGTCCACGTAGGAGTCCTGCCCTGTGGAGCACCTATTCCAGTACAGGGTAGATTAAGTACGCGCAGTGGATTTGGTCGGCGAGTTCCTCCGCTGAACTGCGGACCCACAAGGGCTAGGGAGGAATCATCCAGGGATCCAAGGAGTGGGATCTCCTGGGAGAAAAAGCGCACAATTTTACCTCAACCGAGGGAAAGGGCGCTATGTGCAAGCGATTCACCTGGCCAGCCCATCAGTGTGTTACCGAGTTCTACTGGCTCGGACCTGAGAAAACACGGGATGATACTGACTCAACCCTGAGACTGTAAAATCTCACAAAGGTATTGGGTGTTGCCCAACCCGCTGCTCTCCATATGTGTGCCAGGGAGGTCCCCCTGGCCAGTGCCTACGAGGACACAACACTCCTTGTTGAGTGTGTTCGGACCCGCAAGGGGGGGGCACGGCCTGGGTGTGATAGGCCAATGAAATGGCGTCCACTACCCAGTGGGAAAGCCTCTGTTTGGAGACAGTGTTCCCTTTCTACTGTCCCCCAAAGCAGACAAAGAGCTGCTCAGAACATCTAAAGCTCTGCGTGCGGTCCAGGTAGGTACACAAAGCACGTACCGGACACAGCAACGAAGGAGCTGGGTCTGCCTCCTCCCGGGGCAGTGCTTGCAGTTTCACTGCCTGGTCTCTAAAGGGCGTGGTAGGAACCTTAGGCACGTAGCCCGGTCGCGGTCTTAGGATCACGTATGTGTCTACCGGACCTAACTCAAGGCAAGCGTCGCTGACAGAGAATGCTTGCAGGTCCCCGACCCTCTTGATGGAGGTGAGCGCGATCAGCAGGGCAGTCTTAAGAGAGAGGGCCCTGAGTCCAACTTATTCTAGCGGCTCAAAGGGAGGTCTCTGGAGGCCCGCGAGGACTACCGAGAGGTCCCAGGAGGGGAACAGGCTTGGCCGGGAGGGATTTCACCTCCGGGCACCTCTTAGGAACCTGATGATGAAGTTGTGCTTACCCAAGGACTTGCCGTCTACTGCGTCGTGGTGGGCCGCGATAGCAGTGACATACACCTTTAGGGTGGAAGGGGACAGCCTCTCTTGCAGGAATAAGAGCACTGAGGTCGATGGCCAATTTCACTGGTACTTGTGACTATGTGACAATAAAGGACTACTACTACTACTATTACGACCTAACTGTGCAGCTCTGCGGGTCTTCGGCCCGGGAAGAACACCAATTTGCAAACAAGCGCCACTTCAGGGCGTAGAGATGCCTGGTAGAAGGGGCTATGGCTTGGTTGATCGTGTCTAGCGGGGCAAGAGCTGCCTCTGCAACTTTCGTGAAGACACGAGGGGACAGAGACATGCCGAAGGGGAGGACTTTGTACTGGTACGTAGAATGGGTCGGTTTCGAGGCAGAATTGAGACATTAAAGTACGCGTCCTTCAGGTCTACTGCTGTGAACCAATCTAGATGCCGGACGCAGGTCAAGATGTGTTTATGCCTGAGCATTTTGAACGGGAATTTGACCAGAGCCCGGTTTAAAAATCGCAAGTCCAAGATCGGTCGTAAGCCGCCACCTTTCTTGGGTACAATGAAGTAAGGGCTGTAGAAACCCTTCTTCATTTCGGTTGGAGGGACAGGCTCTATCGCGTCTTTGCGTAAAAGAGTAGCGATTTCCACGTGCAGGGATTTGGCATGTTCGCATAGTACTGTGGTAGAGCGGACGCTCGCGAAGGGGGGCAGGGGCCTGGCAAACTGAATTGCATAACCGAGTCGGATGGTCCGGGCCAGCCAGCGAGACGGGTTGGGAAGTGAAAGCCACGCATCCAGACTCCGTGCTAGGGGCACCAAGGGGATGAGTATTTTTGACGTACCCGGCAGGGCGGAGCAGCGGGGCGGAGCAGGTAAAACGGAATTGGGAGGCAAGGGTGCGTCTCTAGGCTCTGGTTCTGAGAAAAGACTCAAAGCACTTACCTTGCTCCGCACACCCGGCAGGGGGTGGGTTGGTGACTGAGGAGGAGGTCCTGTAGCGGCATCCTCTGGACTCGTCAGAACCGGCCGGCTGGGGAAAAGTTGTGGGGCTGAGGGTGGGGAGTCTGCATCCAGCGTGCCTGGACTGTTGCCGTGAGAATGGCATTTGCGTGTCAGGTGACCCAGAGACAAAGGAAATAGCTCTATTATTAAGACTTTGGGTAGCGCATCCCCGTATGGGGGGGGGGCGGCAAATGAAATGAATTCAACAAAAGATTCTCCTCCCGGCCATGCACCGGGGGACAGAGTAGTCTTACCAGCTCCGGCGCTAACATCTCGGGCTCTGGGATGAGCGTCTCAGGAGCGCCTGGGAGCCTTCCGGGTCCTCGAGGAGGTCCGTGAGACGGGGGGTGTCTGCTTCCTGTGGGGTGCTCGACACTGACGCTGACAGCTGGGCCCGGGTTGAGGCAGAACAGGGTGTTCCTTAACGCACAGGATGTGAGATATGGCCTCCGTCTGCTTCCTCACCGTGTAGAACTGCTGGGCGAAGTCCTCGACGGTGTTGCCGAAGAGGCCGAACTGGGAGACAGACCCTGTGCAAAGTCAGGGAGGACGAGGAACAAGCCGAGGCTCCATACTGACCCACCCAGACTTGGTTCTCGGACCTCATGCTCATCGCGACAGCACCTCCCTGGCAGATTCCTCTGAGGACCTTCTTTCTCAGGGACGGGGCACAATCTGGTACCCATGCCCAGACCTCTGGAATCTCCACGTCTGGCCCTTGGATGGGACGCAGAAGACCTATGCTTTATGCCCTGAAGTTGCGTTTGTTCATGAATTGGTGTTCTTCCCGAGCCAAAGACCCCAGAATTGCGCAGTCTGGTCAGTGCTTTCCTTTCTGCAGGAGAGGCTGGAGTGGTGGCTGTCCCCTTCCACCTTAAAGGTATACGTAGACGCTATAGCCACACACCACGACGCAGTGGATGGTAAGTCCAACAAGACCTGATCATCAGGTTCCTCAGAGGCGCTCGGAGGCTGAATCCTCCCAGGCCATGCCTCTTCCCCTCATGGGATCTCTCCGTGGTACTCTTCATAGAGCCCTATTTGAGCCGCTAGAGTCAGTTGAGCTGAAAGCCCTCTCCTTAGAGATGGCCTTCCTGATTACACTCACCTCCATCAAGAGGGTGGGGGACCTGCAAATGTTTTCTGTCAGCGACTCTTGCCTGGAGTTCGGTCTGGCAGATTCTCACGTGATCTTGAGACCCTGACCAGGCTATGTGCCCATGGTTCCCACGACCCCCTTTAGGGATCAAGTGTTGAACCTTCAAGCGCTGCCCCGGGAGGAGGCAGACCCAGCCTTGTCATTGCTGTGTCCGGTGCGTGCTTTGTGCACCTACTTTGATCACATGCAGAGCTTTAGATGCTCTGAGCAGCTCTTTCTCTGCTTTGGTGGACAGCGGAAAGGGAATGCTGTCTCTAAACAGAGGCTTGCCCACTGGATCGTGGACACCATTTAATTGGCCTACTATACCCAGGCAGTGCCCGCCCCCTTGCGGGTTTGAGCAAAATCTACAAGGAGTGTGGCGTCGTCGTGGGCACTGGCCAATGGCACCTCTCTAGCAGACTTCTGCAGAGCAGCAGGCTGGGAAATACCCAATAACTTAAGATTTTACAATCTCCGGGTTGAGCCGGTTTCGTCCCTTGTTCTTTCAGGTACAAACAAATAGAGTTCGTTATACGGATTAGCTGGCCAGGTGTATTGCTTGCGTATAGCACCTTCCCCCTCCCCTGAGGCATTAACGTGCACTTTTACCCCCAGTTGAGTTCACGAAGTCATGGACCCTGGATGTCCTTCCTCCCCAGCCCTATGGTTTGCAAACTCGGCGGAAGAGTTCTTAGCCAGCCCCACTAAGGGGTCTAATATGCCCTGGATGTGGTCTACGTAGGGTCTTTTCCCCCTGAAAGAATAGGAAAGGAAAGGAACACCTTTCCCGATGCGTATTATAATGTTTGATGGACCCAGCCGTATCTAATACTCTCTGGAGATAAAACATCGAACTGCTCCCATGCTAGTTATGTCACTCCCCCCCTCAGGGATGTGGGGAACTACATGACATCTTTTGGGGCGTTGGGGGAGGTTATGTACAGTCTGATGCTATTACGCACACAGCAGCCTGCTTGCACCTGCATCAGCAGTTCACATAACACTGTTCAGCTGTTTTGGCATTTTTCTATAGTGACCCCTAGTGTCATTGCATTGATACAATGTCGATTGAGTGATAGAAGAGGAATGTGTCCCTCTTACCACAACACTGTACTAGCTGCTGAAATGGCCGGACCTTGTCTGGGCTCCTCAGCACAAAACCTGAATGGAATCGTATTCCAGCTCCTTTTATACCCGTATGTCCGGGGGAGTGGCATGCAAATTTTAATCGTCAATTCTCATTGGCCTTTTCTCAAAGAATGGGAGGTGTTTGGGGCTCTCAAGAGTGACCCCTAGTGTCACTACAGTGTTCCCTCCCTGAGGTTAACAAGACGTTTTGCATTTTGATTGTTTGAAGCTTAAACATAAAAATAACTGATACTGTTAGTAAGAAATAATAATAATAATTATTATTATTATAAAAAATATCATAACAATATCAGTTGTTCACTTCTTTTAAGACTTTCGATTTGTCTAACAGAGCCTGAATTGGATGTGCCAAGAGTGCTGGACAATGTTGCTAAACAAGTCAACCAGACAGCCAGGAGACGAAGACACGCTGGTGATGATGACTACAACATAGAGGTTCTGCTTGGAGTAGATGATTCTGTTGTCCGTTTCCATGGGAAAGAGCATGTGCAGAACTATCTACTCACCCTTATGAACATTGTGAGTATACCATCATCAACAAGAGAATGGTTAATTCTCTGCTTCTGTGTAAAAACTTTTAGCATTTCTGTCGATTCAGTTCTCTGGCACAAATTTAAATGGAAGGCACAGGTGCTTACTATTTAAGGATTCCATTTTGAAATGTTTACTGATGACAAAATATTTCACCTGTTAACCCTTGTGACAGGATGACTGAGTCAGTGAGTTTAGAAGTTGAGAACCAGTTTAGTCCAATTTGTTAAAGATAATTTAGACTAAGTTTGCGATCTGGATCAACTATATCCACTGTTTTCAAACTGGGAGGTGTCCCAGCATATCAGTGGAGGCATGGAAAATGATGATAAATTCAACTAGTAACATCAAAAGATGAATAAACAAAATAAAAAATGAAAATTAATATCTTTACAGACCATATTCCAGTTTAATAGACCATAGCTCTAGTGTGTTGCAATAATTTTAAATGTAGAGAGTTTATCCATTTACCTGTTGCGCAAGCCAAATCTCTCCGCTTGCACATGGATTTCCTTCGCTCTCGCACAAAACTATTAAATCTCCCTGCTCTCGCTCAGAGAGTAAGTGTACGCACTCAAAACGTGTCCTGTTCACTTGCAAATCTATTATAAAGCCATATAGCTTTGCCCCTGTTCATTCATACAAATAATCTGCCTTTGAAGACGTGTTATATCGAGTGATAAACTTTACTGGAGATCTCATTTTCAGCACATACTTAGAAAATAGATGGAACAAAGTCCCGACGTGTCCACGTGCGAGTTCAGCATGATATCGGGTCGATTTGTCTTCATGTGTCTATGGCAAGTATAGTTTCACATTTAGACAGAGACTAGCTCATGTGATGCGAGTTGATCACAATAATAGGCTAAAAAACATGTTCCTTAGTAACCTCATTGTCATAAGCAGGGTTCATACAGAGTCTTAAGTCTTAGTTTTCAAGGTTTGGAATATGCTTGAATTTTGAATATTTTCTTTGAAATGCTTAATTTTTCCTTAGATTATTGAAAGTTATAAAAGATCAAAAAATATTTCAAATTTGAAATAGATGTTATACAGTCTTTATGTTTGTGGTGTCTTGTGAGCACGGCGGCGCACGTGCGCCACTCCGCATCTTGCTTTGATGTCGCGCACACATGGGAGTACATGCACATCTCCACTGTGGTAGATTGCCTTCAAAGAAATTATTATTTCCACATCTCCTGCTTCCATCAACATGCCTGAGTCCCCTTTCAATGGCAACTGGCTGGAAGAGGGGACATAAAATATCTCTATGCGGAGGAGTGATCAACAGCAAGGAAATCATACTTCTAAGTGCACCAAATAAAGAAAAGATATAAATAGATTTTTGAACTTATCATCACAAAGACTTTCTAACGGTATAAGCTGAGATAAATATTTTGATAAAACATGAATTTACTTTGGAATAATTTACAATCAATATGTGGTATTTTATGGATACTTAAAAAGATATGTAGAAAGTCAACGTAGGCTACATATTAAATTAAATATATTAAATGTATGGCTGTAGACCCTTACGAAACAAAAATATATGTGAATATATTGGAAAATCTAATGTGATATATTAAATAATACATTTTCATATATGGGAATCTAGTGCTTATACTGTTGTAGCGTATTTAGGTGTTTCAATGAAAGTTCGCTAACTGGTTAGTTTAGCGGTGTTGTGTTATGCTATTAGCTTAGCTGTACTTTCTTTACAAAATGGCGTTGGCAGGTTGGTAATTTGTCCCGAAAGGGTCTCTTTAGGACTTCCCGTGAACTTTCGTCACCATAGCAACCAACACCATTGATTGGTGAGCTGGGTCAACACTAATGAAAACAGTTTCATCAATGCATATGAACGTCAGCGCGTTCCACAGTGCACAAATAAACAGTAATCAGTTGAAGTGCCCAAATTCTCACACCAATATATGTAGAGAATTTGATATGAAAAATATACATGGCACGGGTTAAAGTGTAGTGTATATTACCGTTATTTGTAAGGGAAACAGTATGTGTGAGCTAGGAATTAAATTAAAAGGTCAAATTTGTACATTACTATGTAAGGACATTTATAATGGAATCAGTGCGTTTGACAACCGTTATAATTTAGATAAATGACAAATAACTAGAGTATTTGTCTGAATAAAATTGTCCACCATCAAAATCGTAATACAACGCCACAATTCAATACAAGCTCACAATTTCTACTGTAGTAAATTAGCTTTAATAAGAGAATTATGATTAATTCTGTTATTGGTGTAATATTATTCTCATGGCTTATTAACAATAAGATTACACATATAGGTATAGCTTTAAAGCTAAATCTTTTAGAAACAGGGATGAGATTATTTATCAAAATATCTTTTAAAGAGAAATATGAATTATTAATCATAACTTGTTATAGTTAATTATGAACATTTGGATCAGTCAATGAACAGTCAACTTATCTGTTTGTCCAGCAAACACTAAGTATTGATCATCTATCAATTCTCAGAAAGGATATTTTTCGTGGCCACACAAAAATAACTGTTTCTTAGCATGTAGCTGTGATCGAATCGTAATATTGACGTTGATTTACAAGCAGACCAGATGGGATTGTTTTCCCCAGCACCAGTATAAAATGTGACACCAATTATCAGACTGATTTGAAGTTCACATTCGACGGCCAGGTGTATCAGTACAAGGCCCTAACTTTCGGCATGTTCCTGTCCCCTCGTGTCTTCACAAAGGTCACAGAGGCAGCCCAGAGGAAGCCGGCATTTGCATACTCAATTACCTCAACGACTGGCTAATCCTAGCCCACTCTTGAGAGTCACTGTGCGTTCACAGGGACCAGGTGTTCAGGCACCTCAGCCATCTATTGTACTATAATAAAAGTTTATCACTGACGTCCCTGCATGAAGTTTTTCATGAAATCATTTAATATAATTTGTAGTTCAAAAATGTTGTTTATTCGTTGGCTATGTATTTATATTTTGGTAAATCTACCAATTTTAATATGATTAACACAAATTTATATGTGCGATGAATATTATTCTTCCATGAACTCAATTAAGTGAAAACATGACTTGATTATTTTAAACTTGGACAAATCCTGTTTGATAAGCAGTTTTGCATGTTCTAAGCCTTGTTGAATGTGTGCCCCATCCTAGCTGTACAAGTGGTGAATTCCCATGGTAAATAAAAAGGTCTGCATCTAACAGTCACAATCTCCATCAGCGATGAGCATTAGCTAGAGACCAGCATAGCACCATTCCGTGTTGATGCAAACACACAAGCCACCACCGCGGCTCTTACTGCACAGAGCTGCATTTCTGTCGGCATGAAAGGAGGCAAGCCCGTCTAGCTGTATGACGGCATCCAGAACTCTGTCGCTGAGCCACATCTCCGTGAAAACAAAGACACAGCAGTCTCTAAACTCACACTCCGTAGTCTGCTGGAGTCGGATGTAGTCCAGTTTATTGTGCAGGGAGCAAACATTTGAGAGCAGGATAGACGGGAGAGCTGGCCGGCTAGGGTTTGTTTTTAGCCTAGCATGGACCCCACCCTCTTGCCATGCCTCCGCTTCCTTGCACACCGCTTACGACGTCCTCTCCCCCGGCCACTGGCATCAGGCGACACCGAGGACTAGAGCCGATGTTGTGTAGCTTCTCCTGCAGATCATCATACAGCTTGGTTGTTGCATGAATCTTATATTTGAGTTGTGTCTGGCAATGGTAAACATGAACACCGGTTGCTCCGATGTCCAATGCCGTAAAAGTGGATCTGGAGCAGCCACTGCGTGCTACCGTGCTGCCATCTTGTATGTGTATAGGCCTTTATATAAAATGATTGTAATATATAATATAAATCTGCAAAACATTTAAAATAAAATAAATAAATAAATAAATAATACAAATCTGGGGGGTTAGGGTCTTAATTGGGGCGCAGTCTTGTACATTTTGTCAGAGGGGGGCTTACTGTTTAAGATTTTGAAAGTCCCTGAACTAAATGATTGAAAGATCTGTTTATGCGATTCATTCACAAATCGCTACTTCTCTCATGAACTTTCATAAACTTGCAAAGGAGAGATAGAGCAAAAGCCAATACCTTCAGTGTATAAAGAGTAAATTCCTGTCTGTTCCTCGCACATAGCTTTTATATGACTTCAGAACACTTGTAATATAAGGCATGAGCTGTCATTAAATGGAAAAGGGTAGCCAAAATTTTATTCAAAATTTCACATTTTGAAGAAAGAAAGTCATATGCATTTGGAACAGCAATAGGGTGAGTAAATAATCACATAATTTTCATTTTTGGTTGAACTGATCCTTCAAAACTGAGAAGCCCATTATGTTGCAAGTCAATTATATTGTGTTGCATATACAGTTTTGAAATTCAACCACAAATGCTCTTTGCAATCTGTGAAGATTATTGTATCAGTCATTATGTTTCCTTAGAGCTGAAATATGGCTTTAGAGATTCAGCATATAAAATACATGTATAATTTGTACAATATATACACAGACTAGAGTGCCTGTAAGCACCTTATGTCTAAATACATTCATGGCACCATTTTGCTGATTGCATAATGTGTTATGATTTCATATGCAACCAGTAATAAGTTTTGCTAAAACGGTTTGCTAGAATTAATGTCAAAGATTTTCAAAGAAACATTTTCTTTCTTTGTTAAGTTCTTTCTTTGTGGAGTTCTTCTTGATGTGACACACAACAACCTGGAGTAAAATTTGATCGCTTAGTGGTTGCTCAGGTCATCTCAGTAATGTTTTAAGTATCAACTTTGTCTCAGATGTTTCTATTCAAATTCTTTTGGAGAAATATAAATACACACAAATAAAACACATTTTCAAATATGCAGTAGTAAGAGTATTGTTAAACATTAAATGTAGTTAGCATTGACTAAAGACTATTTTGGCAAATCTGAGCACAGTTTGATACATTGCTGCAATTTTTTTATGAAACTCTAGAGGAGACTTGTGAGTTTGCAAGTGTCGGTTTCTCAGGAGACATTTATGAGAAGCAGGAAACTTCAGCAAAACTCTCCATTCGATCTCTGGTTAATCTAATTGTTTTTTAGGAGAAACAACTCAGGTATTAAAGACATCTCACTTATACACTCACCTAAAGGATTATTAGGAACACCATACTAATACTGTGTTTGACCCCCTTTCGCCTTCAGAACTGCCTTAATTCTACGTGGCATTGATTCAACAAGGTGCTGAAAGCATTCTTTAGAAATGTTGGCCCATATTGATAGGATAGCATCTTGCAGTTGATGGAGATTTGTGGGATGCACATCCAGGGCACGAAGCTCCCGTTCCACCACATCCCAAAGATGCTCTATTGGGTTGAGATCTGGTGACTGTGAGGGCCATTTTAGTACAGTGAACTCATTGTCATGTTCAAGAAACCAATTTGAAATGATTCGAGCTTTGTGACATGGTGCATTATCCTGCTGGAAGTAGCCATCAGAGGATGGGTACATGGTGGCCATAAAGGGATGGACATGGTCAGAAACAATGCTCAGGTAGGCCGTGGCATTTAAACAATGCCCAATTGGCACTAAGGGGCCTAAAGTGTGCCAAGAAAACATCCCCCACACCATTACACCGCCACCACCAGCCTGCACAGTGGTAACAAGGCATGATGGATCAATGTTCTCATTCTGTTTACGCCAAATTCTGACTCTACCATCTGAATGTCTCAACAGAAATCGAGACTCATCAGACCAGGCAACATTTTTCCAGTCTTCAACTGTCCAATTTTGGTGAGCTCTTGCAAATTGTAGCCTATTTTCCTATTTGTAGTGGAGATGAGTGGTACCCGGTGGGGTCTTCTGCTGTTGGAGCCCATCCGCCTCAAGGTTGTGTGTGTTGTGGCTTCACAAATGCTTTGCTGCATACCTCGGTTGTAACGAGTGGTTATTTCAGGCAAAGTTGCTCTTCTATCATCTTGAATCAGTCGGCCCATTCTCCTCTGACCTCTAGCATTGTCACCATTCCCTTGTTGTCTGCCCTGGGTTTCACTTGTCATTGTTAAATGTACTACACTTCCCAGAATCCACCTGCCATCACCACTGCTATTTTGTTCATTGTTCTCACCTGTGTCTAATTCAGTCATCACTCCCTGGTTATTTAAGCCCTGCTTTTTGTTCACTCCTTGTCGTTCGTTGAATGTAGTTCAAGCCTGGTCTGTGTTCCTTGCCCTAGTTCTCTGTTTATGTTTATTTCCCCATTGAGGGTTTTTCCTTTGTTTATTTGTTTGTTCATTTAATAAAGAAGTCCTGCATTTAGATCCTCTCTCCTCGCTGCCTCATTCGTAACAGAACAAACGACCAACTATGGATCTAGCAGTCATGGGGCTGACACAGGCGGACTTGACTGTCCGGGAGTTCTCCTATTTTTTCACCAACGCGGCCAGTTGCACCGGCTGGGATGACCACACTCTGAAGGTGGCATACCGGTTTGGTGTTCCCAAACACCGGTGGTGGGAACTCCCGGAGACCGGAGACTGCACCTGGCGGGAGTACGTGGGACTCATCTTGGAGGAGTTCGCTGCTGGGGAACCACCTCTCCAGATCCCAGCTCCCGCCTCTGGGCTTTCCTCGCCAGCCACGGTGAGTGAGCCAACCCCCACGCCTGCCGTGGTCAATGAACCAGCGCTGCTAACGTCATCCGCCCAGAGGAGAAGAAAGGCCTCTGCTCTCCAGCCTCCGCTAACCACGGCCAACCAGCCAATGCCTGTAGCCTCCGATGTCAGTGAGCCAGCGCCTGTAGCCTCCGATGTCAGTGAGCCAGCGCCTGTAGCCTCCGATGTCAGTGAGCCAGCGCCTGTAGCCTCCGATGTTAGTGAGCCAGCGCCTGTAGCCTCGACCGTCCAAGAGCCAGTGCCAGTGGCCATGACCGTCCAAGAGCCAGTACCCCCCGAGCTTTCCAGAGCTCCGCCTTCCGAGCTTCCCAGAGCTCCACCTCCCGAGCTTCCCAGAGCTCCGCCTCCCGAGCTTCCCAGAGCTCCGCCTCCCGAGCTTTCCAGAGCTCCGTCTCCCGAGCTTTCCAGAGCTCCACCTTTCGAGCTTTCCAGAGCTCCGCTTCCCAAGCTTTCCAGAGCTCTGCCTCCCAAGCTTTCCAGAGCTCTGCCTTTCGAGCTTCCTAGAGCTCCGCCTTCCGAGCCTCCCAAGCTTTCCAGAGCTCCGCCTCCCGAGCTTTCCAGAGCTCCGCCTCCCAAGCTTTCCAGAGCTCCGCCCTCAGAGCCTCCTGCGGCTCTGCCCCCTGAGCCTCCCTTGGCTCCGCCTCTCAAGCCTCTCGAGCCATCCAGGTCTCCGCCTCTCGAGCCTTCCAGGGCTTCGCTTCTGGAGCATCCTACGGTGCCACCTCCCTCGGCTCCACCTCCAGAGCCTTCCAGACCTCCGCCTCTAGAGCCTTCTACAGCGCCACCTCCATCGGCTCCGCCTCTAGAGCCTCCTATGGTGCCACCTCCATCGGCTCCACTTCCAGAGCCTTCCAGGTCTCCGCCTCTAGAGCCTCCTACGGCGCCTACTTCCACGCCTCCGCCTGCAACGGCTCCACCTCCCACGGTTCGGCCTCCTGAACCTGTCCTTGCCCTGTGGCCGCCTTCCAGGCCTCCTGAACCTGTCCTTGCCCTGTGGCCAGCTCCCAGGCCTCCTGACCCTGTTCCCGTCCTGTGGCCTCCTCCCAGGCTTCCTGACCCGGTCCCTGTCCTGTGGCCTCTTCCCAGGCCCCCTCACCCAGTCCCTGTCCAGTGGCCTCCTCCCAGGTCCCCCAATCCTGTCCTTGCCCTGTGGCCAGCTCCCAGGCCTCCTGAACCTATCCTTGCCCGGTGGCCAGCTCCCAGACCACCTGAACCTGTCCTTGCCGTTTGTGCCCCCTTGGACTTCCTGTCTGCCCCCTGTGCCTCCTTGGACTGCCTGTCTGCTCCCTGTGCCTCCTTGGACTGCCTCTCTGCCCTTGGTGCCCCTTGGACTGCCTGTTTTCCCCTTGTACTCCCTTGGTCTGTCTGTGTGCCCCTTGTGCTCCTCTGGTCTGTAAGTTTGCTTCCCCCCCCCCCACTCCTTGGACGATTTTTTTTTTTCATTTATTTTTTCTCTGAGGAGCGTCTGGAAGCCATTCCTTTGAGGGGGGGCTATGTCACCATTCCCTTGTTGTCTGTCCTGGGTTTCACTTGTCATTGTTAAATGTACTACACTTCCCAGAATCCACCTGCCATCACCACTGCCATTTTGTTCATTGTTCTCACCTGTGTCTAATTCAGTCATCACTCCCTGGTTATTTAAGCCCTGCTTTTTGTTCACTCCTTGTCGTTCGTTGAATATAGTTCAAGCCTGGTCTGTGTTCCTTGCCCTAGTTCTCTGTTTATGTTTATTTCCCCATTGAGGGTTTTTCCTTTGTTTATTTGTTTGTTCATTTAATATAGAAGTCCTGCATTTAGATCCTCTCTCCTCGCTGCCTCATTCGTAACAAGCATCAACAAGGCATTTTTCCGCCCACAGGACTGCCGCATACTAGATGTACTTTGTAAACCCAAGAAATGGTTGTGCGTGAAAATCCCAGTAACTGAGCAGAGTGTGAAATACTCAGACCGGCCCGTCTGGCACCAACAACCATGCCACGCTCAAAATTGCTTAAATCACCTTTCTTTCCCATTCTGACATTCAGTTTGGAGTTCAGGAGATTGTCTTGACTAGGACCACACCCCTAAATGCATTGAAGCAACTGCCATGTGATTGGTTGATTAGATCACCAATCAACCAGATAATTGCATTAATGAGAAATTGAACAGGTGTTCCTAATAATCCTTTAGTTGAGTGTATGTTTTCGTTAGTTTTGGAAAAAACAAAACATAAGGATGGAGTACTGGTGGATGTCAATGAAACTGTTGAAGGAAAGTGCAAAGAGGTTTAAAGGACCACTTTTGGTGTTCTAAAATACCTTACTCCATTAGATGTCCCTGCTGCTCTCTTTTCCAGGCCACTGTTGTGAAGAACTTTATGATGTATAATAAACCTTGACTAGTGACTAGTCTCTTCTTCCCCAAACTGATCCACAATGCCTCACTCTTGGCCCACCAGTTCCAAATCTCCCAGTTATACCCTGGGTTATTACATAGAATGTCATAATTTTCAAACTGGAGTCCACAGACCAGGGTTCTGTCTTAATGTCACAGGGTCTGCAGAAAGTTCTTTAATTGTGAAGAAAAAAGCCTGTCAAGCGATATGATAGAGCACAACAGCGACTGCCCACTTTTCAGCAATGATAATTCAGTATACAACTACTCACTAAGTAATTGACTAAGTATATGACATATTATTAGATGTTTCTTACAAAATTTTTCAAAAGCTTCTGTTGGGATTGCAGGACTCCAAAGCTGATTAAGAGTGTGGGGAGACTTATTTGATTATACCTTTTGCAATGCTTTATCACAGTTGGTAGTTCCTATTTCTTTGGTAACAGCAACTTCTCTGATTGTTGGATCACGAAACGTTAGTGTCTTGAAAATTGTCCATGGTCAAAATTGTTCTTGGTAAACGACCTATTTAAAATACCTGAATAGTCAAATTTTACTCTGAAGGTTTGCCCAGGATACAACAAGAATACTTTTTTATTTGTAAGTATGCAAAAATGCAATTTCCCTCTGTAAACTGGACTGGTTAGAGCTCTCAGAGTCAGAGTATAATGTGTGGTCAGTCCCTGATGGATTCTGCATAAGTGCAACATTAGTGCAATTTCCACCAATACAGCCTTCCTTGATTAGGCCCCTCGCATTCTTGTTTATAGCCCAACTGCATGAAGAGGACAATTTGCTGTATCAAACAGGGCTCCTGTTTAATTGTGTCAGTCACAAGGGAAGTAGGTGGAGAATGGTGATAAGAGACTGACTGTTCTCTGCTGATTTAGAGAGTTGTCAAGGCAATCTGTGTTCAAAAGACAGTGAACAATTTATTCATTTGCATGGGTAAGTTTTTCGCTGTTCCCCACAGCAAATCACTAAGCAATACAGATCTGCTGAGGCATATTTTTTTTTCTTTGTCCTTGCACTTCAAAAGAGGTCCAAACTCATACAAATGTGTAAAATTGTAAAGTATAAAAGTAATGGGGTGTGCAGCGAAGCCATTATCTTTATTCTGATAGAACCGGATGTGGGCAGGTCTTAACCTGGAAGTGTAAATTAACTAAATTAAACATTTTTAAATGTTACTCTATTACATATGTAGTTTCTATAAATAAAATGTGCCTTATATATGCCTATTCATAATAATAATCTAATAATAATAATAAAAGTAATATAATAATAATTCTTATTCTTATTATTATATTGCAATAATTATTATTTTTAAAGGCATTTAAAAATGGCCGTTTCAGTACTTTTATTTTACCAGATGAAGCTGAATATGTAGGTTAGATTAACTGTGGAATATGTTGTTAACTGTGGATGTCCTCGAATTTATGACATTAATAGTTGCTGAAACCGAATTTTTGTTTATGTGTGTGCATGTATAACAACGTTATTCTGGAGGAACGTGGTGTCAAGCAGTTGTTAAATGCTAAGCTCACATATTTGGGACCTGGGTAGCTCAGCAAGTAAAGATGCTGACTACCACACCTGGAGTTGCAAGTTCCAATCCAGGGCGTGCTGAGTGACACTAGTCAGGCTTCCTAAGCAAACAATTGGCCCGGTTGCCAGTATGGGAAGTCACATTGGGTTAACCTCCTCGTGGTCGCAATAATGTGGTTCTCGTTCTCGGTGGGCACGTGGTGAGTTTTGCATGGATGCCGCGGAGAACAGCGTGAAGCCTCCACATATGCTAGGTCTCCGCGGTAACACGTTCAGCAAGCCACGTGATAAGATGTGTGGATTGACTGTCTCAGATGCGAAGGTAACTGAGATTTGTCCTCCGCCACCCGGATTGAGGCAAGTCACTACACCACCACAAGGACCTAGAGCACATTGGGGATTGGTCATGCCAAATTGGGGAGAAAAGGTGGAGAAAAAAAGGCACACATTTTGACATGGATATAAATGTGGTTAACTTTAAGAGATGGATGGACAAGCTCCACTGTGAAATCATCACTTCAGGTCAGGTATTTAACATCAAGCTCAGGATGTTTATAAATACCTAGGAATCATTAGGTGTGAATCGTGTAATACATTAACATGTATATGATAAATGTAAATGTATGTGATGTAGAAACTTAGTTAATGATACACTTTGACACGCTCCAGATGCGTGCAATAATCAGAGACTGCAAACGGTCTCCAATTTAAAATTACACTTGGCACATTTTCATTAATAATGTTTACACTTTAGTATTATTGGATTCACAGGCTCATATAGATTTGTTGTAATTTTGGATATTATTATCATTTTATTCCTATAATTCTGATGCATTATTTGTGACTTTCCGAATATGGTATTTGGCTTCAGGCACATCACTAAAAAGTAAGTATAAACGTAGTTTGTTTCTTTGTGATATATTGGTTTTCCAACTTTATACATGATTTAGTCGAGTGCAGATTTTATCGAAGGTGTCACCTCTGCAAGTTACAGGGTACAAATGTGCCAGTTTTATTTTAAATACATCAAACCAGTGAAAGTGCTAATAGAAGCTCTTCTAGTATACAGTATACACAGTATATAAGTACTGAATAAAAGCAGATCCGTGATTCGGGAATCACAGCCTGGCTGATATTCAATACAGCAGTATTATTGTGAGCGTGATATTGATTGTACTGTGTACAACAGTTTTATGGATATGAAGTTAATATCAAGGACGTGACATTTTAGATAAATTATGTCAGTTATTTGGTCTATTTTTGCTCTATTAAAAAAAATGCTCCTATACATGCTAAATGCATTTGTTTGTCAGGACAAATCTTAATAAATTCACTATTTATTAAGTATTACCCTTCATGTAGCTGATAAGCTGATTTCAAAACTGTCAGAGGCTCAGGTCAATGTCCAAAGCACCAAAATCAAACAAGGTCCAGAATTGACAATATGATTCTTTCCCCAGTGCAATATGACAGAGGAAAGGGACCATATGGCACAGATCTAGCATGCCTGCATGGACATAATGCTCTCACTGATTTTTAATGCTCTTTACAAGAGGAGAGAACTCTGCTCAGATTGAACGCAGATGTGCACTGAGATCACACAATCACAGTTGTCTTGCCCCTCTGCCATACAGAAGTTCAGGACAACCTGAACGCTTTCTTTACAGAATCAGATGCTGTAAACCACTTAACCGTGCTAATTGGTGTCAGTGCTGTGATAAATTGGAGTTTTATTGTAAGGTATTTGCATTAGAACTAGAATTATAGATGTAGTATGCAATTATTTCAGTTAGAACAACTCGGAGTAGTATAACATATATGTTCCCTTTCCAAAAAGCTTCACTATGATGCTGCGCTGAAGAGCGCTTTGGGAATACGTCTCAGTGTGACCAGCTGTGAATATGTGTGCAACACGTCAATGAACATTGACTGGAATTTATAGCCTCTGCCGATGTAATCATTGGATGCACCTGGCGCAGTGGCTATAAATAGATGCGTCACCGGTGCATCATCAAATTTTTCGTCTTCAGAGCCATTCTGTGCTGTGTGCTATCACAAAGCTGTTAGGAGTTAGATTCTGTTAGGCAGTATGCAGTGAACCTTTTCTCCTTTCTCTGCTTTCTATGAATATATATAAAAATAGAGAGAGAATGACTGAGAATCACTATATTAGTCCCTTCCTTTCTTTGATGACCTCCGTGACGAGCTTTCTCGTTCATGGAGAAACCCATATACTTCCCGTGTCCACGTACCCTCGACTTCTTTATACTCGACTATCGTGGGTGCTGAGACACGGGGGTATTCAATGATGCCGCCAGTCGAAGAGACGCTTGCGGGCTATCTCTAGCCGGGTTCGGCATCGTCTTTTAAAAAGCCCTCCCTCCCCACGAAGCCGTGCAGGACCACCTGCACACTAGTGGGGAAGGCGTATCAAGCGGCGGGTCAGGCTGGTGCTGCTCTGCACACCATGTCGGTGTTGCAGGCACTCCAGGCTGATCTGCCTAAGGACCTGAGTGCAGGTTCCGCGCTCGACGAGGAAGCGGTTTCTGAGTTTCGTCGAGCCACGGACCTGTCTCTACGCTCGACCAAACAGACAGCCCCTGCTATTGGCCGGTCTATGTCCGCTTTGGTCAGCACGGAAAAACACCTGTGGCTCAACCTATCAGGCATCAAGGACAAAGATAAACTTTTCTCCTTGATGCCCCAATTTCGCCTTCTGGACTTTTTGGAGATGCCATGACTACGTTTATCTCCAGGTTCCAGGAGGCAAAAAGCCATTAGGAAGCATTCGGGCAATTCTTCCCTTGCCACACTCAGGTCCTGCTAGAAGGGAGGCTCAAAAACAGAGCGTGGCGAGTCGTGCTACCCCTCGTAACTCCTCCAAAGCAAGACCTCAGGACGGTTATTTCAAAAAGGCAAAAACCCTGAGGGCCTTGCGCTCAACACAGTGGGGGTAGCTCCCCTGTCCCGCCACCTCTGTTGTTTCGGGAGGCAGAGGCTTCCAACTAAAAGTTGGGTGTACCGCTGTTTCCTGCCGTATTCCAGGACGCGGAACACCCGACATCCCCTCAACAGGCAGTGTCGAAATTAGTATCCATTTCAGAAAACCTGGCAGCGTGGAAACTCCTGCCTGGTATTTCAATGTGGGCTGTAAGAACAGTAGACAGAGACTACAGAATTAAATTCTCTCGCCATCCTCCACGCTTCAACGGCGTGGTCGCCACTTCCGTGAAACTGGAGCAGGCATGTCTACTGTGGAAAGGACTCAAAGTCTCTTGGTCTAAGGGGCCATATAACGTGTTCCCCTTCCAGAGAAAGAGTCAGGCTATTACAGCAAATACTTCCTGGTCCCCAAGAAGGGTGGGGGGTTGCGTCCGATCTTAGATCCTCGAGGCTTGAACCGCTCAGTCAGGGCGTTCAAGTTCAAGATGCTAACTATCAAGACGGTCGCGTCACAAGCCCAACATCACGTTTTGGCTGGTCACGATCGATCTCATGGATGCATATTTTCTTATAGAAATTCTACCACAGCACAGGATGTTCCTGAGGTTCGTTTTCCAGTATCGGGCTCTTCAATTTGGCCTAGCCCTATTTACCCCGCACATTCACGAAATGCACGGATACAACACTGGCTCCTTTGTGACTCCGGGGTATCCGCATTCTGAATTACATCGACGACCGGCTGATCCTTGAGCAGTTCCAAGAACTGGCAGTTCAGCACAGGGATATGATCTTAGCTCATCTGGATTCTCTGTGTTTGAGACACAACGTCAAAAGAGCATTCTCTCTCCCACCCAGGGAATTACATATCTGGGAGTTATATGGAATTTGATCACGATGCGGGCTCATTTGCCTTTGCCAAGGTTCACCAGCAAGGGTCTTGCCTGCTACTGATAGCACCACGCTGGCCATACATGGTATGGTTCTCGGAGCTATATTCTCCCCTTGACGGCTCGACTTGGGCGATTCTCAGACACAGGGGACTGTATTTCATCCCCAGCCTGAATTGTGGAACCTTCTCATGCTTGGACCCTGTTGGGTACCAACTGAGGTACACAGTGCCTTCTCCTGAGGTTACCGAGACCATTTTAATTGCTAGGGCTCCCTCCACTTGGAACGAATCTGGGTAGATTTTACAGGGCAGAAGAGGACCTCTTCACCACTACTTCTCCCCGAGTCACCAAGTCCCCCCCCTCTGGGGCTGAACACGGTGGTGCATACATGGCCCAGAATGCACCTGTATGCGTTTCCCTTTATTAAAAGTTCATATTGCAGAACCAGTTAACTGCCAGATCGCTTCAGTTCTGGACTTTCTGCAGGAAGAACCGCCAGCAGGCTTATGCCCCGCCACTCTCAGGGTCAGTGTGGCCGCCACTTCGGCTTGCCACGCCTTGATGGACGGAGTGCCCTTGCGACTGTGGCCTCCTGCTAGGACCATGACCTCTTCATAGGACTTGGCAATAGTCCTTGAGGGTCTGGTTGAGACCTCCTTTGAACCTCTTTAGTCAGCATCTGACAGAATTCTGACTCTCAAGATTGTTTTTCTTATGGTGATTATCTCTAGAGAGAATTGGGGACCTACAGGCTCTATCTGTTTTGCCAGCCTGTTTAGAGTTTTCCCCAGGAATGCCCAAAGTAATTTTGCACCCTCGTCCTGACTACCTGCCTAAGGTGCCTTTCGTGACCCTATATCAGGTCACTCTCTAAGCCTTCTGCTCCCCACTGTTTGCAACGGCGGAGCAGCAAAGGCTTCCCAGACTTTGCCCAGTCTGTGCCCTTCAGACTTATGTCCACCGCTCTAGCCAGTGGCGTAAGTCAGGGCAACATCTCCTTGCCATGGGAGCCACAAGAGCGGCCACCCCCAAGCAGACTATGTCGCCTTGGGTGAGGGATGCTACTGCTCTGACCTTCGTGGCGCGCTGTCAAGCTTCGCCAGTAGGTGTCAGGGCTCACTCTACCAGAGGGCTTGCCTCCTCTAAAGCATTGGCTAGAGGTCTCCCTCTGCAGCAAGTTTGTGATGTGGCAGGTTGGTCCTCTCCGCATACATTCATTCGATTTTTATAGTTTGGATGTTCTTGCCACTCCAGGCTCTTATGTCCTTGAGTCAACATCTCAAGCTCATGTCTGAGGCCTCTCATGCTCTTGTGAGCACACTACACAACCGTAGGGTGTCCGGACAGCTACAGTGTGGCGGCGTGGGTATTCTCGTTCCCAAAGTGCTCTTCAGTGCAGCATCATAGTGAAGCTTTTTGTAAAGGGAACGTCTTGGGTTACATATGTAACCCTTTTTCTCTGAAAAAAGCAGAACGAGATGCTGCGCTTTTCTGCCACAATGGGATGCCCCGGGACTGCTCTTCAGACGAAATATCTGATGATGCACCTGTGACGCATCTATTTATAGCTACTGCGCCAGGTGCGTCCAATGATTACATTGGCAGAGGCTATAAATTCCAGTCAGTGTTCATTGACATGTTGCATACATATTCACAGCTGGTCACAACTGAGACGTGTTCCCAAAGCGCTCTTCAGCGCAGCATCTCGTTCCGCTTTTTTCAGAGAACAAGGGTTACATATGTAACCAGAAACGTTTTATTATATTGTAACGACCTTCCCAAGGAGGACAGGGAAACTGGGGATCTGGCACAAGGTAAGTCTTTTAATGGTTCTTTATAATGTGCAACCATACACACACACACACACACACGTAAGCACAGGAACGCTGAGTTGCTGTACGTCCGTCTCCCTCTGCTCTGTGGCTGCTGGCTTTTTATCCGCTCTCCTCGCTCTACTGTAATTAGAGACAGGTGTTAGACATAATTTAGCTCAGGTGAGAGCGCCTTACCGCTTTCTCTCCCGTACGGCGCTTGACCACGCCCCGCTGCCACATACCCCCACCGCCCGACTCAGGCCGGGCGTCATCCGGCCTGCCTACCACTCCCCCATTTCTGGAGAGGAAGTCAGCGGCAGCCATCTGCACCCCGGTCTGTGGACCACCTTGAACTTAAAAGGCTGGAGGGCCAGATACCAACGGGTGATCCGGGCGCTAGTATCTTTCATGCGGTGGAGCCACTGCAGTGGGGCATGGTCCGAGCAGAGGGTGAAGGCCCGCCCCAGCAGGTAGTACCGAGGGTGAGGACCGCCCACTTGATGGCCAGACACTCCTTCTCCACGGTGCTGTACTTAGTCTCCCTTAGGGAGAGCTTCGGCTAATGTACAGCACCGGCGCCTCTCCCTCCACCAGCTGCGAGAGTACGCCCCCAGCCCTCTGTCTGAAGCGTCCGCCTGTAATAGAAAAGGGAGAGAGAAGTCAGGTGCATGCAAAAGCGGCCCCCACAGAGTGCAGCTTTAATCTGCGTGAACGCCTGTTGGCACTGCTCCGACCACTGGACCGGATCTGGAGCCCCCTTTTAGTGAGGTCAGTCAGCGGGCTGGTGACGTCCGAATAATTAGGCACTAATCTCCTGTAATAGCCAGCCAGCCCCAGGAACTGCCTCACCCCTTTTTGGTCTTAGGTCTAGGGCAAGTCGCAATCGCCGCGGTCTTATCAATTTGGGGACGCACCTGGCCATGACCCAAGTGGAACCCCAGATACCGTACCTCCACACGCTCAACCGCAAGACTTCTTAGGGTTTGCTGTGAGCCTCGCCGCCGCAGCGATCTCAGGATCGGCCCTCAGATGTTGCATGTGCCGCTGCCAATCATTGCTATAAATGATGATATCATCTAGATAAGCAGCGGCGTACGCGGTATGCGGTCTGAGGATCCGATCCATGAGTCGCTGAAACGTGGCTGGTGCCCCAAACAAACCGAAAGGAAGCGCTACTGAATTGGTGTAATCCAAACGGCGTGGTGAAGGCTGTTTTCTCGCGGGACATTGGTGTCAAGGGGATCTGCCAATAACCCTTTGTTAAATCCAGGGTCGAGTAAAATCGAAGCAGTACCTAACCGATCGAGCAGTTCATCAACACGGGCATTGGGTACGCGTCAAATTTAGACACCGCGTTGACTTTTCTGTAATCCACACAGAACCGAACAGACCCATCACTCTTAGGAACAAGAACAACCGGGCTGGACCAATCACTGTGGGATTCCTCTATTACGCCCATATCAAGCATTGCATCTAATTCTTCCCGAACGATTTTCTTTCTATGTTCGGGTAAGCGATAAGGCGCAACGCACCACCGCTGCCGGTTCGGTCTCGATGTGGTGCTGTATGAGGTTTGTACGGCCCGGAGAGGGAAAACACGTCCAAGAAACTCCTTTTGTAACTCAGAAACCTCTGTGAGCTGCCGCGTGAGAGTTGGTCTCCACAAGTGACCGGAGTGTTGAGATTGTAGTCTTTGTTTATCTCCGGTCCGAGCTCCGCCCTCTCCGAACTACCGTGGCCAACGCCACAGAGGCCGCCTCCCTCCACAATTTCAGGAGGTTGAGGTGATAGATTTGACGCGCGCCCTCTATCGGTACGTGATAACCTCATAATCGAGATCCCCACTCGCCGTGGTGACCTCAAAGGGTCCTTGCCACTTGGCGAGTAATTTAGAGCTCGATGTTGGGAGTAATACGAGTACCTTGTCTCCCGGTGCAAATTCCGTGAGCCGAGCACCCCTGTCATACAGCCGGCGCTAGCGTTCTTGAGCTTGGAGCAAATGCTCTTGTGTTAATCGCCCCAGTGTGTGGAGCTTTGCTCGAAGATCAAGAACGTATTGAATTTCATTTTTGGCATTAGAAGGTCCCTCCTCCCAATTTTCACGGATGACATCGAGGACACCGCTGGGCGCCGCCTGCACAGCAGCTCAAACGGGAGAACCCGGTGGAGGCTTGCGGACCTCTCGTACCGCAAATAACAGGGGTCTAGCCACTTATCCCAATTTCTAGCGTCATCGCGCACGAATTTACTGAATCATGTTTTTGAGCTGCTTTTATTAAACCGCTCCACTAGGCCATCTGTCTGAGGATGGTAAACGCTAGTGCTGAATCGATTTAATGCCCAAGAGCTCGTGAAGTTCGCTGAGTGTCCGTGACATAAAAGTTGTGCCTTGATCGGTGAGGATTTCTTTCGAATCCCCACCCGGAGATTATCTTGAAGAGTGCCCCTGCAACACTACGCGCGGAGATGTTGCTCAGAGGCACTGCTTCCGGATATCGCGTCGCTGCAATCCACTAGGACTAACACGGCTGATGTCCGCGTGCTGACCGCTCTAATGGCCCGACGAGGTCCATCCCAATTCTTTCGAAGGGACCTCGACAACGGTAGAGGGCTAAAGGCGCTTTTGGGGTGGCCGGTGGGTTTACCAGCTGACATTCGCGCACGCCGCACACCACCTGCGGACGCCACCGCCAATGCCCGCCAATAGAAGCGGGCTATTAGACGGAGAAGTGTTTTTCGCTCCCCTAGGTGACCGCCATAGGATTATAGTGAGCCGCCTGGAAAACCATTTCCGACGGCTCCGTGGAATCAATAATTGTGTTACTTCCTCCTTTGTTTGGGCGCCCCGCGCCACCCTGTATAAGCTGATCTTTAATAAGCTTAAAAATACGGATATGAGACGGCGACACCGGCCGGAGTTGTTGACCATCGATTACTCTCACTTGGTCAAAGGCGTGCTTAAGGGTATCATCCCGCGACTGCTCCAAGGGGAAGTCCCTCCGGGAATTCCCGAGAGGAGGAGCGCCCACCTCGCCCTCTCCCACGCCACTCGGAGCAGTCGAGGACGGCCCTGGCTCCGCCTCCCGCCAAAGCATCGCGACATCACACACCCCTTCACTCTCAAGCAGGACCCATCCGCACAAACTCCCTCCAATAACTTTCTAAAATTCGGCCAATCCGCACTCCAAAATTAGCGGATGGGTGAGGCGGGACTAACCGCTGCCTCTACACTATGTTTTTCTCCCCTGAATTTGATCGCCAGAGTCACCACGGGATATTTGTGAATATCCCCGTGTACACACCTTACCCTCACCAGTTTAGCTGAGCCCAAAGCCTCGGGTTGAACCAAGCGTTGGTGGATGGTGGTCTGGTTACAGCCGGTATCCAACAAAGCTTGGTATGTACCCCCTGGATTCTTACCGAACTGCACGCTCCAGCCCGATCGGGGCAGCCTGTGGAGCATCGGAGACCCGCACCACCGCCCCTATTTCCATCAGCGGGCACTGATCCCGAAGTGGTCCGGTCTCCGCACCTCCAGCAGACCGCCCAGACGCTGCGGCCGCACCCGTGCTGGCGGGCCTCCACCTGAGGAGGAGAGCGGCTGAAGGATGGAGAAGGGCTTGGTGGGCGCTCCCAAGACCGGGAGCTGGGCGCTGAACGCTCCACGCCTCGCGGGGGCAGGAACGGACCCTGGGGAGAGAGCAGAGCGAGAGGGAAGAGGGGAGGGAAAAAACAGGGAAGACACAGGAAAGGGGAGACAGACAGAGAGGGCTCATCCGCCTCGAATCGCCGCCATGTGGTCCTCCGCTGAAGTCGGATCGGCTTCCTCCAGCGATGCCGGGCGGTGGCACTGGACCCACTCGGCCGCCTTCTGGGGCAAACGCTGAACAAACTGCTCCAGTACCACCTGGTCGATTAGTTCCTCGACGCCGTGTCCTCGAGAGCAGCCACCTCCGACAAGCATCACGGAGCTGCTGGGCTGAATGCAAACGGGCGGTCGGACTTATCAAGCTTCAAGGCCCGGAAGAGCTGGCGACTTTCTTCCGGCTTCGACCAACCCGCTGCAAGATGGCCTTCCTCAGATCGGGATAAACCAGGAGGCTTGTTGCCGGCAGTTGTTGCGCCATGAGCTGTGCTTCCCGGACAAGAGAGGGACTAGCCGGGCTGCCCACTGGTCTTGGGGCCACCCCCAAACCTCCGCCGCTCGCTCGAACAGGTCGATGAATGCTTCTGGGTCATCTGCCGCCCCATCTTCTGTAACGCTGGTGGGGGCAATGTGGCGCTGGTGTCCGTGGTCGCGGCTGCGGCTGGAGCGGCCTCCTGGCTGAGGAGGCTCCGGATGGCGTGCCGGTCCTCTGCTTGAGCCCGCATGATCTCGAAGAACCGACGATCCTGGTCTTGCCGGAGCTCAAGCAGGGATTGTTGGTGGCTCTGATGGAGTGTAGCGAGGGACTGGAGGACTTCCGCCAGCTGGGAGGACTCTATGGGGCTGACTCTGTTCCATCATCAATTTTTCCCGGTTTCGGCACCAGTGTAACGACCTTCCCAAGGAGGACAGGGAAACTGGGGATCTGGCACAAGGTAAGTCTTTTAATGGTTCTTTATAATGTGCAACCATACACACACACACACACACACACGTAAGCACAGGAACGCTGAGTTGCTGTACGTCCGTCTCCCTCTGCTCTGTGGCTGCTGGCTTTTTATCCGCTCTCCTCGCTCTACTGTAATTAGAGACAGGTGTTAGACATAATTTAGCTCAGGTGAGAGCGCCTTACCGCTTTTCTCTCCCGTACGAGCTTGACCACGCCCAGCTGCCACATATATATATATATATATATATATATATATATATATATATATATATATATATATATATATGCAGACAAAAGTTTGGAATAATGTACAGATTTTGCTGTTTCGGAAGGAAATTGGTACTTTAATTCACCAAAGTGGCATTCAACTGATCACAAAGTATAGTCAGGACATTACTGATGTAAAAAACAGCACCATCACTATTTAAAAAATGTAATTTTTGCTCAATTCTAGACAGGCAACATTTCCAGCAGCATCACTCTAACACCTTATCCTTGAGTAATCATGCTAAATTGCTAATTTGGTACTAGAAAATCACTCGCCATTATATCAAACACAATTGAAAGCTATTTGGTTCATTAAATTAAGCTTAACATTATCTTTGTGTTTGTTTCTGAATTGCCACAGTATGCAGTAGACTGGCATGTCTTAAGGTCAATATTATGTCAAAAATGACAAAAAAGAAACCGCTTAGTTTGAGAAATAGACACCTTACATGTCCTCAGCTGACATCTTCATTGAATTCAACCCACTCAACACCAGTTTCATGTACAACAGTATAGAGAAGATTCATTGGTGCAGGCCTTATAGGAAGAATTCCAATTTTATAACAAAAAAAAAAAAAGGTTAGGGGTGGGCAATGAAACACAGACATTGGACAACAGATCATTGGAAAAAGAGTGTTATGGATCTTGAACCCATTAAGCTTTTGTTGGGATCAGCTAGACTGTAAGGTGCATGAGAAGTGCCAGACAAGACAGCCTCATCTATGGTAAGTGCTAAAGTAAACGTGGGGTGAAATGTCACCTGAGTATCTGGAGAAAGTACCAATTAAAAGTGTAAGTACCAATTTCTTTCCATATGAGCAAAATCTGTACATCATTCCAAACTTTTGGCTGCCAGTGTATACATGACATGGTATGGGCTTGGTCTTGGCGTATTATATCTGCTCTACGCATGCTGCTGATGCTGCTGCAACTTGATATGAGTAAATATGCACTGCTGTTGAAGAAAGAGAAGCATTCTGCTTCTATTGAACAAACATAAAATCCCATTTCCATAGAACAGATCTAGACAGGTGATGCTGGGGTGGTGGAGGGAGAAACGATGCATGTTACCATGCTGCTGCAGCCGTGCTGCTATCATGCATAGGCTGTTTATATATAATCTGATGAGGAAAATTGATTCAGATTCTGATTGTTTAAAGTAGCAAGGTGTGCCAGGGTGATGTCTAGGTTACGTAAACGTAACCCTGGATGCACGTGTTATCGCATTGGGGACAGATTTGCGGATTCGCATTATTGCACTAGTCTATGCAGTCTTGTTCCCTCTCAGGGAACCAGAGTTACATTTATGTAACCAAGGCATTCCCTTTCGAGGAAACTCGAGCTGCATAATCGCATTGATGAACGATTAACATTCATGCCATGTGAAGAGAAGCTTCCAACTGTCTATTCCTGTGTGGCAAACATTTAGCCGCACAAGCGAGCTAAAGTGTGAGTTTACTCATATTCCAAAAGAGAGAACCTGGGAAGCACAAGTCAAACTCTCATCACTCTCAACTCTCAAAAAAGTTATGTCGAGAGAACCACCCTGCCACCATACAAATGTCCTCAAATGACGAACCTCTTGCCAAAGCCATGAGGATGCAATGCTCCTCATAGAATTAGTTTGAATACCCAAAGGCAAAGGTAAACTGTGCACTTCGTAAGCACTCTAAATTGCATCAACAATCCAAGGGAACACCAAAATGGAATGACAGCAAAAGCTGTGATCATGAGCCCCATAAGCCTGTGAAATGTTCTTGCAGGGAGAACATGTCCCACTTTCAATTTTCAATTCAATTCAATGTATTTTTGTATAGCACATTTAAAAACAACTAGAAACAGTTAAGAGATTAAGAATGATGGAAACATCACCACACATGACATACATATAAGCAATATAAATTAACAGGAAAGACAGTATATTAAAAAGGACAGTGTATATTCATATAACTCCCGTTTAAGGTACCCTAGATTCAAAAGCAATAGAAAAGAGATAAGTTTTCATTTGAGACTTGAAGACCTTAACAGGTGGGGCCAACTACCTTAAAAACTCGGTCCCCTTAGGTTTTTGCTTGGACCGAGGGACAGTCAAGAGCATTTCGTTTGACAATCTCAGTATCCTAGAAGATTTGTGGTGGCTTAGGAGATCACTAATATACTGAGGAGACAGATTGTGTAGTGCTATAAAAAACAGAGTTTTTAACTGTAGTGCTTAAAATCAATTCTGTAGCGCACCGGAAGCCAGTGAAGAGAGGATAGCACAGGAGTAATATACTAGTGCCAGTCAGTAGCTGCAGTATTCTGCATGAGTTGCAGAGAGGAAAGTTGCCCTGACAGACCCCTGCGTAGAGACAGTTACAATAGTCTAGTCTTGAGGTAATAAAAGCATGAACAATGGTCTCTAAATGTTTAAAACTAAGCAAGTGGTTTTGCCTAGAAATCATTCTGAGCTGGTAAAAGCTGTTTTTAAAAACAGAATTTATCTGATTCTCAAAGCTAGGTGCCGAATCAATTATGATACTGAGATTTTTCACCTTATCTTTCAGTTACTGAATACTGAATAAGAATCTCTGACTTGTTTTAATTTAGCTGGAAATTACTAGACAACCATTTTTTAACCTCTTCCAGACAAACCATCAGGGACTCATTCCCAATTTTCAGCTGTGTTGTCTGCATAAATATGATAAGAAATGGCATGTCGGTGGCAAATAGATCCTAGAGGTCATATGTATAATGAAAACAGAATTGGCCCCAGGACAGAGCCTTGAGAGAGGTCATATTTCAGGGTAAAAGAGGAGGATGAATAGTTTCCAATGCTCACAGAAAATGACCGATCATGAAGATATGAATCAAACCACTTCAGCGCAGTCCTTCATATGCCAATATCACACTCCACATTGAATCACGTGATCAACAGTGTCGAATGCTGCACTGAGGTCTAACATAATTAACACTACAGCCATCTAAGATTCAACAGCTACTAATAAATCATTTGTAACTTTTAACAGGGCAGTCTCTGTAATGTGACCGGCTTTAAATCCAGACTGGAATATGTCTAGGATGTCATTTTCTGAAAAAAAAAAGGGGTGATTTGATTTAAAACAACCTTCTGTAACACGTTTGATAAAAATGGTAATTTTGAGATTGGACGAAAATTTTCCAGCACTGTGGGGTCAAGACCTGTTTTTTTTTATTAAAGGATGAACCTCTGCTTGTTTAAAACAGGACAGGACAATACCATTAATAAAATAGCTGTTTACAATATTATAGGGCCTATAATATCAAACAGGTCTTTCACAAATCGAGCAGGGATAGGATCCAAAGGACTGCATATCAGTTTCATATGTTTAATTATGTCTGCTAATGTTGGAAGAGAGACAGGATCAAAACAGTTGAATATCCAAGAACTTGAGATGGGAGACGATAATTCAATATTAGAGAAAGTAATGTGTGATCTGATAAGATCAATCGTATTTACCAAAACAAGTGAAAAAGTCTTCACAGGCATTTGGAGTTGAATGTAAGGGTGTGATAGCCGGTTTAGCACCTTGTTTATGGTGCTAAACAGGACTTTTGGGTAGTGAGCATTTAAATTTAAGTCTGAGAAGTATTTTGTTCTTGCCGCTTTGGCCACACACTGATAATTATTAAGTGAGTCTCTTAACATTTCATAAGAAATATGAAGCTTGTCTCTCTTCCAGCTTTCCTACAGATCTGCCTAAGAGCACCTGTCTCATTATTGAACCATGGTTGAGGTTGAGATTTGTGACATTTATTTCTAAGTGGGGCACCAACATACATAATGTCCAGGCATGTTGAATTAAACAGTACAGTCAACTCCTCTGTATGCTGAGAGGGCTCTGTGGTCTCAATACTAGTAGAAACTGAACATACAGCATAAGCCTCTACATAAATGTGTTGCTGTAGACTACAGATCGAAATTGACAGTCAACCAATCGACTCTTAGATGTAAAAGAAGAAAGTTTGACATGAAAAAAGGCAGGTTTATGGTCAGACAGATAACTGTCCTCTATGACCACATTATTGATGGATAAATCTATGGATAAATCCAGGTCAAGTGCGTGACCATGCATATGAGTAGCATCACAAACTGAACCGAGTCAAATTAAAGGAGTCCATAAGTTCAGAGATCTGCCTTGTCAGTGGTTTAGACGGACAACACACATGGATATTGAAGTCCCCAATGATTAGGAGATTGTCAGTGCTGGGAACAATGAAATAAATAAAATCCAAAATGTCTTTATTAAATTCCTTGTCATATTTGGGTGGGCGGCAGATCAAAGCACAATACACTATGTGAGTCAGATCCAGTTTAAGCAGTTGTAGCTCAAAACATGAATATTTTTCCACTGGGAGTACACTGCATTTAAAACAGTCTTTAAGAATTGTGGCTACATCCCCACCCCGACCAGTGGTTTTAGGGGTATTAAACGTGTTTAGTCCCTAGGCAATAGTTCAGAAAGGAGGTAGGTATCAGCGGGATTGAGCCATGTCTAAGGTAAAAACAGAAAATCCAGTTCATGTGATGCAATAAAAGCATGCAGTAGAAATGTTTTATTTGCTACTGATTTCATATTCATAAGTGCAGCTTTAACTGTGGTAGAGTCTGAAGGCTGTGTTTGTGTTGGTGCTGAGAACTCAGGTTCCTTTAGATAATGATAATCCAATCGTCTGTGTGCTTTTTTTCGGAAAATTACAAAATACTGGTGCAGGCTGAACAAGGTGTACAGGTAAAATCCATGTTCGCTGAAGCAAAGAGTAGATGCCCCAGTCAGAGCTGATGGAGTGTGAATTTCTCACCTCCCTCACCTCCACGCTTTCCTCGTCTTTTATGCCACTTCTTTTTAAAACAGGAGCGGCAGTACAGACGACGTAATTCCACAGGTAAAAACGTAAGTAGTTTATAGTGGGTGAAATGTTGATCACCAGTAGTATGGCGATGCATAAAGTTAATGGCGGTTTGAAAGTCCAAGAGTGTTTGGCGATCATATGCCAAACACTGATGAAACAGTTTGAGTCAACAAGCAAATGATTAACATAAAAACACAGATGATAACTGACACACATAGAGCACGATGGCTTGCCTTGCAACATGCTGGCTCCAATCCTTTTTTTTAACATTGCTAAACACCGGCGGAATGACAGATCGTGAGCTGGAGACAGGCGCGCCTGCATTGTCTGCGAATCTAGCTCCACCCCTAGAAACAGAGTCTGTTGCCTTGGCAACAGAACACTCTTGTCTAGGTTTACACACAGCCCTAAATTGCTCAAATGGCTGAGAATGATATCTTGATGTTGGGCAGCCAGAGTCTCAGAGTGGGCTAGCGGATACCCTGAAGCCTCAACGCATCAAAGCCACATCCATGCAATTTGTGAAAGTGTGTGATGCTAGTGCAAGTTGAATGCAATATTGATACACTTTGCTTCCGAAAGTGAATCTGAGAAAGCAAATGTGCTTTGGTACAATCTGAATATGGAAATCCTTCAAATCTATTGTCACAGACCAGTCCCCCGGCTACACTTGTGGCATTATTTGTTTCTGCGTCAGCATTCTGAATTGAAATTTCATTAGTTTGGAATTCAAGTGTCTCAAATCCAGAAAGGGATGCAAGCCACCGTCTTTTTTCAGGACCAGAAAATAATGGCTGTAAAAACAGCACTCTCTCTGAGAAGGGGGAATGTCCTCTATTGCCCCTTTTTCTGAGAGTGTGTAAATTTCCTTACTCATAAATGGGGTTTCTTGAACAGAAACTTCTGTCGGAACAACCCCGTTGAACACCGGCAGAGTTCACCTGAAATTAATTACATAACCATGCTTTATCATTCGAAGTACCTAGTTCAAAATGCCCTTCAACTGCTGCCAAGCTGACAGATGGGCAGACAGAGCGATTAATGCATGGATTTTGCCTGCAGCACGACCTGTAACCACTAGATGGCACATTTGGCCTATTTTTGGTGACTGCCCCTGAACCAGCGGTACAGTGGAGGGAAACCTTCGATCCTTTAATACTGAGGCTGGTTTAGGGGAATTTGATAATGTTTTTAAAAGATGAGTGCCCTGAGATGCCTTTGCAGCAGGGACACTGACAGAATAAACCTTTTCCCTGGTATTTGAATGGGGAAAAAGGTATGAACATTGGGGGAAATGTTTATTTGGGAAAACTGGTTTGCCACAACAGCCCCAGCATTCTTTATGGGGGGGAAAACATGTTGTGCTTATGCTCACCTTGTGTCTTTGTGTAAACTTGTGCTTTGATGAACATCAAATCTTGTTACGCATATGTCGAGACTCTTGGTCATAGAGACAAAGGCTGAATTCAGGAAGCAACTGCGGGGGAAAACGTAACCATATTCTGGTTGTCGGACGTTCGAGGCGCGTACAACGGCGAACTCATTCTGATACTGACCGAAGGGGAAATAGGAGAAAAACTTATATATTTAAACAGTCCAATTTCGTTCACTGAATGGGGGCTCATCCTTCGTTACACAGCAATCCTGTAGGCTCGTGTGTAGACCTATTTTTATTGTACATTGAGTTATATTACGCATGCCCCAAGACCCTTAGTCATGGAGACAGAGGCAACACTCAAGCTAAAAATATTCATTGCTTATTCACCAGTGTAATATACGGAGGATCTGGGCTAAATTAGTGTACCGAAAAAAATGGGTTAGACACTAAACAGGTCACAGCATTTAATGGGGGAACAATGTTTAGTACCAGGATAGCGCGTAACAACCACACGGAACAAAAGCATTACCTTGACCAACTCATTCCCCAGCATGAGCCGTGGGGGGAACACAAGGGAAATTCTAAATGGAGCCGATATTAGTTCAAAATCATTCCTTTATGCTATGTGCTTGGTTGTACTGAAAAACCAGAACCCCTGCATGGTCCATGAATGGGTGAAAGATAAAGCAATTTAAAATAACTTATATCTCCTGATAGAATCCCAAAATAATAATGGCACTGACGAAGCACTCGCACAGTGTTATCACCCTATTATCATAGATCCTGCCCTAAGTGATCTGCACACAGTCCGCCATTCTTTTTCCATGCTGAAGACGCAGTGGACAAGTTTTGTAAAAATCTTTGTATGTTTGTGCAAATAATTAACACATCACTGCTTTGTGAATGAGTGTCAATATAAAGCAGAATTTTCAATTTTTTTATTCTCAAGCATGGATCAGTACCAACTGTTCGTGTTCCAGCTTTATATCATAAAGATGTTAGTATCGCACTTTATATTTTGTGAATGTTTGCAAATCGCCTTTCCGAATGTGCTTGTTAGCTGATTCCACAGCTAATGCAGCTAAAGTTACCATTGTCTCTGATTGTATTCACGAAAACGCTTACTGTCAGGTACCATTGTCTCTGATTGTATTCACGGAGACCAGATATACATATATATATTCATACATATATAATAATAATAATAACTTTTATTTATAGGTGCCTTTCAAGACTCTCAAGGACACCTTACAGACATAATCAAGTTTACAATAAGAAAAGACAAAAACCTAAAATCACATATAAAAATTTGCATTATCATAGGAATATATACAGTCATAAATAAGAGTTATTTGTAGAAACCTAATTTAAAAAGGTGGGTTTTGAGGAGGGACTTGAAAGTGGAAAGACGATCACAATTATGGATATCTGGCGGTAAAGAGTTCCAGAGTTGTGGAGCAGCACTGCTAAATGATCTGGTCCCCATAGAAGTCAGACGAACAGAAGATATCACAAGAGAGAGAGAGGAACAGGATCTAAGAGTGCAGGTAGGAGAATATATATGAATAAGATCTAGAAGATAGGAAGGTGCTAGGCTATGAAGAGCCTTGAAGGTCAATAACAGAATCTTGTAATCAATACGAAGTTTAACAGGGAGCCAGTGAAGTTGTTGAAGAATAGGAGTTATATGGGCACAGTTAGAAGTTTTTGAAATAATCTGTGCAGCCGAGTTTTGTACCAGCTGTAATTTATACTGAAGTTTTTGTGGTAGACCAAATAAAAAGGAATTACAATAATCCAAGCGGGACGTGACCAAAGCATGTACGAGAGTGGCAGTGCTTTGAATTGAGAGGGAGGGGCGAAGATGATATATGTTGCACAAGTGGAAATAAGCAGACCGGGTAATATTATTTACATGTGCTTCAAAAGAAAGAGTGCTATCCAGAACCCAGTGAATGTATGTCCATTCCATGTCACCCATGACACCCAGACTCTTAACTTTCAAACAAGGAAGTACAGTGGAATTGTCAATGGACAAAGCAAAACTTTTTGATTTGGCAAGATTCGACATAGTACCTACAAGAAGAACCTCAGTTTTATTACTATTGAGTTTGAGAGAGTTACAAGAAAACCATGATTGTATTTCAAGTAAACAGTTATGAAGGGAAGACGGTGGGAGAGAAGAATTTGGTTGGGTGGAAATATAGAGCTGGGTCTTATCAGCATAGCAGTGAAAGTGGATTCCAAATTTCCTAAAAATATTGCCAAGAGGTAGAAAATATATTATAAATAATAAAGGTCCCAAGACAGATCCCTGTGGAACACCAGTAGTGACTGGAGAGCACTGTGAACAAATTGTTTTCAATTTAACCAACTGAGTGCGACCAGAGAGATAAGATTTAAACCAAGCAAGAGACGTGCCGCTAATACCAATGGATGCTAATCTCTCTAAAATTATGTTTTGTGAGATAGTGTCAAAGGCTGCACTTTAATCAAGAAGAATGAGTATTGACAGAAGTCCTGCAACAGCTGAGATTTACAGATCATTAATGATTTTGAACATAGCAGTTTCAGTGCTGTTATGTGAGCGGAAACCTAACTGGAACTGTTCATAAAGGTTATTAGTTAGAAGATGTGTGTGGACCTGAGAAGCAACTATCCTTTCTAAAAAAATTTGAAAGAAATGGTAATTGGAGATAGGTTGGTAATTTTCAAGTATTTTATGGGTCTGAACCAGTTTCTTCAGTATAGGACTGATCACAGCAGTTTTAAAAGATGATGGGACACACCCAGAAATAAGAGATGCGTGAATAATTGTAGTTATAATGGGGAGCCGGGAAGGTAAACAAGCTTTAACCAAATATGTGGGGAGAGGATCTAGCTGAGAAATAGATGATTTAGAATAACAAATAAAATTGGATATTTCGATATCTGTCGGGAGATCAAAACTCATAAGAGTAATTTGGGGAGGTTCATGAGAAATTGGGTAAACTGAACTACAAGCTACATTACTCATGGCATTCAATTGCTGGTGAATGCTAGAGATTTTATCCTTAAAAAAGGTAAAAAAAGTGTTACAATAAGCTGTAGATTGCATGTGAGCTGGAAGAGTATCAGGGGACCGAAAAAAGTTATTTACAGTAGAGAAGAGAGATCTAGTATTGCCCTTAGCAGACCTGATTAGATTATTATAATGGTCAGATTTTGCATTAAGAATAGATTCCTTATATAATAACATATGGTCATCATATGGAAAATTAATCGGAGAGCAGCGGCAGTTAAAACGCGCCAGTGTTCACTCAGCGATTTGGTTTATTATTATTATGGCTGAACTCCGGTATTTACGCTGTCAGTCATATTTGTTCTGATTTGTTGTTTCTGTAGTATCGAAGCACGAGCTGTAAAGGCACAGCCCTCTTCCGGAAAGGGGGTGGGGAGCAGCAGCTCATTTGAATTTAAAGAGACACAGAAAATCAGCGTGTTTTTGATTCCACCCAAAAAGAGGCATTTATAGCATGGTATAATAAATGATCCGTGGGGTATTTTGAGCTGAAATTTCACAGACATATTCTGGGGACACCTGAGACTTATATTACATCTTGTAATAAGGGGCATAATAGGTCTCCTTTAAAACTTGAAAACAGGCTTCGCCATCATACCAGTAGAAATAGAGGAAATATCTTATAATAATAAAAAATACCTTACATGGAAGGCCTTCGAATATTTTCTCTGGCAGTGGGGGCCTTGATGTCAAAGGGTGGAGAACCACTGATCAAAATACATTCAGGTAAATTTTCAAACAGATTTATGGTATTCAGTGGGCATGCATTTATACATCAATTACGTTGCAACAACTGAGATGGCCATTATGCTATAAAATATAAAATCAAATATGCTTATATGACAAGTTTAAAGCTGCTCTGATGCTGCCATGATTTATGCAAAACCATTCAACAACGTATTGTGAGACGATTGTGGAAGGCTACCCAAAACATTTGAACCAAGTAAATGCTACCAAATACTAACAAAATGTATGTAAACTTCTGACCCACTGGGAATGTGATGATAGAAATAAAAGCAGAAATAAATAATTCTCTCTACTATTATTCTGACATTTCACATTCTTACAGTTTTTTACGATTGCTTACACACTAAAATGTAACTTTTCCCACAATTAGCAAAACCTTACACTCAAGGAGCAAAACACAAGGCTAGAACTTTAAGCACATTGTCAGCTTCACACTATTTGCACAGGAATATCATATAGCTCATCTTGTTTCTCTGGATTTGAGACCCAACGACAAGAAAAGCGTTCTCTCTCCAACTCAGAAAACTACGTATCTGGGGATCGTATGGAATTCGATCATGATTTAGGCACAATTGTCTCCCACTTGAATCGAGACCATTCAGAATACCCTGAGCAAAGTCAGGCTTGGCCAAGATTGCACTGTTCTTCAGTATCAACGAATACTAAGTCTCATGGCATCTGCGTCCTCAAGTGATTCCTTTGGGCCTTCTGCACATGAGACCGTTTCAGTTGTGGCTCAAAGCCAGGGGATTTCATCCAAGGGTCAGTCCCCTAATGCAGATAAGGGTTACGCACCACAATCTACGTACCCTCTCTATGTGGTTTAGACCCCGCTTCCTCACCTTGGGTCACATTCTAGGTGTGTCTTGCTGTCGCAAGTTGCTAACGACAGACGCCTCCCTGTCGGGCTGGGTAGCGGTCTTAAGTGGTCGTCCAGCTCAAGGGGAATAGGAGGGTCATCAGCTCGATTGGCACATCAACTGTCTCCAGTTGTTGGCTGTATTTCTGGCCCTGAAGTACTTCCTCCAGTATCTGAGAGGCCGCCATGTCCTGGTGCGGGTGGACAACACAGCGGCAGTCTCTTGCATAAACCATCAAGGAGGTCTACGGTTACGCCAGCTAAACAGACTGGCACAGCAGATTCTCCTTTGCGCCCAGGGCAAGCTCCTGTCAATCAGAGCAGTTTATATCCCTGAATGTGGGAGCGGATTTACTGTCCAGACAGAAAATACAGACGGGGAGTGGAAACTCAACCCCAAGGTAGTGAGACAAATCAGGTTGAGATTTTACAGAGCAGAAGTGGACCTCTTCGCCTCCCAGCAGACAGCACAATGTCCCCTCTATTTCTCTCTGAGTCACCCAGCCCCCCTGGGTCAGGACGCAATGGCGGATACATGGCCCAAAATGTGCCTGTGTGCGCTCCTGGGAGTTCTGGTCAGAGTTTGCCTGCAAAGGTTCTGCCTCTTACTGATAGCGCCGCGTTGGCTGAACAGGGTATGGTTCTTGGCGATAATGTCTCTCCTCGACGGCTCGCCTTGGGCGATTCCGGAGAGGAGGGACCTTTTGTCTCAGGCGCAGGGGACAATAATTCATCCCCGGCCCGAGCTCTGGAAGGGTACCAACTGAGTGACACTGGGCTTTCACCTGAAGTTATCAAGACCATTCTGAATGCTAGGGCTCCTTCTACTAGAAGAAGTTATGACAATAAATGGGGTGTTTTTGAAAGATGGTGCACAGCACATAATACAGATCCAGTTAACTGCCAGATTGCTTCAGTTGTGGACTTTCTGCAAGGTTTATATGGTCGCTCTTTTGGCTTGCCACGCCCTGATTGACGGGATGACATTGGGGAAACATCCTCTGCTCGCTCGCTTCGTTCATGGGGCCATGCGATTGAGACCTCCTGTTAGGACCAGGAACCCTTCATGGGACTTAGCGATTGTCCTTGTGGGTCTGGTTGAGACCCCCTTTGAACCTCTTAAATCAGCGTCTGATAAGCTTCTGGCTCTCAAGATGTTTTTTCTTATGGCGATTACTTCTTTAAAAAGAATTGGGGATTTTCAGGCTCTGTCTGTCTTGCCATCCTGCTTAGATTTTGCCCCAGGAATGGCTAAAGCAATATTTTATCCTCATCCTGACTACCTACCTAAGGTTCCTTTCTCTGCAGTACATCCGTTCACTCTTGCCGTTTAAAACGCCGGATCAGGAGAAATTTCATAGACTGTGTCCAATCCGTGCCCTTCAGACTTATGTCCACCGCACTAGCCAGTGGCGTAAGTCAGGGCAACTATTAATTTGCTATGGGGGCCGTAACAGTGGGGCAGCCGGCACTAAACAAACAATGTCACATTGGGTGAGGGATGCTATTGCCCTGGCCTATGAGGTGCGCGGTCAAGCTTCGCCAGTAGGTATCAGGGCTCATTCTACCAGGGGGGTCGCTTCCTCTAAAGCTTTGTCAGGAGGTGTCCCTCTGCAGCATGTTTGCGTGGGTATTCTCATTCCCAAAGCGCTAAATCAGCGCAGAATCAAAGTGTAGCTTTTGATAGGGAACGTCTCGGGTTACTTAACTGTAACCCTTGTTCCCTGAAAAAGCAGAACGAGATGCTGCGCTTCATTGCCACACTGAGACTGCACCTGTGGCGCATCTATTTATAGTCACTGGTACCGGTGCATCCTGATGATATCACCAGCAGAGGCTATAAATTCCACACATATTCACAGCTCATCACTCCTAAAAGACTTACGCAAAGCGCTAAATCAGCGCAGCATCTTGTTCTAATTTTTCAGGGAACTAGGGTTACAGTTAAGTAAACCGAGATGATTCTTCTCATGGACACACATGGTTCTGCTGAATAAAGAAATCAAATCAAACCACTTTATTGTCACTCAACCATATACACATGTGCAAAAGTGGGTGAAAGTCTTGGGTGCATTTCCAAGCAACATAGCAGTCAATACAGTGATGAGACATGTATCAATCTACAATAAACATCTAATTTACTCATAACAAAATATACAACTAATAATATACAAATACAGTATACAATATACACAATATAAAATACCCCCCCCCCCACCCCCACCCCCACCCCTAATGATGAGAGAATGTTAATTTTAGGGTGATTAACCTTTTAAATTACATGACTCTAGTTGACTCTAGTTAAATGTTAGTCGGGTACATATGCTATTACATATGGCCAGTTCTTGAAAAAAGGTCCAGAATCGATTAAACAGTGGTAACATTTTGAATGTAGGTATTTGGTACAGCACTTCACCTGCATTTAAGCAGCAAAACTGTGCCTCCAAAACTCAGTGCTTCTCCTTTCAACCTCACATAGCTGCCTCTTAGCTAGGAGGGGAAGGAAAAACATCTGAACCTGTAAAAGGCCTCTGTATGACCAGCTCAACACTAGGGCCTTTTCATTTGCCAACCTTTCATAGCCTTTTCCTTGCCAACCGTAGCCCAAGTCATGCCTCAAAAGCCTTATATGCTTCAGAGAGCTGCCCTTACAAGCTTGAGATCTCATTTCCTCTTCCTTTCTTTATTTCTGTGTTCTTGTAGCGAAATCTTTGCTCTATTTTGCTCATTGTCAATCACAGTGAAGGTGCAGAAAGTTTTCTGCAGTCCTCAGTGTTGATCTAATCAGTAGCTGTCATAGATGTCTAGATGGAGGATGATGCAACTTATTTCCTTGCCTGTTATCCTGGTCCCGATTTGTGGCAGAATCAATGTTTTGTTCTTCTATTTGATTGAGTTAATGGGATATTAATTTATTGTTCCAACTTTTATGATTACAGGTGAATGAGATCTACCATGATGAGTCATTAGGTGTGCACATTAACGTGGTCCTCGTAAGGATGATCATGCTCGGCTATGCTAAGGTAAGGACTATTGAATAATGAATATCGCTATCATTACAACATTCCAAGTCCTCTCTAAGTCTTAAAGGGGCCATCATAATTTTATATAAGGTATATTGCGCCACGTTTAACCAAATACACTCATAATAAAATAAATATTTTGCCCTCTTTCCGATTGTTTGAAGGCCCATTACATTTTATACATGCTGTGCCTTTTAGAGTTGCTAAATACCTTCACCTTATATGAAATGAGTAACAACACGAATGCTGCCTTCCACCAGAAATTATAGTTGTAAATACGAGTTTCCTACTATGAAGTTACACAAGAATACCCCCTCAAGTCATAATTATGACTGGCAAACTCTGAGATAATTTTGATTTCCGAGTTGTGAGGAGACGAAAACATTAACAAGGAAGAGGAGAGTACCGTTTCTGTAGTAAATTATAGGTTTTATTGATTCTTCCAAGTGCAGCTACCTTGTTATTGCTTGCTGTTTCTATCATATTTACGTAAATAAGTAACTGGTGCTTTCTATGCACTTTTTACCCAGATAATAAATTAAGGTGTCAAAATAAATGTTCCCCAAGAAAAATGCAAGAATGAACTTGCCATCGTTCATGTTTAACGTCAACAAAGCACTTGCATCTTTAGGAGAGGGAAGTAGGACAATTCCTAGAGCACATAAAGGCAGAATTGGGTTGAGGGTTTGTGTTTGGTCCAATATACACTACTTGTCTCTGGCCCATCCTTTAATTACTTCCTCTTTGCGAAACCTTCCTCATATTTTGACAGGATCACAAAATAAAACACACTAACTAAAAGTGAGCAGCACAGAATAAGTAAGTAGCTGTTCACACAGGACGTGCTCTTGTGTTAAAAAAAGCTTGATAATGTGTAACAGAATGTAGGGGTTGTGTAGATTCATAAGTATTTTTTACTTGACACACCATCTTAAAAATGTTAGTGTCATGGCACGACACTGACAAATAATGAGATGCAACGCAATGGATAAAACATTAATGTGATGCATTTTTTCATAGGCTGATAATTGAAAGATTGTGCAAATGGAGTGTATTGGAAGACCACTTTCCGAGTGAACAGCCTTAGGACAGTTTGACAATATTGATGGTAAAACCAATTGCTGTGGACCTATATGCCAGTGATAGGCTTATGTTCAATTATATGGAAATAATCATATATTTATTGAATTATAAAGCTTCTTTTTTAAAAAAGAAAAATAGATGCTTTACTCATCTATATAATGTAGATAATAATGTAGAAAATAATGTAGACTCTATTTACACCTTGTATTAAGATGCATTTTGGTGATCTGATTGCAAATACCCAGAGTTTAATACAGGTGTAAACGGGGTGCAGAACATTTTGTGGATAAAAAAACACATATGGAGGTAGTTAAAAATGCATGTGACCACATCGCATTGGCGGCGAAAACTCTATCGTGAATGCATACCGGACAGCAGCGAAGCACAACCTCTCACCTGTCAATCAAATGTTATGCTAAAACAAGAGTTTAAACTTTGCCAATTAGGAGCAGTTTTAAAATTAAATAATTGGCCCATTCATAAAATTTCAAAAAACATACACATACAAACACGAGAACTTTACAGGTCTTCAGTGTGTCTGAGAACAACATGCAGAGACACAGATGACAAGCACACACATCTGTAGCTTATTTAACACAGATACTCCATTAAAATAATCAAGAATTCTGCTCTAAAAGTTTTGTGTTTTTGCTTAGATTAAATGTTAAATGTATCTAGGAGAAACAATGTGCCATTTTTATGCTTTTATTCTTTGTCTTCTATTATTTTTTGCAATTTATTAACATGCAGTATCACACTGACATAGTGATTGATGTTTGTCATCGTAAAATCAGAGACCCTCCCCTAGAAATCCGAACACATGTGGTCACGGGAAACGCATGAAAGCGACCAGGTGTAAACGACGTGTCTGGCCTGACCAAATGTTATCGGATCACCCAAGGCGCATCTTAATTTCAGATGTAAATGAAGTCGGAATGTCTTTGACTTCCTCAATTTGGAGATTTTTGTACAGATATCAACATTTTTGATTATTTGCAATTAATCTGATTAATTAAACAACGTATCATGTCATACGTGGTTAATCGAAGGACAGTCCTAATAGTAACTTGAATAATAGTATCTTCTTTCTTTTTAATGATTTGACCCATTTAAATGTAGATTTTTTTGACTCCGAGTCCTTGTTATTTGGATAGCTGAAACCTGGTATAGAAAAAAACAAAACAGCAATAGCAAAATGGCATTGGAATTTGTTGCAATGTAGTTTAAAATTGAAAACTCTAAACAGTAGTGCCGAGAGCAGGTCCTAGAATGCTCAGAGACTACTTTGAGAGTGTTGACTACTCTCTTTACTACAAATAAATAAGACTTTTATCTAAAATACAGTAATCACTGACAGTTTACTGCTCTTTTTAGACTAATGAATGACTGCTGAAAGTGTTCAGTAAACCAAGCCTTAATGAGTGTCTACTCTTTTTTTAAGTCAATCAGTCTCATTGAGCTTGGCAACCCTTCACGAAGCCTGGAGAACGTGTGCCGCTGGGCCTTCGTCCAGCAGAAAGAAGATCCAAAACACTCTGAGTATCACGACCATGCCATCTTTCTGACCCGGCAAGGCTTCGGCCCCACTGGCATGCAGGGTTAGATGATCTCCTCTTTAACCTTTTGCTGTGACTGTTTTTTCTCTTTACATGCCCTTGACTTTTAAATCATTTTGGCCCTTGTCATGTCCCATAGCTTTTTCTACGCACAAAATCTTAGTTCTTAAATATCTGTTTATGCTTTGAAAAAGGCCAGTCTTTCTCTCACTGTCTCTTTCTCTCTCTAATACCCACTCTCTCACTCAGAGTCATTATGGATTTCTGTCAGCACCACATCAGTGCTGTAAGAAAGTCTGACAGAATGATGGTTGGTGTACAAGCTTGTCTGTAGACAGAAAAAAGTTCCATTCTAAAAGGATAGCAAAGATACAAGAAACACTTACATAACCACAGACTATGAAAAGATTTTGTTGTCCAAGGATTCAGATGGGCCGCTGAAGCAGCGGCCCATCATTGAAAACATTTAAAATTGTGATTCCCAGGCCTGTAAAAGTCAAGAAAATTTGTTATATCATGGAAATATTTTAAAATGTTCTGTTGTTAAAATACATATCTAAACATATATATCTAAAAAAATCCTCATCTGTAATCTAAGCAACTGGGAAAGTAATTGGAAAAAAATAGCGATGCACCAATACCAGATTTGTGTGTCCATACCTATATCTTTTTAGAACAACATCTGCCTATACAGCGGGTGGTTTGGCTACCTTGTTTCAAATCCATGATAATTAATTAAAACTTTTAGAGTAACAAGCAGTGGTATGCACTTTGAATAATACTTTGAATAAAAATGTTCAATGCAAACTGGGCCCTCAAACACTGACCTGTTGAAAAGACCTGGGGCCTAATGTAAAAAATGTAATATGTTCATATTCACTTTTAAGCAGTGCCAATTGCTTAAAGACTACATGGAAGCATGGCTTCCCCTAAAATTTCATTAAAATTGTCAATGACAAACTTAACAAATTGCATATAATTTCTCTATTATTCTGTATTTTTTATCTGTCTTTGTTAAACAAAGTGTCTGTCTTTGTCAAATATAATAAAAATATAATTTTATAATCAGTTACAAGGATTGTAGAGCTATGACAGATGGTGGGTAGACATTGTTCCTCTTCTGTCACTCACTTGACATTGTGTCGATTAAGTGACACTAGGGGTTGAACTTGAGAGCGCGAAACACCTTTAGATCTTTAAGAAAAGACCAATGAGTATTGGTGAGTTGAATTTGCATGCCATTACTCCCAACATACGGGTATAAAAGGGAGGCCAGCAGGCAAGTTCATTCAGATTTTTTCTTCGGAGCCAAGTGGTCACACTACAGCTAGCTGAAGTCGTCTGCTCATCGCCACCTTCTCTCTCTCTCAGAGCGATTGCTGTTGGATTTACGGCGTTTTCCAGTGGTCTCTCTCCATCTGCACTCCGCTGCAGACTACACCCCTGGTCGCTTCGACAGCACTTTGAAAGAGTATATATTTCTCTATAAGAGTGTGCACAGTGACGTTGACGATGCATCTTTTCCTGGATGTGGTTATTACCTTTCTGCCTCTGACGGTCACAAACACTGCCTCATGTGTCTGGACCAATGCCACGTTAAGGAAGCATTCGTGGATGGTTAATGTTCTCACTGCATGGGTTGCGGTACCCACATTGTTAAGAAAAGAGCAGTCTACTCTCTCCTAAGGTTACATCGCCGACGTTTCCTGTCACCGCCCCCACTGGCACCGAACACCGAGCCCTGGTATCACGAACGTGGCCCCCGCCTTCTCATGCCTGGCTGCACCACACAAACTACATCCCCGGCCGTCCGCCCTGAGAGGCCCTCCTCCTCAGTCAACAGCCCGCCTTGGGCCAGACGCACAAAGCAAGGTAAGTGCTTGGAGTGTCCCTCAGCGTTCCCTCATTGGGTCGAAGCCCCACTCCCCGACACGGCTCTCCTGCTTCCCTGCTGCGACTCCCCACTCCAAGGAATGTTGGAAGCAATCCTTCCCTTAGTGCCCGGAGCTTGGGTGCATGGTTATCACATCCCAAACCATCACGCTGGCTGGCCAGAACCATCCAACTCGGCTATGCAATTCGCCAGGCGTCCACCCCGGTTCCACGGGAGCACCGCCGTTCTGCACGCAGAGGTCGCCGCCCTTTTACGGAAGGATGTGATAGAGCCTGTCTCTCCAGCCGAGATGAAGAGCGGCTTTTACAGCCCTTACTTCATTGTTCCCAAGAATGGCGATTGCGGCCAATCCTGGACCTGCAATTCCTGAAACAGGCATTGCAAAGACTCCCGTTCAAGATGCTGTTACAGAACCACATTTTGTCGTGCATCCGGCATCAAGATTGGTTTCGTGGCAGTAGACCTGAATGACGTCTTGATTTTACCTCAAAACAGTCCCTTCCTATGGTTCATGTTCGATGGTCGGGCAGATCAGTACAATGTCCTCCCCTTCGGCTTGTCCTGGCTCCTGGACAGGACCTCACCGGCGTTGGCACATCAACTGCCTTGAGTTGCTGGTGATACTGCTCGCCCTGCGTAGGCTACGGCCATTGATTCAGGGCTAGCACGTGTTGATCTGGACAGACAACACCTCGAAGGTGGACTACATAAACCACCAAGGCTCCCGTCTCATGTCACAACTCGCCCGTCGCCTCCTACTCTTGAGTCAGGTCGCTGCACACCACTCACATTCTGGGCTCAACGTCACAGCAGATGTTCTGTCACGGCAGGTAACGCTCAGAGGAGAGTGGAGATTCAGCTGATTTAGAGTCGATTGGGCAGGGCACATGTAGACCTGTTTGCCTCCCTAGAATCTTCCCACTGCCCCCTCTGGTATGCCTTAATGGGAGCTCCCCTCAGCACAGACGTGCTGGTACACAGCTGGCCTCGAGGGCTGCGCAAATATGCGTTCCTCCCAGTGAGCCACCTTGCACTACCAGGTTCTGTGCAAGGTCAGGGAGGACGAGGAACAGGTCACCCTCGTGCTCCGTACTGGCCCACTCAGACCTGGTTCTCAGACCTCACACTCCCCACGACAGCTCCTCCCTGGCGAATTCCCCTGAAGAAAGTCCCGCTTTCTAAGGGACGGGGCACCCTCTGGCACCCACGCCCAGGTCTCTGGAATCTCCAGGTCTGGTCCGTGGATGGGACATGGCAGACCTAACTGATCTACCGCCCGATGTGGTTAACATGATCACTCAGGGCAGAGCCTGTTCGGGGGTAAGTGCTCCACAGTTTTTCTGTTTTCTTATTAACCTCCTGTGATGCATCTTCCACGACACCACCTCCACCTTCCTTGTGGTAGACCCGCGTCTCCCTTGGCAGAGCCATCTCTGCCCCGGTTGCTGTGTTATACAATTTGCCCCCTACAAATTGCAGAACTTACCACCGCACCTCTCCCATGTCCGTCCTTTGGGCCTGTATGGTGTATTTGCCTACTTTTTACCCTCCCCTCCTCTCCAGGGCAGGGTGTGGCCTTATCCGTGGGGTCTTTTCTTCCTGAAAGAATAGGAACGGAAAAGAACGCCTTCCCCGGTACATTTTATGAGCATTGTTTAGGCCCCAGCTGAATCAATATTTCTATGGAGAGAAAACTTAGAGCGAAAAGGTCACTTCATTGACACAATTTCTCGTTCCCTCCATCAGGGAACGGAGGTTACGACAGTAACCGGGATGTTTATCTTTTCTGCTCCATATTGACACCTTTTTAGGAAAGACTAAACCTGATTCCCCTCCTTTTTCGAATAATCCTATTTCATGTATGGATGTAAGTTATTATTATTTTAGGTCATTATCTGTCACCATAACTCCAGATAATAGGCTAAACCAAATGAAAGAAACCAATAAAAACTTCCTACCTAATTATGATAGACAGCTCTTCAGAATGCCAAAGTTGTCAGCATCACTCTGCTCAGAATATTACAATTACACCAACCAGCCAGCTGTCAGAATGTAGTCACTAGGCAAGATGTTGCACTGTTATGACAGAATAAATAATCCCTGTCTTTGACATTCTCTTACTCTCTCTCCCAACACTCTCAGGATATGCCCCTGTCACCGGGATGTGCCACCCCGTCCGCAGCTGCACCCTCAATCATGAAGACGGTTTTTCTTCTGCCTTTGTAGTAGCCCATGAGACAGGACATGTGTAGGTTTATAAACTTGACCAGGGACTTTTCAGCCATTTCAGGCTGATGTTTGATTTTGTTAAATGTTTTCCAGCAGATGATCTAGTTGTGGTTTCTCATTTTAATAAAAAAAAAAGCAACTAGTAGGTTGCAAGTTTAAAGGAATAGTTCACCCACAAATATATATATTTTTTTCACCCTCATGTCACTTCAAACCAAATTATGTTTTTCTCTGGAACACAACAGAGGGTATTTTTGAAGAATTTTTAAGCCAGCGTTTACAGTCAAAATTTAAAAATGGCATATAGTTTTTGATAACTACACACAACTTAATTTTGAGCACATAATAACAGTTTTCATTTCTTGGTGAACTATTCCTTTTAAGGTGAATACTCTATTTGAAGTACCTCGGACAAGTGAACTTATCTAAGCATAAATTGATTTATAAAAGAGTCAACATAACAAAACCTCAGAGAAACTGACCCGTTTACACCTGGTATTTAGATGTATTTCAGGTGATCCGATCACATGTGGTCAGCACTCAATAAAGGTCTAAATGGGGTCTAAAACGTTATGTGATGAGATCACAAAAACACATTCAACCACATCGTATTTGAGGTGTAAAAGCTAATCTGTCCTGAATGTGTCCTGGATAGCAGTGAAGCACCACCCCTCACCTGTCAATCAACCGCTGCGCAAAAACAAGAGTTTAAACTTTGCCGGTTACGAGTGGCTTTAAAAGGAAATGACTGTCCTATTGAAAAAAAAAAACAAAAAAAAACTCATATATATATATATATATACACAAGCACAAGAGCTTCACAGATCTCCTTCAATGTGTTTGAAATCAACACAGATGAGAAGCACAAGCAACCAAAGCTCCTAATACAGGTAATCCTTTGAAATAATAATAATAATAATTCTGCCTGAAATTTTGCATTTGTGCTTAGATTAAATTTTAGCTGCATCTGGGAGAAACAGCATGCTGTTTCTTTTGTGCTTTTTAAATTTTCTGACATTTAATGTCATGCAGTAACACAGTGACATAGTGATTGATGTATGTCATTATGAGTCTCTCCCCTCGAAATCCGAACACAAGTTGTCACAGGAGATGCATTTAAGCAACCAGGTGTGAACTCAGTTTCACCTGGCCACATGGCCACCTGGCCACCAGGTGTAAATGGGGCCGACTAGATTCAATATTATGTATTTGCTATTCCACTTGATACAAAGTCACTCATGCATCACTCATGTGAAGTTTTAAGCTCATGCTTAGAAATCCTTGGTCACTCTCTCTGCAGGTATTACCGTATAGCTATGTGTAAGCCATCCCCTACTAAGAGATGCATTTAGCCTGATCAGTCTCATCAGTTTTCTTTTGTGGGCAAGCTTCAAACCCTGTTTTGACAACTGTTGCTTAAAGTCTGTAGACATCTAACATTCAATAGGCTTCACAAAATCTCACCTCCTACACTCAAAGTAGCTCTCCAAGTAGCTTATCATCCTCTCCATATTGCAACTATTGTCCAAGGATTTACACTCTCAAACGTCTCTCTCTCTGCCTCTATCTATTTATCTTTTTCTTTCATAGCCCGTTATACCAATTTTTTCAAAGAGTACTTGACAAAGACTGGTAAAAACATAATAACTTCTGGCACAAAACATTTCTCTACCATCCTTCTGAAATACAATTTTATTTCATTCTCACAAAGAGAGATGTCAGCGCCTCTGAGATTGTCATTGTCTGGGTGGCAGCCACAGAGAGAGAAGGCTGGTTGATTCCCTCTTAAGCCTCAGTCCTTTCTGTTTCCATTGGAACAATGTACTGTATATGTTTTATTAAATTATTTATAATTTGTTAATTAATAAATTACTGTACATAGAAAATATGTACATATACACCTGCTTCTGGCAGGTGTATATGCTTCAATGGTACATCACATGGTTTGTTTGAAAGTGCAAGGGTATTTGCTATGGGTAAAGATGATAGAGTTCAAATCTCTGAAAAATATATACTTTTTTGATATGAAAGTATTTATTTTTATTTTTATTTGATTAACTTTACTTGTACTAGGGATGTGCAAAACTACATATTTTCCAGATCGACTAGTTGGTGTGGATGCCTGAATCAAATAACCTTTCTTAGGTCTAGCGTAAACTAGCGGTCTGCAACTGGTCTGCGACAAAACTTCTCAAATCTCAAGACAAATGGTATTGATGTGTGCTCACTCCTGCGATATGCCCTGACTCATCCTAGACACCAAATTTCAAAACTCCTTGAAATCCAGACGTCTTGTCATCCTGTGTGAGCACTGTTCCGACAAGTGATGTTACTGGTAGTAACCAACAGACAATGAAATTGTGAGAGGAGGGGGAGGTAGGGGTAAGCGGGAGCTCAAATACAAAATACAACGTCAAATCTTATACTATTTGTTCCCTGCAATCGCTGGAAAAAATATTTTTGTGGAAAATATGAGAAATGTTGCTCAATATGCGCTTGAATGTTCATCTGCCACCACACGCAGCTTGCAAACTTTACTTCAAAGTTCATTTACTGAGACTCCTTTATCGTTATTTCTATGAAATCATAAAATACCAAACTACACTCAAGAAAAACTGCTGTAACATATGTAAAATAATTTTCTGTAGTCTGGGAATGGAGCATGACGGTCAAGGCAACCGCTGTGGTGACGAGACAGCTATGGGAAGTGTGATGGCCCCTCTGGTGCAAGCAGCCTTCCACCGCTATCACTGGTCTATGTGCAGTGGACAAGAACTGAAAAGATACATCCAGTGAGTTCACAGTTCTCTCTACTCACACATCTCTGTATTTTATCCCTTGAAATAGGGGAAGGGTCTTGAAATTATGTACATATTCTACATGGAAATTTCTCCTCACAGATTTACCTTTGATAGATATTTCTCACGGGTTACTTGAGCGTAACTATAAGCCCTTGTTATGACTGTAGCTCTGCTTTGTTTGATATCACTTTAGGCTCAGCTGACCTTTTGTCTAACAGAATTAGAGTCACCCATAGATTGTGGGAGGTATTAAAGTGTTTTTATTTAAATGGTAAATAGATTGCAGTGATATACTTAAGCTTACAGACCATCATGACCAACAGGGATTAACTGTAAACAAACCTATCATTGCTGCAAAGTAATACCATGATGCGTATTGTGAGATCTTCAGCACCATACCAACCAATACCTCTCTTAGTGGTTTTGTTTACTTTGAGAGTTTAGGAGCACTACAATAGGTTTTCCTTAGTTCTTTTCATTTTTGTTTTGAATCTAAATCACCTTTGTTGTGCAATAGAACAGAGTCCAGACTGAAAACATGTTTGGCTATTAACAATTTGTTAATAGCCAAATTACTCTTTTTTTCTGTGAAGTGTTTTGGATGTTAAAATACTTTCTCCTATTCCAGCTTAATAAGAAGAGACAACTAAATCGAAGGCCCCATTTACACTAATAGTAATTGTTGCATTAATTTGACATTTTGATGATCGGATCTCTATCGGGTAGAACTTGACCACATGAAATTCCAGGTGTAAATGCACCCAAGATGCATTGTGACCAGATTATGTTCTGAGCACTGAAACCACATTTCGGAGGTGACCAGGGATGAATTCTGACCACATTCAAAGGTGTAAATGCATATGAGTTTTTGTTATACAGATACAACTACATAAGTATTTAATAATGCAATGACGTAACGCTACAGTCATCCATTGTTAAAGTTCTGTGTTTTACGGGATCTTGATTTTTCTGTTTGTTTTGCCATTGCAATGTGAAAAACACAATATACACTGCCGTCTTGCAATCTCACCCGATCAATGAACAATATCCCATTAATTATTCTGTGAAAACATTTGGAATATCTCGACTCTCTTTTTAAATCCTTACTTGCATCTCTCTTTTGTTTTCTAATCACTATGTGGCTAAGTGAAAACGAATCGGTTACTAACGTAACCTCGGTTCTCTCTAGATGAGGGAACGAGTATTGCGTAAGCTAGCTTACGCTACGGGAAAGATTAATCTTTTCTGAGATATTGAAGCCAAAAAATTATCCTTAATTTTGTATCCATTGTCAACGCAGTGCGGCAGCTGCAGACCTTGAGCGGGCTAGCTAGTGAGCTCATTGGTTGCTCTGCGGCAACTGCTGCAGCCTATAGACAAGCTTGCGCGAACTCGCATCCAATGAGAGGCGTCCGCGCGCTCACTGCATCAAAGCCCGCCAAAAAGGGCGTGACTAGAGTGCATATAAGCGTAGTTCGTAGGCTGGAACCCTGGTTTTCATTGAATGAAAAATCGCTCGTGGCGCGAGCACGGCCGGTTACGCAATACTCGTTCCCTTATCTAGAGAGAACCGAGGTTACGTTAGTAACCGATTCGTTCTCTTACGAGAGGTTCTCTCGTATTGCGTAAGCTAGCTTACGCTACGGGAACCCTCGGCCGTGCGCGCCAAGCATCCACTGCATGAGCCCCAGGGAATTAAGGGGGACCTGGGGGAGCCCTTGTGAGTGGGGAATTAATATTTGGCCGGCAAGAGTGCGGGCCAGTGTGTGTGTAGTACATAAGCACATAGACAGAGCGGCGGTGCCGGTCTGTGTGGACTGTGTCCCATTAATGCAGCTCACCAGGGGAGCTGTAGCGTATTAAACCGCTAGCAGTTTAGCCTGCAGAGCGGGTACTTCCAGATTGTAAAATCTGACAAAGGTGGAGGGGGAAGCCCAGCCCGCTGCCACACATATGTCGTGAATGGAAATCCCGCTGGACCATGCCCACGAGGAGGCCATGCCTCTAGTGGAGTGAGCCTTAATGCCTAGCGGGCATGGTAGGTCTTTTGACGCGTACGCGGCAGCAATAGCATCCACTATCCATCTGGACAGTGTCTGTTTCGAGCGGCGAGACCTTTGGTGCGCCCTCGAGCGAAACGAAAAGCTGCTCGGAGCTTCTGAAAGATCGCGGAGCGTGCAGTATACAATCTCAGTGCTCTGACTGGGCAAAGGAGATTGGCGTCGCGTTCGCTATCAGATGCTGGTAGCGCCGACAAGGAAATGATCTGTGCTCTGGAAGGAGTACCGACCACCTTGGGGACGTAGCCGTGTCTAGGCTTTAAAATGACCTTGGAGTCACTTGGTCCAAACTCAAGACACGCAGCGCTGACAGATAGCGCGTGAAGGTCTCCCACCCGTTTAACTGATGATAGGGCAGTTAGAAAAACGGTTTTAAGTGAGAGGTGTTTCACATCCACGGATTGAAGCGGTTCGAAAGGGGGGGCTTTCATAGCTTCGAGAACTATAGAAAGGTCCCAGATAGGAACCGTTGGGGGTGCGGAGGGTTCATCCTTCTAGCTCCCCTGAGGAAGCGGATGACCAGCTCGTTTTTACCCTGTGACTGGCCGTGCAGGGGTTCAGCGAACGCCGCGACGGCCGCCACGTACACTTTGAGCGTGGATGGGGATCTGCCCTTATCCAGCAGCTCTTGTAAAAACACGAGCAGCGGCGACACCCCACATGTCCGTGGGTCCAGGTCTCTGTCGGTGCACCATTTTGAAAACACAGACCATTTTGACGCATAGAGTCTTCTCGTGGAGGGGGCTCTAGCGTGTATGATGGTGTTTATTACTCCTTCTGGCAAAGCGACGGGTAGTCGTTGATCACCCACGCGTGTAGCACCTAGCGCTCTGGGTGGGGATGCCAGATCGTTCCGCGAGCTAGCGAGAGGAGATCTGCTCTCACTGGGATGGGCCACGGAGCTGTCAGTGACAGCTGCGTAAGCTCCGGGAACCATGTTTGATTCTCCCAGCGGGGCTATGAGGAGCACCGAGTGGCGCGTTCCCTGATCCTCTGCATTACCTGTGGCAATAGCGAGGCGGGAGGGAAGGCGTAAAGCGGGCGGTTGGGCCAGTCCTGGGCCAGCGCGTCCTCGCTTCGAGAAAAATATTGGGCAGTGAGAGTTCTCTTCTGACGCAAAGAGGTCTATCTCTGCTCTGCCGAATATGCGCCATAACGTCTGGACTGTTTGAGCGTGCAGGGACCATTCCCCTGGGGGAATATTGTCTCTGGACAGTCTGTCTGGGCCGTCGTTCATGTGGCCTGGCATGTGCGTCGCCCTCAGCGAGCGCAGGTGGCGCTGGGACCAACTCAGCATGCGTTTCGTCAGATGGAAGAGGTTCCTGGATCTGACACCGCCCTGACGGTTTAGATAGGATACCACAGACCTGTTGTCCGAGTGGACCAGGACGTGGTGACCCTGAATGATCGGGAGGAAGCACACGAGCGCTACTCGACCGCTATCATTTCCAGACAATTTATGTGAAGGAGCTTTTCCTGAACTGACCATAGGCCAAAAACCGGAGAGCCCTCGCAGACCGCGCCCCAACCCGTGTTGGACGCGTCTGTCGAGATGACTCGAGATACAGCGAGATACAGCTCCCATCATCACTCCCCGCTGATACCATTCGGCCACTGTCCAGGGCTGCAGAGCTGAAATACAGGTCTGAGTCACTCTGATTGGCTGGCGGCCTGTGGCCCAAGCCCGGCGAGACACGCGGGTGTTTAGCCAATGCTGAAGCGGGCGCATGCGCAGTAAACCCAGTTGAAGTACTGCTGCGGCTGAGGCCATGTAGCCTAGCACTCTCTGAAACTTCTTCAGAGGTGTGAGGCTGTTCATCTGAAATGACGCTGCTAGTCAGCTGCACACGGCGCGCAGCTGTGTAGATAAGCGAGCCGTCGTTGCCACTGAGTCTAGTTCTATTCCAAGGAAGGAAATTGTCTGACTGGGCTGTAGTGAGCTCTTGGTCCAATTGACTGCAAGACCCAAACTGTTCAGATGACTGAGGAGAACTGTCCTGTGCGACAGAAGCTCCGTATGTGATTGTGCCAAAATCAGCCAATCGTCCAAATAGTTCAGAATTCGCAAACCCTGACTCCGCAGGAGTGCGGCGCCACGTCCATGCACTCCGTGAAAGTACGAGGTGCTAAGGACAGGCCGAGCGGAAGGACGGTGTATTGATAAACCTGGCCGTCGAAGGCGAATCTCTAAGAATGGCCTGTGGCGGGGATTTATCTGAATCTGAAAGTATGCATCTTTCAGATCGAGAGAAATAAACCAGTCCCCTGGCGCACATCGCGAGGAGTTTGCTGGTTGTAAGCATTTTGAACGGTCTTTTTGCAAGCGCTTTGTTCAAAACCCTGAGATCTAATATTGGTCTGAGGCCGCCGTCTTTCTTGGGGACATGAAAATAACGGCTGTAAAACCCTGACTCGCTCAGGGGAGGCGGCACTCTCTCTATGGCCCTTTTGCACAGAAGGTTTGCTATTTCTGAACAAAGCATGCACGCTGCTTCCGTGTTCACAGTAGTTTCGAGCCGCGCTCTGAAGCGAGGAGGACGGCGATCGAACTGTAGCAAATAGCCTTAAGTTTTATTGTGCTTAACACCCATTCAGATATCCCTGGAATATCTTCCCACGATTTGAAGCGTAATGTTAGAGGGTGAGTGGCCAAATCGCTCTGATTGCCGCACACAGCACGCTGAACAGAATGTGTGGCGCGCTTACTGTGCTTATGCTGGACTGCTCGCAGACAGCATGGACAGGCTGTTCTGTGAGTGACTTCCGATTGAGGTGAATGGGGAAAGAGTCACGTCTGTTAAGTGATCACGCAAGCATAGTCACGGGCACGGGACTTACATACAGAGAAGTGTTTGCTGGCCGGGTGACAGAGCGGGCAGAGAATGGAGCGCGCTGCGTATTCGTGGCGCATTTATTGACTCTAACACTCGAGTGGTTACGTAACCGCTTTTGAGTGTGCTCTGATGGGGACACGGAATGTGTAATGCTTGTGTGTGGAGGTGAACACTGGATTGTGGGCACATTTTCTACACATAAGGCTGGTCGTGTGACAGAGCGGCCAGAGAATGGAGCGCGCGCACGGATTCGTGGGTGCGTTTATTAACCCTAACACTCGGCGGTTCAGTAACCGCTTTATGTGAGTGTGCCGTGATAGGGCCACGGGATGTGTAATGCTTGTGTGTAGGGGTGAACACTGGATTGTGGGCACATTTTCTACACATAAGACATGTTTGCTCTCTGGTATGGACACGGGATGTGTAATGCTTGTGTGTAGAGGTGAACACTGGGTTGTGGGCACATTTTCTACACGTATGGCATGCTTGCTCTTTACCAGATTTATTTGGGTCGCCGTGAAAGCGGCGTTTGAGCCTGAGGCAAGCGGCGTTAACACCGGCTTGTTGGCTGCTGAATCTACCACTGTAGTAGCCTGAAGGAAGGGGACTGACAGGGGGCGAAGCTTTGACGGTGGTCCGGCCACAGCGGGACTGATCCGTCGTTTTGTCAAAGCTAGGAGGACTTCGGTTGTTCAGGTTTCAGCGCAATTCTAGTCCGAGGCCCGCGGGGGGGGCGGCGGTCTGCGGCGGCTGTCTGAGCCTTGATCGAGGCGGCCGCCCTGTCGGCGCTGAGAAGTCTGGCTTTGTTGAGCTGGGCGCTGTGAAGAGGCTCGTGCAGGAGGCTCACGTGGGCGGCCTGCAGAGGAGCTAGCGTGACGAGGCAGAAAGGGATTCATGGCTTGTGTGGCTTTTTGGACCTCTGAAAACCGGTCAATGATACCACTCACCGCTGAGCCAAAGAGACCGGATGGAGAGGCGGTGCGTTGAGGAACGTGAGCGCTCTGCTTCTCCCATGTCGGCTAGCGTTAGCCACAGATGTCTCTCGGTCACAGTCAGCGCGGCCATGCACTTCCCTATAGCTTGGGCTGCAGCTTTGGTAGCGCGGAGGGCGAGGTCCGTAGCACTCCGTATGTCTGCAACCGCCTCTGGATGCCTGCTTTCCTCATCCCACTCCCGCAGAAGGTCCGCTTGGAGGATCTGTAGGACGGCCATAGAGTGCAGAGCAGATGCAGCTTGGCCGGTGGCAGAATAGGCGCGGCCAACACAGGCGGAAGTTGTTCTGCAGGCCTTAGACGGGAGCACTGGTTTAAACCACCATCTCGCGGAGGGCGGGCAAAGGTGTGCTGCTACCGCATCCTCGACCGGAGGGATGGAAGCGTAGCCCTTCTCAGTGGTGGCGTCCACCGAAGAGAGGTGGAGACGTGGGATCGGACCCTGGCCGAGAAAGGCGCGTTCCATGATTTGGAAAGCTCGGCGTGGAGTTTCGGCAGGAAGGGAGCGGCCCGGGTAGCGGGTGCTGCTCGGCGGCGGCTCTGTAGAAAGCAGCCGTCAAGTCTGTTGGGTGCCTGCTCAAGGGCGGTGACCACTCGAGCCCGAGGCGGTCGGCGGCCTGTGTGAGGAGGCGTGTTAGTTCCCCTCGACTCCAGTGCGGGTCCTGCTGGATTCCTGGGCGAGGAGGAGGCGTGTGAGCCTGACCACTCCTCGCTGTCGAAGCCATGATGGAACAGCCCTTATCCTCCGCTTCTTTGTCCGAGATGGCAGCAGAGCAGCCGCTCGGCGGCAACTGCGGCGTCCGGGTGGGCGGGGAGGGTGAAGGCGATGCTTTCGAGGGATGGGCTCCGGCGAGGCAATCGCTTCTACCACTGTTTCCGGCAGCCTTTGAGAGCGGCGCTTTTTCTCTGTGGCTGAACGGAAGGCGGCGCGGCGGCTTCGGTCCTGAGCGCTTCGAGTCGAGCCCGCAGGGGTCGACATCGGCAGCTCCTCGCAGAGATCGCATCCGCCGGCGAGGCGAGCTCTGCATGCCCCAGTCCCAGGCAGAGAGCGCGAGATGATGTGGCGGTCTCCGGTGCTGAGAGGAGCGCGGCATGAGGCGCAAGTGGAGCGAGGCATCTTAAAAAGACGCTTCGTACTCTTTTGTGAAGTTCTTTAAGAACTAGCTTGCTTTTAAAAGGATACGTCGCCGGATGGCGTAGCTCGCAGGGCGGCTGAAGGTGGCGAAGACGGCCGGCTTCTTCGGCGCTGTCCACGCTTGCTTGATGCCCCTCGAACGGCGACGCGGCTTCGGTTCAGTGATGCGAAGAGCTTCACTGAAGAGATGAAAATCAGGGTTCCAGCCTACGAACTACGCTTATATGCACTCTAGTCACGCCCTTTTGGCGGGCTTTGATGCAGTGAGCCGTGGACGCCTCTCATTGGATCGCGAGTTCGCCCAAGCTCGTCTATAGGCTGCAGCAGTTGCCGCAGAGCAACCAATGAGCTCGCTAGCTAGCCCGCTCAAGGTCTGCAGCTGCCGCACTGCGTTGACAATGGATACAAAATTAAGGATAATTTTTTGGCTTCAATATCTCAGAAAAGATTAATCTTTCCCGTAGCGTAAACTAGCTTACGCAATACGAGAGAACCTCTCGTAAGAGAACCAAGCGTCACTTGGATGTTTCAGATGAGAAGCATATTCAGCACTTAAAATGTGCCAAACACTATATGAATATCATTACATTTACTTTGGTGACTTGAAATTTGGTTTTGGAAGCCTGCAAAAAATGTTTAATGATGGAAAAACCCTGACTGTCAAAGTGATGGAAAGCATTTTAATTATCCATAAATGTTTTAAAAATGTGCTAAAAGACTTTTATAAATAAATCATCTAGGTTAAGGATGTAACCTCCGTTCCCTGATGGAGGGAACAAGATGTTGTGTTGAAAAAGTGACACTAGGGGTCTCTCTTGAGAGACTTTTGCATCTCTGATCTATGAGAAAAGGCTAATGAGAAATTGGCAGACAGAATTTGCATGTCCCTCCCCCTGACATACGGGTATAAAGGGAGGGAAATGCATCTGTTTCATTCAGGATTTTTCTGAGGAGCCGACAATGAGGTTCGGCCACAAAAGTGGCTCTGTTCAGCGATGTGGAATGTGTGAGGACACAACGTCTCGTTCCCTCCATCAGGGAACGGAGGTTACATCCATAACTTAGACATTCCCTGTCTGTCGCTCACTTCGTCATTGTGTCAAAGAAGCAACACTAGGGGTCCAATTGAAATCATGCCATGCGCTGAGCCGTGTACGTGTACTGCTGACACAGGAGCGGGCAGGTATTTTACATGCCAAAGCGAGGCTGATTGAGTGAAATTTTGATTTTCAAAGGACAGATTGGTATCAAATATTACACCTAAGTTCTTCACTGTAGAAGACGACATAACAGTACATCCATTGAGAGTCAAATTATATTTTAGCATTTTTAGAGGTTTTTGCTCCAATAATTAGTACCTCTGTTTTGTCAGAATTGAATAGAAGGAAATTTCTGGCCATCCAATCTTTAATTTAATTGTTACACTGCTAATTTGGAGAATTGTGAAATTTCTTCGGGTTTAGAAGAAATACAATGTTGGATATCGTTGGAAACTTACTCCACGATTCCTGATAATATCTTCTAAGGGAAGGATATATAAGAAGAAAAGCAGAGGCCCTAAAACTGTTCCCTGTGGCACTCCAAAATTTTGTTTGATTTGACAATTCCTTGTTTACACATAAATTGGTAGCGGTCTGATAAATAGGACCTAAACCATGCTAACGCAAGTCCTGCCAACATACATTTCCAGACTATTCAAGAAAATGTCATGATCTATCGTGTTGAACGCAGCACTAAGATCTTTAAGCACTAGAACAGAAATGCAGCCGCAATCAGTTGATAAGAGCAAGTAACTCGTAACTCTGTTAAGTGCAGTCTCTGTACTGTGAAGGGGCCTAAATCCAGACTGAAATTGTTAATATGTACTATTTCTCTGTAGAAATGAACATAGTTGGTATGATACTACCTTTTCTAGTATTTTCGACATAAATGAGAGATTTTAAATCAGTCTATAATTAGCCAAATCTCCAAGATCTACCTGTGGCTTCTTTATAAGTGGTTTCATAACTGCCATTTTAAAGTTTCTTGGGACATGTCCTAAGGATTGCAAGGAGATAATAATATTAAGATTACAGGGAATATCTCTTTTAAGAATTTAGTTGGCATTGTATCTAACATAGATGTTGTGGATTTGGATTTTTTATAAGTTTGTTAGCTCTTCATGACCTATGACAGCGAAGGATTGAAGTTGCACATGAGGAAAATTATGAGACACTGTTTACTGTGACACTGTGACAGTTGATTGCTTAATTCCAATTTTATTTCTGATGATTTCTATTTTATCAGTAAAGATATTCATGGTCATTACTATTGTGCTGGGAAGGATTATCAGGTTCAGTCGATGCTTTATTCCTATCCTATTTAGCCACTGTACTAAATAAACACCTTGGATTGTTGTGATAAGTTTCGACGAGTTTGCTATAATATGCTGACCTGGCAGCTTTTAGTGCCTGGCTGTAGCTTTAGACACGATCCATCCATGCACCGGAAAATACCTCTAATTTTGTATTGGACATACCAGTAAAGATGTTTCTTTCATATCATTAGGGTTCATGTGATTACATTTCCATTGCCATGATGTGAACAAAAGCTAACACTAAAGTAGTATCCTTGTAAATTGTCTCAGTTCATTACATAGTGCTCTTCACCTCTAGTTTATGGTTTGCATATGAGTTTAAGAAGTGGTCTATAAGGTCATTCATGAAACATATTTTGTGGGTGTATCTCTCTCTGACCTCTGTTTTTCCACAGCTCATATGATTGCCTCCTGGACGACCCCTTCAAACATGACTGGCCCCAGCTTCCTGAACTTCCTGGCATCAATTATTCCATGGATGAGCAGTGTCGATTTGATTTTGGAGTTGGATACAAAATATGTACTTCAGTGAGTGTAGTCTTAGGCTGTATTCTCTTCTGACAGATCTGAGAAACATCAGTCATTAATCCAAGAATTAAGAAGTCAATCTTCAAAGGCTTTTATATTTTAACAAACAATCTTGTTCAAGTCTCTACAAAAACGTCTTCTGGATGTAAGTGAGTCAAATACACTGAATATTTCTATGCCAAGTTTCACTAATGAGGAACAACATTAAAGAAAGATGCATATCAATGATAATATTTCAGTAATATTTTATGGCCTATTCAAAAGTTAATGCTCAGTTTCCAAGCTGTTAGTTCTGTCATCCTAAACTCAGCTCTGAACATTTCCCAAGTGTAAAATAAATAGGTGGTGCATAACCCCAATCACAGGTACAGTTTTAGGCATATCAGAAATCTTTTTAAGATACTCACACCTGGTTTATTGCCTGACACAGAACCAGCAGATGACAAGATGTTTGGCAGTCTTCCATCAAAGGCTATTACACTAGTAAACAAGACCAGAATGCTGTGATCTTTACCCCAAACCCCTATGTCATGCCTAAACAAGCTGTGCGTCAGAGGCCAGTCAAAAACTTGCATCCCCATGACATTTTCTATGACCCACTAATCATGTTCTAACAGTTGGCATTCTACAGACATGAAAATAGTGGTGCCATTATCAGCGTCGATATTAACAATTAGATTGTAATGGGATTGTAAACAATGTATTTGTCAAGAACTACGTTTTTTCCCATATCTTCACAGTGACATTTTAATTAGTTCTCCGTGGAGTTTGTGGCAGAAAAAACTAATATTGCAATGAAGTTTTCGCAAGTATTTTTCAGTTTAAATAAATCATTTGTAGATCTATAATAGGCATTCCTGGTATGTGGCATCCATGAATATGGTACACTTTAGTGTCCTATGGCAGGGTTGAATGGGAAACAAAAGAGATAATATATTATTATGAGGTTGACAATCAACATTTTTTTAAGGCAAAGCACCTCTTTTCACTGACCATTTGTTGAAAAAGAAAACAAAATGCTTAATTTTATGTTTTTCAGGCCTTATTTTGAACCCTTTTTGTGGAAAGTGCCATGTCCTCGTGAAGAGCTGCATTTGGCACATGCCTTAGAAAAAAAATTGACTTTGTAAAAATTAGTGTCATGACAAAAATAACATCCAAGAATAAAAATTAGCTTCACCTATGAGTACAAATGTGATTCGAAGCGTGAACCTGTGAAAAAACTAAAGACGTATTATTCCAACTGGTTGCCAATGGACTTGTTAAAGACTTAGAAGGAAGTGCTTTTTTCATTGAAAACATTTTTACATTTGAGTCTTCCCTACTCCACACTGCATTTCAAATAAGCAGCACTGTTTTGGTGAGCCTCAAAGATAAACCATATATTGCACCTGTCATTCATTAGCTACCTCACACAGTCTTGTGTTCCAGGTTGCCACATTAATTATTTGTTTACATTGTGTGTTTATTTTTTATAATTTTTATGAGAAGAATAGCAGGATTGTCAGTCCTTCACAATGTAATTTCTATTAGCCTTAATGAACAGAAGTCCAGCTGCATATCAGCCTCAAGTGTATACATTTTCCATGCTCAAATCATCTTCGCCTTTTCCATGCTCAAATCATCTTATCACCATGATCACCATGTGATATTTCCTCTAAACACTGAAAATCAGTCATTTCTCTCTATCCCTCTCTTTAATGTTCTGCATGTGAAGCAGTAGGGGAGACTTTTTTCGATGTCCAATTATTTTACTGTCTAGAGTTTTGAAGTCTTTAAATTCAAACTAATATCGAAATGTTTCTTAAAAAGTAACATTGTTAACAAAACTAAGTCTGTTGCTACTAACCACTGTAACATACAGGATTTTATTTAGGCTGTGTGGTTGGGGCAGTTGTAACACAAATTTTTGCATATGAAAATTTTATTTTTAAATTAAAAAGTGTACCGTTGGCTGGCAACAGGTAGATGCAGTGATGATGATGAAGTGCGATGAACCCAAGTGCAGTTTAATAACAAAAGTGAGATCCAATAAACCCTAACTCCAAGTTGACTACAAAATAGAAACATGGACTGGACTAGACTTGACTTGACTTGACCATGGAACCAACATTACATAAACAATACTCGACCATGGACAATGGCAAACATGAGGGTTAAATACTTTGAACTCATGACAAGGAAACAGGAACTAAAATGGAATGGAACTAATTTAACACAAAAGGCATGAACAAAAACACATACAATCTTGACAAAAAGCTGAATCTTTAAAATACATTTTGAACTTTTTTTAATCAAAGTATCTGGTTGAAGAATTTTTGACTCATCAGCTCAATATGTTTTAGTAAAAAGGATTCACTGCATCTTGCTTCAGATAATTATAATGTAGGACCCACTTTTACAGCTAAGGCAGTGATTACCATATAAAGGTGAAAACTATTTAGTAATATAAATCAGTATTAATGCATTTACATAATTATTTTGAAATGTGCTGAGAAACAGTTGATTAATATAATTTATTTTCAAGTGCTGTCGGTATTACCACTAGCTCCAGAGCAGCATTGGCAAGCTTAAGAGGGAAAATCAGTTCAGTGTTATTTCATTCAGTCTGTGCTAAAGCACCTACTGTAAGAGGCAAAGGATTGTCAGAGCTTATGTCTTGCGGAATTGTAAATTTGATTAGACAAATTTGTCTCAATATTTAATTCTCTCTCTCTCTCTCTCTCTCTCCTCTCTCTCTCTCTCTCTCTCTCTCTATATATATACCTCTCTCTCAACCATCCAACCACGGTTGCTTTTTCTCCCTTTAGTTTCACACATTTGATCCATGCAAGCAGCTGTGGTGCAGTCATCCAGATAACCCTTACTTCTGCAAGACAAAAAAGGGGCCTCCATTGGATGGAACAGAATGTGCACCTGGGAAGGTAATTCCACGCGTCTCCTTATTGCTGTGCCTGTTTTTCACTGATCCCTTGTTGTGGTAACAAAGTCCATTGCAATATTACTCTGTTTAACTCCTGTCCCTTGTAGTGGTGTTTCAAAGGTCACTGCATGTGGAAGAACACCAACCAAGTGAAGCAAGATGGAGCCTGGAGTGCCTGGAGCAAGTATAGTTCCTGCTCTCGCTCCTGTGGGACAGGCGTGCGTTTCAAAACCCGCCAGTGCAACAACCCAGTGTATGTTATCTACTCTACTCACAGTGAGGCTTAAAAATTATGAGCAACGTTGCAGAGACATAACATTTAACCTCCACCCTGGTGTACTTGCCTTGAATTAAGATAATATTCAGTAGTAATGATTAATTATATGGAGGGAAACAATGATTTTAAGAGAAAAATACAACATACACGCAGCAAGGATGTACATGATTGGCTCTAACCAATGAAAACATGAAAAACAGTTAATTGACTATCTAGTGGGAGTTAGCTTTGTGTTACATCAAACAAAACAAAATTATTATACTGATTACATTAATATATTAAAGAAATAAGCTCTTTGTTGCATATAATGTACTGCCAGCCAGTCATTATTGCAAAATAAACCCAGATCAGGGTTATTTTGCAATAACGGCCGACTGACTGTACATTTTACAGCTTATTACAGGGCCACTTGCTAAATAAATAAATTATTGGACATTGAATATTGATTTGAGTATAAATTATTTCTTGTCCTTTAAAGACATTCATTTAAACTTTATTTTGATGAATTTTGATTATTACATTTTTTTTTTATTCAGTTGTTTATATGTTTGAAGTGATTGGTCGACCTTAACTTTGACATTTTCTGTTATTTAGTCCATCTCATGGTGGTCAAGACTGCCCAGGGGTGAACTATGAGTACCAGCTGTGTAACACAGATGATTGCCCTAAACACTTTGATGACATCAGAGCTCAGCAGTGTCAACTTTGCAACTCCCACTTTGAATACCAGAATGCCAAACACCATTGGCTTCCCTACGAGCACCCAGATGGTGAGTTTTTTCGATTTTAAAGCATTGTAATTTTAAGAGCCAGAGGGTGGGATTGCTCTTAGCTTTTATCATTGGAGTAGGATACATAAACCCACACATCCTTTATGTATGCACAACAAGTCTAGATTCACTGGAACAAATTTTGAATTGGGGGGCCACAGACTCATTGGGAGGTCATGACATGTCTATAGCTTAACTCATTAATATTTATTAGGTTCTTGGTGACGTTGCTAGGTAACTTAACTGGACGTCCATCTGCATGACCTAATTAATATTCATGATCCAAGCCTCTGGTCTTGAGGAGATATGCATGAAAATACACTTTGGTTCAGAGGCACATATCTTAACTTACATCTCCAAGATGTATTTATATGGAGATCTATTGTTGAGCATCTCCAAAATGTCAAAACATACATTTTTGTCAACAATTTAACATCAAATTATGATATGAAATAAAACGTACAAGATGTTCAAACAATTAACATTGTTGATACATTGATTGTACTGAGACTCGCATACTATATTCTGACACAATGCACATAAAATGTAGCCAGTATTCTGAAGGAAATTCATGCTGTAAAGTTTGCATGTTCAAGTTAAGTTGTCCATCCACACAGCTCATGAATTCTTCCTTCCCTCTTTGAGAAATATAGCACATCCATTCCTATTTTGTTCAAGCACACAGAAGCCGTAATAGTGCCCTCACACACAAGGTGACAGAGTGTTACTTTAAGTGTTTCTTCAGTACCACTTTGGCACTACTTTGCTGTTGCTTCACATTTTGTTTCCAGTCCAGTGCTATTCATTTGATGGGCTTTTTATACATACCTCTATTCTCTTTTGTGTGTAATGTAAAATGTGATTTTGAAAAATCCATGAATGTGAAAAGCTTGTGTCGCTCAGCACAAAGGCAAATGAAACATCAGCAAATGAAACACACAGTGATGTGTGTAAAGCCTGTTGAACTGCATTACTCTCCAGCTTGTATTAAAGGGTTCATGAATTGAGAAATAACATTTTCTTTGATCTTTTGACATATACGATGTCATTGTACTATAAGAACAATTGTGAAGTTTCATACCTCAAAACTTATTAGTTAGTCCATAAAAAGGCTTTATCCAAAACTACTCGTTTTCTAGTTCCTCGCCTGTATTATGTAATAGAGATGAATACATCAGCACAAGTCTGCCTCTGCATAAACAGGTCAACACCTACTTCATCATTGCCTCTTTGGCCCACCCACAGGTTCGCGGTAAGAGCGGTGATGAGAGTTTCGAGATGCCTGCAAAGTTGTCAAAACATTGTGCAGTGCCAGGTTGTGGAAAAATAGACTCTTTGCATTTGATTCCTAATGATCCTAAGAGAAGACCAATGTGGTCAAACTTTAATTTGACAATGTAGATTTGTTTCTGGGATACATATAAGTAAACACAGACATTCAGCACTGTGTACATACCACAGGGATCTCTAAGCAGCATATAATTTCTTGTTCAGTGGGCATGATGGCACAATTGCCACAGATGCAGCTATAGAGTATTAATGGCTTTATATGGCTCTAAACATCTATTTAGACAAACTCTTTCATTTTTAATGACACATGAGTCATTATAATGAACAACGTATGTATATTTTATATATTTTTTGTATATATTTTCTTTAGATTCGGGGTCAGACTCAAACATGTATGGCTGAATTCCTCTGGTTGCCATTTTTTTTCAAAACAATTCCATATGTGTAAAGGCGGTTGTTGACACTTATTTTGTTTGCAAAGATGTTACCAAACCATAGCATTAGACGTTTACGTTGAAGTCTTAAAGGAGACACGACCCGAAAATGGAGCGTTTTAATCACAGGGCCAAAAACAGGATAGAAAATTGACAATTATTTCTAAATTGATATTTTTTTTAGGAACTCTTACTAACATTATAAGTGGACCACAGTGAACATTATAAAATTAAATAAAAATTAAATGCATAACACCTTTAAAGTTTAGATGTGGTGTTTGAGGTAGTTGGTCATTTTCTATTCTCTGTTAATTCAAGATCAACAAGATACTGTATACAGGTGAAACTCGAAAAATTAGAATATCGTGCAAAAGTTCATTAATTTCAGTAATTCAACTTAAAAGGTGAAACTAATATATTATATAGACTCATTACAAGCAAAGTAAGATATTTCAAGCCTTTATTTGATATACTTTTGATGATTATGGCTTACAGCTTATGAAAACCCCAAATTCAGAATCTCAGAAAATTAGAATATTGTGAAAAGGTTCAGTATTGTAGGCTCAAAGTGTCACACTCTAATCAGCTAAACACCTGCAAAGGGTTCCTGAGCCTTTAAATGGTCTCTCAGTCTGGTTCAGTTGAATTCACAATCATGGGAAAGACTGCTGACCTGACAGTTGTGCAGAAAACCATCATTGACACCCTCCACAAGGAGGGAAAGCCTCAAAAGGTAATTGCAAAATAAGTTGGATGTTCTCAAAGTGCTGTATCAAAGCACATTAATAGAAAGTTAAGTGGAAGGGAAAAGTGTGGAAGAAAAAGGTGCACAAGCAGCAGGGATGACCGTAGCCTGGAGAGGATTGTCAGGAAAAGGCCATTCAAATGTGTGGGGGAGCTTCACAAGGAACGGACTGAGGCTGGAGTTACTGCATCAAGAGCCACCACACACAGACGGGTCCTGGACATGGGCTTCAAATGTCAAACGTCTTACCTGGGCTAAAGAAAAAAAGAACTGGTCTGTTGCTCAGTGGTCCAAAGTCCTCTTTTCTGATGAGAGCAAATTTTGCATCTCATTTGGAAACCAAGGTCCCAGAGTCTGGAGGAAGAATGGAGAGGCACACAATCCAAGATGCTTGAAGTCCAGTGTGAAGTTTCCACAGTCTGTGTTGGTTTGGGGAGCTATGTCATCAGCTGGTGTTGGTCCACTGTGCTTTATTAAGTCCAGAGTCAACGCAGCCGTCTACCGGGACATTTTAGAGCGCTTCATGCTTCCTTCAGCAGACAAGCTTTATGGAGATGCTGACTTCATTTTCCAGCAGGACTGGGCACCTGCCCACACTGCCAAAAGTACCAAAACCTGTTTCAATGACCATGGTATTACTGTGCTTGATTGGCCAGAAAACTCGCCTGACCTGAACCCCATAGAGAATCTATGGGGCATTGCCTAGAGAAAGATGAGAGACATGAGACCAAACAGTGCAGAAGAGCTGAAGGCCGCTATTGAAGCATCTTGGTCTTCCATAACACCTCAGCAGTGCCACAGGCTGATAGCATCCATGCCACGCCACATTGAGGCAGTAATTAATACAAAAGGGGCCCAAACCAAGTACTGAGTACATATGCATGATTATACTTTTCAGAGGGCCGACATTTCTGTATTTAAAATCCTTTTTTTTTATTGATTTCATGTAATTTTCTAATTTTCTGAGATTCTGAATTTGGGGTTTTCATAAGCTGTAAGCCATAATCATCAAAATTATATCAAATAAAGGCTTGAAATATCTTACTTTGCTTGTAATGAGTCTATATAATATATTAGTTTCACCTTTTAAGTTGAATTACTGAAATGAATGAACTTTTGCACGATATTCTAATTTTTCGAGTTTCACCTGTACTTCTTCATTTTGCGTTCTAATTATTAAATATTTTTTGGATTTTTGATAGAATTATATATATATATATTTTCATTTATTAGAGCTACAGCAGAGAGCAACACACATAACTGAAAATTACATCAAGCAAGATGTACTGTAATTTTTGGTCTTTCTTATTAAGTAATATTTAGGCACATATTGTATATGTTGGTTTTCTTGTTGTTATTCTTCCGGACCTACAACTGTATGGTCAAAAGCTATTAAGTGGACTAAAAACACAATTCTGTCAGAAATAGTCAAATACTTTTTTGGATGTTCACTAAATTTGGGTCAGATGATCTTGAGACCATAGTGGCTATAATTATTAAAATCGTTGTGATACAAAACATTTAAAGTACATATAACACAAGGATGCAAGGATGCAATACAGGAATTGAAACTGTATCTTCACAACACTTTGATGAATTGACTTTAAACTTGCTATGTATAATTACAAAAATTCCCTGAATGTTTAAGACAAGATGACAGTACCACCTACTTGCCATTGTGTATTAAACACAGTAAAATCCATTGTTACTTTGAAATAACTTGGCCTAAAGTCATACTTCTTTTCTCCACATATTTCTGGGGGCCTGTAGAATACTTATGTTTAATATTCCCTCCATTTAGAGTGCAATTGCATAAATATTTTCTGCTATTTCTCCAACAAAGTTTGTCTAATCCTCACCAAAATTGGCTCAGACCACCTATCTTTAGACCACGCCCTTCAGGAATACAGGAAGAGAGTATCTTAGCATTGCGTTGGTATATTTAAACCAAACTTAGTACTTTAGTTCGACACTGTGTCCTCTAAGGGCCTCAGGACAGTGCCACAAACTGGTCAAAAGTTGTAAATATTAGGATATCTTCTTTTTGCCTTTGAACCAGGGTTGCAGCGGGATACCGGTATCACGGTATACCACCGTTTGAAAACTGACGGTTATCATACCATGTGCATTTGCTTATCTACGGTATTTAGAAAAAAATGCAACCAGAAGGAGAATCTCACATGCGTGTGCGCATCTCCTTTCCTCCTTGTCTTCCTGTCAGACTCATCAACTTGCGACACACACACACAGCGGAAAAAATGTCAGAGAGAGGTGAGAGGGTCTGACATGAGTGTGCATGTGAGTTAAAGCAGTGTTTCTCAACTGGTCTATTCGGACTGGTCGCAGACAGCAGGTAAAAAACAATGACATGGTTCTCCCATTGAAGATATTTTGGCGGCCGCCCAAGTGATAAGGCTATTTAGGACTGCCGAGGCAGATTTAATGATAATCTTGCAAACAGCTAAAGCAGACATGGGCAATTTACTGCCCGCGGCTCATTTATAATAAAATCGGATTGGGTGCATTGGGACCTAACACATCTCCACAAGCATTTAACATGCTCAGGGTTGCCAGATGAGAGATGCAACACCCCCAGTTTGAGATTTATACTTTAAAATTGGAAGTATTCTGCCTAATGTTATACATATTTTGTGCAATCTGGAAACCATGCACGCGAGTGCACTTTTTCTATCTCGCTTTCCCCTTTGAACAAATTTAGCGATCTGTAGTGCAATATTCTGCTCAAGGAAAAGTGTTATACGGCCACTCTGTGTCCATTCTTGAGGCTGCTTGTGAGGTTTGGTGCTACTAATTTTGCAGGTAAACCTTCTCAGTGATTAAATTAAATATAGAAGTAGATCTTGGCATCATTGACACACGGAGAAGTAATCACTGACATGCGAGCAAAAGCAAGCCAAAGATGAATATTTATATGTATTTTTTATTTGTGCAATTTAGAAATGTTGAAGTCCCTTAGCACCTTTTTGTTAATCTAACTCTTGCAGTAATCATTTATCATAGTCATGCAGCCTGTGTTATTCAGTTGTGTGCTGAAAGGCAAACCATCAAGACCTGCATCATGACTCTTTTAGCATGTAAACGGGTAATGTTTTAGAAAAAAATGTAAACTCGCCCGCTTTGCCCAAACATTAAAAGTTCTATAAATTTCAATTTTTTTTATTAAAAAAGACCCCTGATGTAGAGTGTACAATAAAAAGTATAATAAATTAACAGGGAAGTAGAGATGGCAAAAAAATGTATAATCTCCGCCTTTATTCAGTTTTTAATGCCTGATAGAAAAGTATCTACCTTTGTAGAGCAATATAATACTTTAGGCAATTGCAGAATAGTCTCACTAGTCACAGATACACTTCAGAAAATTGAGTACACAACTACACTCACCTAAAGGATTATTAGGAACACCATACTAATACTGTGTTTGACCCCCTTTTGCCTTCAGAACAGCCTTAATTCTACGTGGCATTGATTCAACAAGGTGCTGAAAGCATTCTTTAGAAATGTTGGCCCATATTGATAGGATAGCATCTTGCAGTTGATGGAGATTTGTGGGATGCACATCCAGGGCACGATGCTCCCGTTCCACCACATCCCAAAGAAGCTCTATTGGGTTGAGATCTGGTGACTGTGGGGGCCATTTTAGTACAGTGAACTCATTGTCATGTTCAAGAAACCAATTTGAAATGATTCGAGCTTTGTGACATGGTGCATTATCCTGCTGGAAGTAGCCATCAGAGGATTGGGTACATGGTGGCCATAAAGGGATGGACATGGTCAGAAACAATGCTCAGGTAGGCCGTGGCATTTAAACGATGCCCAATTGGCACTAAGGGGCCTAAAGTGTGCCAAGAAAACATCCCCCACACCATTACACCACCACAGCCTGCACAGTGGTAACAAGGCATGATGGATCCATGTTCTCATTCTGTTTACGCCAAATTCTGACTCTACCATCTGAATGTCTCAACAGAAATCGAGACTCATCAGACCAGGCAACATTTTTCCAGTCTTCAACTGTCCAATTTTGGTGAGCTCTTGCAAATTGTAGCCTCTTTTTCCTATTTGTAGTGGAGATGAGTGGTACCCGGTGGGGTCTTCTGCTGTTGGAGCCCATCCGCCTCAAGGTTGTGCGTTTTGTGGCTTCGCAAATGCTTTGCTGCATACCTTGGTTGTAACAAGTGGTTATTTCAGGCAAAGTTGCTCTTCTATCAGCTTGAATCAGTCAGCCCATTCTCCTCTGACCTCTAACATCAACAAGGCATTTTCGCCCACAGGACTGCTGCATACTGGATGTTTTTCCCTTTTCACACCATTCTTTGTAAACCCTAGAAATGGTTGTGCGTGAAAATCCCAGTAACTGAGCAGATTGTGAAATACTCAGACCGGCCCGTCTGGCACCAACAACCATGCCACGCTCAAAATTGCTTAAATCACCTTTCTTTCCCATTCTGACATTCAGTTTGGAGTTCAGGAGATCGTCTTGACCAGGACCACACCCCTAAATGCATTGAAGCAACTGCCATCTGATTGGTTGATTAGATAATTGTATTAATGAGAAATTGAACAGGTGTTCCTAATAATCCTTTAGGTGAGTGTATTTCTGGGCTTAAAATATACAAAAACCAAATCAATGGAGAACATTTTATTTCAAAAGTAATACAATGTGGCCCCCTATGCACTACTTAAAGCCCGATGTGGCCCCTTTACCAAAATAGTTACAAAATATTAATAATTACACACCATCACCTTTACAAAATTGTTTCAGGATTTTATATGAGTAAAAGTAACTGTTATATTTTGACAAAATTTTTCAGTTTGATTTGAAATAATCTAAAGGTAGAATCTATTAGACCTCATTTTATATTAACAGTGGCAGTTTTAGTCAAAGTTTAGTATTTTTCATAAATACATTAATTTATTATTATTATTACTATTATTTAAGACTAGCACACTGACCTAACCGTGGTAACGAGTAGCCTTTCCTTCTGTGTAATATGTGTATAAATATGTAATATTAGTTAACAAACAGGATCATAATGGGTTCATATAAGTAAATATGCTCTTCAATTTTTAAAAGGGGGAGAGACTGCAGTACTTCCTGTAGATTTTGTTGTTGACATTAACAACAAAAATAATGTCACTTGATGCATGTCCTTGTACTGGAAAACGTCTCGGGTTATGACTATACCCCTTGTTCCCTGAGAAGGGAACGAGACACTGCGTCATTGAAAACGACTCTTTGGGGAACGCTCCTTAGCGTGCGCCTCTGAATTATGAATGAAACTATTCCAATCTTGATTGGTGTTGCGTCATGACGTAACATGTGACGGCATAACCGGATGCATAAAAGTGACGCCGGCACACAAACACATTAGCCTAGCGATGAAGCAAGCCGCTCTCAGGCAATGAGGGGCGTGGCAGGACGATGCAGTGTCTCGTTCCCTTCTCAGGGAACAAGGGTTATAGTCATAACCCGAGACGTTCCCTTCCGAGGGAACTCGCACTGTGTCGTTGAAAACGACTCTTTGGGGAACGAATGCCCACTAGGCCACGCGCCGAAAAAGGCCTGCCCTAGAGTGAAACTGAACTCAGGGACTCAGCTAGGACGAGAGCACACGTGCGCCAGGCGTACTAGGGAGGTGCAGAAAACCTGATGAAAGTGTGCGGGGTAGCCCAACCAGCTGCCTCACAGATCACCTGGAGGGGCACTCCCGATAAGAGAGCCCTAGAGGACGCCATGCCTCTAGTTGAATGAGCCCTTATGGCCAAAGGTGAAGGCAAATTGCGCACCTTATAGGCCGAGATAATAGCCTGAACAATCCAATTACTAATGGTTTGTTTCGAAGTAGGGAGCCCCTTCTTAGGTGACCCAAAACACACTAACAGTTGGTCCGACCTCCTCCAAGAAGAGGACCTCTCGAGGTAAACGCTCAAAGCTCTGACAGGGCAGAGCAAATGGAGCCTCTCTTCTTCTGCCGACACATGAGGTGGAGGATGAATGCCTGCAGGACCGTAGACCATGCCGTGTTAGAAGGCACCTTAGGCACATAGCCAGGTCTCGGGTGCAGAATGGCTTTAACTCCACCAGGGGCAAACTCCAAGCAAGCTGGTGTTACTGCCAGGGCTTGAAGATTTCCCACCTTCTTTAGAGAGGTAATAGCTAAGAGAAAAGCCATCTTGAACGTCAGGCCCTTGGGCGAGGCCGACTGAAGGGGTTCGAAGGGGGCCAGGGATAACCCTTCGAGAACCACCGCCAGGTCCCAGGCAGGAACCCTGGACCTGGTTGTCGGTCTCATCCTCCATGTACCACGGAGAAAACGAATGACCAGCTGGTGCCTCCCCAGAGGCCTAGCACTCAATGGTGCATGGAAAGCCGCAATGGCAGCCACGTACACCTTAAGTGTGGAAGGGAGAGACCCAGAGAAAGCGATCTTGAAGAAACTCCAGAACTGAAGCCACCGGGCAGTTAACTGGATCTACTTCATGTTCTCTACACCAAGTGGAGAACACATTCCACTTGAGGCCATATAATCTCCTAGTAGACGGAGCCCTAGAGTTAAGTATGGTTTTAACCACCCCCGCTGATAGACCAGCATGTAGGTAATGAACCCCCTCAGGGGCCAGACCCACAGTTTCCACAGCTCTGGACGAGGGTGGAAAACTGTGCCCCCTGCCTGAGACAACAGATCCCTCCTCAGAGGAATCTGCCATGGCGGAGCTATCAGGAGTGAGATTATGTCTGAGAACCATACTCGGGCCGGCCACATCGGGGCAACCAGAAGTAGACTGATGCCCTTTCCAGGACTCCCGGGAGCAGAGCGATCGGGGGAAATGCGTACAGGCGAAGCCTCGGCCAGGCCTGTACCATGGCATCCAACCCCAGTGGGGTTGGATGTTCGAGGGAGAACCAAAATGGACAGTGGGACGTCTCTCGAGACGCGAATAGATCCACTTTCAATGGTCCAAATTTGTCCCATATCAACTTCACCACCTCTGGATGAAGTCTCCATTCCCCGGGCCTCAGCCCCTGCCTCGACAGGATGTCTGCTCCCTGATTCTGAACCCCCGGAACATACATGCTCTGATAGACAGTATTTTCCCTTGGGACCAAAGAAATTATCTGATGCTCGGTCTGCACAGAGGGCTGATCTGAGTCCCCCTTGTTGGTTCAGATAAGCTACCACTGATGTATTGTCCGAACGTACTAGGACATGGTAACCTTAGATGTCTGGAAGGAAGCTCCTCAGAGCCCTGAACACAGCCAACATCTCTAGACAGTTTATGTGCCAAGAATGATGATAGTCCTGCCACAGACCCCTGGCAAAGCGTCCGTCCATGACCGCGCCCTAGCCAGTGAGGGAGGCGTCTGTCAAAACGGTTTCCCGGCGACATGACGCTTCCAACACTGGCCCTTGGGACAGGAACCAAGGTTTCTTCCATATTAGCAGAGAACGAAGGCATCTGCACGTTACTCTGATTTTACGAAATGGATTCCCCTTGGGGGAAAAAACCCTTTGGCTTTCAGCCACCACTGGAGGGGCCTCATGTGTAGAAGGCCCAAAGGTATAAAGTTGGATGCCTCTGCCATGAGGCCCAGCAGTCTTAGAAACTGCTTTACAGTGATGGCCTGGCCTAGCTTTAACCTGGACACCATCGCCAGAACGGACTCGAGACGTGCAGGAGACATGCGTGCCTGCATCGTAACCGAGTTCCACACAACACCCAGAAACGTTGTGCACTGGGATGGTTGTAACACACTCTTTTTTGTGTTGAGTCTCAACCCCAAACTTCGAATGTGGCCAAGGATGACATCTCGATGCCGAACCGCCATTTCTCGAGACTGGGTCAGAATGAGCCAATCGTCGATATAATTCAGTATGCGGATGCCCTGAAGTCTCAGAGGAGCAGGAGCTGCATCCATACATTTGGTGAATGTGCGGGAGAGAGTGCTAGGCCGAACGGAAGAACCCGATATTGGTAAGCTTCGCCCCGAAGCGAACCTCAGGAACCTCCTGTGACATGGAAGGATGGATACATGAAAATAGGCATCTTTTAGATCTATCGTGACAAACCAGTCCTCGGATCTGATCTGGCTCACGATGGCAGGAATAGTAAGCATTTTGAACCTGAACCTCCTCAAAGGCCGGTTCAAAACTCTGAGATCTAAAATCGGCCTCAACCCCCCATCCTTTTTTGGAACTATAAAGTACCGGCTGTAGTCTGCTCCAGAACCACTGTAGTCTGCACCACCCCAGAGAATTTGGGGGGGCGGTGCCCGAACTGCAGTCTGTACCCTGATTTTATTATATGCAGGACCCATGCAGATATGTTGGGAAGATGATTCCATGCCTCTACAAAATCTACTAAGGGAACCAGCCTCTCGAGGCTGGTCTCGGGTGTTTTTCGAGCACCGTTCTCGACTTCCTGAAGCGAGAGACCGGCAGGATTTAGTCGATACGGTTCTTGTGACCACAATGGATACTTGTTTTTTTTTTTATTATTATTTATTTATTTATTTTTTGACACTAACGGCACGGCGTGCGTCCGCTGGAAATTGATGTGGCCCGAGGCGTCAGAGACGGCGGGAACCGACACCGATTTCCTGAGGACTCCGCTGCGAGAGCAACCTCGGTTGCTCTGCAGCGGGGGGGACAGCCCTCCGAGGTTCTACCACCTTGGTAGGACCTCCTTCCCGAAGCTTCTACTAAGGGAACCAGCCTCTCGAGGCTGGTCTTGGGTGTTTCCCGAGCACTGTTCTCGACTTCCTGAAGCGAGAGACCGGCAGGATTTAGTCGATACGGTTCTTGTGACCACAATGGATACTTTTTTTTTTTATTATTATTATTTATTTATTTATTTTTTGACACGAACGGCACGGTGTGCGTTCGCTGGAAATTGATGTGGCCCGAAGCGTCAGAGACGGCGGGAAACCGACACCGATTCCCTGCGTCTGTAATCACCACACTGGGGCTGGAGACACGGGACGAATGCGGTTTACCCCACGATCTCGAGATATATATTTATATATATTTTTTTTTTGTGGAGATCAGGGAAAAACGGCAAACCCCGGCGCTGAGGTTGTGATCTGTGCCGCAGGAAACGCTCGTCTAATTTGTCTTTCAACTTGCGTTTCCTGCTCATTTTGTGGCCAGCTGATATCAAGTCTGGCCACGCACGCGTCACAACCTCAATCAGCTCCTCATAAGCTTGGCGAAAACTGGCGTGCTTGACTCACAGTCGTCCGCATCAATGCTGAGCATATCCACTTCCTCGGAAGCAGAGAGCTCAAGCATTGGGACCTGATCGTGGGCAGAAGAAGCCGCGACGCGGCTTCTGCACCACTCACAGTAGGCTCGGGATCCTCAAGCGAAGAATGAGAAAGTGCCGCAGCAGTCTCATTCTCATCTGCAAGATCCCACTCGCGAACCCCACGATCTCAACCGCCGGCTGCCTCAACAGACGCGGGACCAGATCCGTGGGGAACGCGAGCCTGACCGTGATCATCAAAGCACGCCAACCGGGAGCGCAGCACTCTCATGGGTAGTGCTTCACAACTTTCACAGGCAGATCCCTCGAGAGCTACCTGTGCGTGCTGCGCTCCCAAACAATTCACACATAAAGCGTGCGTGTCCCTACCCGTAATGAAACGAGGGCAGGGGTGCACGCACTTCATGAACTGTTGGGTGGCCATAATATTTTTAAATCAGACAAACAACACCAAATAAGACAAACAATACACATAGAGCGCTTGCTGAAGAGCGAAAGCTAATGTGTTTGTGTGCCGGCGTCACTTTTATGCATCCGGTTATGCCGTCACATGTTACGTCATGAACACCAATCAAGATTGGAATAGTTTCATTCATAATTCAGAGGCGCACGCTAAGGAGCGTTCCCCAAAGAGTCGTTTTCAACGACGCAGTGCGAGTTCCCTCGGAAGGGAACCATGAACAAAACTATGCAACCCAGGATACATTAAATACAGGTTATGTTTCATCTATGGCAGGTCGACACTTGATTTCCAATGTAAAATCTGCGTCCTGAAGCAGAACCAGTTGAGAACCACTGAGTTAAAGGTACAGACAGGAGTAGTCTGGCTGTGCTGTCGTGCACCTACAGTATATGTTAAATGTTAATAATCATAGGACATTACTTCAAAAGCTCACACAGCAGATGTTATTATTCATTTAGTAGTTAAATTAACATGTAAACTAACATGCTTTATTTATATAACATGTTATAGTTACATGCTATTTTTTTTATCATGTTTATAATTCTGTTTATGATAATTCTGTTAGCTTTCTTTTTTTTCTATTTATTTTATTTTCAAAATGGAGACTTTTTTACACATACTTCACTGCACTGATAATACTAATTGTGTAATACCGTATACCGTGATACCATGAAACCGTGATATTTTCTGAGATGGTTAACATTGTAACCCTACTTTGAACTAATTGTCTGAAACTCACCATCGTACTACCAATTTGCGTACCACAGTAATTATTAAAAAATAATGCCATAATTAGTTACATTTTTTCAATTAACATCATCCAAAGTGTAGTTAATATAAAAAAAATTATAAATACATATTTGGTGTGATCAGCATTGTTTTCACCTGGACACAGTTTTTCTTGGTTGTTGGCAAATAGGATGTTCCAAACTTCTTGGAGAATTCGCCACAGTCAATTGCTTCTGTCTCTTCGTGTAATCCCAGACTGACTCGATGTTCAGTGGTGGTATCTGTGGGGTCATGCCATCTGTTGCAGGGCTACATGTTCTTCTATTCTATTTGCAGAAGGAATGTTTGGGAGTCTAAAATGTATATTACCTATTAACACACTACAGCTAAAGATATAAATAACCATCTTAAGATAAATGTATTTTGTTAAACATCTTATTGACTTTTGCACAGTACTGTATATTTCTTAATAGTATTGTCCTTCTATCTTTCAGCCAACAAAAGGTGTCATCTATATTGCCAGTCAAAAGAAACAGGTGATGTGGCTCACATGAAGCAGCTGGCACATGATGGAACAAGGTGTTCTTACAAAGACCCATATAGCATATGTGTGCGTGGAGAGTGTGTGGTAAGATTTTAAACTTACTCGGTCTCATTGCATAAAATGTTGCATACAAATAAATACTTTGAAGCAGAATGAAGAGAAGTAGCCATTAGCAACATTCCTGGCAGTGTCATTTGCATTTAATTGACTGATTCTCTTGAAATACTGCTGTAGATTTATAGGTTGGCTGGCTCTATGGTTTGTCTCTGAGCCACTGCGGGCTGACATTGCTGTGTATACAGGAAAAGTGTCACTTCAAAATGAATGTTGTTTGAGGAATGGATATCTCTTGATGTGATTGATAGAAGTACATTGATTTTTGTAGATGGATCGAACAATGAATAGTGATTAGCTTTTGGGAGGAAGTGATTGATTGAGTGTCAGTTAGTTTATTTGCTTATAAAGCTTATAAGGGTTATTTGCAGATGTCTTGCACTTCTTATAACGTTTTGTACATCAAACTGCGTCATGCACCTATATTTGGAGAGGAAACCAGTTGTGGCCCTGGCATGCTTGGTGCCTGAAATGATATAGACCAACACCAAAAAACAAAGATAAAAATATTAGAAATATATAAAAATTTTATTCTGAAATTATTATGATGTGTTAACTCAATGGCCCCAACCTAATACACAGTGGTTGAAATCCCAAACTAATGTAGATGTTTTAAAATAAACTAAACATAATTGCAAGTAAACTTGACAGTAAGTGCACTTACATTGTGTGGAAAAGAGCAAGTAAGACATTTTACAAAATAACTCAAATAATTCAGAAATACTTTTTTAACATGTGCAACTTAGTTATCTTAATTATTAAGATAAAAATTATTATTTTGCTTTTGGGAAGTTAAAGAAATGGGCATGACACATCTGACAGTGGTTATAGTTTCATGACATCAGATGCAGACATAAGTAAAGATGAAAGTTTGAGTTGATTCTAATAGCAGAAGTCTCTGTAAAACTGCCATGCCTTTTTTTCTCAGTGTGTCTTGAATGTCTTCTCTCTCTCCTCTAGAAAGTGGGCTGTGACAGGGAAATTGGTTCCAGTAAGTTGGAGGATCAGTGTGGTGTGTGTGGGGGTGACAACTCCCACTGCCGAACCGTGAAAGGAACCTTCACACGAACACCCAAGAAAGCTGGTAAGATGCTTTCCTCTTTCCTGGGCCACACATTGTTTTACATAAATCAAACATCGCTTCTTACTGTATAGAAGCCCTGTCATTGTTTATATTTTATTGTCCTTTAGTTTCAGGTCTAAATTTCTGGGTAGAAAGTATACTTCTGGAGTTCTTTATTGTTTTGGAAGTTTTGAAGAGTGATTTAAGATATGGTTTTAAATATATTTATTGAGTTTAAATATATTATTGACTTGATTTCAAAAACACTAAATTTTCAATCTGTTTTATGCATAAATTATTAATAGACATTATTATTATAGTACAAATTTTCTTCAAAAATACACTTGAAACTCCTCTGAGACTATAGAATAAGTCAGCTGTTAGTATACATTTGATAAATATAATATATTTATATTAAGTTAAATATAACTTAAATTTGAAGTGGCCTAAAAATGAAAATAAAAATATAGCTAACAAAATGCATTTATTGATTTCTGGATTTTACCATTACTGTTAGGTGGATGTGTGAGTCCAGTAAATTACCGCAAAAGCTTACATTTCACTGCACACATATCATAGTAAAAAGCAACAGCACTAAAATATTCAAATACCAAGAACATACACATTCAAAATATATATATTCAATTTATATAACTGTAAGTCAGAAAGCTTATTACTAGACTCTAACACACCAACTTTATTATCTCCTTTGCATACAAACTGCAAGCGGTGTTTGGTAGTAACTGATTAAGTGTGATCTGGATAATGTAATCAAATTATAAAAATTGACTACTTGTAATAGTAAATTGCATTTTAAAATTTAAAGTTATCTCTGACAACATGTTAATCTAATGAATTGTTGATATACATTCATGAGTGTTTTCGAAAGGTGGTGGGTAATGAAACTGAACACACAGATGGAGCGTCTCACTCAACATTTGACCACTGGATTTACTAAAATCCTTTTACTTTTCAGGAGACACATTGCAAAAAAATTACTGTGCAATATAAACTCTGCCTTCCAGAAGTTAATATCCAGTCCACTTCTGTGTCAGATCTACTGAAGCATTTGAAGGTGTGCTTGAATGTTACTAATGTGACTTCTCATTACATACTGTATCGAACAATCTCCTGAAGAACACAGAATCCAATGTAATGCTTTTGTTTTCAGCTTCAAAAATATGTATGAGTATGTGGTTTTTGTGACACTGATTCACAACTAGAACTGGTCTACTTCCTTACCTCACATGGATGACATTTGTAATTGCTGGAGTAGGACCACATTTGTTAAACATGTCCTGGATAATCTGTCCATAATCTAGAAACTCTCTTATAAGAAATTTATGTTTTTCTTCTTCTAAATATGTGTGTTGATGAGTTACTCTTATCATTTAAAATGTTTAAATTTATTTAATTACTTTTTATTTCACTCATTAACTGACAAAATTAAGTGAAACACAAAAAAGTATATAAATTATCATATTTTGTTTAATTAATTATGTTTTCTTAAATGCATTTAAGCAAGATTTTGTGAAAATTGTACAAGGTTGCCTTACTCAAATGCATGTGACATCAAATTAAGTGACATCTGGTTTTTGGGGGAGGGGTGTCATTATTATTCAGCCAACAGCAACCTGAAATAAGGGTAGTGATCTAAATGGCTTCCTGTTTAATGCTATTACCCAGTTGTGCAGCCTTAATAGGAGCTTGAAGCTCACCCCAGAAGTAATTTATACATACCCCCCCCCCCCCCCACCATTTATGAAGACATAAATACTGAATTAATACACATTTCAAATAGTTTAAAATGAACTGAAATCAAAACACATTAAATCAGTGTTCAGGAAGCCAGTGGTTGGCATTTTTTTCAAATTAGCCTATGATACATGTAATAGGATAAATAACACACACAAACAAAGCAGAATAGAGACTGTATTCAAAAGATATACATTTTCCTCTATTAATCCTATTCATTTAACTTGTACTGCACTTGTGATTAAAGAGGAACCTGAATGCACAAAGGCCTAGGGGAGGACATCTTTGTAATGCCCCATGAAGTGCTGTCAAGCCCTGAATAAATATTAGCTCATTTGGATGCATTCTGGGTGATTATACAAGTTATCAGAGATGCACTTGTTCTGAACAAAAACAAACAACAGCAAAAGGCAGATTCCTCATATGATTATTTGAGCTACTGTGCATGTTAATTTTAGTATAAATATGCCAATCACTATCTTGAAGGATTTGTATAAATCATATTCAGAACTAGGCATACTATGTGGCTCTGACACAGTGTTTCATTGCAGAATTGCTGTTATTTCTGAAACTGTATAATTTTATCGTTGGATAGAGCCATTGCATCATGACAGATCCTCATAATCTGCATTCAAACATGTCTTCATTTGACCCATTTTTTATGAACATTGTGGCGTACAGGCCTATACAATAATGACAACATACCTGCATACTATTACTGAAACAGCCGTTGTACAGATGGCAGGACAATTTTGCCTAAGAATATTGATTCATGTGTGTGTATGTGTTGCTTTAATTGTGCCATTTAAGGATTTGGCATAATTTGAAATGGCATTATTATATCGTGCAATTTTCTTTATGGCAAGAGTCCTAGCTCTATTTGACCCCTTCCAGATGGGCCTCTGTGTGCATCATTAAAGCAGAATGTATCCTCGTAATGACAGGTTCAATCACTACAGCTTTATTAGTGTGACATCACGTGAAGGAAAGTGTCATAAAACAACTCTATATTGTTATGCTCTAACGAGAACTTGCATGCTGTTTAAATTATTTTAAGACAGTTGTCATAAAACAGTTTGTGTCATAATGTGTCATAGTTCACAATTTGTGATACTTTATAGCACAAATTATGTAACTGAAATAACACTTCCTTATGCACTGCATTATTATCATAACTACTTTTAACTCATTATTTGCATGAACTAAATCAGCATTTTGACCTCTCTCTTTCTTACTTGAATTGATCACTTTTTTAACAGGACAAATGTTAAGAGATTCCAAAAAGAAATCCTTGTGTTGGAAAACATAATCTGCAAATATTTTGTTTTGTCTAATCCTACACTGGCGCGCACACGCCCAGAGAATCCACAGTCACTTCCAGGACAGCGGTGACACGCGGCGCATGTGGCAGGGCATCCAGGCCATCACCAACTACAGGACAACATCAGTTGCCTGTGACAAAGATGCCTCCCTTCCAGATGCGCTGAACGACTTCTACGTTCGGTTTGAAGTGCAGAACGACGTGATGGCGAGGAAGTCCACCCCTCCTCCTAACGACCAGGTGCTCTGTCTTACCACGGCAGATGTGAGGAAAACTCTACGTAGAGTCAACCCACGGAAGGCTGCTGGACCAGACAACATTCCTGGCAGAGTGCTCAGAGGATGTGCAGACCAGCTAGCAGATGTTCTTACCGACATCTTCAACATCTCTCTGAGCAGCGCCGTCGTTCCAACGTGCTTCAAGGCCACCACCATCATCCCCATGCCAAAGAAGTCTTCAGTGTCCTGCCTCAACGACTACCGTCCCGTCGCACTTACACCCATCATCATGAAGTGCTTCGAGAGGCTCGTCATGAGGCAGATTAAGACCCAGCTGCCCCCTCACTAGACCCACTGCAGTTTGCGTATCGTTCAAACCGTTCAACGGACGATGCCATCACCACAACCCTCCATCTGGCCCTCACCCACCTAGACAATAAGGACTCATACGTTCGAATGCTGTTCATAGATTTCAGCTCAGCATTCAACACAATCATTCCCCAGCACCTGATTGGAAAGCTGAACCTGCTGGGCCTGGACACCTCCCTCTGCAACTGGATCCTGGACTTCCTGACTGGGAGACCTCAGTCAGTCCGGATCGGGAACAGCATCTCCACCACCACCACACTGAGCACTGGGGCCCCCAGGGCTGTGTGCTCAGTCCACTGCTGTTCACTCTGCTGACTCACGACTGTGCAGCAATGCACAGCTCGAATCACATCATCAAGTTCGCCGATGACACGACCGTGGTGGGTCTCATCAGCAAGAACAACGAGTCAGCATACAGAGAGGAGGTGCAGCGGCTGACGAACTGGTGTAGAGCCAACAACCTGTCCCTGAATGTCGACAAAACAAAAGAGATGGTTGTTGACTTTAGGAGAGCACAAGGTGAACACACTCCGCTGAACATCGACGGCTCCTCTGTGGAGATCGTCAAGAGCACCAAATTCCTTGGTGTTCACCTGGCGGAGAACCTCACCTGGTCCCTCAACACCAGCTCTATCACCAAGAAAGCCCAGCAGCGTCTCTACTTTCTTCGAAGGCTGAGGAAAGCACATCTCCCAACCCCCATCCTCACTACATTCTATAGAGGGACCATTGAGAGCATCCTGAGCAGCTGCATCACTGCCTGGTTTGGGACTTGCACCGTTTCGGACCGCAAAGCCCTGCAGAGGATAGTGAGGACAGCTGAGAAGATCATTGGGGTCTCTCTTCCCTCCATCAAAGACATTTACAAAAAACACTGTATCCATAAAGCAACCAGCATTGTGGACGACCCCACACACCCCTCACACAAACTCTTTACCCTCCTGCCGTCTGGCAAGAGGTACCGAGCTATTCGGGCCCTCACGGCCAGACTGTGTAACAGCTTCTTCCCCAAGCCATCAGACTCCTTAATACTCAGAGACTGGTTTGACACACACTTGTCCTGAGTTGCACTTTAATTACTGTCACTTTATAACTGTCTGCTACCTCAATAACTGCTATGTGCATAGAACATTATCTCATAGTATTTTATGTTTATGTTTACATTTTTAGAAACTGTCATCTTTTTGCACTACTGAGTACTGGTCGGCGCTGCACTGTCTATTGTCCTGTTCATTGTCAGAAATTTGTTGTACTGTCCTGTACTTTTTGCACATGTTTGCACGTGCACTTTATATAGGTAGTTTATATAGGTATTTTATTTCGTTGTGTAGTCTCATGTGGTCCTATTTTGGTCCTTTGTTGTTTTTATGTAGCACCATGGTCCTGGAGGAACGTTGTCTCGTTTTGCTGTGTACTGTACTAACTGTATATGGTTGAAACGACAATAAAAACCACTTGACTTGACACTTGACTTGACTTTTCTCTCCTGTACTGCTTTCTTTTATACTGATTGTATTGTAGCTTTAAAATTGCAGGTTAAATATAACTTAAATTCTGAAGCATGCTGTCGATTACCACATATAATCATTTTGACTCATTTTGTTTTAAAAATCCATCCATCCATCCATCCATCTTCAACCGCTTATCCGAAGTCGGGTCGCGGGGGCAGCTGCTCCAGCAGGGGGCCCCAAACTTCCCTATCCCGAGCCACATTAACCAACTCTGACTGGGGGACCCCGAGGCGTTCCCAGGCCAGTGTGGAGATGTAATCTCTCCACCTAGTCCTGGGTCTTCCCCAAGGCCTCCTCCCAGCTGGACGTGCCTGAAACACCTCCCTAGGGAGGCGGCCAGGGGGCATCCTTACCAGATATGCCCAAACCACCTCAACTGACTCCTTTCAACGCAAAGGAGCAGCGGCTCTACTCCGAGCTCCTCACGGATGACTGAGCTCCTCACCCTATCTCTAAGGGAGAAGCCCGCCACCCTTCTGAGGAAGCCCATTTCGGCCGCTTGTACTCGCGACCTAGTTCTTTCGGTCATGACCCAACCTTCATGACCATACGTGTTTCATGTAAAACATTTAGAATGGGTTTATATGGGGCAAGTGCACTGAAGAGATTGAAAACAGAAAGTGGAGCTTGTTTGCACTTGATCAACCTTTTGAGTTGGGACTACTTTTGTTTTATTTTTTTATTTTATTTAGGCAGACAACATCTGGTTGGTATTATTAACTAATTTATATATATATATATATATATATATATATATATATATATATATATATATATATATATATTGACAGATTGCATGGCTACTTTCAAATGGCCATCAATGGAGAGAGATGCTTTTTGCCTGCATAAAAATACAGTTGCAGCATCTATAAGCTGGGCAATGCTGTCTGTGCAAACCAGCTTGACCCCTTGGGTTTACCATGATTACTGTAAATGGTCATTGAATGATTTAAAAGACTTGAATGAGCTTTATAGCTACATTTACTAGTTTCATATTTTATTTATTTTTGTGGTGCTGTACTATGAATCTGAACAAAGAAATGAATTAATTTGGTAATAGACAGCATTCCACATATGCTGTCACTAATGCTTGTTGTATTTAACCCAAAATATTGCTTAAAGGTTTGACATAAAATTGGTTTGTTGTGCAGACTTAGCTTGACAAAATGCCTGTTAAATGAGGGTCGTGAAGAGCTTAATAAAAGCTTACCAAATTTCTAACAAATACTTACAAAACTCCTTCTAAAACATTCTAATTATAAATATTGCGGAATATTTAGACACCGAATCTAACCAGGTTGGAAGATAAATTTGCTCTCTCACACACATACACAGCAACCCTTACCACACATTGTCACACATCAACCATAATTTCTGTCAATTTTTTTATATCTCTTTCAACTTCCTCATCCCTTTTTCATTCTTGCTCTTTTAAGGCCCTTCCTCTAACCTCATCTGATCTCTATTAGGATTACCCAGCAGCCCATCTTTCTCAGCAGATGCCTTCCTGTCCACATTAACTGATGATAATACCTCCCAGCAGACACTGACTTAAGTGACTCAGCCCTTCACTACAATGATTGGACTGTTGGCCACCTTTTTACGACACAACCTTGTCTCAGAAATGTGTTATGCTGCTAGAGACTGGTTGAAAAATGTAGCTTTGGTTTAGAGACATTTACATGACAAAAGAGCGAAGAGTAAAAATGACATAACAAACCCTTCTTATTCTAAAGGGAAAACAAGAGGAGCCTTTTTACTGCCTAAAGGAGCACGGAATGTATATCTGAATGAAACTGAGGATTCTAGAAGTGTGATTGGTGAGTTGTATCATGCTTTGCAGAGGAATGGGCATCAGTAGAGAACGCAACATTAGTGCTGTAGTGCTGATTTTGTTTTCTTATGTGATGATGTGTTGAAAACACAGCCCAAAACTTCCTTCTGAATCAGTTAAATAACTGTTCATTGTCTTTTTTTTTTCCTAACATTATTAGAGCTTGACCAATATATATTTTTCTTTTGTTTTAATAAAAAAATTTTAAGTGTCTAATAACCAGCTTAATCGATGTATTGTTTTTTTTTAATTATTATTCTTTTTGACACAATAAACAAATAATAATATAAATGTAAATTGTCACACACACACACACACACATATATATATATATATATATATATATATATATATATATATATATATATATATATATATATATATATTTGGTGGGGTGTGTGGTGTGTTATGCGTGGATGCTGCAGAGAATAGCGTGAGCCTCCACACACACTACGTCTCCGTGGTAAGGTGTTCAACAAGCCACGTGATAAGATGCACAGATTGTCGGTCTCAGACACGGAGACAACTGAGATTCGTCCTCCGCCACCCAGATTGAGGCGAGTCACTACACCACCATGAGGACATAGAGCGCATTGGGAATAGGGCATTCCAAATTGGGGAGAAAAGGAAAAAAAGATGCGGTTTTGGTGATTGGATCACATGTGTTCAGCACACAATACATGTCTAAACGGAGTCTAAAATGCTTTGTGATTGGATCACAAAAATCACATACGTATGTGGTCAAAAACGCATCTCATTTAAGGTGTAAACGCTAATCCGTCCTGTATGCATCCCGGCTGTAGTGAAGTGCCTCCCCTCACCTGTCAATCAACCACTGAAGTTTAAATTTTGCCGGTTATGAGCGGTTTAAAAGGAAAATTTAAAAAGCAGATACACACTCAGGCATAAGAACTTCACTGATCTTCTTCAGTGTGTCTGTAATCAACATGCATGGACACTTATGAGAAGCACAAACAAATGTAGCTCAGGTTAATACAACTAATCCAATAAATAACAAACAATTCTTCTCGAAATGTTGATTTTGTGCTTAGATTACATTTCAGTTGCATCAGGGAGAAATAGCACACCATTTTTTTTCACACTTTGTTGCGGTTTATTATCTTGCAGGAACACACTGACAAAATGATCAATGTATGTCGTCATGTAACAGAGTCCCTCCTCTCCAAATCCGATCACAAGTTGTCAACGGAGAAACATTTAGGTGACCAGGTGTAAACAGTGATGTGTCAACATGTGATCGGATCACCCGAGACGCCTCTTAATAGCATATGGAAACGTGGTCTTAAAGGAATATTCCTTTAATCAGTAATCTTATAATATTGGCATTATATTCATGCTGTTTTTCCAGAGGGGAACAGGCTCCCATAGCTGAACCTGGTTTCCCCAAGGTTATTTGTCTCCTAAAACTAACATCGTATAGAGTTTTGTGTTCCTTTCCACAGTCACCTTTGGCTTGCCCACTGGGAACCTAAAGAAATATTTTAAGGCATAATCTACAAAAATGTTATTAATTTAAACTGCACAATGAGGACTTTAAGACACTGCAGACTTCACAGCTTCATTTTCTGTTACAGCATCGTTTTCTGTATAGCTGCTTTGAAATGATGTGTGCTGTGAAATGCAATATACCCAAAAAAATTTATAAAAATTACAATGTAAAAGGTTTAGTAGTTTATACAAATATTAAAAATGAAAGTTAATTTACCTTCAAGCACCATTGTTTCCTGTTGAAAACACATTGGTATAATGGCATTACTCAGTGCTAATGTTTATACACCCATCTATTAGTTCCATTACGTGGTAGATCCAAAATTAAGTAAGCAGTAGCTGGTTAAGTGTAAATATTGGTCAAACCAGTTATCGGTCTATCTCTTGATGTTATTACTTTCGTTTCTAAAGGATATGTCATCTATTCACATGGATTTAAATTGATGAAATCTGAATGATGAGCCTTCTGTCATGTTTTGATGTTTGTGTCCTGTATGCTTGTCGTGAGCCTGCTTGATGAACAGTTGCAGTAGTCAGAGAACTCATATCTCAAAGCTTTTGTTTGCAGCTATGCAGTGAAATAGAAATGCCTTCTAGTGAGGAGATGCCCACTTCTGCAAAGAACAGAAAAACAGTAGACTTTCTTTGCTCACTAATTGCTTCTGCTATCTCTCCCTTTGCCTTTTTTGTGCTGTTGCAAAGGTTACCTAAAGATGTTTCTCATTCCCCCTGGGGCTAGACATGTGATCATCCAAGAGCATGAGGCTTCTCCTCAAATTCTTGGTAAGTGATATCTCTCCTCATGTTTCTCAGACTAAAGAGCAAGGAGATAATATGCATGCCTGTGTTCAAAGCACTGTCCAGGTAGCTGCACTTAATGGATTTCACTCCGATACATAACAATGGCACCTGTGCAGTCACATGCACCTCTTCCATCTGTTAACAGCTTGTGCATTTTCATGGAAGTGCATTAGGCTCACAGATTTTAGAGACAAACACCATCATAATGTTTCTGTGACATTGTGCACCATTTAGCTAGATAGATGTGCCAGCTATAAAAATGTGACCTTACATGAACTTTTAAAGGGATAGTTTATCCAAAAATGAGAAATGTGTCCCCATTTACACACCCTCATGTTGATCCAGTCCTTTATGTCTTTCTTCTGTGAACCTCAAAAGGGGATGTTAACAGAATGTTAGGGAATGTTAGCGTCCACATTAACTTTCATTTTATAGAAAAAGAGCAGCATCAACATTCTTAAAAATGTCTTATTGTGTGTTGCACGGAAGTTAGAAGATTAACATGTTTGGACTGACACGAGAGTGAGTAAATTACTAAATAATATACATTTTTGGTTGTGCTAACAACTTAACAATTGGAGATGTGCCATAATGTGAAAATTGTGAAAGTAGTGACAAGCAAAATTTTTGAGAGCTTCTGTGCATCACTCTTAAAGGAATATTCTTGGTTCAATACCATTTCAGCTCAATCGACAGCATCTGTGCCATAATGTTGATTACCACACAAATGAATGTAGACTCGTCTCTCCTTTAAAAAAAAAGCAAAGAAAAAATGTATGTTACAGTGAGGCACTTACAATGGAAGTGAATATAGCCAATTTTTGCAGGGTTTAAAAGCAGAAATGTGAATCTTATAATTTTATAAAATCACTTACGTTAATTCTTCTGTTAAAACTGTATTATTTGATCTGTAAATTTGTTTAAATTGTCTTTTTTTTCTCTCCCCAATTTGGAACGGCCAATTCCCAATGCGCCCAATGCGAGAACCACATTATGGCGACCATGAGGAGGTTAACACAACGTGACTACCCACCCTAGCAACCAGGCCAATTGGTTCCTTATGAAGCCTGACTGGAGTCGCTCAGCATGTCATGTATTAGAACTTGTGACTCCAGGTGTGGTAGTCAGAATCTTTACTTGCTGAGCTACCCAGGCCCCCCTAAAATGTAATTTTTAAAGTCTTTGTAGGGTTTATGGTTTGTTGACATTACATTGTCATGGCAAAATATAACTTTACACAGAAAAGGTTAGTAAATTATTTTATAAAACTACAAACATGTTAACACTCATATTGCTTAAGTCTTATGGTTATACTGTTGAAAAAGTATTTTACTGTTCAATAAATTGGCGTAAGTGAGGCACTTTCGTTGTAAGTGCCTCACTGTCATCCAGAATTTGGCTTGTTTTTAAAGAAAAAGATGAACAAGTCAAATTAAATTTTTGTGGTAATAAATATTATGCCAAAAATGCTGTCGATTGAGCTGAAATGGTATTGAACCAAGAATATTCCTTTAAGGGGCTGTCACACTGTTCTTAGAGCACACATTTTTTTCCCGACAACACAATAGATCGGGATGTGATGTCACGCGGGAGTGTTTCTGGTTTTATTAAATAACAATTCACAAATAACAATTATTATTATATAAAAAATATTCAAATATAACATCTACTCACTTTCCACCAACAATAATAAAATAAAAAAACAGCTTTGAAATATGTATCATTTGAACTGAGCCAAAAGGTCAGTTTGTGACATTTCGATCTTCTATTGGTCACACATCCTCTTGTCATGCAGATTCGCAGTTCAGAGTTCACTAAGCTTGAACTTTTGTATGCTGCATTGTAAAAAAAAATTCCAGTCCGCCCCATTTGGATACATTTGAATAGGAGTGAATGGAGCCCAAATTGTAGTGTGACAGCCATCTTACTGTACCCACTGCTTTGTGAAATACTACAAATCTCTACTAAAACATTAAAATACAAAAATAGCTGCATTATTGCATAACAGTTGAATTAATGTTCTTTATTTGAAATCAATTCTGGAGACATAGTCACATTGCAGCATGTGAAAAAGCTATTGTTGCTCATTCCCAAATAAGTGTATATTCCTTGTTTTAAACACCAGTTCTTCCAAGTTCTTTAAATGTTTTGTTTTTTTTCGAGGCCCTCTCTTAATCTAAGCCTTATTCTTCGTCCATTAACTGGAACAGATGGAAAAACGAGACCTGGATTTCACAATGTTCCTTTCAGTATGCAGATTTTAAAAGAATAAGATACATTGATTGGCCCATTTTCTTAATTCTATTAATAATTAGAGCTTTATAGAGACAGCAATTATCATTTGCCAACGCATGTAATTGAGTTGCTTTTATTTTTAGCATATTCCTCGTTTTGGAAGTGCCTCTCCCTGAATGTAGTTTAAATATTACTCATCCATAGTTGAACTTTTAATTAAACCTAACCTTTTAATTAAACCTAACCTTTTTTTAATTAGCTAGATAAGATGATCAATGCCTTGCTCTACTTCCCCAGTTAACCTCCAGAGAGGTCGTCAAAAGGTAATTCTGTCCAATAACACTTCACTTTGGAGTGTTTAATAGCTAATTATTGGTTTTCCTTACATTAAACTTAAACAATTACTATAATTAGATTCCTTTGCATGACAAAATGCTTCATTTTAGTGATTTATATGGTCTGCCTCTGTCTCCATTAGATTTTCATAGTGAATTGTGATTTCATCTGGCTTATTGCTGGAGTTCTCCAAGTTCATTCTGGAATTTTAGATTTATTATTTAGATGAAAAAGAGGTAATTTGCATGGTAATTTAATAATTTAAATAATGCATATTTTATGGGATTGCCCATCCGTGGCATCCTTGCTAACTCTGACTCTAACTCTGTTTTATGATTAGCACCTACAGCATTTATTCTGAACAATGTAGTGCATTTGTCTCAACAGTTTGGCAACAAATGTGAAAGAAACCCAGATATATTTATTTAAAATAAATATTCACTCAATATAAAGTTCCCTGTCTGTCGCTCTCTTCAACGTTATGTCAGAGAAGTGACACTAGGGGTCTCTCTTGAGCACCGAATATACCTCTGATCTATGAAAAAAGGCCAATGAGAAGTTGGCAGCTAGTATTTGCACACCCCGCCCCCGGACATACGGGTATAAAGGCGAGGAAATACTAGAGTTCATTCTTAAAATTTCTTCGGAGCCGATGGTTGTGCATGCTGTTCAGGTGAAAACACACCTTTTACAAACATGCACACCGGTTACAGCGGTGATTTCTTCTTGCACGGCAGTGCAGATTGCCCCTGGGCGCTTCAACAGTGCAGAAAACCCAAACTCTAGAGAGTTATTTAAAAGAGTGATTTTCTCTAAAAGAGCAAAATACATGGCGGCGTTGAACGTCCTTTTTAGGACGCATCTTTATAAAGATGCCCTTCCGCCCCTGTGTAGTTCCTGGATGCGGTAGAGTGCTCTCCGCTTCAGACTGCCACAGGCGTTGTCTCGTGTGTCTGGGTAGCAATCACACCGAGGCTGCATTTGTGGATGGTTCATGCTCTCACTGCGAGGGCATGACCATGACAACGTTGCGGTCGCAGCTCCCTTTCAACCGAAAGAAAGCCACTACAGCCGCCCCCGCATTGCTCCTTCTTCCCACAGGATTGTGGACGGTGCGAGTGGTGCTGGAAGCGATCTGGGATGGCAGCGGGTGCGGCTCTGTCGGGTACCCCCCCTCGGACCACCCATCCCCCGGCACGCTCGATGACTCCCGTCTGTGCTCAAGGCAACAGCGGTTCGCCTCACAGCCAGCCTGCTTATCCTCTGGAGCTCGAAGCAGATGAGCTCGCCGCTGCATCGGAGAGTGCGGCTTCTGACGTGGATGACTCCCTTGGGCTGCCGCCTACTGAGGCTGACGCTCAGATGACCGACATGCTTTCCTGGCTGCCACCAACCTAGGTTTGGACTGGAACCCCCCCGTCCTCCCCACAGCCATCGCAGCTGGATGACTGGTTCCTGGGGTCCGGGTGCCGCTCACAATGTTGTGGACAACATCCTCGCTGACAGTGAAGGCCTACACTACACTTCACTCGGGCAGGCGATTGCCACCCTCGTGGTCCAGGAACAACACCTGTGGCTGAACTTGGTCGAGATGCGTGAGACCGACAAAGTTCGCTTTCTCGACGCCCCAGTCTCCCAGTTCGGCCTCTTCGGCGACACCGCCGAGGACTTCACCCAGCAGTTCAACGCAGTGAAGAAACAGACTGAGGCGATTTCTCACATCCTGCCCCGCCACAAGCTTGCCTCCATGGGCCATGCCCTGTCTGCTCGCCGAGGGCGTCCCCCTGCGAAGAAACAACAAGCTGCTCCGCCTCAACCTGGGCCCAGCTCTCAGCTCACGCGTCAAGCGCTCCGCAGGAAGCAGACTCCCCCCGTCTCACGGACCTCTTCGAGGACCCAGAAGGCTCCCAGGTGCTCCTGAGACGGACGACCCAGAGCCCAAGACGTTAGCTCCAGAGATGGTAAGACCACTCCGTCCCCTAGTGGAGGGCCGGGAGGAGAATCTTCTTTTGAATTAATTTCATTTGCCACTCCCCTTAACCGGGGCAGCGGTACCCAAATTCTCAATAAAAGAGCTATTTCCTTTGTTTCTGGGTCATCTGGCCCGCAAATGCTGTTCTCACGGCACTCTGCCACCAGATCTCAACAGTCCCGGCATGCTGGCCGTGGTCCCAGATCCGCCTTCAGCCCCAGGTTCTGACGAGTCCAGAGGACACCATTACATGACCTCCTCCTTAGTCACTTACCCGCCCCCCTGCCGGGTGTGCGGAGCAAGGTAAGTGCTTCTAGTCTTTTCTCAGCAACAGAGCATCGGGACCCCTCCTCGCCTCCCGACGGCGTACTACCTGCTACGCCCCGCTGCGAAGCCCCGCCGGGTACATAAAAAATACCCCTTGGTGCCCCTAGCACGGAGATTGGATGCATGGCTCTCACTTCCCAACCCGTCACGCTGGCTGGCCTGGACCATCCGACTCAGTTATCCAATTCAGTTTGCCAGGCCCCGCCCCCCTTCGCGGGCATCCACTTTAACGCAGTACACGGCGAGCATGCCAAATTCCTGCGCATGGAGATCGCTACCCTTTTACTCAAAGACGCGACAGAGCCTGTCCCTCCAACCGAAATAAAGAAGGGTTTCTACAGCCCTTACTTCATTGTACCCAAAAAGGCGGTGGCTTACGACCAATCTTGGACCTGCGAGTTTTCAACCGAGCTCTGCTCAAATTCCCGTTCAAAATGCTCACACACATAGATTGGTTCACAGCGGTAGACCTGAAGGACTCGTACTTCCACGTCTTAATTCTGCCGTGACACTGACCCTTTCTATGGTTCGCATTCGACGGCCAGGCGTTCCAGTACAAAGTCTTCCCCTTCGGCATGTCTCTGTCCCCTCGCGTCTTCATGAAAGTCGCATAGGCAGCTCTTGCCCCGCTCCGAGTACCAGGCATCTGCATACTCAATTACCTTGACGACTGGCTCATACTGGCCCACTCCCGAGAGTTACTATGCCCTCACAGAGACCAGGTGCTCAAACACCTCAGCCGCTTGGGGCTTTAGGTCAACCGAGAAAAGACAACGCTTGCCCAGCGGAGAGTGGAGGCTTAACCCCCAGTCGGTCCAGCTGATTTGGGAACGATTCGGCAGAGCCCAGGTAGACCAGTTTGCCTCCCAAGAGACCTCCCATTGCTCACTCTGGTACGCCCGAACAGATGCTCCCCTTGAGGCAGACGCACTGGCACACAGCTGGCTCGCGGGGCTACGCAAGTACGCATTCCCAGGTCGGTAAGCGTCGCCTTGTTCCCCTGTCTAGGGTAACCAGAAGGACTCCGACGAAGGGTACGTGCAGTCTGATACAACCGGTCGTTTGGCATGTAAAAACACCTGCCTGCTCCTGTGTCAGCAGAACACGTACACGACTCAGCGCATGGCGTGATTTCAATTGGACCCCTAGTTTCGCTTCTCCAACACAACGTCGAAGAGAGCGACAGATGGGGAATGTCTAGGTTACGGATGTAACCTCCATTGACATGTCTTCCCGGCCATGTCTCTGAGCCGGACTGCTGTAGTGGCCAGAACCATTTCCGGCTCCTCAGAAAAATCCTGAATGAACTCTAGTATTTCCTCACCTTTATACCCATATGTCCAGGGGCAGGGTATGCAAATACTAGCTGCCAACTTCTCATTGCCCTTTTTTCATAGATCAGAGGTATATTCGGTGCTCAAGAGAGACCCCTAGTGTCGCTATCGCCATCAGGAAAGGAAGTTACATCCATAACCTAGACGATTCTGCTATCATTTACTTATTCTGACAGAATAAAGATACAATTCAAATGAATGGTGAACATTCTCCCTAACATCTCCTTATATACACTCACCTAAAGGAACACCTGTTCAATTTCTCATTAATGCAATTATCTAATCAACCAATCACATGGCAGTTGCTTCAATGCATTTAGGGCTGTGGTCCTGGTCAAGACAATCTCCTGAACTCCAAACTGAATGTCAGAATGGGAAAGAAAGTTGATTTAAGCAATTTTGAGCGTGGCATGGTTGTTGGTGCCAGACGGGCCGGTCTGAATATTTCACAATCTGCTCAGTTACTGGGATTTTCACACACAACCATTTCTAGGGTTTACAAAGAATGGTGTGAAAAGGGAAAAACATCCAGTATGCGGCAGTCCTGTGGGCGAAAATGCCTTGTTGATGCTAGAGGTCAGAGGAGAATGGGCCGACTGATTCAAGCTGATAGAAGAGCAACTTTGCCTGAAATAACCACTCGTTACAACCGAGGTATGCAGCAAAGCATTTGTGAAGCCACAACACGCACAACCTTGAGGCGGATGGGCTACAACAGCAGAAGACCCCACCGGGTACCACTCATCTCCACTACAAATAGGAAAAAGAGGCTACAATTTGCAAGAGCTCACCAAAATTGGACAGTTGAAGACTGGAAAAATGTTGCCTTGTCTGATGAGTCTCGATTTCTGTTGAGACATTCAGATGGTAGAGTCAGAATTTGGTGTAAACAGAATGAGAACATGGATGCCTTGTTACCACTGTGCAGGCTGGTGGTAGTGGTGTAATGGTGTGGGGGATGTTTTCTTGGCACACTTTAGGTCCCTTAGTGCCAATTGGGCATCGTTTAAATGCCACGGCCTACCTGAGCATTGTTTCTGACCATGTCCATCCCTTTATGGCCACCATGTACCCATCCTCTGATGGCTACTTCCAGCAGGATAATGCACCATGTCACAAAGCTCGAATCATTTCAAATTGGTTTCTTGAACATGACAATGAGTTCACTGTACTAAAATGGCCCCCACAGTCACCAGATCTCAACCCAATAGAGCATCTTTGGGATGTGGTGGAACGGGAGCTTCGTGCCCTGGATGTGCATCCCACAAATCTCCATCAACTGCAAGATGCTATCCTATCAATATGGGCCAACATTTCTAAAGAATGCTTTCAGCACCTTGTTGAATCAATGCCACGTAGAATTAAGGCAGTTCTGAAGGCGAAAGGGGGTCAAACACAGTATTAGTATGGTGTTCCTAATAATCCTTTAGGTGAGTGTATTTCATGAAATAAATTAATAATAATAATAATACAAAAACTCACAGATTTGGAAAACATGAGGTTCAGGTTCATTTTTTGTGAACTATGCATTTTTAGGTCTGCATTTTATGGATATACACCTGAAGAAATGCAAACTTATGCTAAATTTAGGAAATAAAACAAAAGATTTGATTTCATTGCATCAAATCCTTTTGCACCTATAGTCCTTGCTCTTATAAAATAACAGTTCAATCCCTTTTGCTCTTTATTATGTTACAGCATTTTAGACAATGTATTCCAGATTTAATGTTTGAGAACATTTTTACATTACAAGTGACATTTGATGACTGGTTGCAATGGTGATTGTCCTGACATGTGCACAGATTTCCTGGTAATCACCATTGACATTCAGGCAAGTGATCACCTAATTGCTCTCATGCTCTGAGTCAGACTGTGTCACTGCTTATTCGTGTCATTATGTCAGTTTGTTAGACGGCCCCCACATCCTTGCCATATTATAATGCCATATAATTCAACAGCTTTTAATAATAGCATTGTTTCTGAAAATTTTAATAAAGCTTTTAGACATTGAGATGTCAGCATACAAGCACATTAGTAAAAATATGAATGTTCTCGCTTTCCTTTTCACTTGTATTTTGTCAGTTAAATGCACTGCTATGACGATAAGTTAATTGAACAGAGTCAGGTCATCCTGTAAAGCTCTTATCTGTGAACTCTTGAAGAGATCTAATTAATTGTTGATTGCAGCTATCAAGAACCAGGCAACAGGACATTACATTCTAAATGGCAAAGGGGACGAGGCAAGGTCTCGGCGCTTCATTGATATGGGAGTGGAGTGGGACTACATCATTGAGGATGACTCCGAGACTCTCCAAACTGATGGTCCATTACATGATGCACTTGTTGTTTTGGTAAACCAAAATTTACTTTCTCAAATCGAATTTCTCTCAAGGCTTAAAAAGCACAATGAAAAAAAAAAAACATTAGTCTTGGATTGACCATTTATTTTTGCATGTTGAGAAAAACAAGCACACATAAATACAGTGTGGTTTCGAAAGTCTAGGTCTACTTTTAGAATTTTTCACATTTTATATATATGTATACACACACACACACACATAGATCAGCCACAGCATTAAATCTACCTGACTAATATCATGCCGGTTCCCCTCATGCTGCCAAAACAGCTTTGACCTGTCGATTCATGGACTCCACAAGAGCTCTGAAGGTTTCCTGTGGTATCTGTTAGCAGCAGATCCAGCAGATGTGTAAATAGCCTGAAAAAGTTTCACAGACATGTGACTAACATAAATGGTATAATGTGTCCCTGAACAAAGGGGGATTCAAAATCAAAAGTAACAGTCAGTATCTGGTGTGGCCACCAGCTGCATTAAGTACTGAAGTGCATCTCCTTCTCATGGACTGCACCAGATTTGCCAGTTCTTGCTGTGAGATGTTACCCCACTCTTCCACCAAGGCACTTGCAAGTACCCAGACATTTCTGGTCTCCGATCCAACATGTCCCAGATGTGCTCAATGGCATTGAGATCCGGGCTCTTTGCTGGCCATGGCAGAACTCTGACATTTCTGTCTTGCAGGAAATCATGCACAAAATGAGCAGTGTGGCTGGTGGTATTGTCATGCTAGAGCGTCATGTCCGAATGAGCCTGCAGGAAGGAGGAGGATGTCTTCCCTGTAACGCACAGCATTAAGATTGCCTGCAATGACAACAAGCTCAGTCCGATGATGCTGTGACACACTGCCCCAGACCACGATGAACCCTCCACCTCAAAATTGATCCCGTTCCAGAGTACAGGCCTCGGTGCAACGCTCATTCCTTCGAAGATATACGCGAATCCGACCATCACCCCTGCTGACACAAAACCGTGACTCGTCAGTGAAGAGCACTTTTTGCCAGTCCTGTCTGGTTCAGCAAAGGTGAACCACAGGAAACATCACAGAAATCCAAATATTTAAGTTGCAAAGCATAAAAATACTTATACAAGTGTACAATACAAGATCAACGAATTCAGTATTTAGTGTCAAAGAAGCACTGGCCTGATAGGGTAAGAGACAGTCCCATCACTTGGCCTGAGAATCTCTCACACTGGCCCGAGCCAGCAGGCTGTCATTAATTTTGAGCCTTGTGCAGTACATAGTGAGATGTAGGCCTCTTGGCCTAACAGCAGTCTTTGATGTCTTGGGAGTGGGAACGGGTTCTCAATGCACAGCATTTCTACTGCTTTAGCTTTCTGATTGTAGAATTACTTGCTTATGTAGGATCTTTTTGTGATGCATGAACTACATTCTGTAAATCTTCAGCTCATGGATGAACACAGTGACATTATCCTGGGAAACAAATCATCAGTTCTTTACTGGCCACAAACCATAGAGGAAAGAAATAAACATTTCTTTCCTCTAAGTTATAGTCCTATAAAAGTTGTTGGTACTGTTGACTGATTTTAACAGATATCTCTTTTAAATCCTCCTATTACACCTGTCATGCAGGTGAATTAAGGTGAATTCATGAACACGTTAGCCTATTTAAAAGATTCATGGTGATCTTTAGGTAAATTCTTTGGAACCAACCTAGGCAGAGTAACAGTAGTGTTGGATGTCATCCATTTGGACATTATCTGTGTATTTACAGTATACAGGCAAGAGTCTTTAGCGATGATACTGTAACCCTTCCAGCCTTATTTTAGCCTCAGAAACCTTTTGTGTGTCTTTGAAACATGAAGAAAACATGAAATTGCAGAGACAACAGGAGTAAAAGTAATTACTAATAACTAAAGTTATTTACTAAAGTTATTTACTATTTACTAATAACAAAGTTAGTTGTCCTTGAAATTAATAAATGCTTACCACACTCGTGTCATTTTCAGATGTGATTAAACATCCTCTTCTAAGTCATCTCACACAGAGGACATCACATAAATCTGCATACTGTTAAATATGCATGAACAAATGCTAAATCCAATGCTTCAAATGTTAAGCAAATGCTTCTAAATATCACTTTATTGTGTCTGAAACATTTGTCCTATTGTTTTTTAAAGATTATACCTAAGGACAACGAGACAAGTTCCACACTAATGTACAAATACATCATTCATGAAGAATCTATAAACAATGAAGTGCCTATAAACAACAATAATGTCATTCTGGAGGACACGTATGAGTGGGCATTGAAGAGCTGGTCCCAATGTTCAAGACCTTGTGCTGGAGGTAATCTACACAGTTACCCTTCTGTCACTCACTCGACGTTGTGTCGATTGTAGTGACACAAGGGGTCTCTTCTGAGAGCCTTGCATACCTCTGAACTTGAGAAAAGGCCAATCAATTTGGCAGACAGTATTTGCATGCCCTGCCCCCGGACATAAGGGTATAAAGGGGAGCAGATTTTTTCTTCGGAGCCAAGCGGTTGTGTGATCAGCGAGCTGTGTGTCACAATTGCTTCACCCACCTCTGCAAGAGAGCTTCTGTTGGATCTGACAGCTCATTCCAGCGGCTTTCTCCTCTCTGCATGCTGTGCAGACTTTGTCCCTGGGCGCTTCGACAGCATTTCTCTCCTAAAAGAGTTGACTTCTCTGAAAGAGTTTTATTTTCCTCTAAAAAAGTTTGTTTTCTGGTAAAAGAGCAACATACACAAGCAGGCGTTGAACGTCCTTTCCGCCGCTGTGTAGTTCCTGGATGTGGCCGGTATCTCTCCAGATCCGACAGTCATAGACGCTGCCTTGTGTGCCTGGATAGCGATAATGCTTTCCCGGGCCGCTGTGAGCGTGGGGTTAGACTGGAACCCTCCATCCTCCCCCCAACCCTCGCGGCTTGATGATTGGTACCTCAGCTCTGGGCGCTGCTCTCAGCCATGCCCCCCCCCCCCGCGAACCTTTCTTTCCGGAAGTGCGAGGGCTGGGCATGCAAATTCTGTCTGCCAACTTGACATTGGCCTTTTCTCAAGTTCGGAGGTACGTGAGGCTCTCAGAAGAGACCCCTTGTGTCACTACAATCGACACAACATCTCGTTCCTTTCATCGGGGGAACGGAGGTTACAACAGTAACCATGACGTTTTTCTGCCCAGAGTGCTTATCTGAATGTAATTTTAATCCGAGTGGCATCTGCAACCATACAGGTACATTGCTAGACCTTTTCTAAGAACTAACTTTAACTAACTTGCCATATTTCGTATTACTTTTAACCAACTTGTCTTCTATTGTTTTATAAATTGAAACTTAAAACTTCTTGTTTTGCTTTCAAGGTGTGTTTGTGCTATATTTCTTTCAAATAAATGCCACTTAGATTCATATTTTGTTATATAATGCAAAGATATTCATACAGTATATTTTCAATTGTGTCCAAATACCATGCCTGGCCCCCCAAAAAGTTGCATACTCTAATATTTGTTGGACCGCTTTTAGCTTTGATTATGGTGCATATTCGTTGTGGCATTGTTTCGACAACCTTATGCAACGTCACAACATTTATTTCCGTCCAGAGTTGCAGCACATCCCAAAGACTTTCAGTGTGGTTAAGGTCAGGACAGTGGTGGCCAATTCATGTGTGAAAATGATTCCTCATGCTCCCTGAACCACTCTTTCACAATTTGAGGCTGGTGAATTTTGGCGTTATCGTCCTGGAATATGCCCATGCCGTCAGGGAAGAAAAAAATCCATTGATGGGATAACCTGGTCTTTCAGTACATTCAGGTATTCAGCTGACTTAATTTTATTGCAGCATAACATTGCTGAGCCTAGACCTGACCAATTGAAGCAATCCTGGATCATAACACTGCCTCCAGAGGCTTGTACAGTGGGTATTATGCATGATGGGTGCATCACATCATGCGCTACCCTTCTTGCCTGATGCACCTATCGCTTTGGATTAGGGAAAATCTGGACTCATCAGATCTCATGACGTTTTTCCATTGCTCCACAGTCCAATATTTATGCTCCTTAGCAAATTGAAGTAGTTTTTTTCCAATTAGCCTCACTAACAAATGGCTTTCTTGTGGCCACACAGCTGTTTAGTCCCAATCCTGTAAGTTCTCGTCGCATTGTGTGTGTGGAAATGCTCTTACTTTCACTATTAAACATAGCCTTGAGGTATACTGTCGATTTTTATGATGTGACTTTACCTAGCATTTTAGTGATCTCCGATCACGATCATTCAAGATTTTTTCCGACCATATTTCTTCCATGAAACTGATGGTTCAGCACTATCCTTCCATGTTTTAATAATGTGTTGGACAGTTCTTAACCCAATTCCAGTGATTTCAGCAATTCTGTTTTCTTTGCTTGATGCAAAAGCAAAGCCCCTTCTGAAACACAGTCACATCTTTTCCATGACCACGGGATATGTCTTCTGACATGGTTGTTTAAGAAATGAGAAGCTACACACTACATCAGTTGAAGTTAAAATAATTGCTGCCAGCTGAAACATATGAATCACTGAAATAATTATCCAATCATAGGCTCTTAAGTATCTGTTTATTTAAATCCAAACGGTGACTTTTTTTTGGGCCAGGCAGTGTTCTTTTTTGAGTTTATTTTTTTTCAGGTGATAATCATTGTAGTCACTGTACTCACATTTGGTAAATATTTGAATCAATGTGTATAATGGGTGGAATATTTTGTTTTCAGCTCAGATTGCTGTACTTTTGGTTGGTTATTAAGGGCTGGTTCACTTTATAAAAAAGTTTATTTAAATAATGAATATTATTTTATTTATTGGTCTTCAGGATTCCAGTACACCAAATATGGGTGCCATAAAAAAGGTGACAACAAAGTGGTGCACAGAGGCTACTGTGACATTAGCAAGAAACCCAAACCTAATCGCAGAATGTGTAACTTGCAGGACTGTACAAAACCACAGTAAGTTACATTTCTCCTAACTATGCATACATACAGTAAGTATTTATTCGTAAAACCTTTTAATCTGAAATCATGATTCATAAGGAAATACGTTTGCACACATATACACTACCGTTCAAAAGATTGGGGGCACTTGCCTGAAATGTTTCTCATGATCTTAAAAACCTTTTGACCTGAAGGTGTATGCTTAAATGTTGGAAATTTGTTTTGTAGACAAAAATATAATTGTGTCAACATATAAATTTATTTAATTACAAAACTAAAATTATATAAAAAATAAAAGTTTTTGAAATGGATGACTTGGACCGAATAATTAAGAAAAGCAGCCACTAAGTGCCCAACATAGATCGGAACTCCTTCAATACTGTTTAAACAGCATCCCAGTGTGGCGGAGTTGAAACGTTACAAAAACAAATTAAATAATTAAATCAAGGTTGTCTCCGCCCATTTCCGTTGTTAAGTGGGGAAAAAGGAAATGAGGTTGTCACATAAAAGGAGAAAAAAAAAAAAAAAGAGAAAAAGGGTTGGAAAAGACGTGAAGTTTGTTGTTAAGAGTTGGATTTTCGAGGTGAGAACGGGAAAGCCTCAATAAAAATCGAAACGCCAAACTGAAAGTAACCGCTTGAACCGAACGAGCTGTTGGGGGTTGGACAGGGGAATACTAAATGAAAAGTAAGGTGTTGTTTTCACTTACCTGGGAGGCGGTGACGAAATCGTCAGCAGGTAAAACACTGTGTCTCTGCTGGAGCGGATGCTGGTGAGAAAAACCGCTCTCCATAACGATGTCTTCAGCGCGGAGCGTGTAAAAGAACCCCAAGCGTGCGGTGTTAAGGGCCGTCTGGATCCTGGGTTACTCACTAAGCAGTGAGTAATATTTTTATTTATTTTTTTATTTTGTTTTGGCTCGGTTTCTTTGGCTTTGGAGTTTTTTTTTTTTATTTTTGCTACCAGACAAAAAATACATTTTTATATTCCTTTTTGTTCACAAAATCTGATTCTGTGCCTGGATGAACGAACTGTTAAATCTGTGGTCTTTGTACAGAAAATTTGACTGACAGTTTAAAGTGGTTGTATATATTTTTTTTTTTTCCTGTTTGTTCTTTTCTTGTGAGAAATGGTGAGAAATGCAGACATTTCTAAACTGATTTTGCACTGTCCTTTGTGATTTATTTTTTTATTTCGTGTATGTAACTGGTGGTATCCAAGCTATCTGGGTTATTGTTCTGAAAATATTGACAGGGTTACACCTGTCTGGCGCCCAAACTTATTAACTTTTATTTCAACAATCGTTGGTTGATTGTTTGAATTTATTATCGGGCCGCCACCGTTACACCAGGGTGATACCTCAAGATGCTGGTTGAGAAAATGCCATGAGTACATTTCTGCCAAATCTTGGCAAAGTGTGGCCACTTGGAAGATGCTAAAATATAACAGCTTTTATTTATTTTAGATTTTTTTAGTCACAACATAATTCCCTTAGTTCCATTTATGTTATTCCATAGTTGTGATGACTTTACTATTATTCTAAAATGTGAAATAAATGTATGTATATAATTTTTATTTAGGATAAAAAAAAATTACCAACTCAAACATATTATTATTGTTATATTAATATTATTATTATTATTTTACATATATCATTATTATTAAAAATTAAACAACTAAATGGCCATACAATAAGTCTTGCCAACAAAGTGTGGACAAATGTTTGTGGACACCATATGTGCTTGATGAACATTTAATTTAAAAACCATTTATAAATTCCCCCTTTGCTGCAATAACAGCTTTGACTCTTCTGTGAAGCCTTTTCTCTATACTGTAGGGATAGCTATAGGGTATATGTAGGGGTACACCTGTATGGCTGCAGGGATTTTCTCCCATTTGAACACAAGCGCATCAAGTGAGGCCTAGCTCTCAGTTGGAGTTTCAATTCACCCCAAAGATCTTCAATGGGGTTCAGATCTGGGCTAAGAAGAAGAAAAAAAAATAGAACTTTTGACAGATTTCTGAAGTCTCTTTAAAGTTTTTTAATGGTTTATCTGGTTTCATCTGTTTATCAGACACCAACAATAACAATTTATTGGTGATATGCCATAGCTGTGCATCTATGATAGGCTCAATTGATTTGAAATATCAGTCAAGAGAATTTATCAAAATATCCTTGTGAAACAAAATCATTACTTTGAATAGAGGTTACCTTCTGCAGTTTCTGCTGTTGGTTCTTAGCCTTAAGATTATTTCCAGAACAAATCTACTTGGTGAATATTCAGTACTATTTATTTATGCATCTCTCCGGTAGGGCTGAAACTATTTGTCTACGTTATTGACAGCGTTGACAATAAAAAATTGTTGACAAAAATGTTCATTGTCGAATAGTCGTTTTATCTCATTTAACGAAACATGAGATCACATTAAACTCTAATGATTTTGCACGAGTGCAGCACTGCAGCTCGCACCTGACTGAGGAGAGGAAGAATTACACAGATCACGGTCCAGATGCACTCTAAAGTTTCCAAACTTCAGGTGTTCCAAGCTTCCCACCACGACACAGTAGACGGCAAGTCTTTGGGTAAGCACGACTTAGTTATCAGGTTCCTAAGAGGCACCCAGAGGTTAAAACCCTCCCGGCCGAGCCTGTTCCCCTCCTGGGATCTCTCAGTGGTCCTCTCGGGCCTTCAGAGTCCTAGAATCTGTCGGACTCAGGGCCCTCTCCTTGAAGACGGCCCTCCTGATCGCGCTCGCTTCCATCAAAAGGGTTGGGGACCTGCAAGTGTTCTCTGTCAGCGACACATGCCTGGAGTTCGGTCCGGCAGACACTCACGTGATCCTAAGACCGCAACCAGGCTACGTGGGCAAGGTTCCCACCACTCTCTTCAGGGACCAGGTAGTGAACCTGCAAGCGCTGCCCCGGGAGGAGGCAGGCCCAGGCCTTTCATTCCTGTGTCCGGTATGTGCTTTGCGTATCTACTTGGACAGCACGCAGAGCTTTAGACGTTCTGAGCAGCTCTTTATCTGCTGATCTACCACCGCACCATTCTCCACATGTGACTTAAAAGCCCATGTGATGTATTTCACCACTCTTTACCTCCCCCAGTCTAGGCAGGTATGGTCTCCGCAGGGTCTTTCCCCCCTGAAAGAATAGGAAAACTGAAAAGATCGCTTTCCCCGAGTGTGTATGATAGCATTACGATGGCCCCAGCTGCTTTAACTATATGCGAGAAACATAGAGAGATGAAAAGCGCATTGCTGGCGCGGCCTGCTCCCATGCTTGGCACGTCGCCTTGTTCCCCTCTGTCGGATGTAAAGAACCAGAAGGCTTTGATGATTTTATGGGGCGTTGGGGAAGGGTACGTGCAGCCTGGCACAGCTGGTCGCATTGGCACGTAAAACACCTGCCCACTCCTGTGTCAGCAGTACACAGACACGGCTTAGTGCATGGCGTGATTTAAATTGGACCCCAAGTGTCGCTTCTTCGACACAACATCGAAGTGAGCGACAGACGGGGAATGTCTGGGTTATGGATGTAACCTCCGTTCCCTGATGGAGGGAACGAGACGTTGTGTCCTCACGGCCACGTCGCTGAACCGAGCCACTGTTGCGGCCGAACCTCGTTGTTGGCTCCTCAGAATAATCCTACATGAAACAGACTCATTTCCCTCCCTTTATACCCGTATGTCCAGGGGCGGAACATGCAAATTATGTCTGCCAATTTCTCATTGGCCTTTTCTCATAAATCAGAGATGCAAAAGGCTCACAAGAGAGACCCATAGTGTCGCTTCTTCGACACAACATCTCGTTTCCTCCATCAGGGAACCCAAAACCAAACCAGCCAATACTCTTTGACTCCATCCGTAACCCAGATGTTTTTTTTTTTGAAGTGAATTTCTTTACTGAATTAAACTTAAAGTATTTTTCCATTTAATTCAGTGTATGACATTTAAAGGTATTTTGAAAAGATGACTTTTTCCTCTATTGTTAGTAAGCACGTTTAATACAACCTTTTAAATCGGGGCACAAGCTGAATAATTGGTTAGTAGCTAATGATTTATTTGCAATAATCGCTGAATAGTCGAATAATCATTCTAATAATCATTAGCTTAATCGATTATCAAAATAATCGTTAGTTGCAGCCCCACTCTCCAGTTTCCCAGCTGAATTGCAAAAAAGAGAAATGTTTAATGTTTTATATATCCATTTATATTCCAGCATGAGTATTTCCCTCAGACTTCATAAAATCCATGATCAATGGATTTTATCAAACAAAGCTTTCAGAGTGAGTAGTGGTTTGACTGATTTACAGTTATTTATTTTCTTATATTCTTGTGCATGACAAAAATAATAAATTATAAAAAAGTTTTTTTTCACACTTTGAAACTTGAGGTGAAAATTGAGGAACAAGGGAAGGTGAAAAAGTCATGAAAAATTCAAATATTCCTTATGGGAAAAAATGACAGTAGGACAGGAAATTGGCAGACAAATCCAAATGGGTTTCACGTTCCAGCAGAATGTGCCTGGACAGAAAACAGCAGAGAAGTGTACAGGCAAAAAAATCCAGAGCAGAGGTCGGCAAACTCAAATATCCAGAGTCAGTGATTTAGAACCAGGCAAACAAAACAGAAAATAAAACAGGACGGACAAACAGACAGGAGAACGACAGTGCTGATTTGCTCACCGCAAGGACTGATATAAGCTGGCACAAAACAGCACACAATAGGGGAATTAATAGAACTGGGGAAACAAGGAACAGGTGCTGCTGATGATGATTATTATGAGCTGTTGCACCAAACCAGCCAATACTCTTTGACTGCAGCAGCACATGTCACCTGAACAAACAGTCACACAAGAGAAACACATGTGTAGGAATTTAGGTATTATAAATGTGCACGGAATGGGTTATGGTGCCCGCTTACCTCCATCATCATGTAGAGAACAGTATGTTTGTTAGGAATTAAATTAACCATTATAAGAAGGATAAATGATAAATAATTAAATTATTTGTCTGAATAAAATTATCTACCATTAAAATTGTAATGCAATGTCTCATTTTATCTGCTCACAATTTCTGTTGTAAGGAATTAGCTTTAATAAGGGAATTCTGATTAATTCACTTATTGGAGTAATATTATTCTCATGGCTTATTGAAAATAATATCACACATATTTTAGGTATAGCTTCAGGCCAGATCTTTAAAAAAAGTGATGAGATTATTTATCAAAATATACCACAGTCAAATTATCTTTGAATAGAAACAAGACTTTATTGCTAATCTAAACAAAACTAATCTAACACACAGACAAACATGGAAACAGGTTGTGAGTAGATTGTTTCAGAAGGTGAATTAACTGATCTATACAGAGAAAAGGAACTATATGGAGTCTGTTGACAATGCCTTGAGAACCATTGATACTTAATTCAGTCTAACTCGATTTGCAACCGGGTAACTCAAATTATATTAAAGGGCTCCTATTATGCCCTTTTTCACAAGATGTAATTTATATTTTTGGTGTCTCCAGAATGTGTCTAAGTTTCTGCTCAAAATACCCTACAGATAATTTTTTATACCATGTTTAAAATGGCAATTTTTGGGTGGGAATACAAATTAGCTGTTTTTGTGTGTGTGTCTTTAAATGCAAATGAGCTGGTGCTCCCCGCCCCATATCCAGAATAGGGCAGATTTTTGACATCTCTACTTCGGATAACTAGACATCATAAGCATTATGACTTACAGTGAAAATAGTGGTGTTCAGCCCTATATGTTTGAACCGGAGTCAGATGCTGATGAGGGAGAGACTCTTTGAGAATGAACCAGGAAGATTCTGAATGGTTATTTGATATATTTATTTATTGGTTGTACAGTTTTTTCAGCAGTTTTGCAACGATGGATGTGCAACACACACACAAATACTGTTATAACGTTCGCTATGCGCTATAATGAAACACACCAAAAATCATGTCCGTCGGTAGTGTCCGTCAACAGTCGTGGGCAGGGCCTGTACAAAGTTGCAAGCCATGATGGCAAGAGCGTGGAGGATGCAGAGCTACGTAGGAAGTGAAGCAGCAAGAGAAGAGAACTTTTGCGTTCTTCCTTAGTACAAGAGTCTTAAGTGTAGACTGGCCGCACCCCAAAGGTGTCCTGAGCCAATCAGATGTGACTTTTCAGAGTCACATGGTCTACTCCTTTTTTAAAGTTGATTTACAATCCTTTGGAAATGTTGTATCTTGAAAACGGTGCAAGAGACATAACATTAATTAACATCAAAATTCTCTACATAAACAAGCAAGCATTTACATACTGAATATGACATACTTTAATGAATATTTCAAAGTGCTAGTAACATACCTAATACCTAATTAAAAATCGTAATGGTTAATTCATTGGTTTTAGAACATGGATAATACAAGATTAAGGATTATAATCATCAATTTGTCAGAATAAGTAATTACAAATCACTACACATATTTTAAGAGGTACATCAGGCTGTAGTCATTAATTCGTCTGTTATAAAACTGATCACAGGTCAAAACATAATTTTGGTACAAACAGGTAGATTCTGTGCATTAAGAGGGTTTAACCATAAGTACTGTGAATTGTGTGAAATGTTTATGGCTTCAGATCTCACACTTTTGAGTTTAACTTCAAGAAGGAGATTCTTAGACTGAGACCTTCCTAATAGAATACCAAATTATTGTTAATCCATTAACATAGAGCATGGTCTGTTATTTTAAATGATATAGTCACGCTAATCCTGGGATATAAATGATCTTGTACGCTTTGTCCAACATGCTTAGAGTCAAACGTTTGTTGTCTGTGTGGAAAAGTTCAGAAGGTCATGTTGAGTCTGCCCCATGTCACTGTCCCGTGGGTTGCAGGGGCCCTCTCTGACCAATGGCCCTTATGTTTTAAATCATGCTGTTTTGCTGTTTTAGCAGAATGGTTAGTCTCCTTGACCAGCCATTTGGCACTTGTTAATTATCACAAATCAACAACCTAAAAGGAACTTCAGTGTCCCAAGTGGGGACTCCCGGAGGGGAGTGTGATTTTCCTTTGTTCGGTGAAAGGAGGCCACAGCTGGGAGACTTTTGGCACCAAATGTATAAATTGATAGTTTTATGGCCTAGAAAGGCCCTAAAGTTATTCCTCCAGAAGGTTCCGCATATTGATTTGTGTGTCCTTTGGAATGTTTGCTGCTGAAGCACTTAAAGGCACCATCTTTGGCAGTCTCTTAGTTTTATGGATTTGAGGAATTCCAGCTTTAAAAGGTTGCGTTTTGCCGGATTCAAGATATTTTGAATAGCAATTGTTCATTCTTCTGCACCTAATATACTAAACATTGACAAGACAAAACAAACCTGAATGTCAGCCCAGAGTCCTGACAAGATGTTTTTAACATGTTATGCTGTCTCCTTGGATGAGGGGAGCTTGGGTAGTGGGATAAAGTGTACCACATTGGAAAAGCAGTCCACAGTAAGGAAAATGGATTTAACCCTGAAGGGAGGGAGACTGGAGAAGAAACCCAGGGCAATGTGTGACCAAGGGTGGGAGGGAATAGGGAGTGGATGCAGGAGACCAACGGGGGGCTGACTGTAGAGCTTTCTTTGAGCACAGACCAAGCAGGCTGCGATGAACTGACGGGAGTCCTCAATCATAGATGGTCACCAGAATCTCTGCTGAATCGCTGCCAAAGTCCTCTTGGTACATGCATGGCAGATGAATTTGGAGGTGTGGCCCCACTGGAGAACAGCCAATCAGACTGACAAACAACCAACCTTTAGGACAACCCTCTATGATAGAGGTAGCTCTCAAATCCCTGGTGACTCATGCCTTAATGTTCCAGGTGACTGGATCAACAATGGTCAGGGATGTGCATGAGGGCATGCTCTCATCAGGTTCGTAGATCCAAGAGAGGGTGTCCTGCTTTATGTTCTTGGAACCTGGATGGTAGGACATAGTAAATTCAAAATGTCAAAAAAAAAAACTAAAACAAAGGACCACTGGGCCTGGCAGCGGATCAGTCATTTGGCTGATCAAATGTACTCCAGGTTCTTATGGTTGGTTCTGTCCAGAAATGGCACCTTAGATTCCTCCAACCAATGGCGCCACTCCTCCAAAGCCAACTTGACAGCCAACAACTCCATATTGCCGATGTTGTAGTTCCATTCTGTGTGGGTAAAATAACGGGAGAAGGCGGCGCAGAAATGCATTTTGCTATGTTCATTGAACCCTTGTGAAAAGACCACTCTGACACCAACGTCTGATGTGTCCACCTCCACTGCAAACTGGACTCAAGGTCTGGTGAGGACAGGAGCAGAGGTAAAATAAGTCTTCAGGGTATCAAACGCTTACTGGTCCTCTGGCGTCCATTGGAACTGCAGAATGTTGGCAGTGAGGACTGTTATTGGAGCAGCCACCTGGCTGTAGTTCCAGATGAATCGACAGTAGAAGTTAGCAAAGCCCATGAAGCGTTGTAATTCCTTACATACACACAGACACGCACCTTCATACATACACACATACACAGACGTAGTGCAAATCTAATACAAATCCATTATATAAAGTACTAAAATACAGTATGTTATGTACAGTGCAAAAAGTTTTTTTTTTCCTTTGTATGTAATGGCAGAAGAGGATATGTTGGAGAATATAAATAGACAAAACTGTGTATTGCACATAATTATTGCTCAATGGGGCATCTTTAACTGTTTATGAGATGGATAGCCTGAGGAAAAAAACTGTTCCTGTGCCTGACGGTTCTGGTGTTCGGAGCTCTGAAGCGTCCGCCAGAAGGTAACAGTTCAAAAAGGTAGTAGGCTGGGTGAGTGGGATCCAGTGTGATTTTACAGCCTTTTTCCTCACTCTGGAAGTGTATGAACTTTCTCAGCTGCCGAAAGAAGTACAACCTCTGCTGCACCTTTTTCACAATGGAGTCAATGTGTGTCTCCCACTTCAGGTCCTGTGAGATGGTAGTGCCCAGGAACCTGAATGACTCCTCTGCTGCCACAGTGCGGTTTAGAATGGTGAAGGGGGTCAATGTTGGGGTGTTCCTCCTAAAGTCCACAATCATCTCCACCGTTTTGAGCGTGTTCAAACTTCAGGAGCTTGACAGAGGGGTCCATGGTGGTGCAGTCATTGGTGTAGAGGGAGAAGAGTAGTGGGGAGAGCACACATCCCTGGGGGCCACCAGTGCTGATTGTACAGGTGCTGGAAGTGAACCTGTTCAAGATGTAAGCTCTACGGAGGTCCAACTTCGTGAAGATGGTTGAGCCCTAGGACATGAGTGACAACGGGTACCTGTTCTTGATGATCCTTTATGCGGAGAATTGTCAGGCAGTAGGTCAATGGTGTAGTCATAAAGACGATGTGAAAGGAGAGATGTGGCTTGGGACTTACTGAAGACTGGACCCAGGTTGTGGTAGACGGCAGACACCCCTGAGAGATTGAATGGCTCGCCCTGCAATACAGAAACAGAAAAGACAAGAGATTCCACAGTATAGACACAACCCATGGATAATTCACTGTTGCCTCTCCACAGGGGTTAGATGGGTACTGCTGATTTGCATGGGCTCGGGTTCCAGTCCAGTAGACAAGGTGAATGATTTATGACCATCAACCCGGATGGCGAGATCTGCCAAGTGATTAAACTGCGTTGGAAGATCAAGGGTGTAAAGTGCATCCACTATGTGATCCGCAAGCCCTTGGAGGAACTGGTCCCGCTGGGCTACATCATTCCACCCGCAGGGTGCAACTAGGATATGAATGTCAATGGAGTAGTCTGAAACAGACTGACCACCCTGGCGCAAGTTGAGGAGATGTTGTGCCGCCACCCCACTGTGAACTGACCGATCAAACACCTTAATCATTGTGTACTGTGACAGAAAGGACAGCAAGTCTTAGGGTCAACGGAATAGCAGGTAGGTGGGTTGAGGCACAGCTCCAGTGCTGGTTAGGATGGAAGATGTAAATGTCTGAAGTTGTTTGAGTTGGTGGGTGAGCTCTGAGATTTGAGTCACCATGGCTTCCATAGCTTGATGGGAGGAAGAAAACTGGGACAACTAACTTAAAAAAACATCTTGCTGTGCCAGGGCAGACCGGAGATTGATCTCTTCTGCTGAGTCCAGCGTGTACTGTCACACTTGGAAACAGAGGAAAAAAAAAAACCAACCAAACAAAAAAAAAAAAATCACAGTTTATTGATGAACGTGAAAAATCATGGAAAATGTAAATCACTTGGGGAAAAATACGAAACAAAATTACACAGCAGGACAGGGTATTGACAAACAAATCTAAATGGGGCAGGTAGGCTCATAAACACAGTTCAAGCACATTCCATAAAACAGAGCAGAGAAGAGTCCATGCAAACAAATCCAGAGCAGGATAGGCAAACTCAAATATCCAATAACTAGAGTCAGAAATGTAAAACTGGGCAGACAAATGTGCTCAAATAAGATTGTAAATGTAGTTAGCTATGGGATGTAAATATAAAAATGTATTGCCTTACAAGTCATGTGTTATAGTAAAAGTATTTTGATGTCATAAGATATAATTTATTTTGGGAAAAGTAATAAAAAATAAATAAAAGTAGTTGCTGTAATGCCGCTAGTGTTAATTTCAGCAGGAATCTGCCATGATATGTACAACGAGCCATGTAAAAAGAATTTTTGCAAAATTGTAAGTAAATAAAATGAAAGAAAAAAATTTACATAAACTAAACGTCTCGGGTTACATGTGTAACCCTTGTTCCCTGAAAAAAGCGGAACGAGATGCTGCGCTGCTAAGCGCTACGGGGAACAACTCTAGCTGTGAACCGAGCTGAAATAGTGTGTGTAACATGTCAATGAACATTGACTGGAATTTATAGCCTCGGTTGATGTAATCATTAGATGCATCTGTGGCCAGGCTATAAATGGATACGTCACCAGGTGTCGTCAGATACTTCTTTTTGAAGAGCAGTCCTGGGACGTCCCAGTGCGGCAAAGCAGCGCAGCATCTCGTTCCGCTTTTTTCAGGGAACAAGGGTTACACATGTAACCCGAGACGTTCCCTTTACAAAAAGCTTCACTTTGATGCTGCGTTGTTAAGCGCTACGGGGAACGCAATACCCATACCGCCACACTTGGGGCTGTCCGGACCCCTACGGTTGTGCAGTGTACTCACAAAAACGCGAGAGGTCTCAGACATGAGCTTGAGATGTCGACTCAAGGGCATAAGAGCCCGGAGTGCAGAACATCCAAACTAAAAAAGTCCAGAGGACAACCTGCCGCATCACAAACTTGTTTAGGCATGGGCTGAGATGTCGACTCAAGGACATAAGAGTCCGGAGTAGCAAAGCATCTAGCCCATAAAGTTTGATGAATGTGTGTGAAGAGAACCCTATCGCAACACAAACTTGTCATAAAAACTGATGACTGTGAGCGGAGAGGACCAGCCTGCCGCATCACAAACTTGTCCAGACATGAGCTTGCGATGTCAACTCAAGGGCATAAGAGCCCGGAGTGCAGAACATCCAAACTAAAAAAGTCCAATGAATGTGTGCAGAAAGGACAAGGGCATAAGAGCCCGGAGTGCAGAACATCCAAACTAAAAAAGTCCAATGAATGTGTGCAGAAAGGACAACCTGCCGCATCACAAACTTGCTGCAGAGGGAGACCTCTAGCCAAGGTTTTAGAGGAGGAGAGCCCACTGGTAGAGTGCGCCCTGAAACCTACTGGCGAAGCTTGACCGCGCGCCTCGTAGGCCCGGGCAATAATGAGGATGCCACTTTGAGGGCACCCCACCCACCAAGCCGTGGCAAACCGCAGTGGCCACATAGAACCTGGCAGTGGCGAGGCAAGTGCCCGCTGACAGTTCTTTCTACAGAAAATCCAGAACTGAAGCAAACTAGCAGTTAGCTGGTTCTGTAATAAGAACTTTAGTAGAAGGAAACGCATGCAGGCGCATTTGCGTTACTACGTTCAGCCCCTCCCGAGGGGGAGCGGCGACTCGGGGAGAAGTAGAGGAGACATTGCGCTATCAACAGAGGCGAAGAGGTCCTCTTCTGCCCTGTAAAATCTACCCAGATCAGTTCCAAGTGGAGGGAGCCCTAGCACTTGAAATGGTCTCGATAATCTCAAGAGAAAACCCTGTGAACCTCATTTGGTACCCTTAGGGGCCAGACATGAAAGGTTTCTCAATTCGGGCCAAGGATGAGAAGGTCCTCCCTGTCCGGAATCGCCCAAGGCGAGCCGTTGAGGAGAGGAATTAGTTCCGAGAAACATATCCTGTTTGGCCAGCGCAGCGCCATTAATAGGAGGCAAGACCCTTGCTGGTGAACATCGCCAAGACTCACGGGAGCAGAGACACCGGGGAAAGAAATGCATACAGACAAATTCTGGGTCATGTATGTGTCTTAACGTCCAGACCCAAGGGGGCTGGGTGATTTCAGGGAGAAGTAGAGGAGACATTGCGCTATTCATAGAGGCGAAGAGGTCCTCTTCTGCCCTAAGATCTCACCCAAACTTGTTCCAAGTGGAAAAAGCCCGGCATTTAAAAAGGTCTTGATAACCTCAGGAGAGAGCCCTGTGTCCTTCAGTTGGTACCCTTAGGGGCCAAACATGAAAGATTCCACAATTTGGGGCAGGAATGAAATATTGCCCTGTGCCTGAGATAGAAGATCCTTCTTCTTCGGAATCACCCAAGGCGAGCCGTCGAGGGAAGAGATTAGCTCCGAGAACCAAGCCCTGTTCGGGCAGCGCGGTGATATCAGTAAGAGGCAAAAACCCTTGCTGGCGAACTCTGGGCAACTACTACCTTACGGTGGAGTTTTTAACTCCCCCGTTGGTATTTTCTGTCTGGACCATAAATCTGCTCCCATATTCGGGTATCCAGGGATATAACTGACCTGAGTGACAGGAGCTTGCCCTGGGCCCTAAGGAGAACCCAACGTGTCAGAAATACAGCTGACAAGAACGTGGGTCTCCTTGATGATTTATGTAAGAGGCTACCGCTGTATTGTCCACCCGCACCAAGACATGGCAGCCTCAGGAGGAGGTATTTCAGGGCCAGAAATACAGCCATCAACCCGAGACAGTGACTGTGACAACCGAGCTGATGACCCTCCTATCCCCTTAAGCTGGACGACCACTTAAGGCCGCTACCCCGCCCATCAGGGAGGCGTCTGTCGTTAGCAGCCTGCGACAACAAGACGCACATAGAGTGGGACCCAAGGCAGAAAACCGGGGTCTGAACCACATAGAAAGGGAACGAAGCCTGAGGCGCGTAACCCTATTTAGCCTAGGGGTTTTGGCCCTTGGAAGAAATCCCCTGGCTTTTGGCCACAACAAAAATGGTCTCATGAGCAGAAGGTCCAGAGGGATCACCGTGGACGCGTTCGCCCTGACACCTGGAAATCGTTGGTACTGATAACAGTGCAACCTTGACCTAGCTTGACTTTGCTCAGGGTGATCTGAATGGACTCAATACTAGCGGGAGACAATTGTGCCCGCATTGTGATTGAACTCCATACGATGCCCCGATTGACAGTGTTCTGAGTGGGAGAGAGGACGCTTTTCTTGGCGTTGAGCCTCAACCCCAGAGAAACAGATGAGCTAAGACGATGTCCCTGTGCTGAACTGCCAGTTCCTGGAACTGCGCTAGGATCAGCCAGTCGTCTACATAATTCAGAATGCAGATGCCCCGAGTCGCAAGGAGCCAGCTACATCATGCATTGTGAATGTGCGGGTAAAAAGGGCTAGGCTGAGTGAAAGAACCTGACCCTGGAAGACTTCGCCCCCGGAAGTGAACCTCAGGAACTTTCCATGTTGTGGCAGAACTTCTAAATGAAGTATAGAAGTGCGTCATAAGATCGATGGTGACCAGCCAAACGAGTTGTAGGGCTTGAGACACGACCGTCTTCACAGGCATCATCTTGGACTTGAACACCCACGGGTAGTTCAAGCTTTAAGATCTAAGCCAGATGCCACCCCTCACCCTCCATGGGAAACGGGAAGTATTTAGTGTAATAACCTAACTCTCTCTCTGGAAGGGGAACACATACCATGGCCCCTTTAACCAGGAGATTTAGTTTTGTTTTTTTGTTTTTTTTACAAAAAAAGAAATCCGGTTACGGTAGTGAGAACACGCCGTTGAAACACGGAAAAGCGGCGAGTGAATTAAATCCTGACGCCCTTATAAGACCCACAGAAAAGAATATATCCGACAGAAGTTTCCACGCTGCCAGGATCTCTGAGATGGGTATTATATTTGAACACTCCCTGTTGAGGGGTTGTCGGGTGTTTCGCGTCCAGAATAAAATGTAGGAACAGCGAAAACACCCAATTTTGACGGAAGCCTCTGCAACCCGAAACACTAAGAGGTGGCGGGAATGGAGGGGCTTCGAGGGGGTACCGGGAGGGGTGAAGTGAAGCACGCGCCCCGTCCCGAGGGGAGCTATCCCCTAATCTAGGCGCAAGACCATCAGGGTTTTCTCTTACTAGAAATGATAGCCCTGAGGTCTTGCTTCGGGGGCTGGCGAGGGAGGCGAGACTGTCCCCAATCCCTGGGAGGAGGAGCACGACTCGCCACGCTTTGCTTTTGAGCCTCCGTTCAGACAGGACTGAGGCAGGTCTGAGGCTTGCTCGTCAAGCGCAGAACCCACACTCAGGTCGTCCGGGAGGTCATTCTGGTACGCCTGTAAAACAGCATGGTGTGCAGAGCAGCACCAGCCTGACCTGCTGCTTGATAAGCCCTTCCCAGCCTGGCGAGAGATAGCCCGCAAGCGTCTCTTCGATCAGCGGCATCACTGAATACCCCCGTGCCTCAGCACCCACGATGGTCAAATATAATGATGACGAGGGTAGGTGAACACGGGAAGAAAATATATATTTTTTATTTTTAAGGGTTCCTCCATGAGCGAAAAAGCTCTTCATGGAGGTTATCAAAGAAGGGAAGGGACTCATGAGGCGTTCCCTTTCTTAGACTGGAAGATAAAATCTATCCCCTAATTTGGAGGGTTTGGTGTCTCTTTTTCACGTGGCCAGTCCAATCTGGCAACCGCTTGAGTAACAACATCGAGCAATTCCTCCATAGATTGTTTTATCGCGGACGGAACGCTCGGAGGCGGGAAGAGAATCGCGATCCTCCTCATGATCCGAAGAAGCGTCGGAACGCGCTTCGAGATCATGTGAAGGACCAGCTGGGTTTGGGGAGAGAGTGAGAGAAAGGGATCAACCCGTCTCTTGCTCCTCAGCCAAATTCATACACGAACGATCTTTATATATTTTTTTTTTTTCCGTGAGTTCTGACTCCTGGAAGCAAGCGAGGCGAGCACGAAGCACTCTGCCTGTTAAAGCAAATCGCAGTGCTCGCACCCGCCCTGCTGCAACGCGAGAGCAGCGTGCTCTTACCCCCAAACAAACAGAGCAAAAACTGATGTGTGTCCTCTTCAGCTATAGAGCAAGAAGAGGGGAACACGCACCGTTTGCGGCTTTCAGTTATTCTCTTTTTTCTTTCTTTCTTTTTTTTTTTTTTTTAAATATATATAATATTTTCTAAACAGAAGAGAGAAGAAAAAAGAGAACAAAAAGAACAACGTTCACTGCACACTGCCTAACTGATTCTAACTCCTAACAGAGGAAAGAAAGAATATTTAGCAAGAGGAGTCACTTCTATTGGGAGAAATTGGAATGTCCAACCAAGAAGCTCTAGCACCCAGCAGTCAATGGATGTAAAAGGATGTCCTATCTTGCAGGTAAAAGAGCCAATCACCTTTTAGATACAGACATCGCCTATCAATCAACTCGCTAATGCGCATTTCGTGTTTTAGAGTCATATGTGGTCAGCATTCGGTTGAGTGAAACGTGGTTGATTCATGTGTTAATACACACTGTATTAAAAAATCAGCAAATGCATTTAGGCAGAGGGATTATACGACTAGTCTTCCACTGGCCACAACATGAATTCATAATAATAAAAATAAAAAAAAATCATAAAACAGAGATTGTTTGGACACAAACTTTATTACCAACTGCTGGTAGAATCTCCAAACTGCAAATATAGTAACTGAATTAAGATTTTGTGCTGAAAACAGATCTTAGCACAATTACCTATTTCTCAGGAGAATAGCAAATTGCTCTTAGAGGCACTTCACTACCATACAATACACTCAGTTTGCGCACAAACAACCACAGATTGCGCTCGTACACCCACAGATTTCGCAAACACTCCCACCCCCGCCCACTTGCACGAAAATTGCACTTAGAATTAGCAATCACACGGAAATTGGATAAGATGTAGTGCACAGCTTTGCGCACTCACGAAAATAGATAGCATTGAATCAATCACTGAGAGCAAATATATCTTCTTGCTACACACCACAAACCCTCTTTTGTGTCTTTAACCCAGATAGCCTATTACAGAATTTTTTTTTTTATCAGACACTGAGGTTGCATGGCAACTTTTAAGACAAAAATATATATATATATATATTATTTTAGACATAGCCATAAATAAGGAGCCAGTCAGATCTGTTTGAATAACAACTGAATTAAGTTGAGTGTAATTATTTGTTTTGTACTCTCTCATACATTTTATCTTTATTGCTCATTGATTTGATGTAGCAGTTGTCTCTTTTTTGTTTTTATTTTTTCATATATTATTTTAATTTGACGATAGTGAAACTGTATTTACCTTCTCAAAGCACCCATTTTCTCTTTATAAGTTTTAAAACAATTGCATTGTTAATGTAGACAAAAAAAAATGCTATTTACAGTTAATAGGTCTGTTGTGGATGTATTCACAATAGATGTAGAAGTGATCTTGAGATTCTTGAAGAATCAGATGGTTCCACTAAAAATTTGTTCATCAGCCCAAGCATTTACATCCCCTTTACATTCTGAGTGCTAAGTAGTCCATTTGATACAATGTATTTTGTCTGCTTGATTTGTTAGCATCTGGTCTACAGTGAGACAAGGAAAATGGAGAGCTCCTGCTGTTTAAAGCAGAATTTTTGCATGAATGTTAAAATACTTCTAAATAGATTTCACCAAAATGAAAAACATTTTAGTGCTATTAAAACATTGTTCCATTTGAAAGAGGCCTATTATCTGACTATCTGTTTGTTTCACCAATGCAGGAGTGTTCATAAACCTATTTGAAAACAATCTTTGTTTTTGCAATTCCATTTGATGATGGTAGTGGCTTATTTCGCTTTAAGGAGGAAAAGCATTATGCTGCAGTTTTATTCTAAATTAGTGGGACAGACCTAAGCATGATACTGTAGCAACTACAAGTATTAAAATGTGTAAAGAGTGCAATTCTATGAAGTGCAACTCATTATTGATTATGCATAATATCCATTTATTGAACCACATTTAATCTGCCTTCTGACAGATGGATCACAGAGGAGTGGGAGCACTGTACTAAAACTTGTGGAAGTTTGGGGTACCAGATCCGCACCGTACGCCGTGTGCAGTTCCTTCATGAAGGCACAAACCGCTCTATCCATAGCAAGTACTACAGTGGGGAAAAGCCTGAGATCAGGAGACCATGCAACAGAGTGCCCTGCCCAGCCCAATGGAGGACCGGGGCTTGGTCAGAGGTAGGTCTCTCTAAGGTCCTTTTGTATTTTGTAGCTATCAATACAGAATAAATAAATACTGACAATCAATTAAAATATTTAATTACAATTCAACGCATAATGTTTCATTGTTTATTCCGATTAATTGTAGATTTTGAACGTGTTAAAATTTGACTCAAAATATACTTCTTTTCTGGTCAAAATGCATTTAGTTCCTTTTTAGAAAAGAAAACATTATAAATGAACAATGTTTTATTAACATGTACCAAACAAAGCCTTCCACAGTATAAAGATAGAAATGCACTAAAACAGCATCATTTCAAGTAACATTAAACGTTTCCTAAAATCTAAGTGGGAGGTTAAATAAAATATTAGTCCCTATAAGTTGTGCATTCATTGCAATGCACATTAAATCTCTTAAACCTTCATCATACACAATATTAATCAGCTTGCAGGCTGTGGCTATTTACTTTGCTACAACAGTCGATTCAAAGATGATTCTTTCCATTTTGTACTCCACATAAAAAGTGCTGAAGAAGAACGTCTTGGGTTACCCGTTTCCTGATAAAAGCGGAACGAGATGCTGCGCTATTTTAGCGCTTTGGGAACAGTTCTAGGTGTGACCAGCTGTGAAAGTGTGCAACACGTCAATAAAATTGACAAGAATTTATAGCCTCTGCTGGTGACAACAATTGGATGCACCTGTAGCAGGGCTATAAATAGATGCGTCACAGGAGCATTGTCAGGTATTTTGTCTGCAGAGCAGTCGTGGGGCATCCCAGTGCGGCAATGAAGCACAGCATCTCGTTCCGCTTTTATCAGGGAACAGGGGTTACAGTTAAGTAACCAGAGACGTTTTCAATGTAATAAAGTTTGAAAGCACAGTGTGATTACAAAAGCTAATTTAAAGAATGTGTTTACAGCATCCACAAAATTATATTATTTAGTTTGAGATGCAAGAAATTCTTGAAAATATTTTTTAATTCCCTTCAAGCTTTGTACTTTATAACTTTTTACCCTGAATTTACAACCTTTCTCACACAATGATAATGTTTAAGTGGAACCTGACATTTCTTTTGATTTTATGCTTCTAATGTTTTTAGATATTAACCGGAGATATTTCTTATTACCCAACTTGATTTGCTTTTAAAGGAATAGTTTACCAAATATTGAAAATTATGTCATCATGTAGTTTCAAACCCAGATGTCTTTGTATCCATATCCATGTTAATGAAAATTGTTCATTAACATCCAGCCTGCACCATAGGCACCAAATTTATTTTGAGAGCTAGCGTTATTTTCAGTGAATAGCGATTTCAGGAGATTTATTTTTTGAGCTTGACAGATGTGGTCATTTTGTATAGATGGAAAATAGCTGCATTAATATTCTTCCTAAATTCTCCTAGTGTTCCATGAAAATATATTAAACAGCAAACAGGTTCATAATGAAATGTAAATAGTAACAGAACTTTCATTTTTGGGTGAACTATTCCGTAACATTTTGCAATAAGGTTCCATTTGTTAATGTTCGTTACAACATTAGTTAACAACATTAGTTAACATGAACTAACAATGAACAATACTTTTACAGCATTTATTAATCTTGGTTAATGTTATCTTCAACATATACTAATACATTTTCAAAATCAAATGTTGTATTGGTTAACATTAATTAATGCACTGTGATCTAAAATGAACTAACAATGAACAATTGTATTTTTATTAACTAACATTAACAAAGATGAATAAATGTTGTAAAAATATATTTTCATTGTTTGTTCATGATACCTAATGCATTAACTAATGTAAATTAATGGAAACTTATCGTAAAGTGATACCAATTATTTCTTTAAACAGTAAACAGAGATATAGAGCAAGAACTAGCACACAGTTTAGTAGTGGTAATCCTCTATAGTGACCCAGCCTATGTGGTATTGATTTTGACCCCAAGCAAACAGATTAGGTGTTAGAGCTGTGTCAATGAATATTTCACTTGTTGTTAGGAAAAATCAAGGCACATACTGGATAGATTTTTGGTTTAATCATTGGTAAGGTTGACCATAAACTTGGTATACACCATATATTTTTTTAAAACCCTAGATGTTTTAAATTGTTTGCCAGAGGTAGAATGTTCAGTTTCACAATGTTTTACTTCCCATAACCCTCCATCTCATCCATCTCTCAGTGCTCAGTGACTTGTGGAGAGGGTGTGGCACATCGCCTGGTCACATGTCACATTGGCGATCAATGCACAGGCGAGAAGCCAGAGTCCCAGAGACCCTGCAAACCAGGACCCTGCCATGGTAAGAAAACATATACACCAACATGTACACCATTATATTTCTAAACCTGGCTAAGGATGTTTACTTTGTTGAAAGATTTGGTGGCCAGATGTGGCTTATTCAAATCTGGTTCTCAAATGCTGCAGAGTTTAGCTCCAGCCCTAGTTAAACACACCTGAAGAAGGTAATCAAGGTCTTCAGTATTACTTGTAAAATTACAGCGAGTTGCATAAGAGCAGGGTTGGAAATAAACTCTGCAGGATGGTGGCCCTCCAGGATTGTTTTGAATAGCCTTGCCCTAGATTAATGGCTGTTTCTGCTTTCTATTCATCATAGTGAACTATAGTTAAAGCAAAGGCCACTTATTACGCAATGAACAAATTGTTCTGTGCTTCACCAGCGTTGATGAAATTACAGGTGAAACTCGAAAAATTTGAATATCGTGCAAAAGTTCATTAATTTCAGTAATTCAACTTAAAAGGTGAAACTAATATATTATATAGACTCATTACAAGCAAAGTAAGATATTTCAAGCCTTTATTTGATATAATTTTGATGATTATGGCTTACAGCTTATGAAAACCCCAAATTCAGAATCTCAGAAAATTTGAATATTACATGAAATCAATAAAAAAAAGGATTTTAAATACAGAAATGTCAGCCCTCTGAAAAGTACAATCATGCATATGTACTCAGTACTTGGTTTGGGCCCCTTTTGCATTAATTACTGCCTCAATGCGGCGTGGCATGGATGCTATCAGCCTGTGGCACTGCTGAGGTGTTATGGAAGACCAAGATGCTTCAATAGCGGCCTTCAGCTCTTCTGCATTGTTTGGTCTCATGTCTCTCATCTTTCTCTTAGCAATGCCCCATAGATTCTCTATGGGGTTCAGGTCAGGCGAGTTTGCTGGCCAATCAAGCACAGTAATACCATGGTCATTGAACCAGGTTTTGGTACTTTTGGCAGTGTGGGCAGGTGCCAAGTCCTGCTGGAAAATGAAGTCAGCATCTCCATAAAGCTTGTCTGCTGAAGGAAGCATGAAGTGCTCTAAAATGTCCCGGTAGACGGCTGCGTTGACTCTGGACTTAATAAAGCACAGTGGACCAACACCAGCCGATGACATGGCTCCCCAAACCAACACAGACTGTGGAAACTTCACACTGGACTTCAAGCATCTTGGATTGTGTGCCTCTCCATTCTTCCTCCAGACTCTGGGACCTTGGTTTCCAAATGAGATGCAAAATTTGCTCTCATCAGAAAAGAGGACTTTGGACCACTGAGCAACAGACCAGTTCTTTTTTTCTTTAGCCCAGGTAAGACGTTTGACATTTGAAGCCCATGTCCAGGACCCGTCTGTGTGTGGTGCCTCTTGATGCAGTAACTCCAGCCTCAGTCCACTCCTTGTGAAGCTCCCCCACACATTTGAATGGCCTTTTCCTGACAATCCTCTCCAGGCTACGGTCATCCCTGCTGCTTGTGCACCTTCTTCTTCCACACTTTTCCCTTCCACTTAACTTTCTATTAATCTCTTAACCAGCACCCCTATTTTTGAGAATTTTCTAAAAATGACATACCCAAATACAAATGTCTGTAGCTCCTAAACCATATGGTCCACATTCATAACTCTGATATTTTTTTAAACTAGACACTTGAAACTTTGTTACCCAAGAGTCATATTAATTCACAAGTAGCATAGGAACAGAGTAAAACAAGGTCAAATTTACATGAAAGTGACTCACGATTTCTATGAATGAACTTCATTTAGGGAAAAATGTATCAGACTTTTATGTTAAAGGCCTGAAAACACCATAAAGATAAAACTGAATGTCTGACCATGTTCTGATTCAAATTTGAAGATGATACTCCCAAAAATGTAGTTTCTGTAAGCTTTTATTCAGGGAAAGTCTAGGCGTCCTTTCCAAAAGGCCATTTGGAGACTCCAAATGGACATCTGGTAACCAAATGACATAAGGAGTAAACACTACATACTACATACATGTATATCAATTCAGAACTGTTCTGCTCATCAAACCACACAAGAAAAAATGATTTCAGCACAACATTTTAACATTTTAACAAAATACTCTTTATTTTGAACAATTCTGATAGCAAAAACAGTGAAACAAAAAAAACTCACTTCATGTATGCATTTCAAAAGTGATCGTTTTACAACTAATTAATAAATTATATAAAAAGAAAACAACATTTGTAATTGCAACAGTGTTTTTTACTCAAATAAATTACAATAAACTGATAATTATAATAAATATCCAATTACTAAAGAAAAAAAAAAGCAATTACAGTATTTACAGTATTTATGTTGATCCAAGGCAGTCACTAACAAGGTTTGTTACCAACTGGAAACCAAAGCCACTGAAAGACAGGAAAGATAAAGATAAAGATATTTTTGTTATATTATATGCATCATAAATATAATGTGTGTGTGTGTGTGATATAAATATTATGTCTTTATGTATAATATAGAGCTATCACCTAGCTACTCGTGTAGCCTTGTGTCTTTGCTAGTCATTTTATAATCAAAAACATGATATGAACAGAAAAACTGCCAATACTTCATAAACATAAAAACTCAAGACGATGTGTTTCAACTTACCGATCTAATACGGGATCGAGTCCATGGAGAAACATCTCCTCTTCAGCCGAATCGACACTCGACACCGTGCTCTCTCTGTCTAAGATGTCTGTTTCTGCGTCTTTCTGCTGTTCTTCGTCGCTACTCCTCATTACCTCCTCCAAAACACTCTCAACACCACAAAAACTCCTCTTCAGTCGACGATCCATGATGTAGATTGTTAGATATAATGTTAGAATAAATCCGGCGTTGAAACGAGCTCCGTGTAGCAAAACAATGGTAAAAACTGTGCGCGCTATGCGTAAAATGACGAAGAGCGCATGTGGACGCACTTGTATTAGACCTATGTATTAGACAGATCTTCTGAGGTAAACTAAGCAAACTGTCAATCACTGCAATCGTGTTTTAGTTGGTTAATACTCCCATCCATCAAAATTTTGCTGACCAGACATTGGGTGGCTTTTATCCAATCAAAAACCGAGGTGCGAGAGTGACAGGTCCCGCAGCCTGTTGGTGCGCTCCCTTCATATTTTGGTCATTACAGAGCCTGTGATTGAAGGAGAGAAACAGGGAATGGCTCATTTTATCGGAAACAGTCCAAACTACGGGGGAGATGGTTTTTGAACATTGGAATACAAATTAGAATCGATATTTCATTGAAAGTGAACATGATGGATTACTCTAACTGGAAGCGCTCATGAAAACTGAGGAGGATATTTCGTTTTTTCCCTATTTTTTGTTGTTTTGGATTAAAAAGTGGGATGAATTTTGAAGAGTAGACCCTTACATTGAAATGTATGCTGGTGTTTCTTGGATTCGTCCGAACTGATCTGAACCATAGGAGATGAAAGATGAGTATTGCCGTTCATTTTGTTCATATTTACAGGGTCGGTCTGTCAGCATTTAATTTAACCCTTTCCTCTCTGGTGTATTGATTGCAAAAACAAGTTCAGAACGTGATTTTTGAGTGTTTTAGCTATCAAATGATGCATAGTTTATGATAGTTGATTGAATATTTGTTATAAAACAAAGGTAATAAAATTATAAACACGCCCCCATGGCCCGCCCACGCCCCCCTGCGGGTATAAGGCGTTAATGTGCTTTGATACAGCACTTTGAGAACATCCAACTTCTTTTGCAATTACCTTTTGAGTCTTTCCCTCCTTGTGGAGGGTGTCAATGATGGTTTTCTGCACAACTGTCAGGTCAGCAGTCTTCCCCATGATTGTGAATTCAACTGAACCAGACTGAGAGACCATTTAAAGGCTCAGGAACCCTTTGCAGGTGTTTAGCTGATTAGAGTGTGACACTTTGAGCCTACAATACTGAACCTTTTCACAATATTCTAATTTTCTGAGATTCTGAATTTGGGGTTTTCATAAGCTGTAAGCCATAATCATCAAAATTATATCAATTAAAGGCTTGAAATATCTTACTTTGCTTGTAATGAGTCTATATAATATATTAGTTTCACCTTTTAAGTTGAATTACTGAAATTAATGAACTTTTGCACGATATTCTAATTTTTCGAGTTTCACCTGTATACACAGTGCTTTTAAAATGTATTGTTTTTTTCCCCACATGCAGTGTTTTTTATTTCTGAATCAAACAAACTAGAAATTTCACATTTTCAGTGTTTCCGAAAACAAGTTTATTGTGGTTAATTGCAATCCCTGCAGTTTAGTATTGTACTCTGTGGTTCTTGGCTCACATTCATGCCAGTGTTGTGATCAAAAGAGTGCGCCCTTAAAATTGACCCCCAACCTGATGGCATAGCAATTCCATTGGCTCAGATAACCTTTAATGGGTACTCTATTCACTGCCTGAGTAGAAATTCCACAAAATGTTTTATGATGTATGTCCACATAACTTTGTAAATATGACATCTTATGACTTTTAAATCATATCTTACAGATAATAGTATATATACAAAGCTATAGATTGTTAAATTCAACATCTCTTGTGTATGGTTTTATATGTAAATAATCAGTTTAAGAATCTTGGCCAAATTCCACCACCAAAATAATGTAGGGAAAAATATGCAAATGAGCAGATTAGAAATCTGACAATACATTTCCAACAAAAAGAGTTGTATCTGCTCACAATTTATATGCAAGGAATTTAGCTCAAAAGGGGAATTAATGATTGATTTGGGGAATATTAAAATAATTAATGTTTACTTCTGATCAGAGTCTTCAGCCAGCGATGAGTTGATCGGATCATAAGATTAATTCTTACAAGCAAGACTTTATTAACTAATCTACAACAAACAACTAAACTATATTTGGAAAGTAGAGAAATAACAAAAGTCCAAATATATGCCAAATGTACATGAATTAAGCTTCATGTGGGTTGGTAAGCCAGACACACGTCTCACGATTAGTATACTAATTTTAAGTGCAGATAGTTGTTATATTGAAGAACAACAGAATGTCTTTGTTCTGAAACTCCCATGGCAACCATGGGGAAGTTTCTTCTGCAAATGGTCTTATCAGTCTTATGAAAGAGGAGAGGGGTTTTGTTGTGCTTCTCCTCCCATTCACCTCTGTTCTAAAGGAAGTTAAGATTGGCTGGCACCAGTCCGAATCTCTTTATGCTAATGAGAATGTCAGAGCAGATTCTTAGATTTAAGTCATTCTGTGTAGAATTCATCAATTTTATTTAGTTCTCTTTTGCCTACAAGGCACTACACTTGTTCTGTGTGTTTTTCAGTTGGCATACATTTTGCCAGCTATCTTCAACAGAATTACTGAACCACAATATTACAAAATATTTTACATTTATACATTCCTTATGTGCACCAGCAGAGGGAACAGCTATCACTGATATTTCTGTGCAGTTTAAATATATGTATTTCTGTTCCCCAAAAATAAATTTAGTCCTGAGCAGGTTTGTGTGCATTTAAAATGTAGGCAAAACAAACTTTATAAAACTAATCTTTAATGCAGGAATGTTTATTTATTAATTGTTTTGTAAATATTTTAATTGAAATATAATAAATTGAAGCCAGTATATATAGTGCTTTTCATATTACACATTGTTTCAAAGTGTCACGATAACACACTGTGTTTTTGATCAGGCAATACAAAATAGGGATCTAGGGACTCGATTTCATGGGTGGACTTATTTGATCATTATACTGGAGCTCAGTGAGCTCACATTATTAAATATTTTATTTGTTTTATTTATGCACAGTTAATTATTTTTCTCACCTGTATATTAAATTCATGTTTATTAGTATTTTTAATAATTTTGTAGAATAAAATTATGCTGTCTTTATATGGCCACATTTAATTCTATAAGACTTGCACAACAGTTTATAAGTTCTAAACATCTGTTTAATATTATCTGGACCTAAAACTTGCACAAGAAGCACATTCCAGATGGAGTACGTAATTCCTGTTTAAACAATGAAGAGGGAGTTGTTGTTTTTTTTCTATGAATGCACTTAAATACACCCTGTATGTAAAAATTCTTCAGAGAAATGCCCAGCAAGACTAAGACAATTGGAAAACCTTTTTTATGACACCACTCTTTAAATTAAAATGTGGCTTTCTCTCTTATGTCTAATAACTAAAATAATTTATATTTTTTTATTTCTTGGCAAGTAACAGGTGTTTGGCTCCGTGACTTTGCTACAATGGAAAAAAAAAATTTAAAGTCTTCATCACCCACATTTTTTGAGGAGGCTCTGCCTCCCTTGTCTCCTCGGAGAAAACACAACTGTTGCTTAGCAAACATACAAAGGCTGACTTTCCACTGGTTTTTGGTATTTGGTTTCCACAAATAAATAATAAAACAGAACAGAATATTTAGAATAATATTATATAAATGTACAACCCTTCCCCCACATTAACCCCCATATATATATATATATATATATATATATATATATATATATATATATATATATATATATATATATACACTCACCTAAAGGATTATTAGGAACACCTGTTCGATTTCTCATTAATGCAATTATCTAATCAACCAATCACATGGCAGTTGCTTCAATGCATTTAGGGGTGTGGTCCTGGTCAAGACAATCTCCTGAACTCCAAACTGAATGTCAGAATGGGAAAGAAAGGTGATTTAAGCAATTTTGAGCGTGGCATGGTTGTTGGTGCCAGACGGGCCGGTCTGAGTATTTCACAATCTGCTCAGTTACTGGGATTTTCACGCACAACCATTTCTAGGATTTACAAAGAATGGTGTGAAAAGGGAAAAACATCCAGTATGTGGCAGTCCTGTGGACGAAAATGCCTTGTTGATGCTAGAGGTCAGAGGAGAATGGGCCGACTGATTCAAGCTGATAGAAGAGCAACTTTGCGTGAAATAACCACTCATTACAACCGAGGTATGCAGCAAAGCATTTGTGAAGCCACAACACGCACAACCTTGAGGCGGATGGGCTACAACAGCAGAAGACCCCACCGGGTACCACTCATCTCCACTACAAATAGGAAAAAGAGGCTACAATTTGCAAGAGCTCACCAAAATTGGACAGTTGAAGACTGGAAAAATGTTGCCTGGTCTGATGAGTCTCGATTTCTGTTGAGACATTCAGATGGTAGAGTCAGAATTTGGCGTAAACAGAATGAGAACATGGATCCATCATGCCTTGTTACCACTGTGCAGCCTGGTGGTGGTGGTGTAATGGTGTGGGGGATGTTTTCTTGGCACACTTTAGGCCCCTTAGTGCCAATTGGGCATCGTTTAAATGCCACGGCCTAGCTGAGCATTGTTTCTGACCATGTCCATCCCTTTATGGCCACCATGTACCCATCCTCTGATGGCTACTTCCAGCAGGATAATGCACCATGTCACAAAGCTCGAATCATTTCAGATTGGTTTCTTGAACATGACAATGAGTTCACTGTACTAAAATGGCCCCCACAGTCACCAGATCTCAACCCAATAGAGCATCTTTGGGATGTGGTGGAACGGGAGCTTCGTGCCCTGGATGTGCATCCCACAAATCTCCATCAACTGCAAGATGCTATCCTATCAATATGGGCCAACATTTCTAAAGAATGCTTTCAGCACCTTGTTGAATCAATGCCACGTAGAATTAAGGCAGTTCTGAAGGCGAAAGGGGGTCAAACACAGTATTAGTATGGTGCTCCTAATAATCCTTTAGGTGAGTGTATATACACATATATGCCGAGACGATGGAGGAAGTTCTCTTCGGTTCAGCCTACCAACTTCTGGAGACACTCTCAACATCAGTTAGTAAAACTCTGAAAGTTCCTCACCAGAACCAGCCACAAAGCCAACTTATCAAGCAGACCCCCACCTCGAAAAGCCTATAAAGAATCTATGTCCATCCATCTTCAACCGCTTATCCGAAGTCGGGTCGCGGGGGCAGCTGCTCCAGCAGGGGGCCCCAAACTTCCCTATCCCGAGCCACATTAACCAGCACTGACTGGGGGACCCCGAGGCGTTCCCAGGCCAGTGTGGAGATGTAATCTCTCCACCTAATCCTGGGTCTTCCCCGAGGCCTCCTCCCAGCTGGACGTAGAATCTATGTAAAATCTTAAATTGCATAAGGCACCTCATTGCATCTCTAGATGTATTTTAGAATCCTAGCCCACACTCCCTCCTCCAATACCAAGTTTAGATCTTTCTCCCATATTCTTTTGAGAAAAGTTGAAGCTCTGTTCCCCAGACCCTGAATTTGCAGGGAGTAATACACTGATGACTTATGGCCTTTTCCAAATTAAGTAATCACCACTTCCAGAGTATCTGCTGCTTGAGGGTGTATGCTACCCTTCAAAATAGTACAGAGCAGGTGGTGCAGCTGTAATTACCTAAAGAACTGAGATCTGGGAATCCTAAAATGTTGAACCATATTTTCTAAAGATCTCAACACTCAACTCTCATATAGGTCACCAAGGGTATTAACTTATCTCACAATCCACTCTGACCAGCAGAAAGGGGACTTATTAATACATGATTTTGGCTTAAATAAATGTCAGAATTAAACACTCTGGGTACTTTTGTCCATACCGCATGCAAATGTGAGATAACGGGGTGTGACTTAACTTCTCTGGTTAGTTTAATAGAAAGACTTTGCAATGGAAAAATAGGAGCAAGAACTTCCTGTTCAATACAAAACCAGGGATGGGGTCTCTTAAGTGGAAGTGACCAATGAGTCAATTGTCCGAATGTCCGAAAGAGACCGAATGCATAATAATAAAACAAAATCTTGGGTAGGCCAAGCCTACCTTTGTCAATCGGCCTATGTAATTTATTGAAATGTAATCTGGGATGCTTAACATTCCAAGAGCTGTTGCCCCAAATAAACCCCAGCTGATCTATATGTATAAGAGATGTCATAACTTTACTTAATCAGTTAGCCAAAAATTTACAATATTTTCCATCTAGCTGGATCAAGGAAATTGGACAGTAAATCTTACACTCGCTTGGATCTATGTCCTTTTTAATAATCAGACTGATCCGGGCTTGTGTCATGGTTGGGAGAAGCTTTCCATTCTTTAATCATTCCGTATAAATTTCTAACAAAAGTGGAGCAGTTCTGTAGCATAAGATCTAAAATAATTCAGCGGCAAAGCCATCTGGCCCCGGAGCCTTGCCCAGATTGTCAGGGACATAATTTGATGTTCCACTATGTTTTCAGATTTGGACATGAACTTAATTACCATCTGATGGTGGAATCTCCAAACTGCAAATACAGAAATTGAGTTTAAACTGAAACTAAAAAAGTTAAGACAGGGTTTTCAAACGTCTTAGTGCAATGACCTATTTCTCAGGAAAGTAGCAAATTGCACTTGTGCCACTTCATTAAAATACAATACACCCACATTTTGCATGCATTCACCCACAATAGAGCAAACACTCCTACCCACGCCCACTTGCGCTTTGCGCTGGCACAAAATTTACCTTAGAATTTGATCTCTCATGAAAATTGGATAAGACATTGGATAAGGTAATTAAGTTTGTACACTTACGAAAATAGTCCATATTTGAAAATAATTTTATTAGATTTTTTTAAATGCATGCTCTATACTTGGAAGTACATGTAACTTAACCTGTCCTCAGCAAGAGGTCACAAGACTAAAATGCAAAAAAATAAGTATAAACATATTACAAATAATTATTATATTAAACAATGTTTAACTCTCTGCGCTCACAGCTTCAACATGTCAAAACCATCATCCCAGTGTGATCATTTCTGTTAAGAATTTTGGAATAATTTTGCAATAATTTTGGCACTTTAGTTAAATATAATCTAGTGAATAAATTTAAATTTTCAGATAACAAGCATTTATATAAAAACATATTCCCTTAGCGTTCGTTAGCTGAGACATTTGTCTACAAATGTATCCATTTCATTATTCCATTATTTATCATTAATGTAGTATAAAAAAAAAGAAAAATTCAGATTTAAAACAAGGGATAAGTTTTGTCCCTTATCTCAAGAATCAGCAAGCTCTATTATAACTGTGCATAAATGTCCTGACTGTGAATAGCACTTTTCTTACAACTGCTTGCATAATACTTCTTTAAATTCTCATTTAATGGCTTGAGTCACACTGAAATAAAACCATACCTATCTCAGTGGAAAGTAAACAAACTCCCTACCCTTTACAAATGGTACTCTTATGACACACTGCAGATTTTTTTTAGATGTGTATAAAGTGGGGCTCCTTAGGGAGCTAGAGGCATTTTGATTCCTTTCATCTGTAATAAAAAAACAGTTGGTGGTTCACCTGGCAACAAATGGCCTGTAGTCCAACTTGGAAAACTGGAATGGCTCTATTAAGACCATTGGCTGGTAAATGCTGTTGGCTAATAAATGTAACCTGTGAGAATCCTCTATTGGGCCGAACGTTAGGTTACTGTTGTAACCTCTGTTCCCTGATGGAGGGAACAAGAAGTTGTGTCGAGTGAAGCGACACTAGGGACTTTCTTGAAGGCCTCGGTTACATCTGAACTTGAGAAAATGCCAATGAGAATTAGGGAGACAGAATTTACATGTCCCTCCCCCGGACATATGGGTATAATGGGAAGGAATCGTGCAGCTGTTCATTCAGGTTTTGCACCGAGGAGCCGAGAATAAGGTTCGGCCATTGCAGTGGCTCGGTGCCGGGGGGACACAACATCTCGTTCCCTCCATCAGGGAACGGAGGTTACAACAGTACCCTAGACGTTCCTCGTCTGTCGCTCACTCCTACATTGTGTCGAGTGAAGCGACACTAGGGGTCCCTATTCAGTCACGCCATTCGCTGAACCGTGTACGTGCGCTGCTGATGCAGGTGTGGGCAGACAGTTGCGTGCCAAAGCAACAGGCTACGTCATACTGCACGTACCCTTCCCCAACGCCCCATAAAAATCGTCATAAACCTTTTGGGTTTCCGGCATCCTGGAGGGTGGGAACAAAGTATGGGAGCATGGGAGCAGGCCACGCCAGCCGCGCCTTTTCTCGCTTTCTTCATGTTTTTCGCATAGAGTTAAAGTGGCTGGAGCCATTTTAATGCTTTCACATGCATCGGAGAAGGCGTTCTTTTCAAACTCCTATTCTTTCAGGGTGAAAAGGCCCCGCTGAGACCACCACCTGCCCAGGCTGGGGGGAGGTAATGTCTGGCGAAATACGTCACATGGGTTTTCAGGCCACATGTGGAAATGGAGAGGTGGTAGATTCTACCTGCTGTGAGGGAGGAGTTGCTACAAACACGGCGACCAGGGGGCAGCGGGGACTGCCCCAGGGAGGCGTGGGTCCGCCAGTAGGGGGACCGTACCACGGAAAATACACATAGGGGGATTAATCCTCAAAGGTCGATCCTGTGGAGCACCTATTCCAGTACAGAGTAATTTTAGTACCCATAGTGGGTCTGGTCGGGGAATTCCTAAGCTGAATTCACCAACCAGAGGGCTAGGGAGGAAGAACATTCAGGGAGCGTGCATTGTGGGCGAAACTGTCACAGATAATCATTGTACCTGGGTAGACTATTTTGATGCGTGTTTATATGAAGCAACACAGTGTCACCATATTTGGTAATATTGATGAAAATAACCCTGAGTATTTTAAGTCACTAAATTGGAAATCACTTCTTTGAGGAACTGCTACAAACTGCACAGAATAATTTTTTTCTGTTTCTAAAACAGGTGAGCCATGTGGAGGAGACAAGTCTAAATTCTGTCAATTGGAGGTTCTAGCTCGTTACTGCTCTATACCAGGCTACAACAAGCTCTGTTGTGAATCCTGCAGTAAGAGAAGTGGCACGTTTGCTCCTCTTCTGCTTGAAGCTGCTGAGACGATGGAGGAAGTTCACGTCGGTTCAGCCTCCCAACTTCTGGAAACACTCTCAGCATCAGTTAGTGAAACTCTGAAAGTTCCTCACCAGAACCAGCGGGGATCCAAGTCACAAAGCCGCCTTATCAAGCAGACCCCCACACCCCACCTTGTAAAGTCAATACTAAGAATAGCAAGACTCAAAAGTGCCTCAAACCTGGTGCTAGGAACCTGCCTCCAATGTTGATGCTTAGCCAATGGAATGAGAAAGCCGCGAAAGACACACCTTGGCAGTTGGAAAATTTCCAGGAAAGCCAGTGGCCAACAGCATTATCTGAGGTAGAAAGATGAAGGACAATTTTCTTTTATTTTTCCCTGGACTATCTCTGTCTTGTTTTTTTGTAGATATAGACTTTTAACATTCATCTTTCCCTTCAGATCACCCTGGAGATATTTAAAAGTAAGAGAGAGTAAAGTGCTGGTTCACTTTCAAATGTTTTCAATTTCGCCTATCAGCAGTATTTGTTTTTTAAAGCACACTTGTCTATCACACTGTTGTGATGGGGAATGCGCCAAAGTCCTTACGAAAATAGTCAGAACCTCGCAGCAGCTTGGTCTTTGGGGGTTTGTGAGCTTACAGTACACAAAGAGACTCTGGTGGTGCTTGTTTGGAAATGATTGTAGTTTTTGAAAAAATGTTACTGCTTTATTTTTTACCTGCTCCAAACTTGGATTTGTTTGACCAATTAATATTTATAAACGTTATTATTATTCAAAAAACAAGCTGAGAATTTTTTAAATATGAGATTCAGGATCATCATTTGTGATTTTGTATTAAATAGTCATTCTTAAGAACACTTTAATAATATTTTAGGAAATGTACTATTAGCCATGAGCGAAGCACTGTAGAAATATCTTTCAAAATGGTGTGAGCCATAGGAAAAAGATCCCAATAAACCTGAGAGATGTAGCATTAAAATAGCCATAAAATATTTACTTTTACTTCCAAAAGTGTTTAATTAATTCTTGAATTAACCTCTCAACCATTCATCACTCAACTGAATTCTGGTAGACTGAAAACTGTCACTTTATTTTTCTTCATACTGTCTTTTTTAAACGTGTTCATAAAGAGGTGTAAAGCTGGACTTTCTTAGGATTTTATACTCTACAGTGAAACGCAGCAGAAGATATCTCAATTGAATGAGGGAGAAGGTTTGTATACAAGGGATAGATCTCAACCACAATACATTGACTGCAATACCAAGGGAATCAGTGGAGTTCAGCTGTTCAAACCCATGCACATGTTCGTCTGTGTGGCACTGCATAGCTTTTGTAAACACCATTTAGAACTTTCAGAGTATTTAATAAGATTTAAAGTTCAAAGTCATGTTGTATGTGCAACTATATCTGTTATTTCATACCAAACAATTAATTAAATCTCACAGCCAGTTTATTTATATATAGTGAAACTTCCATTGAATTGCAACAGTAGCTCACAAAAGTAAATAAACAAACAATTTAATAAATTAAAGTAGACCTATGAATAGCGTTTTTGTTGTCATTTGAAATTGCATTTTAGAGACAACAATAAAACACATGCTCAGTTTTTGAGATATTATAATAAAGGAAAGCCATTCCACAACAGTTTTAGAATAGACATAGTGTAGAGAAAATTCGAAATGACAAAGTTAATTAATAACTGACAAAGAAAATTATAACTGAAAAAGCTGTCAGTAACTGGTTAATTTTGTCCTTCACCCACAAATCCTACACAAAACTGTTTTAGAGTTCATTTGTAGCTTTATCTAATAACAAATGTCAAAATTATTGTGCATTTTGTTCTTCTAGACAATAGACATATCTTGATACAGATGTTATGATTTGTCTTTATAAACCTCATAAAATTTATGAAAGTTGAGGTGTGTGCATCACAAAAAAAGATTACATTTTATTGATGTTCACTATCTACCAATGAAGAATTTGCTGCTAATAATATCAACCAGCTTCCAGAGATGCAAATTAATGCAAGTGAAATTAGATGGTAAATTGACAATCCCTGAGCCACAAACAGACATATAATATAAAATAAAAAGTGTATTTATCCCACATTTTCATGCCCATATAAGTATTAATTATTATTATTATTTATTTTTTCTCCCCAATTTGGAATGACCAATTCTCAATGCGCTAAGTCCTCGTGGTGGCGTAGTGACTCATCTCAATCCGGGTGGAGGAGGACGAATCTCAGTTGCCTCCGCATCTGAGATTGTCAATACGCGCATCTTATCATGTGGCTTGTTGACTGCGTTGCTGCGGAGACACAGCGCATAAGGAGGCTTCACTCTATTCTCCACGCATCCACGCACAACTCACCACGCGCCCCAACAAAAGCAAACCACATTATAGCAACCACAAAGAGGTTACCCCATGTGACTCACCGGTTGTGTTTACTCAGGGGTGGTTGTCAGTGTCAATACAATGTCATTTATTTTTGTTTTCATTTGTACTTTTGTTAGTTGTAATGGAAGTGTACACTACTGAGGCTGTTTGTTATAATGGGGAGCACTTAGCAATAAAGAACGTAATAAACGTCATGCTGTCTTTTGAGGACACTTTCAGGTTTGCTTTATTGTTTCATAAAAGATGAATATCATTTTTTATTGGACTTTTTTCAATTTCAGTTTGTTCCCTTAAAAACCCAAATTATATATTTTTTTATTATTATTATTATTATTATTATCTTCTTTAATCAGAATTGCTTGTTAATAATAATTTCTAACATTTATATAGTGATTTTCAAGGCACTCAAAGCATGTTACATCATAGTGGGAGAATTTCCTCAACTACCACTAAATGCTTGATCTCCAAAATTATACAGTGGTACAAACATATAACCTTGCCAAATATACAACTAGCAAGCATTATGTATCCTCAGCTACCCACCACTAAAGCCAGTAACCTGATTTGTAAGAAGAGACAGTGTATGCTAAAAACACATTTTTAATATGCATGTCAAATATTTGTTAAGTGCATTTGTAATTCTGTTGTTGGAATTACCCGAATATTTATTGTAAAGAGGATGTAGCCTTTGCATGTGAAAATATCTACAGAGATGCCCAATTACACAGTTCATATGAAACATTAATAAAAGCTACAAAGCTTTTATTTAGATCAAATGTACAGTATGCTGTATAAGGATAGGTGTGATTGAGCATTGAGGCCCACTTTAATTCAGTCTATTCTTAGTGTGTTCTTGTCTTCATCACATCACCAAATTAAATTCTCTGGAAATTGCGCTTGAATGAAATTTCTCATTCTGTCACACTGGATGCTCATACAGACCTGGTATTAAATGATAACATTTGGGCAAACATTTTTATAAGATATTACATTTCTTGAGAGTGCTACTCTGGTGCTGTATATAATGTGTTCATAGGGGTGCAATAATGTACAGGCTTAAACAGGCTGAATCCCAAGGGCCCTCAACTCCCACAAGGGCCCCATTCTACATGTTACTTTCAGGTGGGCTGCCACCCTACTTTCCCTTGTCGACATTCGTGGTAGGAGCACATCTAAACGCATTCCATGGCTCCAGACTGCGACCAAAATTTGAGTGTGTGCGACAGAATTTTACATCCAGTCGCACATGTGCGACCAGTAAATTTGTGCATTTTTTTTTACAAGTTAAACATGGAAGTTGCGCGTTAATGAATCCGGAATGTGATGAGTGTGAGAAGAATAGGGAATGACAACTGTAACTGGCTAATGCGTGGAGGGGGAGGGTCTATAATCGACCGCGCGTAAACATCTGTGGGAGACAGACAAAATATCACAACCTTCTATGCGCATCTGAGCAATGAAGCAAACTATTGACTCGTTCTTCCGACCTGCGGCTAGTGTGCCAGTGCCACAGTCTGATGATGTGTCCGAGGTTTGTGTTGCGAAAAAGTCCCAAACCCACCATTTTCAGGAAGAGTGGGTTCGAGATTTCAGCTGGCTGAAGTACTGTAAGGAGACGAACTCCATGAACTGCGAGTACTGCAGTCGCTACCCCAAAAATGCGGGAAACACGAAGTTTGCCGATAGTGCAGGCACTTCGCAGTTTAAACGCAATGCTTTAGTTGAACATAGTCTCAGCCTTAAGCACAGAGTATGCCGTGATATGTTCATAAATCAAAAAGCAACGCCACTGCCGGTTGCTTTTAGAAGACAAGAGGCTGTAAATCAGAGTGCAGATGAGGCAGAGATGATGTTGAAATTTAACACGGCCTACTTCGTTGCTAAGGAGGAACTACCCTTCACCAAATTCAAAAGCCAGCTCGACCTTCAAAGGAAGAATGGCTTAAAAATTAACGAAACATACAACAACGATACAGCATGCGCACAATTTGTTGGAGTAAGTGCAGATACTCTGAAGGGGAAGACTTACACAATGATCAAAGATGCTCCGTAACTTGTTACTAAGCACTTTTTCTGAATGTATCTATGGTATATTTTTTTATATATATATTTGTACTGCCATGACAGCAATGGTGCTGTCGGTTTACCTTGTTGTTGCGTCTATAAAAGTGCACAATAAAATGTGAATTTGAAACAGCACATTGTCATTTCTGCATCTAATATCAAAGTATCAATTAATAGTACAGTGGAAATTAGTAGAAATGTGAATATTTGGTTAGCATGTTGATTTACGGTGTGTGCCCCTAAATTTTCTGGTTGTGCCCCTAAAATTTTCAGTTAGGGGCCACTGTGCTCCTAGTGAAAAAAGTTAGTCTGGAGCCCTGCATTCAGCAGGAGAAGTTGATATAAACACAGAGACAGTCTGCAACCCCACCACCACCACCACCACCATGTTGAACAATTGGCAGGGGGGTCCAGCAAAACTGTGGGCCCATAGGCCCCGAGGTACATTAGTGTTCCCCTGTATGTTCATATAAAACAAAAAGTATAACCTCAGTTTCCAGTTCATTTTTGAGTTCTTTATGCTTTAAAGCAAAAAATTGTTAGGCTCTTATTTTTGTAAAGACACATTCTATTTGTATTTTCTTTTTTTTTTTTTTTTTATGGTAAATTTACAATGAAATAAACCCCCCAAAAAAGGAGTAGGCTGAAGCCGAGGCTTATGTTTTCCTACCCTATTTAACCATATACCTGAAGAATCAGCATTATAAATTATACAAAAACAGTATACATAATTATACAATACTGCACATAATTTTTTTTTTTTTTTTACATAATATTAACAACATTTACGTACTAACTGAATACTCATTAACAAATTTCTTTTTTTTAAAGATCTTTTGAAGCTGAACAGAGAAGTACAAATCATCATTATTAATTATAAAAAATAGTATACATAATTATACAATACTGCACATGCATTTTTTTTACATAATATTAAAACAATTTACATACTAACTGAATACTCATAACAATTTTCTTTTTTAAAGATCTTTTAAAGCTAGACAGAGAAGTACATAATTTCAAATCATCTTTTAGTAAATTCCATAATTTCACACATCTAGATTTTACATTAGTTCTTTCTTTTCCACATTCAAACATAAACAGGCCTCTTATGTTATATCTACCCTCTCTTAACTTAAAACATTTCTGAATACCAGATGGGACACTTTTATTAAGTGCTCTATACATTATTTCCAATATTTTTATATATACAATATCTGTAAATTTTAAGGTATTACTTTGAATAAAGAGTTTGTTAGTTGGTTCACGATATCCTACTTTAAGTCTAATAGATCTTTTTTGTAACTTAATTAATACAACTATATTTGTTTTATTTGCATTTCCCCATATTTCTGAACAATATGACAAGGCATTACTGAGGAGGAATATATAATACTCAAACCCATTTTATTTATTAGATCTTTTGTTTTTTACAATATTCCTACTGATTTTGCTACCTTCTAATGTATTCAATATGCGGTTTCCGACTAAGTTTATTATCTAAGATCACACCTAGAAATTTGGTTTCATAGACTCTTTCAATTTCAACTCCATTTAAATGTAACTTAGAATTGCTATGAGTCCTATTACCAGAAAATATCATAAATTTAGTTTTATTTTCATTTAAAGATAACCTATTATAGTCAAACCACTTCTTTAACACAGTTAATTCTTTTTCTACCAGTTGCAATAATTCATCCATATTTTTTCCAGAGCAAAAGATATTTGCGTCATCAGCGAACATTATAAATTCCAACACTGTAGATACTGTAAAGATGTCATTTAAATAGAGAATAAATAATTTTGGTCCCAAAACTGAACCTTGAGGAAGGCCGCATATTACTGTTTCTAATTCAGACTGTGTATTATTAATTTGTACATACTGAAATCTATTACTTAAATAACTCTTTAACCACTGATGTGTGACCCCTCGTAAACCATATTGTTCACATTTTTTCAACAATAAAGCATGGTCAATAGTGTCAAACGCTTTACACAAATCAATAAACACACCCACTGTATTGAGTTTTTGGTCAACTGCAGCTGCAACATGTTCAACAAGCTCCATCACAGCTAAGGATGTAGAGCAGTTGTTCCTAAATCCATATTGGTGCTCACTTAGTACATCGTATTTATTTAGAAAGGAGTCCAATCTGTTTATAAACAATTTTTCAAGTATTTTTGAAAACTGAGGTAACAGTGATATAGGTCTATAGTTAGTTAGTGTTTGCTTATCTCCACTTTTATACACTGGTAACACCTTTGCTATTTTCATTTTATCAGGAAAAGTTTCAGTTAAAAAAGATATATTACAAATGTAGGTGAAAGGTTTAATAATACAATGGATGACTTCTTTGATAAGAGCCATATCAATATTATTGCAATCAGTAGACTTTTTATTTTTAAACTTACTTACTACTTCTAAAACATCACTATCACATACTCCTCCAAGAAACATTGTGTTAATATTATTAAATGTAGGACTAATATATTCCTTATTTAACTTTGGTAACTCATTCGCCAAATTTGGCCAATATTAACAAAATACTGGTTAAAGGCATCAACAATAGCCTCTTTAATTTCTATTGTTGTGTTATTATGTTTGAGACACAATGGAAAATCTCTGTCTTTATGATTTCTCATTACGTTATTAATAATCCTCCAAGTACCCTTTATATCATGTCTGTATTTTTGCAATAGCTGGTCATAGTAATCCTTTTTTTGCTTTCTTAGTACTGATGTTAGTCTGTTTTTATACTGTTCCTCTTTTCCCTTGGTTGAACACTTAATAAAATCCATATATAGCTTGTTCTTCTTTTTACATGAATTTTCTAAACTCTTTGTCATCCAAGGTGACAACCTATTTTTTTGTTTCTGTTTACATTTTTTCAAAGGACAGTGATTATCATAAATTTGGGTAAATATTTCCAAAAATGCATTATATGAATCATTAACATCTTTAACATAAACATTTTGTCAATTTTGATTTAATAATTCTATTTTCATAGCTTCCATAGCTCCAGATAATTTTAATCTAACCAAATTAAAATTTTGTTGTCCCATTCTTAAATGTAACTCATTCAACATGTCCAACACAGTAAAAACGGGTAAATGATCAGTAATATCTGTTACTAATAGTCCACTTTTAGTTTTCACATTAGATTTGTTTATGAAAATATTATCAATCAATGAAGCACTATCTTTAGTTATTCGTGTTGGTTTCAATATTAATGGATAAAAACCCAAACTAAACATAGTATTAACAAATTCTGATGTTTTAGTATGCTCATTAGATTTTAATAAATCAATATTGAAATCTCCACAAACAAAAGTAAACTTTTCATTATGCTTCTCAAGCATCTCTGATATTATCTTACTGAACTTATCTATACAGGAACCTGGAGTCCGATAAACACAACCAATTGACATATTTTTAGATCTATTGCACTCAATTTCAACAGATAAACATTCCATCAGATTATCAATAGCAAATGTCATGTTAACAATAACTTTACATTTTAAATTAGACCTTACAAATAATGCAACACCACCTCCCATTTTATTGTACCTATTATGAACAAACATTTGATACCCATCTAAACCATCCAACATTTATTTTTCTTCACTGAACCAAGTTTCAGAAATCGCTACCATACTAAATTTCTCCTTAAAGTTTGCAAGTAACTTTTAATTAAAAAAAAATTACTTTGCATACTCCTGCTATTGAAGTGAATCAGTGAAAAAAAAAACATCCCCACATTGAAACTTTCATCAGAGTAATACTCACAGTCCTGTTGAATATTATGGCAGAAATGGGTATCTGGGTCTATATCATTTTCTACATCATAAAGTTTGTGATCTTCAAAATCAAAACGCTTAAGGTGTCTGTCACTCATGTCTATACAATCTGTCACCCTTCTTCATATTTCATCTATATTTATCCAGCTCAGAGACACAATTGATGGTTAAGACTTTAGCCTGCTCCGGTGGACCATTAAGTTTTATCATTATTTTACAGTTCCTAGTCCATGTAGCCTGTATTTTTTTTCTCTTTCTTCAGAACCCTTGCTTGATGAGAAATCTCTGCATTCTTCTTGGTTAAATGTTCGTTCACAAACACATCTGTGCCCTTTAGTTTTTTGCAACTTTTAACAACTCAATTTTATATTTTTTACCCACAAATCGAATGATGATATTTTGTCTCATTTTCTTTTTTTGTAGGCTTGCATTCTTTTTTTGTGGAATTGTATGACAAGCAGCTATCGTTTTTCTATCCAGTGGAATGTCTTTACTGCTGAAAAACTCAATACCTTGCTGCTCAAGTGAGAGTAATTCACCTGGTGGTGCGTCCTCTCCTCCATTGTCCCCTGCTGTTATCCGTGCATAAGTGCGATGAGTAGTCTTAAGTCCAGATATCACCACATCATCCATTCTTGTGTACTGTTCCAGGTCCTCCACTCTTTTTTCCAACGCTTCTATCTTCTCATCCTTTTCTTTAATGATCGCTTTCAGTTGTTGTATATCTCCAATCAGACGCATTAGGCTTGTCTGTTGCTTTAGCACTTTACTAAGCTCCTCTGACATGACATTCAGTGACAGCTTAACTTCTTCCATTTCTTTAGCCAAACTTGGAGCCATTTTTGCTGAATGTTAGTCGCTGAGACTTCAGGTAATTCAACAGGCCTTTTGCTGGTTACCCAAGCACATGTTGTAAGAAAAGTGCTTAGAAGGTCAAAACCCGCAGAAATAATACTGCAATTTCAAGCATTACTTGGACATCAATGCGCAGATCATGAGCAAACACTTGGTGTCAAGTTATCCTTAAGATAGTCAATAGATTGCAAAGCTGAACTGCACAGCCCTCCTAACCAGCAGCCATCTTGGATTCAAGCCATCATTCAGATTAAAGAGTCAAACATCAGACCATTCATAACGTTTTGAACAGTACAATATATATTATATATGTACCGTATATCTATGAATACTGTTTAATATAGTCAGAAAAAATATTGTAGAATCCAGTTTTACAGAAACATCAATAAGTGTGTATTCATGGAATAGTTAACCCAGAAAATGCTGCAGAACAAAAGGAAAAAATTTAGAAGGATTGTACTGTTTTTTTTTTTTTAATTATTATTATTCAGAACTATTGTATTCAGAAGGACACAAAAGCACAATTATAGATGTAGGCAGTATGACTTGTGTATGACTGTTTTTTGATGCAATACAATAGCTTTGAATGAGGAATGGACCACATAATTATCCTCTGAAAATATTGGCATCTGCCCTAGTGCTCCTTGGCACATTCATTAGAGTTCAAGAGAGAAGAAAGTCGTTCTTTTGATATTTTTAATTAATTGCTTTTCCAGTTCATATAACTGGTCTGAATGATTTGTTAGCGGATCACACTGGCCACGATTACATGAAAACTGTTTATTCCAGGTTTTTAGTAGAAAGCGGGGTTCATAATTTATACAAGAACGCTAATTTCTTTACGCTGTTTAAGGGATTAATAGAAAGCAGTTTAACACACCTAGGTTTCACTCTGAGAGCACGGCTTAATGTTGTCATGTAAACGCATGAGCAGGGTTCTGATGGATGTTTGAAGAGTGTGTTTGCGTCGAACACACCGGGATAACAAACAAAAATGGAACCCAAAAACAGCCCATGTCAACATAGTGGAAAGAATGTAACATTTCTGGGAGTCCAGTGGGAACAAATCTGCAGCATACAGCAACAATTCTGGAATATCTAGAAATAAAGCAAAGCAACAGAGAATACAAAGCAAAGTCTTCCTTGTATCCCATGTTTGTGAAACAAGTGTTGCTGTGAAATTATGTTGCAGTGGAGTAAACTGCTTATTGACAAAGCCATATGTATACAGGAGTAAAGAGTATGCTGCATTTACAGTGCATGTAAACAGGAACATTGTTTTTTGCAATAACTCGCTTTCTCGCAATAAGCCGCTTTCTGGTGTCGTGTAAACATAGTCTTTGACACGCTCATCCAGTTACAGTGGTTGACAGGTGGATTTTAAGATCATCATTATATAATGACTTGGTCTGTTCTTCACACAAAGCTATTGTATGGCTTCGGAAGACTTGAGATAAAGTGTTCACTGGCTACAGTTATGCTGCTTTTATGGTGGTGGTGGTGTAGTGGGCTCATAACTGTTAAGCAGAAGGTCGCTGGTTCGAGCCCCACAGCCACCACCATTGTGTTCTTGAGCAAGGCACTTAACTCCAGGTTGCTCCGGGGGGATTGTCCCTGTAATAAGTGCACTGTAAGTCGCTTTGGATAAAAGCGTCTGCCAAATGCATAAATGTAAATGTAATGGTGCTTTTTGCGTTGTAATTCATTCATTGCATTTGCATAAAATAAAAAAAACGAATCTCGTAGTAAATTTTTTCCAACAACTACAGTTTTGTACAGTAATGAGATTTCATTTTCAGTTAAAGTTAATGTTTTATTTGTAATTATTATTTGTATTTTTATTTTATTTTGGTGCAACCAAAGGGGAAAAAACATAATAAAAAATGGAAATCCCTGAAGACCTCCCATAATCAAGCAAAATTCAAAAACCAACATGCAGTTCATTCTCGACAAGAGAACTTAAATTTCACACTTGAATTTCAAAACATGTGGCTTCATACATCCTCAATGTGCATTTAGGCAAAGAAATCTGTGATGCAGCGGTTCCTATCAGAATCAAAGCACATGCTTACTGTATGTCCTACCAAGAAGAAAGAAGGCTAATCTTTCAAGGAACAGGACATAGTATAATTCCCAAAATGTACTGTTATTACCTTTGATCTGTTTTCATAAAAAAATAGAATAAAAAAAAAAATGGAACAAAATTAACAGATTATTAACTGGTAACCAGCATTTAAAATATAAGGTTTTCACTCTGAAATAATTTAAAGAGACCTATTTAGTTTGGTCTTACAAAAATAAATAAATAAAAAATACCAATAATAATAATAATAATGAGTTAAATTCCAGTTTTTATTTCTGGTTCTCTAACTGTTATTAGTCCCTGCTTTTCACAATACATTTTGTTCCAAAGCATCTTTACAAAGAATAGTGCCTTCCAATCCTTCCAATGAGAAAACAAGCAGTGACACTGGCAAGGCAAAACTCTAAGTAGAAAAAAATCTTGGGAGGCACATTCTCGAGCTGGCATATAACCACATTTATACAAAGCAAACATACATAAATAAAGTGCTTGCATATTGTACATCCATAAATGTTAGTTTGAACAGATGTAATTAAATGGCCAAAGCTCAGCCATTCAACTCTTTGTGAACTTATCTGTTAGTCAATTGGCTCGCTCACATGTGATGTTAAGCTAATCGGCTGGGTTGGTTTCAGCTTATTAGTCCTTTGACATGTAATTACATGCATCTCTCTCTTTGTCTAACATTTAACCCTCTGTTATTGTTGGGTCATTTTTGACCCTTTTGACTTCTTTAAAAACAAAATCCTTCACCTGAGTTGTGCAAGGCTTGGTGAATTTTTCTCCACTTGCCTTCTAAATACACACAAATAAAATTTGATCAGTCTAAGCGGTTGCAAAAAAATGAAAAAGTGACTCTTATAGTATGACCCCCATAAGAAATGAATGGGTGAGACTATAAAAAGGAGCATTTTTTTATTTATCAAATAAAATCAATCAATCAGCCACACTGTGGAAAACACCCACACAAAAATGATTGGGTGAGACGCTTTGCACATCAATAATGCAATAAAGAATCACGCACGCACACGCACACACACACACACACACACACACACACACACACACATATACATACACACCTTCACATCCATGAATTTGTGAGACTAGAATGCAGAGCATTTTTTTTTATCTGTTATTGTGCAACACACACATACTGAACACACACACAAACATACAGATCAAATTCAGAGTCTGACCCCACATTATTGCTGTTCACGTCACTGATTTGAATGTTAATGTTTGCAAAGAATCTGCAAGTTGTCCATCGCAAAGTCTTCCATTTCCAATTGTACTACCTTATCACTCTTTATTACAGTTCATGTCTGTTTATTGATGTTTGTTTCATGGACATTTTATTAATTTATAATGAGTTATTACATTTTTATGTTTGAAATAAAATGCTCTCATATTACCTTTGGTTTGAGTGTATGCATAATGCAGTGTTATTTTTTTAAACACACCAAATGTTTACAAATAATAGTCTTTGATCACGTCTAAGTATATATCAAAATTCATAACTTGTGAAATACATCTCGAAACTAAGTTTGAAAATAGATGGAACTAAATATAGAAAAATCCTGCAGGACAATATGCTGCAATCTGTAAGAGAAGACTTAGAGTTTTGAAATGATTGATCTTCCAGCAAGAGACTGATCAAGGCAGCTCAAATTGTGATCAAAGGAAGCCAGTCAAGTATTAAATCAGTTCTGCTGTCAATTTATATATATAATTTTTTTCCCTGTACTGTTTGTACATACAGCATTATATAAATATGCTTAGAAATAGTTCTTTTTAAATGTTATTTCAAATATAAAAATGCTACATATACCTGTAAGACATTATTAACCTTACTGCCTGAGAATATATCAGAGCTCAGATAGGAGAAAACTGGTAAGCTGAAATGAAAACCTAACACTGTGTTTTATCTTTAGTCCTGTATCCAATATCCTGCTGAGCACTGGATACTGATGCTTTATCTGCAGACAAACTGACACATATGGTTACATAATACCGTGCTAGAAATGGTTTTAGTCTATATCCATGGTACATAGTTTTCATTGATTTTTTATTATTTATCACAAAGTCCTGCTCAAAGGCAGCTGATCCGATCACTGTCAGTAAAATTAAGTTGAACTGGAATATTGCAATGATTTTTGATCTTTCCTAACCTACTTAATCTCGAGTTTCACAGTAACCAAGTGTGTAGAAAGCAGTGTAATACAATACGAAGTCTATTCATAATGATTTAGTCATCTCTTGCATAACAAATAGTCACTCATGGGCATATAGCTTAAGGTTAAGTACAACACCTGAAACGTAAATGCAACGTTCTGTTCCGTTACACAGCATTAGCACAGCACATCTGCAGATGAATGCAAATCTACCCCCTTCTTCTCCAAGGGTTGATGTGCATTTTTATTGCATCCCAGTTTCCCCATTGACCATGGCCTTTTTAGAAAGCTGTTGTGCTCTCAGCAGCACCCCATTGAATAGATGCTCATCCTCAACAAAGGTGAGAGAATGCTGAGTAGAGGGTCTGGAGCAGAGTGATAAGCCCAAATACTTGTACAAAGTTTTCCTACTGCAAACCTTTGTATTTTTGTAACTTCTCATGAGTCTCAAACACTGAAGGTGAAAGACTCTGAAGGACTGTTTAAAAAAAACGAAATCATCAAGCTCTTGTGTATTTTGAGTCATATTTTTTAAATATCATCACTAATTACATCCATGATACAGGACATCATCTATTGTAGAACTGTTTCTTCTGCCAGACTGATCACACTGTGAATTCTGAGACAGTAGGTCAAAAGTTCTACTGCTGAAATCAGTCTGTGCTTTCCAAAATTAGAATCACTGCTCCATAGTGGCTGAAGCTGAGAGTATGGGCACAGGTGACCTTTATTTTTGGGTGAAATGTGCACAGAAAGGCACCAAAAGCAAGTTGTATTTTTAGTTGTAAATTATACAGTTGACAGCAATGCATTTCTACTAACCCTACCCAAACCCCAACCTTAAACCTAACCATCAATGGAACAAATAGTTAAATGCAACCTCTAAATCACGCTCAGCATTGTTTTTATTATGAATGTGAATATTTCCTAGTTCCATTAAATGTTGAATGACTACTGATTTTGAAAGAGTTTGTGACATAATTCAAATTTTCCTTAATCTTTTGACAAATAAGAGGTCAAATCACATAATTTTCTCACTGACGAACGAGAACTCTACTCATTATCTGGAAGATGAAATGTATTTTCTCTTAGAGAACAGGGCTATTTGGGTAGTTCCCCCAGACCAATGTCAACAGGGGATTTATTCCCGTTATTTTCTAGTTCCAAAGAAGCATATGGTTCACTGCGCCCTATTTTGGATCTCAGAGTGTTAAACAGACATTTGAGAAAATTTCAAGATGTTATCATACAACACTCTCTCTTGTCCAATGTATCAGAAGGATTGGTTCACATCAGTCGATCTGAAAGATGCTTTATTCCATTCCAGCATTTATCCTCCACAAAGAAAATTTCTTACGGCATTTGTTATGAATTCACAGTGGTGCCGTTCGGTCTCGCCCTGAGTCCAAGCAAATTTTGTCTGTGTTCGGAAGCAGGATTAGCACTGTTATGCCTAGCGGGGTTTAAAATCCTGACATATATAGACGATTGGTTAATCATAGCCAATTAAAGGGAGAAAGTAGTGCATATACTGGCCCCCAATCTGGAAACAAGGTAAGTTTTTTTGTCTAGAAATAATTTTTTAAGGTAGGTCTTGAGTTTGAATCAGAGTTCCAATGTGTTTTCCCACTGTGCCACATAAAAACACAGTATGAAAAAGCTTCAGTCACTTACCCCACTTGTCTAAGGTACTGTAGTCCTTGAGCAGACTGCCAGTCCTGCCAGACTGCCAGTCCTACTGTAAGTCCTTGAAGGCCAGACTGCTAGCACCTTGGCTAGAGGTTAGAGGGTTATTGTACCTTATTTCAAACAGTGGCGATGTGTATTGCTGTGATAGAGTACACACTTTTCAAAAGAAAGTAGAATTTTGGTTTGCTTCATTGGCAATAGTTTTGTTACTAGGTCAATTTGACATAATAATCCTCAATACAGATTAGTTAACATCCCCTCTTTAAATAAGAATAAGAATGTTCCAAATGGTAGAAACATATATTGTTTTAGCTCAATTCTATGGCAGGTTTGTATGAATAATGTATGGAAAGGCAAAGGCATTATACCTGTATGTTGCTTATTAACTAAAATTAAGTTAAAAATAAATCCAACATGGCAGACATAGCGAGTAAAATTTCCATTATAATACTGTAATATAATATGTTACCCAATATTTGTGTGAGCAGTATATTTTTATTAGGGCTATCAATCGCTAAAAACATTCATGAAATTAATTATTTGATATGCTGATTAATTAATTTAATGAACACACACATAAGATCATTCAAAATACAATAATTAAAATTCTATAAAAATAATATACTCTATATAATATCATGATTCAGATAATTCAAAGAGATTAAATTATTGTGGAAGACAGATAAAGCATTGACTTGCTGGAAGAGATTGGATTTGGAAGTCAATAGACTGTTTGGTCTATTTCCATATCATTGAGCATATGCTGCATTTTTGTTATGCTGTGTGAAGTTCAATGCCATTTAAAAGTTTATAAAATGCTTCTCCAGACTGCTGCACTCTGTTCTGTCCAGTTGTCAGTTTGGTGCCCATACAACTGCATGCTGCCTCTAAAGATGGAGTAGCACTTACTGCCCCCTGCTGACTGCGACTGTGACAAAAACACAAAGCTGGTACTTCACACTTGAATTGCTCCGTTTGGTAAAAAAATTCCTTATTAAGAAATGTACATGTGGTCGATATGATTAATTGTATACATTTTTAACACATTGATTTTTTTATTAATCACGTTGTTTGAGTTTTGCATCATTAGCTTAGCAACATGCTAACATCAAACTCTAGTCTAGAGGAATCAATTGTGAATCTAGTTACCAGTTTTGAGTGCAAGTTGTTTGGCAAGCAGAGTTGCTGCCTACTTAGAATGTTCCAAATTAGTCATTTATTAGGTTCCATTTCAAATATGATGCTACCTTAGAAGGCTGCTTATGTAGGCAGTATATAGTAGGCAGCTAGGTTTTGGAACAAGCCATTCTTTAATTTTTTGAGTAGTATTTATTTATGGATTGTTAGAATTAAAATGATAATTTAGAAAAACTTTTATTTTGTTTAGCTGAGACATAGCAAATAACATTATCTGAATTAATTGTGCTGTTCTCTTTCTTCATCTCATGTTCAAGATCCACCTATGGGAAGGGTATATGCACCACTGCAGAAGTATCCAATTGCACCAAGTCTGGCTTGACAGACAGGAGTGTGTGTCCAGTGTTGCCTTAAGGCCCCACATCTTATTATCTGAGGCAAGGACCTGTAGGCACTACTTTCCTCAGTTGACAATCGCTTCTAGCGACCTCTATACAGAATTCTCACAGCTCGACTAGTTTTCACATTTGGCTCTCACTCAAAAATCTGTAGAAGGACATATCTTTGGATCAGCCTTCGCCATGTGTGACTGCCAAAGAAGCTCTGATCATTTTGTTGTTGTTTTCAGCCTGCAAGTCACCCATGCTCCCTGGCCTTTGTGTTTCTTTTTGGCTGCTCGCCTTTCCTCGTTGCCATTTTCCCTGCATCTTGGGCGAACCACCTGTGATTTCAGTGGATTAATGCTCAGAATTTTTCTGTAGAATGGCTCATCCCAAACCAGGGCCTTATAGCATCAACCATCCAGGTTTTGACCTTGGGGCTTTTGAGGATAAGAGTTTTAACTCATTTTAATTCAATTTCATTTTCTTCATCTCTGCCCCCCTACGCGATCTCTGTCACAACGTTACAGTGACCTGCACTTGCACATAAGTATTGTGCCACTGCACGAGCACAGAGATTTATATACGCGGGATGCCTCTAGGGGCTGTTATGTTATGAACATTTTATCTTCAGACACTTCCTTGACCGGGTTGGGTCCCTCCCAGAAGGGCAGGACAGTAAATGGGACGTAGCCGGCCGAACTACGCTCAGCTCACAAAAATTATCAGGAGCTCCTGACTATATGGAAGGCTCTAAGACATTTGCATCATGTCCAAGTGTGCTGCGATAATACTACAGCCACAGCGCACATCAATTGCCAAGGAGGGATGTGCTCCCCTCAGCTTCAATGCCTAACCCACAAAATGTTGGAATGGAGCAGTCAGCAATTACTGTCGTTACGTGCAACTCACGTCCCGGGTGTTTTGAACTAGGGCGCAGATCTCCTGTCAAGGGGGAACCTTCTCTATGGAGACTTGCAACTCCACCCTCAAGTAGTGTACATGTTATGGGAGAGGTTTGATCGGGCTTCTGTCGATCTCTTCGCCTTGCATGAAATTGCCCATTGTCCTATATTCTTCTCGCTAAAGGACAATGATGCTCCCCTCAGTCTAGACGCACAGTCACACCTATTGCCCAGTGCGCTGCTCTATATCTTTCCCCCCACTCTGCTTGATTTTTTTTAGCAATCTAGCCAGAGCGAAAGAGTAGAGCATGACACTAATTCTCATAGAGCCCAGATAGCCCAAAGCACCATGGCTGACAGAGATTATTCCTCTCCTTTATGCGCAGCCATGCCCGCTCTCTGACCTCTTGTCTCAGGCGAATGGGGAAATATAACATGCTCACCAAACAGGGTGGCGCTATGGGCCTGGCCCATGAGAGGTCCAACCTGAACACATTGTGCCTTCCTCCCAAGGTGGTCACCATCATACAAAATACCAGGGCCCATTCCACGAGGTCTTTGAATGACTGTGAGTGGCAGGTATTTGAGAAATGGTGTAATACACATCATCTGGTGTAATATAAGTGTTCAGTCACTGACATACTATGCTTTCTACAAAACCTTTTGGACAAAAGTAAAGCCTTTTCTACCATCAAGTTTAATCTGGCAGCCATTTTTGCTGGCCACATTGGCTTCAATGACACAACAATGGGGCAGCACCCCACAGTTCAGTACCAGTTACTAGTAGGGATGCACCGAAATTAAAATTCTGGGCCGAAATCGAAAATCCAGGATGCACTTGGCCGAAAACCGAAACCAAAATTAATTAATTAATTAGTATATTTTTTTTACCTATTGAAAAACTACAAACCAATAAAATAAATTACACTTTTATTGAAAGTAACACACTAAAATTGGACAAAAAATATATTAAAACTATATTAAATATTATTCTTCATTCAGTTCTGTAAAAATATAATTTTACAGATTTTATTAACAATTATCCAAATAATGTAAAGTTTTAGAAAACTATTATATGCAAAACAACAGTCAAGTAATGAACTTAGCTAACATCTTTCAAAAAGTTTAAATACGCAACAGTAATTTTAATTAAAACAAAAGGCAGAACACAGAATGGCAGAGGACCTCTATTCCACTGATCTGTATATAACTATAATATATAATTATATATATATAGATTAGTGCTCTATTCTGTTTATGTAAATGTATGTACACTTTAAGTGAAAATTATTGTGCAAAACAACATTGCAAAACAGCAGTAATTGAACTAAATCCAACCTCAACTGTAAACAACAGATGTATCCTCAAGTGAAGAACAAGTGTAATGTAATTGCTATCAAATAGGACCGCTTTCTATTTAAGTACAAGTGACCGGTTTTTCTTCAAGAACATGAGATGCTGCACTGAACAGTCTCTCACTCTCTGTGCTGGTGCTTGGGCAGATATAAATACCTGTGCGCAATCCGCGCAAGCAAAGGAAAGTGGTCTTTGTTTATGCGACCGTAGTCAAGGGGATTGTCGCTTCTGGCGTAGTTCAGCTAGATACGTCTCAAGTTGTGGTGTAGCTGCGCTAGTTGTGGCACTGCTGTGGATCGGGGCACTTTCCTGTAGAATCTCTTGCTGTACTCTGTATATATATATCTTGAAATTTCTGCTGAATATATACTGCAGATCGCAAATTTGATGTCCTTATCAGAAACTTTGAAGAATTTCCACACCGCTGACATGATCGGCCTTTGCTTGGTAGCGCCGTGATAAGGGCTAGATCGATCCAGAGTGAAATCTGAGCACTGAGGGGCAGGGCGAGGAGGTATATATATTCGGCTCATATTTTTGGCCCACTTTTTTCTCTCTTTGGTGCAGAAATTTTGGTGCATCCCTAGTTACTAGTTACTAGTTACTAGAAAGCTTGTTACATTTACATTTATGCATTTGGCAGACGCTTTTATCCAAAGCGACTTGCAATTATTACAGGGACAATCCCCCCAGAGCAACCTGGAGTTAAGTGCCTTGCTCAAGGACACAATGGTGGTGGCCATGGGGTTAGAACCTGTGACCTTCTGATTAACAGCCCTGTGCTTTAGCCACTACACCACCACCACACCACTTGTTCCTAAGGGTCATCTTTATTGTGTGTCACATCAGTCTTTCGAGCCCTTGGAGAATATTTCTTTAAAGTTGTTGTCTTACAAGACAGCTATTCTACTTGCGCTGGCATCAGCCAGGCATGTCTGTGATCTGCATGCCCTATCTGTTAATTTTTCTTGTACAAGATTTTCCCCAGGTATTGAGAAGTTTTCTCTTTGACCCAATCCAGCCTTTATAACTAAGTGCTTCCAGTATTTTCACAGGGGAGGTATTATAGCTCAGCGCTTTCCAACCACCTCATGAGAGGCTGAATGCTTTGTGTCCAGTGCATGCACTCCACATGTATTAGCGTAGGACTGAGAGGTCAGAAAGAGCAACCCGCTATTTTGTCTCCTTGGTTTTCTCCCACACGGGTAAACCTATATCAAAACAAAATCTTTCCCATTGGATTGTAGAAACAATATCTGGCATAGGTCTAAGGGGTTCCTGTCACCCTTAGGCCTGAAGGCCCACTTCAAGAGAGGCATGGCTACTTCCTGGGCCCTGTTTCAGGGAGTTTCTCTGCAAGACATTTGTCCGGCTGCATGTTGGGCTTCCCCCCAAACTTTTGTCAGGTACTACTGACTTGATGTCACCAGAACCCAAGTAGCACATGCAGTTTTGGGTGTGGGTTATTAATAATGTATTCACCTATAACCATTTCTCCTTCACACCAAGCACAATGCATGGCATCTTCTCCCTTCTTTGTTATGTGTATAGGTTATAGAGCATGTTAATATTATATAGGATGTTTCAGGCACTACATTTAATAAGGAGATCATACTTTTGTCTGACAGCATTTCCCTGTGTGTGTATAGGGCAATCAGGTAGTTGTCTATATCTTCCCATTGGTGGATCTCAAACACAAGATTATGAAAGAGAACAATAGGTTACATATTCTTTAACCCCAGTTCCTTGAATCATCGGGTGGAGAGATCCATCAAGTGTAACCCGCTTGCTTCACGAGAAGTGAATAAGGTCACTGAGGAAAGTAGCGTGTACATGTCCTTTTATTCTCTCAGGTAAGGCTTCCCATATGTGGATCTGTCCATACTATGTTTCAGAAAACTGGGGTTACAAAATAGGTAACCTATCATTTCTTCCACCTTAGCTGTGGCCATAAAGTTCTCATATTTGTGGCAGAACATCTAATTGCTTTAATCTAATAAACTGTTATCTGCTGTCAAAAACTCCTTTACCCTCTATATTTTGCATCAAATCAGGAGGGGATGCCAGTTACATTCTATGAATGAAAATGGCAAACAAATTCTTCTTGCAAGAAGAGAAATCACTCTTTCTGTGAAAGGTCATGAGAAAAGGGGCAGAGGGTAGCCCTGAGTCTAGACTAAACTTCTGTTCCATCCAGGTCTTATTTTCATTAATAAAGTGTCATTGAAAATAGTGTTATATTTGAAATGCAATTTTGTTCATCTCTCCTAGCCCCCGTCACTTTCTTATAATGGGAAAGAAGAAATGACAAAGGCTGTCCTAGAGCGATAATTTCAGTGAGGACAGGGGGCAGACAGACATTATTTCCCCCCTGGAACATTTTCATATTATTCAATATCAATGTTAATAACATTAAAGCATTACAAATTTAATCATAAACAGTCAAAATAGTCTCTATAAAACTATATATATATATATATATATATAGAGAGAGAGAGAGAGAGAGAGAGATTTATAGTTTATCAAGTGCAGTTGGATATGAATGTTAAAATAACATCTGTTAATTTTGAAGCATAATGACAGCAGTCCAGTGTTTGTTTGAATATTTTTACATTATATATAATTATATATTTAAAAATGTCTATACATTCAGATACCCAAGTATGGGTGCATAGAAGCCCTTGTGGCTGAGGAATGATACTGTAAGGGGGTTCAGGGGTATCCCCTGAGAGAATATTTAGAAAATGGAATGTCTGAATGGACCATTTTTATATTTTAATTTAAGTGAGAAAGACTAGGCCTCCAACTAGAATTTTCTTCTTTCCTTGTCATCCATGCCATGTAACGCTTGAGCAGCAAGGCAGACGAGGAGATGCGGATCTAAATGCAGTTTCACTTTATTAAATAAACAAGCAAGAAAAACACAAAGGAACAACCCTCAATGGGGAAAATAGAACTGAAAACTGAAAACTAAACACGAAGGAACAAGACAGAGAACTCGGGCAGGGAACACAAACCAGGCTAACAACAAACAACGAACGACAAGGAGTGAACAAAAAGCAGGGCTTAAATACACAGTGAGTGATGACTGAATAAGACACAGGTGAGAACAATGAACAAAATGGCAGGTGGATGCTGGGAAGTGTAGTTCTTAAACAATGACAGGTGAACAAGAAATCTAACAAAGAGACTAAGGAGCTACACAAGGGACAAAAGTGAAAACTAAGGAATGAAAAGGTGACAAAAATGGCAGACAAAGGGCAACAGAGAAACAAGACAAGGTATATGTAACATAGCCCCCCAAGGATCAGATACCAGACGATACAGAAACATAAAACAAAACAAAAAATGTCCATTGACTGGGGGGGAAGCTTGTGGTGGGCAGACAGACCAAGGGGGGCAACGAAGGGCAGATAGGCAGTCCAGGGGGCAACGGAGGGCAGACAGGAAGTCCAAGGGGGCACAGTGGGCAGGCAGGAAGTCCAAGGGGGCACAAAGGGCAGGCAGGAAGTCCAAGGGGGCACAAAGGGCAAGGACAGGTTCAGGTGGTCTCAGAAGGCGGAGCTCTAGGAATCTCGGAAGGCGGAGCTCTGGAAAGCTCAGGAGGCGGAGCTCTGGAAAGCTCGGAAGGCGGAGCTCTGGAAAGCTCGGAAGGCGGAGCTCTGGAAAGCTCGGAAGGCTCGGAAGGCGGAGCTCTAGGAAGCTCGGAAGGTGGAGCTCTGGAAAGCTCGGAAGGTGGAGCTCTGGAAAGCTCGGAAGGCGGAGCTCTGGAAAGCTCGGAAGGCGGAGCTCTGGAAAGCTCGGAAGGAGGAGCCCTGGGAGGCTCGAGGGGTGCTGGCTCTTGGACAGTCATGGCTACTGGTGCTGGCTCTGGGACGGTAGAGGCTACAGGCGCTGGCTCTGGGATGGTAGAGGCTACAGGCGCTGGCTCTGGGACGGTAGAGGCTACAGGCGCTGGCTCTGGGACGGTAGAGGCTACAGGCGCTGGCTCGCTGACCGTGGCAGGCGTGGGCCCTGGCTCGAAGACCTGGGCAGGCGTGGACCGGGAGGCAGAAGCCTGTCTTCTCCTCCGGGCGGACGAAGTTGAGCGCGCCGGCTCTGAAGCGAACGAAGTTGGCAGCGTGTAGGTCAGGACAGGCGTGGAGAGACGAATTGTGGCGGAGAGGGGAAGTATCCTTGTGGGAGGAGCGGTAGCATCATCCTCCAGAACTTCCACCGTCAGTGGCGATCCGCTGACTCGCAGGGTCTCCTCCACGAAACTGAAGAGTGTCCAGCCACGCCGCCGGGCGGCAACAGTTCCCTCAGGGACTTGTTCAAGTTACCCCGGAAGAATGCCACCAGAGCGTAGTCGGGGAAGTCAGAGATGTTTGCCAGCTTCAGAAACTCGTGGACGTGGTTCTCCAAAGGGCGGTCCCCCTGCTGGAGGCTAAGGAGCCGGTAATTCGCCGAATAGGCTGCTAGATCCATGTGTGGGTCGTTCGTTCTGTAACGCTTGAGCAGCAAGGCAGACGAGGAGATGCGGATCTAAATGCAGTTTCACTTTTTTAAATAAACAAGCAAGAAAAACACAAAGGAACAACCCTCAATGGGGAAAATAGAACTGAAAACTGAAAACTAAACACGAAGGAACAAGACAGAGAACTCGGCAGGGAACACAAACCAGGCTAACAACAAACAACGAACGACAAGGAGTGAACAAAAAGCAGGGCTTAAATACACAGTGAGTGATGACTGAATAAGACACAGGTGAGGACAATGAACAAAATGGCAGTGATGATGGCAGATGAATGCTGGGAAGTGTAGTTCTTAAACAATGACAAGTGAACAAGAAAGCTAACAAAGAGACTAAGGAGCTACACAAGGGACAAAAGTGAAAACTAAGGAATGCAAAGGTGACAAAAATGGCAGACAAAGGGCAACAGAGAAACAAGACAATGTATATGTAACATGCCAGAGATGATGACACCTGATTAATTTTCACAAAACTAGAACATAAATCTATTTGTTTATTATTAAAAGCGTGTAACATGCTGATTAATAAAGCTAAATTTAGAAGGAAGAAATGTACAGTTTAAAGGCACTTTGGAATCTTGCTGCGCCTCATGTCTACTCACATGCGGGAGCAGGACAGGGCATAATTGCAATGTGTTCGGTGCTAGAGAAAAATATTCAAGAATACAGTGCAGAAATATCAGAGCTGGTGTACACAGCACTGTTATTTTTTTGCTACTCACTAGAGACGATGAGAGGGTGCCTCCGTTGTCATGATGTCTTGTGGTCCGGATGGAATCATCCTGGAGTCCGGATCCAGACCGTGGTAATCAGCATAGCCTTTTGTTAGCAAGGCAGCTAACGTATAGTCTGTACTTTGTACAGTCTGAGATAGCTGAACTGCTTGTGTTTTTAGTGACAAGCACCTGATCGTCTAGATGTAGAAAATTGGCTAAATATCGAAAATTACTCAAAAGCTTATCATCGATATTGTGGATTTTTTTTTATGCGATAAGTTTTATGTTCTTTGTATATTGAAACATTTAAAGTAATTGCAATGTATTAAAGCAATATTAAGACTATAGGGCACTGAACAGTTTCTAGAGCCATATCTTCATCATTTGTGTGGGATGATAAGAATAGATCTCTCCCCCTCTTCTGACCTGTACATTCTATTAAGAGTGAATTGCAAAGCAGTAGCTCCTTAGACAGAATGAGATAATTAATTTAATCTGAATCATACTGAACTTCAGATGTTTTTTTTCGTTAACACTTTACAATAAGGTTCCATTTGTTATCAGTAGAAACAACATTAGTTAATATGAACTAACAATTAACAATAATTCTGAATAATTTATTAATCTTGGTTAATGTAAATTTCAAGTAATACATTTGTTTTAAATCAAATGTTTTTGTTTACATTAGTTAATGCACTATGAACTAACAATGAACAATTTTATTTTTTATTAACTAACATTAACAAATATAAATAAATGCTGTTAAAAAAATCTTGTTCATTGTTTGTTCATGATACCTAATGCACTAACTAATTTGAACAAAAATAACCTGATTGTAAAGTGTTACTGTTTATTCAAACAGTTGCTCGATGCCAGTGGCATTTGAGTTCTTAAATCTATAATAAGTCTGATGCATAAATGTGTGTTAAAATGGGTCTAAGGCCCCCTTAAAGAAAAAAAAATATTCTTTATTTTTCAGTTCCCAAAGTATATAAAAATCAACAAAGTTTGTGGTTCGTGGTAATTGATAAAGCATCATCATTTGGGTACGAAAAATGTTGAAAGTAGGTTCTTTTAAAAACCAAGTAGATATACGGACATCTAGAAGGGTCTTTTACCTAACCCTTGGGATAACAGGCCACCCAGCCTAAAGCAAAAGTTATTTGATATTTTAGTTTTAATATAATCTCAGTATAATGTTGCTTTCAGAGCTTCCAGGTATGGTGTTCATATTCAGGCTACAATCTAAGTTTAAGCACATTTCACAAATTAATTTCCATCATTTGACTTAAATAAAAACATTTAATTTAGTTATCATATGAAGCACATTTTTTGTTGTTTTATTTATGTATTTATTTAATTATTTATTCCAGTGTGGTGACTTTCCAGAACTGAGCAATTTGAACTGACGTATAACAATGGGCTTGTGGTTGTGCCTTGTAAAATATTATTGCTCATTCTCTGAATAAAAGCATTGAATATATGATATCTCATTGTTCTTTTATTTACACTTATATGCATGTGAGTGAGAACTCTGATCAGTTATGCATTAAATTATTCTATATTCTAATTCTGCAGCCAATTTACTCTGACAGGTTTGTAATGTTCCCATGAGATATCAATAGAGGAGACTGCAGAGGAAATGTTCGATTGATGTCATGGCCGTTCACTTTGGCAGCTTTCAGCAGAACAACTGGTCCAAGTCTAGGGCCAGATTTCTGAGCTGTGGTTCCTTTGTTGTCTAAATGGCCATGCCCAGAACCATAACAAGTTTGAGCCTCCTCAAGTAAGAGGGACAAAAGCAGGAGATAAGCCTATTCATGCTGGCTTTAGAATACGGAGAGCGATCTTCAAAGATGAAATACATGCACACTCCAGGCTTCCAGGTGAGTGCTCTCTGACCAAACATTTTCAGATGATGTATAAAAGAAATAACCGCTCTGAATTAGTTTATACTGTGTTGGTCGCATAGAACTGATGTATTTTTGTCAAGTAACAGCACAGGGAGCAAAATCATTATAGAAGTAATTCAGCCAAAAATGAAAATTAATTCATCATCATTTCATCATGCTCATGTCGTTCCAACGTGCATGGTTTTCTTTTCCTCATAGAACATAAAAGGTGATTTTTTTTAAGGAATATTCTGTTACTATAGATGGTCACGAACTGTGATTTAAACTGTTATTTAATTCGCAAATAAATGGCAAGCCATTGCACTCTGTATTGAAACTATATGTGAATGTGCCTTTGCAATTTTTATACCTTTTGAGTGTCATTCCACAATGTTGATTCACAAATACAAGAGCTTAGATCAGTTAACACACTCACATAAGGATGGATAGCATTTTTTCTGAAACTAATCGTGTCAAATCGCGCCTAAAATGAGCCCCATTCAGCCTCACCACATATCTCGAAGCTCTCGAGTAATAATTGCATGTTGTGTGAATATTTAAAAGGTTTCACCATCGATTGAAAGCATGTCTCTCTGTCAGCATTGCAGGATGGCATGTAGTCTGGAATACTTGTAGCCCAGTATCAACTCATTATCTGAATCGCATGAGAGTTTAAGACAATGTCGAAAGAAAATATGATGTGGTGTCATGAATAATAATGATATAGTACCTTCTTATTGGATAAGTCCACAAAGTCTCTTGAATAATTATAAGACTCTGATGATGTGATCATGCTCTATAGTGCATGGAAATGTCACATCCTGTAACGTTGACACAAAGTTGATTTTAAACCTGGAAGATGAAAATAACACATAAAATCCCTAAACTAATAATTTTTCATCTACAATTAAAATGAATGTATCCTAACATTGTTTTCTATCATGTGAAACACATCCATATGTGTTAACATCTCATCTCAAAAACAACAGTTTACTGTTGTAACCTCCATTCCCTGATGGAGGGAACAAGACTTTGTGTCGAGTGAAGCGACACTAGGGGATTTTCTTGAAGGCCTCGGATACCTCTGAACTTCAGAAATGGCCAATGAGAATTTGGCAGACAGAATTTGCATGTCCTTCCCCCGGACATTCTGGTTTAAAGGGAGGGAATCATGCCTCTGTTCATTCAGGTTTTGCACTGAGGAGCCGAGAATAAGGCTCGGCCATTGCAGTGGCTCGGTTCAGCATCATGGCCAGGGGAACACAACGTCTCGTTCCCTACATCTGGGAACGGAGGTTACAAACAGTAACCTAGACGTTCCCCGTCTGTCACTCACTTCGACATTGTGTCAAGTGAAGAGACACTAGGGGTCCCTATTCAATCACGGCATGCGCTGAACCGTATACATGCGCTGCTGATGCAGGTGTCATCAACTTTTTTGATTCTCGCCACCCTGAAGGGGGGAACAAAGCGACGTGCCAAGATGAGAGCAGGCCGTGCCAGCTGTGCCTTTTCTCTCTCTATGTTTCTCGCATAGAGTTAAAGCGGCTGGAGCCATCTTAACGCTATCACACACATCGAGGAAGGCATTCTTTCCCAACTCCTATTCTTTCAGGGAGAAAAGACCCCGCAGACCACCACCTGTCCAGGCTGGGGGGAGGCAAAGAGTGGCGAAATATGTCAAAATATTTTGAAATATGTCGAATTATGGCTGCGTGCCCATTGCACATGGTGGCACAACCCTGTTTGGAGGCATCTGTGCTGACCAGAAAGCGTTGGGGCACCTGCTGTAGGGGGACTCCTGTCCACAGATAAAGATGTCTGTCCAGGGGTTGAAAGTCTGGTGGTAGGCGGGGGTGATAAACACACAGTACGTGCTGCGTCACCATGCCTTTCTCGGGACTCGAGTTTGAAGCCAGTGCTGAAGCGGTCTCATATGCATCAACCCCAGTGGTGCGACCGCCGCGGAGGATGCCATATGCCCCAGGAACCTCTGGAACTGTTTTAGAGGAACCGCTGTGCCTGGCTTGAATAAGGTGAGGCATTTCAGCACCAACTGAGCGCACTCGTTGGTGAGTTGCGCTGTCATTGAGACTGAGTCTAACTCCATTCCAAGAAAAGAGATGCTCTCAACCGGACAAGGGCAAGCTTGCTCTTTTCCCAGCTGACCTGAAGCCCTAGACGGCTGAGGTGCCTGAGCACCTGGTCCCTGTGGGCACACAGTGACTCACAAGATTGGGCTAAGATGAGCCAGTCGTCGAGGTAATTGAGTATGCAGATGCCCACTTCTCTTAGTGGGGCAAGGGCTGCCTTTGAGAACTTTGAGAAGACGCAAGGGGACAGGGACATGCTGAAGGGGAGGAACATTTACTTATATGCCTGGCCATCAAACGCGAACCATAGGAAGGGTTGGTGTCGAGGAAAGATAGAGACATGGAATTACGTGTCCTTCAGGTCTATCGGTGCGAACCAATCTTGATGCCGGACGCAATTTAGAATGTGTCTTTGCGTGAGCATATAGAATTGGAGTTTGTGCAAGGCCCGGTTGAAAACTTGCAAGTCCAAGATCAGTCGTAAGCCGCCGCATTTCTTAGGTACGATGAAGTAAGGGCTGTAGAAACCCTTCTTCATCTCGGCTGGAGGGATAGGCTCTATCGCGTCTTTGAGTAAAAGGGTCACGATCTCCGCACGCAGGGTGTTGGCGTATTTGGCGTGCACCGATGTAAAGTGCACACTGCCGAAAGGGGGCAGGGGCCTGGTGAACTGAATCGTGTAGCATGGTCCTGGCTAGCCAGCGCAAAGGGTTGGGAAGTGAGAGCCACGCGTCCAAGCTCAGTGCGAGGGGCACTAAGGGGACGATCGTTTTTGACATACCTGGTGAGGCTTCACAGCGGGGCGGAGCAGGTAGTGTGGTGTCAGGAGGCAAAAGCACGTCCCGTGGCTTTGGTGCTGAGAGAAGACTCGAAGCATTTACCTTGCTCCGCACACCTGGCAGGGGGCGGGTTAGTGACTGAGGAGGAGGTCCCGTGTAGGCGTTCTCTGGACTGAACCGACCGGCCGGGGGACAGCAGTCGTGGGTCCGGAGGTGAGGGGTCCGCGTCCGGGGCGCTGGGACTGCTGGAGTGTGGCACCGGGTTTCCCTGAGTCGGCCTTTGTGGGCCATATGATCCAGGAAAAGAGGAAATTGCTCTATTATTGAGAATGTGGGTACCGCAGCCCGAAGGGGGTGCAGCAAAGGAAATAAATTTAAATGAAGATTCTCCTCCTGGCCCTCCACCGGGAGATGGAGTGGTCTGCTTACCAGCTCCGGAGCAAACATCTCATTCCCTGGGTCGTCTGTCTCAGGAATGCTTGGGAGCCTTCCGGGTCCTCGAGGATGTTCGGGAGACAGGAAGCATGTGCTTCCAGTGAGGCGCTCGACGCTCGGGTTGAGATCTGGGTGCAGGTTGAAACCAAGCCTGCTGCCATCCCCAAATCTCCTCCATCACCAGCCAGGTCATCCTCAATCCTGTGGGAAGAAGGAGCGACGCAGTGGGCGGCCAAGTGGCGTTCCTCTTTAAGAAGGTAAGCCGCGACCGCAAAGTTGCCATGTTAAGGTGTTCGCAGTGAGAACACGAACCATCCACAAACGCTGCCTCAGTGTGATCATGGCTCAGATACACGAGGCAGCACCTGTGACCATCAGGAGCAGAGTGAAATCGACAGCATCCAGGAACTACACAGGGGCGGAAGGGCATCTTTATAAAGACGCATCCTGAAAAGGACTTTCAATGCCAGCTGTGTATTGTTATTTTAGATAAATACATTTAGATTGTGCATGTATTTCATCTTTGAAGTTCGCTCTCCGTATTCTAAAGCCAGCATGAATAGGCTTATCTCCTGCTTTTGTCCCTCTTACTTGAGGAGCCTCAAACCTGTTAATACTTATTTAATACTGTGTTGGTCACATAGGACTGGTGTATTGTTTGGAAGTAACAGCACAAGGAACAAAATCATTATAGAAGTAATTCAGCCAAAAATGAAAATTCTATCATCATTTCATCATGCTCATGTCGTTCCAACCGTGCATGGTTTTCTTTTCACCATAGAACATAAAAGGAGATATTTTTAAGGAATATTCTGTTACTGAAGAAGGTCATGACCCCCAATAAACTGTTATTTAATTTGCAAATAAATGGCAGCCATTGCACTCTGTATTAAAAATATATGTGAATGTGCCTTTGCAATTTTAATACCTTTTGAGAGTCATTCCACAATGTTGATTCACAAACAAAAGTGCTTAGATCAGTTACCACACTCACATTAAAGATGGATGGATAGCGTTTGTGTCTGAAACTAATCGTGTAAAATGAGGCCCATGAGCCCCAAATGATTGTTCTTCTACAATTAAAATGAATGTATCCTAACATTGTCTTCTATCATGTGAAACATATCCATATTTGTTAACATCTCAGAAAATGTAGTTCCCCTTCTGTCACTTACTCGACATTGGGTCTATGTAGTGACACTAGTGGTCGCTCTTGAGAGCACCAAAACACCTCAGATCTTTGAGAAAAGGCCAATAAGAATTGGCGATTGGAATTTGTATGCCACTCCCATACGATTGTGTATCAGCACGCTGAATCTCTCTGCTGTTCCATTCACCTATGAAAGACACATATGCAGTTGGATATATGGCGGCATCCAGCGGCTTTCTCTCCTTCTGCACGATTAGTGCAGATTACGCCCCTGGGCACTTCGACAGCACTACAAAAAAAGTATATATTTCTGAAAAGAGTATATTTTCCTCTATTAGAGCAACACATTGATGTGAACAGTTGGTGGCTTTCCAACCTGAAGCGGTTGCTGGGAAGGACCATCTTACTCGGCTACGTGATTCAATTCGCCGGGCGTGCGCCTCTTCACCTCAGTGCAGGGCGAGAATGTCAACACCCTGCAGGCGGACCTCACGACCCTACTGCGCAAGGCCGCAATAGAGCTTTCTTACGCATCGCAGTGGCTAACCTACAGGTTAACCTGTTCACTTCCCGGGAATCCTCCCACTGCCCACTCTGGTATTCGCTGACGGGAGCCATCACCCCTGCCCAGACCTCTGGAACCTTCACGTCTGGTCCTTGGACGGGATGTGGAAGACCAAAGTGGCCTACCATCGGTAGTGGTAGACACAATCACTCAGGCCAGAGCTCCCTCTACGAGGCAGCTTTATACCATGAAGTGGCATTTGTTCATGAGGTGGTGTTCTTCCCGAGCCGAAGACACCCAGAGATGCGCAGGATGTCAGGTCAGTGCTTTATTTCCTTCAGGAGAGGTTGGAGGGGCAGCTGTCCCCCTCCACCTTGAATGTATATGTGGCCGCCATAGCAGCCCACCAAGATGTGGTGGATGGTAAGTCCCTAGAGAAGCACGACCTGATAATCAGGTTCCTCAGAGACACCCGGAGGCTGAATCCTCCTAGGCCATGCCTATTTCCCCTCATGTGATCTCTCCATGGTCCTCCTGGGCCTTCGGAGCCCCCCGTTCAGCACTCGCTATATTCAGTTGAGCTGAAAGCCCTCTCCTTGAAGATGGTCCTCCTGATTGCTTTCGCTTCCATCAAGAGGGTTGGGGACATGCAAGCGTTCTCTGTTAGTGAAACTTAGAGTTTGGTCCTGCAGATTTTCACATGATTCTGAGACCCTGGCCGGGGGTCAAGGTGCTCAAGGTTCCCACAACACCCTTCAGGGATCAGGTGGTGAGCCTGCAAGCACTGCCCTGGGAGGAGGCAGACCCAACCCTGTCGTTGCTGTGTCTGATGCGTGCTTTGCATATCTTCTTGGATCTTCTAAGGCAGATAAGGGTTACGGTCTGCGCGATTCATACCCTTTCTATTTGGTTCAGACCCTGTTTCCTCACTTTGGGTCCCACTCTAGGTTGTTAATGCCAGACCACTCCCTGATGGGCTGGGGTGCAGTCTTAAGTGGTCATCCAGCTCAAGGGGAATGGGAGGGTCATCAGCTCGATTGGCACATCAACAGCTTTGAGTTGATGGTGGTATTTCTGGCTCTGAAATACCTCCTCCAGTATTTGAGAGGCTGCCCTGTCCTAGTGCGGGTGGACTACACAGCAGTAGTCTCTTACATAAACCATCAAGGAGGTCTACGTTCACGCCAGCTCAACAGACTGGCACGGCAGATTCTCCTTTTGGCCCAGGGCAAGCTCCTGTCAATCAGAGCAGTTTATATCCCTGGATGCCTGAATGTGGGAGCAGATTTACTGTCCAGACAGAAAATACTGACGGGGGAGTGGAAACTCCACCCCGAGGTAGTGGAACAAATCTGGTTGAGATTTTACAGAGTGGAAGTGGACCTCTTCTCCTCCCAACAGACAACGAAATGGCCCAGAATGCGCCTGTATGCATTTACTCCGGTTTCTCTGCTCCAGGGTGTCTTGGCCAGAGTTCGCCAGCAAGGGTCTTGCCTCTTACTGATAGCGCCGTATTGGCCGAACAGGGTATGGTTCTCGGAGATAATGTCTCTTCTCGATGGCTCGCCTTTGGGGATTCCGTACAGGAGGGACCTTCTGTCCCAGGCGAAGGGGACAATATTTCATCCCCAGCCCGAGCTGTGGAACCTTCATGTTTGGCCCCTGAAGGGTACCAACTGAGGGACACTGGGCTTTCACCTGAAATTATCCAGACCATTCTAAGTGCTAGGGCTCCCTCTACTAGAAGAAGTTATGCCAATAAATGGGGTGTCTTTGAAAGATGGTGCAGTGCACATAATGCAGATCCAGTTAACTGCCAAATTGCTTTAGTTGTGGACTTTCTGCAGGAAAAATTATCAGCAGGCACATGCCCCACCACTCTCAGGGTTTTTGTGGCCGCTCTTTTGGCTTGCCATGCCTTAATTGACGGGATGCTTTTGGGGAGACAACCGCTGCTTGCTCGCTTCATTCGTGGAGCCATGGATTTGAAACCTCCTGCTAGGACCAGGATCCCTTCATGGGACTTAGCAATAGTCCTTGAGGGTCTGGTTCAGACCACCTTTGAACCTCTAGAGTCAGCGTCTGATAAACTTCTGACTCTCGAGATGGTTTTTCTTATGGCAATTACCTCTCTAAAAAGAATTGGGGATCTGCAGGTTCTGTCCGTCTTGCCATCCTGCATAGACTTTGCCCCAGGAATGGCTAAAGCATTATTGCACCCTCACCCTGACTACCTGCCTAAGGTTCCTTAATCCTACATCTGGTTACTCTCGAAGCCTTCTGCTCCCCGCCATTTACAATGCAGAGCAGGAAAGACTTCACGGACTGTGTCCAGTCTGCGCCCTTCAGACTTATGTCCACCGCACTAGCCAGTGGTGTAAGTCAGGGCAACTATATGTTTGTCATGGGGTCATAACAAAGGGGCGGCCGCCACCAAGCAAACCATGTCACATTGGGTGAGGGATGCTATTGCCCTGGCATACGAGGCACGCGGTCAAGCTTCACCAATAGGTATCAGGGCTCACTCTACCAGAGGGGTCACCTCCTCTAAAGCTTTGGCCAGAGGTGTCCCTCTGCAACATGTTTGTAATGCGGTGGCTGGTCCTCTATGCATACATTCATAAGATCCTATAGTTTGGATCTTCATGCTACTCTGGGCTCTTATATCCTTGAGTCTACATCACAAACTCATGTCTGAGACCTCTCGCACTCTTGTGAGCACAACTACACAAATGTAAGGGGTCCGGATATCCACAGTGCGGCACCGTGGGTATTCTCGTTCCCAAAGCGCTAAATGTGAAGCTTTTTGATTGGGAACGTCTTGGGTTACTTAACTGTAACCCCTGTTCCCTGATAAAAGCGGAACGAGATGCTGCGCTTTATTGCTGCACTGAAGATGTCCCAAGACTGTTCTTCAGACAAAATACCTGACGATACACCTGTGGCACATCTATTTATAGCCCCTTTTACCGGCGCATCCTGATGATGTCACTGGCAGAGGCTGTAAATTTGGTCAATTTCATTGACGTCTTGCACACATATTCACAGCTGGTCACTCCTAAAGAGGTTCCCAAAGCGCTAAATCAGCGCAGCATCTTGTTCCACTTTTATCAGGGAACAGGGGTTACAGTTAAGTAACCCAAGACATTACGACAGTAACTTAGATGTTTAGTGTTTCATGACCCTTTAACCAATGTAACTGGTCACTGAACCACTGATCATTGAATTCAGTCTGATTTGTGATCAAATAATTTAGACAGGTTCCTAAAGTTTAAAATAGAAAATATGCATTTTGAGTTACATTTTTCTTTAATGAAAATGTACAGTCTTGTATAATTGAAGGCTAAAAGGCTAACACACCAAAAGGTTGTCCTCTTCAGCAGACATTATGGTGTCCTAGGCGAGATCCCTACTGGTGTCCCCATCGGGTCACCTCCTCTTTGGCGCCATTCCAGCTGCGGTCGCCTATACCTAGAAATTACCCTCTGTTTCAGGAATGGCCTGCTTGATTTTTGATTTTTTGATTTTCAACATACTGCTGTTTGCTCAGAAAGATTTGCTCAGGGATTCAAATCCATATCACAAATTAGTAATTACCCTGTAAACACTTGAAGACCTTGTTACTAGACCACCGTAGCAATAGTTATAGCTGTTCTTTTATGTTCATTTACAGCACATTATTTATTTTTAATTTTTTTGCCTATTGAATTACCTCATTTATCAACACACAAATCAAATGAAGAATAAACTTATATTCAAGCCCTTTCACATTGATTTATTTCCCTGAGCACATGATTTTTGTATTACATAGTTCTGAAATTCACAAGCCTTGGACTCCATTCTGCAAAGACAAATAACAATGATAACTGGAAACAAGCATAACAATAAATGCACAGTCATTTTTATTCAGTTTCCTCAATTTTTTCTTTGCCACTATAAAAGTTATTAATAATTGACAATTGTTTCAATGTCCATGTTTTAATACTGTTTAGCACATGATGAATATGTATGCACATGCAATAAAGGTCAGTGACTGGATTGCCTCAGAGTTGTGACCACAGCACATCTACATCACTTACACATCACATTAAATAATAAGATGAGCCATTTCTCAAATTCCCCATCAGTTAATTCAAATGCATGATGACAATTGTCATCCACACAGCCTTCTCCCAGAACTTAACAGTTTTTGCTGTGGCTTTGAACACTATACTTTAGAATGTCACTAGGACTGCAACAATGCTATGCATTCAGCGAGGACTGCAAGCACAGCAGGTCAAATCATTTCCAGAATTGTTTCTATTTCTAACATTGTCAGAGGCACTGCTGGCGCCAGGCTTTTGGATAGAAAATGTCTGATTACATTAATAAGAGCATATCTCTGCTCCCTCATTGGTTACAGCAGAAAAGACTTGTCAAAAGTTCAGTGTGAATAGATCCATGATGAATCACATGGCTGTTTGATGACTTGAATATCATTGTAACACTGTATATTTCAAGACATGCAGAGGTTCTTAGATTACTGTGGCAGGTATCTTGGGCCCATAAAGAATGCATTGCCTCTTTAATTTTTCTATTTACAAAAAGTAATAAGTGTCAAATTGAGTAATATTTGAAGTTTCAACCCAAAGTCAAAAAGCATATAAGAAATTCCACTATTTTACATGACATACCAGGGAGAACCTTTTGAAGCCAAATCAAAAGTTAAACTGCTTTTTATTACTTTCCATCACAGCATTATGGGATTTCTAAAATATAAATGTCACTCTGAAGGACAATAGAAAGCAAAACAAGGCCTTATGTTTAGTCATCCCATTCAAAATGTTGGTTCAAAGAGAAAAAAAGGCAGCTCTGAACACATATTGCTTTACTCCATGAAAAAAATAAACGAATAAAGTTCAATGTCTGCTTACAAAGTGTATAAAAACATCAGTCACAATCACTTGTGAAACAATGTACAATTTTCATCACCATGAGCATGTAGCCAACACTTTTATAACATGATTTACAAAGTTATTGACAAATTACTTAGCTATTGACAAAGTTTATAGCATTGGATTTGCTTATAAATACATAAATTAACAACTTTACAGTAAGCACACTGTTCATCATAATGTTTAATACATTTAAAAAAAAAAAAAAATTATTAAAAAGAAGCATGCCCTTGCAATTCACATAATAATGTGGGACAGAACTGGAGAGTCATTAAATTAGAGTCACCTTGTAATCACTGTGGATTTTTTGTCTTTGATCTTTTATCTCGCAAATTTTTCATTGCACCGTACAATAAAGCATTGCCAGCCTTTTTGCTACTTTAATTATTTAGAGATTACATTGTTTTATGTGCAATATGCAGTCAAGAAGGCAGATTTAACGCGCTCATTTAATTTAAAAGATTGAATCTACTTTGGACAACATACACCAGAATTGCTCTCCAACAAATCCTGTGTATGTTGTTATACTTGAATTTCTTAATTGGTTCAAATAAGATTCCACAGGTAAATAATTAAACAAAATGTCATGCTTTATGAATGTAAATGTTCAGGAAAATGAACATATTACATTTTTTTGAAAGAGTGAGAGAGAAGAAAATACATTTTCTGCTGACATCCACAATTAATTTCGGCCATTCATTCATTCAAATGCTGAACAATAAAGTAAAGGAAAAAAAAAACCTTTCTAAACTACTTTCCCAGTCCCAGGTTGTTCCATACTTCTGGAACTTTCTGCTGTCAGACAGACATTAACACGACCACACAGTGGATATTTCACATCTAATCTGCCGTGATATGTGTAATGATGAACCACATAATATAATTTTGCAAAAATGGCACCACAGTCACCCAATATTTATGAGATTAGACTGGAAAGATCCTAATGTTAGGAAAGAGAGGATAAAGTGGTCTTGGGGGTGGCAGCATTATGTTGTGGGGTGCTTTGCTGCAGGAGGGACTGGTGCACTTCACAAAATAGATGGCATTATGAGGAAGGGAAATTGTGTGTTTATATTGAAGAACATCTCAAGACATCAGCCAGGAAGTTAAAGCTAGGTAGGAAATGGGTCTTCCAAATGGACAATGACCCCAAGCACACCTCCAAAGATAATACAGTCAAGATATTGGAGTGGCCATCGCAAAGCCCTGACCTCAATCCAATAGAAAATGTGTGGGCAGAACTGAAAAAGCATGTGGGAGCAAGGCCTACAAACCTGATTCTATAGTGAGAATCTTGTGGAAGGCTACCCAAAATGTTTGACCCAAGTTAAACAATTTAAGGCAATGCTACCAAATACTAACAAAGTGTATGTACACTTCTGACCCATTGGTAATGTGATGAAAGAAATAAAAGCTGAAATATATTATTCTCTCTACTATTATTCAGACATTTCACTTTAAATAAATTAGTGATCCTAACTTACCTAAGACCTGATTTTCTTCGATTAAATGTCAGGAATTGTGAAAAACTGAGTTAAAATGTATTTAGCTAATGTGTATGTAAACTTCTGACTTCAACTATATAAATACATGATATTACCTCTTTAAAATCAATTGTTAATTTTTTTTAAATGTCTATGTCCTGTAACCATTGTATGTGTCTTATTATATGATGACATACAGAATAAAATGGGTACAGTAGTTACAGCATTTAAAAATATGATTCTAAGGGCATGAGCTTTGCTGTTTACACCATTCTTCCTCTACTTAATGGAATACACTTAATCTGCTGCCAAGAGAGAATAACTCTACCCTGTAAGGGACGAGAAAACATGAATGAAGTACAAATCAGATTTTGGTCAATAAATTACAGTGCTAAAACCAGAATCAAAGTTGCCCAGATATAGCCAAAGTTTCCTCTCATGCCAGCATCCCACTAGATGATTTTTCAGCATAAGATTAATTTCCATTGTAGTCACTAGTAAATCAGACGCAGTTGGTGTGCACGGCCATGTCTTTCATCGAGAGGGTATGAACAGCCCCAGTGACTCAACTCCCGGCTGAGTTAATAGACCTTAGTCAGGATAGAGACCATAATTAATTCTTTGTGATTAAAAACAAGGTTGTGAGGAGATGGATGTGCAATCACTTATACTTTTATATGTTTACAGAAACATCATCGGAGGTGAGCGGTGTGTGAAAAAAGCTCGGAGGATCATCAGAGACTCCAGCCACCCAAGTCATGGTCTGTTCTCACTGCTACCATCAGGCAGGCGGTATCGCAGCATCAGGACCCACACCAGCTGACTACATGACAGCTTCTTCCCCCAAGCAGTCAGACTGTTGAACACTTGATCTATCAGGATCAATAATTAGCACTGCACTTTATAATCTATAATCTCACACTGGACTATCAACATATTCTCCTCAATACAACTAATTTATATATATATATATATATATATATATATATATATATATATATATATATATATATATATATATATATATACAGTATATTTCATATACTCTTTACTTTATTGTATTGTATATTGTGTATTCTATATTGTGTGTATGGTTTACTGTACATTGTATATAATTATTGTGTTGTGTAAGTATGTGTCCATTTTATATGTAAATTGTTGTTGTGTAAATATGTTGTTTACTGTAATTGGTATTTGTCTCGTCACTGTCATGACTGCTATGTTGCTCGGAACTGCACACAAGAATTTCACCTACTGTTGCACTTGTGTACATGGTAGTGTGACAATAAAGTGATTTGATTTGATTTGATGTTCTAAATCATATTTTACAATCAAAAAGTCTCGGGTTACTTGACTGTAACCCTTGTTCCCTGATAAAAGTGGAACGAGATGCTGTGCTGAATTAGCGCTTTGGGAACAACTTTAGGTGTGACCAGCTGTGAATATGTGTGCAACACGTCAATGAAAATTGACGGGAATTTATAGCCTGTCACGGTGACATCATTGGATGCACCTGTAGCAGGGCTATAAATAGATGCATCACAGGTGCATCGACAGGTATTTTGTATGAAGAGCAGTCCTGGGGCATCCCTGGGGCAATGAAGCACAGCATCTCGTTTCGGTTTTATCATGGAACAAGGGTTACAGTCAGTTCACCAGAGACGTTCCCTTTCAAAAAGCTACACTTATGATGCTGCGCTGAATTAGCGCTTTGGGAAGGAGAATACCCACGGCACCGCACTGTGGATGTCCTGACCCCTTACGGTTGTGTAGTGTGCTCACAAGAGTGCGAAAGGTCTCAGACATGAGCTTGTGATGTCGACTCAAGGACAAAACTATAAAATCTAATGAATGTGTGCGGAGAGGACCAGCCTGCCGCATCACAAACATGCTGCAGAGGTACACCTCTAGCCAAGGCTTTAGAGGAGGTGACCCCTCTGGTAGAGTGAGCCCTGATACCTACTGGCGAAGCTTGACCGCATGCCTCGTCACCCAATGCGACATAGTCTGCTTGGTGGCGGCCGTCCCCCTGTTACGGCCCCCATGGCAAACAAATAGCTGCCCTGACTTACGCCACTGGCTAGTGCTGTGGACATAAGTCTGATGGGCACGGACTGGACAAAGTCTGTGAAGTCTTTCCTGCTCCGGCGTTGTAAATGATGTAAGGTCGAGAAAGGCACCTTAGGCAGGTAGTCAGGATGAGAGTGCAAAATTGCTTTAGCCATTCCTGGGGAAAAATTTAAGCAGGCTAGCAAGAGAGTAAGAAGTTTATCAGATGCTGACTCTAGAGGTTCGAAGGGGGTCTCAACCAGACACTCAAGGACTATTGCTAAGTCCCATGAAGGGGTCCTGGTCCTAGCAGGAGGCCTCAGTCGCATAGCTCCACGAATGAAGCGAGCGAGTAGAGGATGTTTCACCAACGGCACCCGTCCATCAAGGCGTGGCAAGCCGAGTGAAGGGCGCAACCCTCCATCCTTCTTGGGAACCAGGAAGTATCTGCTGTAGTAACCTGACTCTCTCTCTGGAAAGGGAACATGTTCTATGGCCCCTTTAACCAACAGATTTTGAAGTTCTTTCCACAGTAAACACGCTTGCTCTGGTTTCACGGTAGTGGGACCACGCCGTTGAAACGCGGAGGATGGCGAACAAATTCAATTCTGTAGCCTTTTTCTACTGTTCTTAGGACCCATATAGAACCACCTGGCAGTAGTTTCCACGCTTCCAGGTTCTCTGAGATGGGTATAGTTTCTGACACTTCCTGTTGAGGGGATGTCAAGTGTCCCGTGTCCTGGACTAAGGCATGAAGCAACGGAACACCCAACATTTTGCTGGAAACCGCTAACTCCCAGAGGTGGTGGGAATGGAGCGGTGTCGTGGGGGTATTGGGAGGGTACAGGTGGATGTTTCAAGTGACCCATCCACACAAAGCTGGGTGCAAAACCGTCAGGGTTTTTTTTTCTAGAAATAACTGCCCTGAGGTCTTGCTTTGGGGGCTGCTGAGGGCAACGAATTGCCCCCCAGTCTTGTGGTGAGGAAGGAATTGCCCGAAAGCTTCCTTGTGATTCTTTGCCTCCTGGAACCTGGTGATAACTATATTCGTACCAAATAAGCCAGAAGGCGAAACCGGGGCATCGAGAAGGAAAGTTTTGTCCTTGTCTCTGATGGCCGATAGGTTAAGCCATAAGTGACTCTCCATGCTGACTAAAGCAGACATAGACCGGCAATGGCGTGGGCCATCTGCTTGGTCGTGCATGGAGACAGATCCATGGCTCGACGAAGCTCAGAGAAAGCCTCTTCGTCGACCGTGGTGCCCGCACTCAGGTCCTTCAACAGATTAGTCTAGTACACCTGTTACACTGCCATAGTGTGCAGGGCAGCACCACCCTGACCTGCTGCCTGGTAAGCCTTCCCCACAAGCATGGAGGTGGTCCTGCACAGCTTTGTGGGAAGAGTGGGTCTCTTTAGCGATGATGCCGAGCCAGGCGAGAGATAACCCGCAAGTGTTGGCATCACCGAATAGCTCCAAGCCTCAGCACCCACAATAGTTGAATATGTCGACGTCGAGGGCACGAAGACACAGGAAGTATAAGTATTCCTCCATGAATGAGAACGCTCGTTATGGAGGTCATAGAAGAAAGGAAGGGACTGATATAGCGTTCCCTATGCGAGAGCCCCACGTTGAAATAGTGGGCGCTGGCTCTTGGAAGTAAGTGAGACGAGTTTGAAGCATTTTGACTGTAAACAGATCGCAATGCCTGCACCCGCCCTGCCGTAATGATAGAGCAGCATGCTCTTCCCCCAAACACACAAAGCAAAACTGGTGTGTGTCCGCTTCAGCCATAGAGCTTAAACATGAGAACACACACCGCTTGCTTTGTTTATCAGTCATTCTTTTTCTTCTTTTTTTTAAAGAAAAGAGAAATGTTTCTGCGCACTGCCTAACAATTCTAACTACTAACAGAGGAAAGTAGAAAGTTTCTGACATGCTCGTGAAGCACACACACACACACAGAGTGATCTGAAGACAAAAGATCTGACGATGCATCTATTTATAGCCGTGCTACAGGTGCATCCAATGATGTCACCGGGAGAGGCTATAAATTCTGGTAAATTTTCATTGACGTGTTGCATACATATTCACAGCTGGTCACACCCAGAGCCATATAGAGAGAGAGTTGCGACAACTCCATTAACTCCAATGGAACACTTTTTTTTACAGCAATGGTGGCTCGTGGAGCCTCTAAATCAGTGGTTCTCAACCTTTTTTGAACAAATGCCCCCCTGACCTCTTCATGATCCTCTTAACGGCCCCCCCCCCAATAAAAAAAAAACAAAAACACTTCAGAAATACTATTACAGCCAAACAATTGCAACACTGATACCTGAAGCCTGAGTTTTGGTAAAACAAACTGAAACAGAAGTTTCTTATTGTATTTAAACTACATGTAAAAGCCTCAAGTTGAGTAATATTGTGTTTGGAAAAAAATGCAAAAAAACATGGATTGTTTGAAAGGTATTGCAAATGTATTTAGAAATTCAAACAAATTCAGGCTCACACACAAATTTTTTTAAGATGAACCAATCACGTGAACAATAACGTAACTAACCTAAATGAAAAAGCAGTGGTCGTTCGCGCACTCTATACTAGGCAATATATACTAGGCTTCAAATTTGAATAGCCTACAAATGGTCATTTGATTTCAAATGACGAACAAAGATGACAACAGCTCGGCCACCTGAACTGAACCGAAGAAAAAACGACGTCAAAAACAGCCACTTTTTTTTTATTAATTACGGTCATTTGTGTGAGCCCTGAGCACTAATTATGCGCCTAATTATGTATTCCACGTTATGTACAGAAAAAGCCAGTGAAAGCGCGCCTCTATTTTGCGCTGAAAATTCTCCGCCTCTTAAAAGCATGTGTAACTTAGGAAGCGGCTCTCCTGTCATATCCTCCTGGTGAAGTGGCAGCAGTAATCCGAGCAAGACGAAGACATAGGCTAAGGAGAAGATTTTTGAAAAGATATTTGCGCAGGCCGCCTGTTGAGTACCTCTGAGTAACGCCCCCATTTGTGCCTGAGTGCCCCCCTCTCTGCTGCCTCGTTCACACCGCCCCCCAACACTGTCCAAACGCCCCCTAGGGGGCGGTACCGCCCCCGTTGAGAAACGCTGCTCTAAATAGTTCCCGAAGTAGCAGAAAACACATGCCGCGCCGTAGATACAGCAGAACAAACGCACTTTTAAAAGGTGAGACATTTTAAGAATAATATTATCTTATTCTGTATATTATCAGTACATCTAAATAAAAATAACTTGTAAATTAAAACCTTATAGTTGAGAATTACTCATCAAATTAGGAGTTAAGGGATGTTATCGGATAACTAACAGATTAGGCAAGGATTGGAGCTGGATAAAGTATTGTATTTTGTAAAGTAATGTAATTTACTTCTGTGATGCCAAGCTGAATTTTCAGCCTCATTACTTTTGAACGGCAGTTTATATACGAATATGCTTAAGTTGTTTTAAAGCTGAATGTATTGTGTATATGAATAAGTATTGTAAGAATTATACATTAGATATACACTCACCTAAAGGATTATTAGGAACACAATACTAATACTGTGTTTGACCCCATTTCGCCTTCAGAACTGCCTTAATTCTACGTGGCATTGATTCAACAAGGTGCTGAAAGCATTCTTTAGAAATGTTGGCCCATATTGATAGGATAGCTTCTTGCAGTTGATGGAGATTTGTGGGATGCACATCCAGGGCACAAAGCTCCCGTTCCACCACATCCCAAAGATGCTCTATTGGGTTGAGATCTGGTGACTGTGGGGGCCATTTTAGTAAAGTGAACTCATTGTCATGTTCAAGAAACCAATTTGAAATGATTCGAGCTTTGTGACATGGTGCATTATCCTGCTGGAATTAGCCATCAGAGGATGGGTACATGGTGGCCATAAAGGGATGGACATGGTCAGAAACAATGCTCAGGTAGGCCGTGGCATTTAAACAATGCCCAATTGGCACTAAGGGGCCTAAAGTGTGCCAAGAAAACATCCCTTACACCATTACACCACCACCACCAGCCTGCACAGTGGTAACAAGGCATGATGGATCCATGTTCTCATTCTGTTTACGTCAAATTCTGACTCTACCATCTGAATGTCTCAACAGAAATCGAGACTCATCAGACCAGGCAACATTTTTACAGTCTTCAACTGTCCAATTTTGGTGAGCTCTTGCTAATTGTAGCCTCTTTTTCCTATTTGTAGTGGAGATGAGTGGTACCCGGTGGGGTCTTCTGCTGTTGTAGCCAGTCTGCCTCAAGGTTGTGCGTGTTGTGGCTTTACAAATGCTTTGCTGCATACCTCGGTTGTAACGAGTGGTTATTTCAGGCAAAGTTGCTCTTCTATCAGCTTCAATCAGTCGGCCCATTCTCCTCTGACCTCTAGCATCAACAAGGCATTTTCGCCCACAGGACTGCCACATACTGGATGTTTTTCCCTTTTCACACCATTCTTTGTAAACCCTAGAAATGGTTGTGCGTGAAAATCCCAGTAACTGAGCAGATTGTGAAATACTCAGACCGGCCCGTCTGGCACCAACAACCATGCCACGCTCAAAATTGCTTAAATCACCTTTCTTTCCCATTCTGACATTCAGTTTGGAGTTCAGGAGATTGTCTTGACCAGGATCACACCCCTAAATGCATTGAAGCAACTGCCATGTGATTGGTTGATTAGATAATTGCATTAATGAGAAATTGAATAGGTGTTCCTAATAATCCTTTAGGTGAGTGTATAATATGTATAATACATAAATAATTATATTAATATATATAGAATTGTAAACAATATGCTTCATTTCACTAAATTTTACATTTACGTAACTGCTGCTAATAGTTAATAGTTCATTGACCCATTGTGCGGTGCGAGCTGGAAATCACCTGTCACCAGCCTGTCTCTGTACTATCTGAAAAGTCATAAATATGACATTAGTTATCATGAGATTAGTGAAAACAATGAACATGAGGTAACATAAAAAGGCAACAGAAACCCTAGCCTGAAATAAGTTGAGGCAAATAACGGTAAGCGAACACTAATCCTCAAATATTAGCTGATTTGATCTTTAAAAAAACAACATCGCTGTAACAACATACTCATGCTACATACATATGTCGGTGTGTTACATAAATATATTACCAGAAATCGCAGTTCTGTCACTCTACTCTAACAGTTTGCACTGCCCGCCAAAGCACTTCCTGGAACTATCTGAAGTCTACGTGAATCACGTGACGATCAAGCATTTAGAACTTCCGTTGTCGCAACTCTCTCTCTATATGGCTCTGGTCACACCTAAAGTTGTTCCCTAAGCGCTAATTCAGCGCAGCATCATAAGTGTAGCTTTTTGAAAGGGAACTCATGTTTACTGCAGTTATATGTTTGACTGTATTCCTCTTTGCCATGATATTTTAATCTTTAGTCAGCTAAACAAGGAATAAAAAGATATCAAAAAGTAAAACCTCACAGCCTTGTTTTTCATCACGGAAAAGTAAATATGGCCCCAAACCTGACTTAAGTCTTTGGTCCTACCAACCCTCCAACAGCATCCAAGTTTAAAATGATCATTGGCTGTGACCAATGAGCTTCTTCTCACACTGAATAGCTGACAAGCCATTGTCCTGTTTGAACCTTCTCCAAACTTTTCCCTCTGCAAATGCAAAGGCATATATCACTGACATAGTTTTTGTCGAAGTTGACTGTCATCCGGAGTGGTTTTCTGGTGTTCTCCTACACTTAAATGACTAATAAAATAAGAAAGCAGAGACATAGAAGATTGTTACACATAAATGTTTCTTTTCTCTCTGAAGCTGTACTGAAACATACTTTCTACAGCAAGTGAAGAAGGAACAATTAAACATTCACAGTTAAAGTCACTCCACAATAGGTCAGTAGGTATGACATCCACTACCAACATCTAGTTGTTTTGAGTTGGCTAGTTGGACACCGCAATTAGTAATTTGGCTTACAGCTCTGCCAGCCAACAGTGAAGGACAGGGCAGAAAGGGTAGTATGAGGTGGAATGAAAAGCTATTACTATATGTTCTGTTATTTGGACTGATTAAAATCCGATTACACTCCATCTAAGTCTAGACGAGACTGAAAAATACCCATGTGCCACTGCAAAAATAAATTCTATAATCAAAACTAATTTTACTTGATTTTTTTAGTAATAGTAAGTAGATACTTATTGTTTAATTATACCCCATTTTTGACTAGTGACTCAAAAATAACCTAATCTGCCTACAATACAGAAGTTAACTGAAGTATGTTTCAAAGATTATGTATGTTGAACATTTATTTTGGGTTATTTTCTTCTCATACCATATTCAGTACTAAATATCTATAAAGAAAAACTATATACATATAGTTTTCGACACAAAGTTGATGTGCCCAAACTTAGCTGACAATGTCAACAGTAACATTCATGTTAACAGCTAATATATATGTATATATATATATATATATATATATATATATATATATATATATATATATATATATTAGGGCTGTCAATCGATTAAAAAATTTAATCGAATTAATTACATGGTGTCCCGATTAATTTATCACGATTAATCGCATATACAAATATTTGGTGAGAAAGCCCCTCATATAATAATAATTCAATATATAATGATGAAAAAATTATACATAGTTATCTTTAAATATTTAACAATTATATATATATATATATATTAGGGCTGTCGATTTAACGCGTTAATAATAAACGTAATTAGTCGCAATACTTCCTGAGAAATTCCTGAGAAATGCAAGCTTGTAGTACCACCTGTTTACTCCAGAGGGCAGTAAGTGAAATTTCAGCTGTGTGAGCAACACACAGTTTATTCAGTGATCAAATCATTAACAACCCTTCATCTGACACACAACACAAGCATGTCTGACGCAGGTTGTATGGTCTTTACCTCACAAATATTGAATTACCAACAAGATTAAGGAGGTGTCCTTTAAACTGTTTTTACCCAGTCAATCTTTATTTAAAAAACATGCTCCCTGAAATAGATCCACTTTGCTCCTTCTGTAATGCTGTAGATGAACATGCCTTGTTACCACTGTGCAGGCTGGTGGTGGTGGTGTAATGGTGTGGGGGATGTTTTCTTGGCACACTTTAGGCCCCTTAGTGCCAATTGGGCATCGTTTAAATGCCACGGCCTACCTGAGCATTGTTTCTGACCATGTCCATCCCTTTATGGCCACCATGTACCCATCCTCTGATGGCTACTTCCAGCAGGATAATGCACCATGTCACAAAGCTCGAATCATTTCAAATTGGTTTCTTGAACATGACAATGAGTTCACTGTACTAAAATGGCCCCCACAGTCACCAGATCTCAACCCAATAGAGCATCTTTGGGATGTGTTGGAAGGGGAGCTTCGTGCCCTGGATGTGCATCCCACAAATCTCCATCAACTGCAAGATGCTATCCTATCAATATGGGTCAACATTTCTAAAGAATGCTTTCAGCACCTTGTTGAATCAATGCCACGTAGAATTAAGGCAGTTCTGAAGGCGAAAGGGGGTCAAACACAGTATTAGTATGGTGTTCCTAATAATTCTTTAGGTGAGTGTATATATATATATATATATATATATATATATATATATATATATATATATATATATATATATATATATATTACATTTTTAATATTTAAAGATAACTATTTATAATTATTTCATCATTATATATAGATTTGTTGTTATATGAGGGGCTTTCTCAGCAAATATCGGGACACCATGTAATTAATTCGATTATAATTTGTAATCGATTGACAGCCCTAATATATATATAATTGTTAAATATATATATATATATATATATATATATATATATATATATATATATATATATATATATATAAATATTCAGATAATTAAAATGCATTATATTCTTGTGGCAGAAGAGTTCATCATTGATAAGACAATACAAAAAGTGGCTTTAGAATACAATGTATTGTTTACTACCATATTATTGAACATAAGCCAAACATTGGCATACAGTTCACAGCAATCCATTTCACAAGTGAAGTTGTCAATCAGTTGGAGATTTATTATGAGGGCTTGTTTAAGGACCCATCAATTTACATCTGCATCAGACCTGCTTGTGTAGCGTCTCAGGTGCGTTGCATCATTAACATAAAATTTTTAGGTCACTGTATCAAGTTAAATATAGTTTAATACTCAATCTTTAAACACATCTTGAGATCACTTAGTTCAGATTTGCGCTAAATCAAGTGTTTTGAATGCAAGAACGTAACGCATGTCTGTGTTGTTGCTGCTGAAGGTTGTTTTCTTCACTGTATAAACTGCGTGTTTTCATACAACTGAAGTATCACTTACTGCCCTCTGGAGTAAACAGGTGGTACTACAAGCTTGCATTTCTCAGGAATCTTACTTATACGGGGACATGCGATTAATTGCATTCATTTTTTTAACGCATTATTTTTTATGAAGTTAATCGCACTGAATTAACACGTTAAATCGACAGCCCTAATATATATATATATATATATATATATATATATTATATAGATAGATAGACATAGATACACACAATTAAACAGCATTAACACAGATATATATCTGTCAATAATATCTGTAATTTGCGATGTAATGAGCCTATTTAGCTATATTATCCTCTTTAAAGAGAAGCCCCTTCCATACTGCATTCTGATACTTTCTCTAAGTCTTCCATCACTAAGTCTTGCTCATTGACGTGATTCATCCTTCTTGAGCTGTTGTTCTCCAGGCTGTTAAGAGAGATGGGCTCTGTGGAGGGTTGTAGGTTCACCGGCCGCACAGAATTACCCTGTACCCTGTGTGAATAGGTCCGATTTTGACCACCAACAGGGCACAGCCCAAACTTAAAGATGGCCTGAAATCCACGGCGGAAGTTCTCATTGAAGAACCCATAAATGATTGGGTTGACGCTGCTATTGAAAAAGGCTAGCCAATGGGCGAAAGGGTAGATGTATATGTTAATAAGCCTGTACTGGTGTTCAGTAAGTCTTACATAGTCTGTTAGCATCATTAATGTCCATAGAGGTAACCAGGACAAGATGAAAAGCAAGGCTACAATGATGAGCATTTTGATTACTCTTTGTTTTTTCTTTGACACAGAGTGCCGGTTATCATGGCCAGGTTTTGCCCCAGTTGGCATAGCTGTTTTAAACAGAGTGATCCCAATCCTTGCATACATGATCACTATGAGGGAAAGTGGAGCCAGGTAAATATTAGCAAACAGAACTGTGGTGTAGATCTTCCTCATCTCCTGGTTGGGCCAGTTTTCCCTACACCAGTAGAAAGGGCTCGATCTGTTGCCATCGCCCAGGAACACACGGATGGCCTGTTCTTTAGTCACTTGAAGCATGACGCCAGACGGACACATGATTGACACTGCCAGGACCCAGATAATCACTATAATGAGAGTGGCTGTAGATATCGTCAGTTTTTGCTTGAATGGGTACACGATACATCTGAATCTGGAAAAGACAACCAGCAGAAACTGCAAAAAATTAACATCTCTATTGCAAAACAATGGCATAAAATTAGAAGCAACAACTACTTAACTAAAGCGGTAGTAACTTCAGCTGCCTTTGTAGCGATTTTTTATTAATGTTGTTATGTTTTTAAAGAGTTTATTGCTTTATTCTTTCTCTTACACTACAGTCAAATGCATACTAATGAACTGAGATTGAACTGAGACTATGTCAATATTTTTCCTCCCTGTTTTCAGTGTGTTTGGTGATGAACAAGCTGACAATATAAAAAAAGGAAAATAATTTTTTTTTGCCCCTAATGCTCTGTTAATGTTTATGGGAACTGAGACATTCTGTTCCCACACCGTTTCAAAATGTTTAAGTTTCTATAAACATTAACAGTACTTTCATCCAAAATAAATGTAAACTTAACAATGGCAACGTTGCAGTCGCGGCTTTCCTTCTTAAAGAAGAATGCCACTCCAGCCGCCCCCCACATTGCTCCTTCTTCTCATGGTATTGAGGATGACCCCGCTGGCGATGGAGGCGATTTAGGGATGGCAATGGTCTCGGTTTCGCCGGGTAGATCTCCATGAACCACCCGCCCCCCCAGCAAACTCGTTGACTTCCGGCTGAGCTCGAGGTGAAAGCGACTCGCCTTACGGCCAGTCTGATGAATTTGCCACTACATCGGAGAGCGTTCTGGCGTCTGACAAGGAAGACTGGACTGGACTTCTGCCTTCGGGTCGGCATGCCCAGTCTGAGGCTGACGCCCAGATGGCCGACATGCTTGTCCGGGCTGCTATCAGCATGGGGTTGGACTGGAACCCTCCATCCTCCCGGCAACCTTCATGGCTAGACGATTTCCACCCCACCCCCCACACCCCCTGGTCCCTTTCTTCCCGGAGGTGCATGATGAGCTGACAAGGTCATGGAGGACACCATTCAGTGCCCACAACTGAACTCCTCACTCATCCGCTCTCACTAACCTTGACAGCGGGGCGACACACGGGTATTTTGAGGTCCCCCAGGTGGACAGAGCGGTTGCGATCCACCTGTGTCCTGAGAATGCCACCACCTGGCGGGATCGCCTGGTGCTCCCCTTCAAGGCCTGTAGGATTAAGTCCCTCCTGCAGGTTCACCAGGCCAAGATCTGCACTTGGGTAAATCTGACCCCGATGTGTTGCAGTAACTGCAATCTGTGACCGACCTCGCCCTCCGGGCCACAGCGTGGACACTCAGGCAGGTATTGGCCACCCTCAGGGTCCAGGAATGTCACCTATGGCTGAACCTGGTCGAGATGCGGGAGGTAGACAAAGCTCGCTTTCTCAACACCCCCGTCTCCCAGCTCGGTCTATTCGGCGACACTGTCGACAAATTCGCCCAGCAGTTCTCGGCGGTGAAGAAACAGACAGAGGCCATTTCCCACATCATGCTCCACTCCATCTGCTCGCTGAGGGAATCCTCCTGCGGCTTCCAAATGGCAGGCAGCTCTGCCTCAACCTGGGCGCAGCTCTCAGACCCAGCGTTGAGTGCCCTGCAGGAAGCGCACACTCCCCGTCTCCCGAATGTCCTCGAGGACCCGGAATGCTCCCAAGTATTCCTGTATAAAACAAATCCCTATTGCAATATACAGTAGCAAACTAAAATTTTACAGATTGGCAATAAAGATGTCATGTTTAGATATGTTTTTGTTCATGTCTTGAATCCATGTCTTTCATTTTTTTAAAGTTTTATTCCTGTTTCTTAGTCATGTAATGTCCTGTTTTCCCTCCATCATTATGTGTTTTCATTTGTTATTAGTCTTGTTATTGGTTCTAGTTCGAAATTGGTTTATGTTTATTGTCTTGTTATCTTGTTTAGTGTTCTGTTTGTTCATTGACTTATGTTTCCCCATATCCATGTATTTAAGACCTCATGTTTGCCATTGTCCTCGGCCCTTGACTCTGTCCATGCCCACGACCACAGAGGTCACTCCCGAGACTCTATTTACACCCACAACCACAAAAGTCGTTCCCGAGTCTCTGTTCATGTTCACGACTACAGGTTGTTTTCAAGTCTCTTCCCATGATCACGACCACGGAGGTTGTTTCCAAGTCTCTGCCCATGTACATGACCTTGGAGGTCGTTTCTAAGTCTCTGTCCATACCCACAACCACAGAGGTTGCTCCCAAGTCTCCGCTCATGTTCAGGACCACAGAGGTCGCTCCTAAGTCTGTGTTCATGTTCACGACCACTGAGGTCTTTTCCCAGTCAATTAGGACACTTAGTTTCAAACCTCCCACAGCTCCATGCCATGTCACTGCCACGCCTGAGTCTGCTCCATACCATGTCACCTGTCACACCTGAGTCTGCAGAGGAGGAGGAGAATGGATTTCGTCTCTGAGACTCAGCCTGTGTTCATGACCACAGAAGTCATTCCCAGGACTCTGTCCATGCCCACGAACACAGAGGTCGCTCCTGAGACTCTGTTTACACCCACAACCACAGAAGTCTTTCCCGAGTCTCTGTTCATGTTCACAACCACAAAGGTCGTTTTCAAGTCTCTGCCCATGTTCACGACCATGGAGGTTGTTTTCAAGTCTCTGCCCATGTTCACGACCACAGAGGTCACTCCCAAGGCTCCACTCGTGTTCACGACCACAGAGGTCACTCCTAAGTCTCCGGTCATGTTCACTACCACTGAGGTCTTTTCCCAGTCAATTAGGACACTTAGTTTCGAGCCTCCCACAGCTCCATGCCCTGTCACCGCCACGCCTGAGTCTAATCCATACCATGTCAACGCCACGCCTGAGTCTGCTCCAGGCCATGTCACGCCTCAGCTTGCTCCATGCCATGCCTCAGCCATGCCTCAGCTTGCTCCATGCCAAGTCATAAGCAAGCCTCTGCTCCACGGTCCAGGAGTGAATTCTACATCTTTAAGTAAACTGCACCTGGGTTTCTACACTTCATCATCGTCATCTGCTCCTGTGTCATTGCCTGCCAGCATCCTTACAGAAGAGTTCATTTTCAAAAATAATTTGATTACTCTTAACTAATTTACTGTAGCAACATCATTGTTAACACAAAAAACTGTACAAAGAGAAAATTATAATTCTGTGGAGGTTGGACATAGTGCTTTTTCTTGTTGGCTTGCTTTTTTTTTATATGAACTGCACGGCACTGATTGATATTCATGGTGTTCAATTACAAATACTCATTATACTCTAACTATATGAAAAAAGATACAAGATCCTTTACAATGAACCACAGTGCGAATATTCAGACAGCTGAAGAGAGAAAAATTGAGCATGAAACATGACCTCAGTTGAATATTTAACACGTAATCATATGTCATTCCATGTGTAAAAATGTAAGTGGCAGTAAAACACACTGATTCACCATCTGGTAGTAATAAGCAGGAACAGCTGTACTACAGTGATAACATGCACACCACACACAAACACAAACAAACACACACACAAACACACACACACACACACACACACACACACACGCATGTAGTGTTTCCATGTTTTATGGGGACTTTCCATAGACATAATGGTTTTTATACTGTACAAACTTTATATTCTATCCCCTAAACCTAACCCTCACAGAAAACTTTCTGCATTTTTACATTTTCAAAAAACATAATTTAGTATGATTTATAAGCTGTTTTCCTCATGGGGACCGACAAAATGTCCCCACAAGGTCAAAAATTTCAGGTTTTACTATCCTTATGGGGTCTTTTGGTCCCCACAAAGTGATAAATACACGCTCACGCTCACACACACACACACACACACACACACACACACACACACACACACACACACACACACACACACACTAGTTTTTATATTGTTGTGGGGACTCTCCATAGAATTCCATGCATTTTATGATCTTAGAACAGATTTTTTCCCCAAATGTACCATGGTTTGGTGATATAACCATGACATCAGGTGGGCACGGAAGTCCAGCTTTTCAGTCTAAAGGAACAGAAAACTTCCAAAAGCAACCATGACTGCCAACAACAGAGCCTGAATTTACTAGTACAAATACACACCAACCGCCCTGCCACCACTTGATGTTGGTACTTATCACATTTATCAGCCAACATGAAACTGATAATCGCTTCCTATCATTTTTAAGTGAGTCTTTTTTGATCACACAAAGAGTAAATAATAATGGAGATATTAAACAAAGGTTCAGAATTGGAGCTTGCTCATCTAATCTGTCAATCAACCCACATGGTACATAAGCAGGAGCTTGCCTCAATCTTTCTGGAATCCCTCCACCCAAGGGTGAAGCAGCCAGTGGAGATTAGGGCACATGTCCCCCACACTCTTTAAAAAAGGTAATTCGATCCCCCACACTTTTCCAAGCTAAACCCATACCCGTATTCTTTGCGTTTTGTTACTTTGGGCTGATTGTGAAACCATCCAGACATCACATGTGAGTTTCATGAGCCAAAAACAACCCTTACGTAATAGGCGGTCAGTCAGACAGTCTGCGCAGCTCTGTTAATTTCTACAAAGTTGCTTTCAACAATGCTCATTTCTCCATTTTATAAGCATCGATGTTGATCTAAATTAATAATCTAGATATGAGGAACACACAAACGAGAATTATTTATCGGCATATCATTCTTGATTGGCAGCTTTACGTGAAATGCACTGCAGAAAAAGAACTAAAAAAGGACAATCCTTCTTTTAAGCACACATTATTCTGTAAGTGTAGTCAATATCAGTGCCTGAGTCTACATTAAGTTATTATATTTACATTATGTTTTTGAGGTAATAGTTTGATCGGTTCTTTTAGACAATTTAAGCAGATTTCTAGATCTGTGTTAAATAAAGCTATTCAATAGCTATTTTATATCTAGCTATTTATATAGCTATTTTATATCCTGTTTTCTTTACCTCTATGTTGGTGTGCAATCTTCAAACTGTAGGAAAAAAGATAGAACTGCTGTGTTCTTTGATGCATTTTACTGCAGTCAATAGATATGTAGACATGCATTTTATACATGAAAATGTATGGACTTATTGACTTAGAGAAATTATAGATTTGCTTTGTTTTTATAATGTATAAAACCTCTACTAAAATCTCTTTGTACGTAGGTCTGTAGACATAAACATTTTAAAGGATTACATTTTTCTTTTAATCATTGATTCATTGACTAACTAATTTCACACTAGACATCACCAAGTGGCATCACCAGAAATGGCCACTGAATGAAACATTAAATGGATCTGAAAAAAATTTGGTGAATGTAGTCAAAACACTCAAGCCACTTCGATACATTTTAATCCCACAATGCACAAGCACAGAGGAAAAAAAATAATTGTACACATGCACAATTGGCATGATTGTAATTGTTTAAATGATTAATTCAAGGACCAGCTTGTGGTCAGTCTTTTATTGTCATGTGTGAAACAGAAGCAAGTGCACAACAAGATACCCTTTATTTCTGCAGCTCAATTTGCTAAATGTTGCACTTAATTTGCAATACTTGAATCTTTAAAATTCTACAAGAATATAATACTTACCGTACATCATACTTGTATACAGGGCTGGACTGGGAAGATCAATCGGCCCGAGATTTTACAACTGGCCCAACTGTTGAGCAGGGGGGTTCGCTGTCCTTTTCTGCATATCGCGGCACCGTTTTGTGGTCCGTTCTGCATAACACGGCAGCTCATTGTTGCTTATCTCGAGCCATTCGGCAAGTTTCACGGCCGAACCACCGGCCCGCTCGGTTCTCCCGATGGACATTCCACCCTGATCGGCCCAAAGGTGCGTCGGCCCATCAGGAAAATGCCCGGTATGCTAGATTACCAGTCCAGTCCTGCTTGTATATTAATATATACTGTAATTTATAAATACTGCACTGTAAGTTTTGGGTCTGTGTGAGCTACCTGCTGACTGCTATGCCCTTCCTCCACCTCTCCATCTCCTTCCTCAATCTTTTAAAAGTTCCTGCTCTATAAAGTCCTTAATACAAATATTAAGTAGTCCCATGGTGAGTTAATTAGAGCTCGAGTTGAGCCTCATCCTCGAGCCCCTCTTTTGCGGACAGCAAGCCAATTATGTTTAGCCTTTAATCTGAAAAAATATATGGGCAGGCAATCTCCTGAAACTATAGTGGTTTTGGGTTTTTCAATAACCGATGCTGATATTTAGAGATTAGGGTGATTTATAGATAACAAATAATACTGTATACATAAAACAATTCAATGATAGCAATTGAGACCAAATAACTGAAATTTATACCTTTTTTTTTTTTTACACAATATTATCTCAAATGCAGAAAATAAAATCAAAACAGAACAGAAATCGTATATTATCTATGACAAGGCTGTCAGTAGTTCCCCTTCTGTCACTAACTCAACATTGTGTTGATGTAATGACAATAGGGGTCGCTCTTTAGAGCCCCGAACACCTCCCATTCTTTGAGAAAAGGCCAATGTGAATTGATGAGTGGAATTTGCATGCCATTACCCCGGACATACGGGTATAAAAGGAGCTGGAATGCAACCACTCATTCAGATTTTTTCTTCGGAGCCAAACATTTGTACTATCAGCGAACTGAATAATACTGCTGTTCCATTCACCTCTTTCCAGTAGCTTTCTCCTGAGATTTCGCCTCTGTGCACTTCGACAGTGCTAAAAGAGTGTATATTCCTGCTAAAGAGTATATTTTCTCTATTAGAGCACACACATTAATGTTGAGTGTAGTTGAATGTATACAGACACGTCTTTAAAAAAGATGCCTTTCCGTCTTTGTGTGATTCCTGGATGTGGTCTTTATCTCTCCGCTTCCGACAGCCACGGGTGCTGCCTCTCGTGTCTGGACAGCGATCACACCGAGGCAGCATTTGTGGATGTTCTCATTGCGAGAATATGACCATGGCAACCTTGCTGTCGCAGCTTTCCTTCTTCCACTAGAAAGCCACTCTAGCCACCCCCCACGCTGCGCCTTCTACCCACGGGTATGAGGCCGGCCCGACTGGTACTGGAGACGATTTGGGGAGTTCAATGGGCGCGGTCTCGCCGGGTAATTCTCCCCTGTCCGGTTCCGAAATGAAACGCCTCACGGCCAGCATGACGTCTCTTTCGGGGCCTGCGAGCAGGATGAGTCTTCGATTGCTGCATCGGAGAGAGCGCTGGCGATGCCGGACGCCGATGACTGGACTGGGCTGCCAATTTCGGGTCTGCCCGCCCAGTCTGAGGCTGATGCAGAGCTGACCGCGATGCTTGCCCGGGCCTCTGGGTTGGACTGGTACAATCCACACTCCCCTGAGCGCTCGTGGCTTGATTATTGGTTCCTGAGTTCGGGGTGCCGCTCACGGCCATGCCCTTTCTTCCCGGAGGTGCACCGGGATGAACTGACAAGGTCATGGGGGGGCATCTTTCCTGGTCAGGACCACGACTGGGTTGCCACATCAACTGCCTAGAGTTGCAGGCTCTATTACTCGCCCTGTCCAGGGCAAGCGTGTGTTGGTTCGGTCCGACAACACAGTTACAGTAGCATATATAAATCGCCAAGGCGGCGTACACTCTCGTCGCATGTCGCAGCTCGCCCGCCATTTCCTCCTCTGGAGTCAGCAGCAGCTGAGGTCACTGCGGGGCCATTCACATCCTGGGCAGCCTCAAGGCCACAGCAGACGCGCTGTCGCAGCAGGCAATGCTCAACGGAGAGTGGAGACTACACACCCAGGTGGTCAAACTGATTTGGAGTCAATTCAGTAAAGCACAGGCACACAGCTTGCCCCGGGGGCTGCGCAAATACGCATTCCCCCCACTGAGCCTTCTTGCAATGAATTGGCCTACCAGACCCAGACCGTGCCCACTCCCTTGCAGGTTCGAGCACACTCTACGAGGCATACTCGTGGGCACTGGCCAATGGCACCTCTCTAGTGGAAATCTGCAGAGCAGCGGGCTGGGCAACACCCAATACCTTCACAAGATTTTGCCGGTATGTGAGCAGTATCATCCCATGTTCTTTCATGTACGAACAGGTAGAGTTCGGTAATACGGAACAGCTAGCCGGGTGTAACGCTTGCGTATAGCACCTTTTCCATTCCGTTAGGTGAAAATGTGTGCCCCCATTCGAGTTCACAAAGTCGTGGACCTTGGAACGTCATGGTTACTGTATGACAGTAACCATCAACACAAAGTTAATATTAGTATTCTGATACTACAGTGGTTATGTAGGAATTTAATTTATTCAGGAGTAAGAACCAGAAAGATGTTTGCGCAATCCCTAAAAATCCCCAAAAGGGATTGGCGTGGGCAGGGTTGGGAGGGTTACTTTTTAAATATATTCCACTACAGATTAGTGATTTCATGCTGTAAAATGTAATTCATAACATATATCTGTTAGATTACTGAAGGTCAGTAACATATTCTAAATACTTTGGATTACTTCTTCAGCTCTGGAATATTTTTTCACTTGTTTTGACTTTAAAAACTCTGGCAGTACAGTAAGACAAAATACATATGTTAAAAATGCATTCCCTGAAAAACCTAAATATCATATGCAGTGATAAATCAAATTGATCTTGTTTTAAGGATTTTTAAAGGAAAAAAATAAAGAAATTATTATCAAGAATACAATTTTTACCCTAATATCAAAGGTCTTACTAGAAAAAAGAAATTATGATCCAACATGGATTTTCTTGATAAAAAAAATATGATCGAGCTTGGTAACGTGTGCATGTAAAATTGCTAGAAATAGCATTTTAGCTTAACATAAAGCTGACAATTTACACAAGGATTATTTCTATTTCTTCTGCTCCAAACTTACTTCAAACTTACTTCTGTCTGCTTTTATGAATGTAACACATCATAAGAAAGTGTTTCACTGCTGTTCAAATGCACTTTGGATCGCATCATTTATATGTATACATGTTCCCTTTACAAAAGGCTTCACTTTGATGTTGCGCTGCTAAGCGCTACGGGGGAACAGCTTTCGCTGTGAGCCGAGCTGAAATAATGTGTGGAACACGTCAATGAACATTGACCGGAATTTATAGCCTCGGTTGATGTAATCATTAGATGCACCTGAGGCCAGGCTATAAATGGATACGTCACCAGGTGTCGTCAGAAACTCTTTTTTCAGAGCGATTCTGTTTCTGTGTGTTTCACACACCCTGTCAAAACTTTCTTTCCTCTGTTAGGAGATAGAATCAGTTAGGCAGTGTGCAGTGAATGTTGTTCTATTTTTCTCTTCTGTTTAGAAAATATTATATATATATATTTAAAAAAAAAGAGAGAATGACTGAAAGCAAACGGTGCGTGTTCCTCTCTTAACGCTCTATAGCTGATGACGGCACACATCAGTTTTTGCTGTTTGTTTGGGGGTAAGAGCACGCTGCTCTCGCGTTGCAGCAGGGCGGTGTGAGCACTGCGATTTGCTTTAACAGGCAGAGTGCGTCGTGCTCGCCTCGCTTGCTTCCGGGAGTCAGCACTCACGAAAAGATCGTTCGTGGGGCTCGTGCATGGATTTGGCTGAGGAGCAAGAGACGGGTTGATCCCTTTCTCTCACTCTCTCCCCAAACCCAGCTGGTCCTTCACATGATCTCGAAGCGTGTTCCGACGCTTCTTCGGATCATGAGGTGGATCACAATTCTCTTCCCGCCTCCGAGCTTTCCGTCCGCGATAAAAAAATATACGGAGGAATTGCTCGATGTTGTTACTCGTGCGGTTGCCAGATTGGACTGGCCACACGAAAAAGAGACTCCAAATTAGGGGATAGATTTTATCTTCCAGTCTAAGAAAGGGAACGCCTCATGGGTCCCTTCCCTTTCTTTGATAACCTCCATGAAGAGCTTTTTCTCTCATGGAGAACCCCTAAAAAAATATATATATATATATATATATATATATATATTTTCTTCCCGTGTTCACATACCCTCGACGTCATTATATTCGACTATCGTGGGTGCTGAGGCACGGGGTATTCAGTGATGCCGCCGGTCGAAGAGGCGCTTGAGGGCTATCTCTGCCGGGCTCGGCATCGTCACTTAAAGCCCTCTCTCCCCTCAAAGCCTTGTAGGACAACCTCCACTTTAGTGGGAAGGGCTTATCAAGCAGCAGGTCAGGCTGGTGCTGCTCTGCACACTATGCTGTTTTTCAGGCATACCAGGCTGACCTCCTGGACGACCTGAGTGTGGGTTCTGCGCTTGACAAGCAAGCCTCAGACCCACCTCGGTCCTGACTGAAGGGAGGCTCAAAAGCAAAGCGTGGCGAGTCGTGCTCCTCCTCCCAGGGATTGGGGACAGTCTCGCCGCCCTCGCCAGCCCCGAAGCAAGACCTCAGGACTATAAATTCTAGTAAGAGAAAACCCTGAAGGTCTTGCGCCTAGATTAGGGGTAGCTCCCCTCGGGACGGGGCGCGTGCTTCACTTCACCCCACCCGGTACCCCCTCGAAGCCCCTCCATTCCCGCCACCACTTGGTGTTTCGGGTTGCAGAGGGTTCCGTCAAAATCGGGTGTTTTCGCTGTTCCTGCATTTTATTCAGGACGCGAAACACCCGACAACCCCTCAACAGGAAGTGTTAAAATATAATACCCATCTCAGAGATCCTGGCAGCATGGAAACTTCTGCCGGATATATTCTTTTCTGTGGGTCTTACAAGGGCGTCAGGATTTAATTCTCTCGCCGCTTTTCCGTGTTTCAACGGCGTGTTCTCACTACCGTAAACCGGATTTCTTTTTTGTAAAAAAAAAAAACTCAATCTCCTGGTTAAAGGGGCCATGGTATGTGTTCCCCTTCCAGAGAGAGAGTTAGGTTATTACACTAAATACTTCCCGTTTCCCATGGAGGGTGAGGGGTGGCGTCTGGCTTAGATCTTAAAGCTTGAACTACCCGTGGGTGTTCAAGTCCAAGGTGATGCCTGTCAAGACGGTCGTGTCTCAAGCCCTACAACTCGTTTGGCTGGTCACCATCGATCTTATGACGCACTTCTATACTTCATTTAGAAGTTCTGCCACAACATGGAAAGTTCCTGAGGTTCACTTCGGGGCGAAGTCTTCCAGGGTCAGGTTCTTTCACTCAGCCTAGCCCTTTTTACCCGCACATTCACAATGCATGATGTAGCTGGCTCCTTGTGACTCCGGGGCATCTGCATTCTGAATTACGTAGACGACTGGCTGATCCTAGCGCAGTTCCAGGAACTGGCAGTTCAGCACAGGGACATCGTCTTAGCTCATCTGTTTCTCTGGGGTTGAGGCTCAACGCCAAGAAAAGCGTCCTCTCTCCCACTCAGAACACTGTCTATCGGGGCATCGTATGGAGTTCAATCTCAATGCGGGAACAACTGTCTCCCGCTAGGATTGAGTCCATTCAGATCACCCTGAGCAAAGTCAGGCTAGGTCAAGGTTGCACTGTTATCAGTACCAACGATTTCCAGGTCTCAGGGCGAACGCGTCCGGACCTTCTGCTCATGAGACCGTTTTTGTTGTGGCCAAAAGCCAGGGGATTTCTTCCAAGGGCCAAAACCCCTGGGCTAAATAGGGTTACGCGCCTCAGGCTTCGTTCCCTTCCTATGTGGTTCAGACCCCGGTTTTCTGCCTTGGGTCCCACTCTAGGTGCGTCTTGTTGTCGCAGACTGCTAACGACAGACGCCTCCCTGATGGGCGGGGTAGCGGCCTTAAGTGGTCAGATCCAGCTTAAGGGGATAGGAGGGTCATCAGCTCGGTTGTCACAGTCTCTGTCTCGGGTTGATGGCTGTATTTCTGGCCCTGAAATACCTCCTCCTGAGGCTGCCATGTCTTGGTGCGAGTGGACAATACAGCGGTAGCCTCTTACATAAATCTTCAAGGAGACCCACGTTCTTGTCAGCTGTATTTCTGACACGTCGGATTCTCCTTAGGGCCCAGGGTAAGCTCCTGTCACTCAGGTCAGTTATATCCCTGGATGCCCGTGATCACGGGAGCAGATTTACGGTCCAGACAGGAAATACCAACGGGGAGTTAAGAACTCCACCCTAAGGTAGTAGTTGCCCAGAGTTCAGCCAGCAAGGGTTTTTGCCTCTTACTGATAGCACCGGCTGGCCAAACAGGGCTTGGTTCTCGGAGCTAATCTCTTCCCTCGACAGCTCGCCTTGGGCGATTCCGAACAGGAAGGATCTTCTATCTCAGGCACAGGGCAATATTTCATCCCTGCCCCAAATTGTGGAATCTTTCATGTTTGGCCCCTAAGGGTACCAACTGAGGGACACAGGGCTCTCTCCTGAGGTTATCGAGACCTTTTTAAATGCCGGGCTTTTTCCACTTGGAACAGGTTTGGGTGAGATCTTAGGGCAGAAGAGGACCTCTTCGCCTCTATGAATAGCGCAATGCCTCATCTACTTCTCCCTGAAATCACCCAGCCCCCTTGGGTCTGGACGTTAAGACACATACATGACCCAGAATGCGTCTGTATGTGTTTCTCTCCCCGGTTTCTCTGCTCCCGGGAGTCTTGGCAATGTTCACCAGCAAGGGTCTTGCCTCCTAATAATGGCGCTGTGCTGGCCGAACAGGATATGTTTCTCGGAGTTAATTCTCTCCTCGACGGCTCGCCTTGGGCGATTCCGAACAGGGAGGACCTTCTCATCCTTGGAACTGATCTGGGTAGATTTTACAGGGCAGAAGAGGACCTCTTCGCCTCTGTTGATAGCGCAATGTCTCCTCTACTTCTCCCCGAGTCACCCAGTCCCCCCCCCCTCCCCCTCGGGAGGGGCTGAACGTAGAAAAGCAAATGCGCCTGCATGCGTTTCCTTCTGCTAAAGTTCTTATTACAGAACCAGCTAACTGCCAGTTTGCTTCAGTTCTGGATTTTCTGTAGAAAGAACTGTCAGCGGGCACTTGCCTCGCCACTGCCAGGCTGTATTTGTCCACTGCGGTTTGCCACGGCTTGGTGGGCGGGGTGCCCTCAAAGAGGCATCCTCATTATTGCCCGGGCCTACGAGGCGCGCGGTCAAGCTTCGCCAGTAGGTTTCAGGGCGCACTCTACCAGAGGGCACTCCTCCTCTAAAACCTTGTCTAGAGTTCTCCCTCTGCAGCAAGTTTGTGATGCGGCAGGTTGTCCTCTCCGCACACATTCATTAGATTTTTATAGTTTGGATGTTTTGCCACTCCGGGCTCTTATGCCCTTGAGTCGACATCTCAGCCCATGCCTAAACAAGTTTGTGATGCGGCAGGTTGTCCCCTCCGCACACATTCGTTGGACTTTTTTAGTTTGGATGTTTTGCCACTCCGGGCTCTTATGCCCTTGAGTCGACATCTCAAGCTCATGTCTGGACAAGTTTGTGATGTGGCAGGCTGGTCCTCTCCGCTCACATTCATCAGTCTTTATGACAAGTTTGTGTTGCGATAGGGTTCTCTTCACACACATTCATCGAACTTTGTGGGCTAGATGCTTTGCTACTCCGGGCTCTTATGCCCTTGAGTTGACATCTCAGCCCATGCCTAAACAAGTTTGTGATGCGGCAGGTTGTCCCCTCCGCACACATTCGTTGGACTTTTTAGTTTGGATGTTTTGCCACTCCGGGCTCTTATGCCCTTGAGTCGACATCTCAGCTCATACCTGAACAAGATTGTGATGCGGCAGGCTGATCCTCTCCGCTCACATTCATCAGTTTTCATGACAAGTTTGTGTTGCGATAGGGTTCTCTTCGCACACATTCATCGAACTTTATGGGTTAGATGCTTTGCTACTCCGGGCTCTTATGCCCTTGAGTCGACATCTCAGCTCATGCCTGAGCAAGTTTGTGATCGCGGCAGGCTGGTCCTCTCCGCTCACATTCATCATTTTTATGACAAGTTTGTGTTGCGATAGGGTTCTCTTCGCACACATTCATCGAACTTTATGGGTTAGATGCTTTGCTACTCCGGGCTCTTATGCCCTTGAGTCGACATCTCAGCTCATGCCTGAGCAAGTTTGTGATGCAGCAGGCTGGTCCTCTCCGCTCACATTCATCAGTTTTATGGCAAGTTTGTGTTGCGATAGGGTTCTCTTCGCACACATTCATCGAACTTTATGGGCTAGATGCTTTGCTACTCCGGACTCTTATGTCCTTGAGTCGACATCTCAGCCCATGCCTAAACAAGTTTGTGATGTGGCAGGTTGTCCTCGCCGCACACATTCATTGGACTTTTTTAGTTTGGATGTTCTGCACTCCGGGCTCTCATGCCCTTGAGTCGACATCTCAGCTCATGCCTGAACAAGTTTGTGATGCGGCAGGCTGGTCCTCTCCACACACATTCATCAAAATTGAATGGTTTAGATGTTTATGCTACTCAGGGCTCTTATGCCCTTGAGTCGACATCTCAAGCTCATGTCTGAGACCTCTCGCGTTTTTGTGAGTACACTGCACAACCGTAAGGGTCCGGACAGCCCCAATTGCGGCGGCGTGGGTATTGCGTTCCCCGTAGCGCTTAGCAGCGCAACATCAAAGTGAAGCCTTTTGTAAAGGGAACGTCTCGGGTTACATGTGTAACCCTTGTTCCCTGAAAAAGGCGGAACGAGATGTTGCGCTGCTTTGCCACACTGGGACGTCCCAGGACTGCTCTTCAAAAAGAAGTATCTGACGACACCTGGTGACATATCCATTTATAGCCTGGCCTCAGGTGCATCTAATGATTACATCAACCGAGGCTATAAATTCCGGTCAATGTTCATTGACGTGTTCCACACATTATTTCAGCTCGGCTCACAGCGAAAGCTGTTCCCCCGTAGCGCTTAGCAGCGCAACATCTCGTTCCGCCTTTTTCAGGGAACAAGGGTTACACATGTAACCCGAGACGTTTTCCATCTGAAAGGACTAAATATTAAATGAAACAGATGACAATAAAATGCAAAGTGATCTCTTCAGTAATCAAAATACATTTTGAATGTAACTGTATTCTAATTACCAATGATTAAAATGATAACTTTAGTGAATAAAGTTATATATATTTAATATTTTAAATACGTAATCCTTTTACATGTATTCCGTTACTCTCCAAACCTGGGCGTGGTTGATGCTTGGGCTGGGTTTCCTGAAGCTCTAAGATGAATGTTAGTAGCACTCAAATTTTACTTCAAATTTTATCTCTACAGTGTGCCTCCCGAAAGCATCTTTATCTAAGTAGCACATAAAAGCGCTTGTCAATTAACAATATCTATAAACCACTCTTACATCCATTAAGTGCAACAACACGTATATTTCTCTCATCTTTCACAGTTTATTAGACGCAAATGGACATATAACAAATTATATTAATATATATTGATCATTAGAAAGCCATTGTACACTGATTCACAGTATTATAATTTTTGAAAAAATAGACAGTCTCTGCAGTCTGTGCATGCGAAGTGATAGGTCTAAATCTAAATTTACATGACACATAATACAGTGTAACATTTTATCGGCCTTCTTTGATAAGCATTATTGTAATGACTTCAGAAAGATTAGAAGACATATTAGTTAGGAATGTTATCCTGCAGATTAAAACTTAAATAATAGGCCAATATAAATAATAAAAAACATGGTTAACAAATGAGATTAGAGTGACAGTGTACAATAAGTGAGTCACTCTCTCTCTCTTCCTCCTCTTCTTCAGTCCTAGTCTGTTTATATGGCAGTCACAAATTGCATGCTGCAAAATGACAGTAAGGCAACAAGTTGACAGTGCTTAGAAATTATCTGTTAATATTTAGATAGGTCTATAATTCAGTAGCGTACTGATATCCATAATTTTAATCCTGTTCTTTGTGCATCTCTGGTCCCAGCCAAGAAACAAAACTTTAGGCTACTGTGGCAAGGAGGAGGGCAGGGCCGGGCAGTGATGACGCACGCCCAGACCCTAATCAGGCTAATCAAGCCAGTTTGCGAGAGAGAAAGCTACAGGCAGCTGCCCTGTATGTGTTTATGTTTTTGTTTAATTAAATAATACTTTGATACGTTGTCTGGTTCTCGCCTCCTCCTTTCCATTTTACCCTGTTACATTGGTGCAAAAACACGGGAGCAATGTAACAGGGTAATTTAAAATAATTAATTTTACCGCCTAATTTTGTTTGCTGTTTATTTGCTTGCGATCAAAACTGTGCCATGCACAGTTTCAATTTTTGTGAATGAAGCGCAATCTACAATGAGCCTAATTTAAATAGAAATAAGCCGTCTTTGTGCAGAAAGGAATGACAATGGCTGGGTTTCCCAAAGGCATTGCAACTTAAGCATTTACGATCATCTTATCGAACGTTGCACATTATTTTAAGATGCAGTAACGTCTGTCTCCCAAACCAGCACATAGATCGATCGTATAAAGTAGAAGGTAAGTGCTTCATTCCGGGAGCTGTCCGGTCCAAAGCTGCAAAAGGTTTGGTCAAAATATGTCAAAGTTGTCTGTAACATTGTCAAGGTGCTGAAATGTATTAACTATTACAGAGTTTATTTACAGAAATAATGATGGTTTTAGTAAGATGAGGTAAATACATATTCAACTTCATAGAGATTAATGAAAGTGATGCAAAAATATATGTAACAAAAGTATGCCATGTGCATCAGAAGGGCCTCTCACGTAGCCTAAAGTTTTGTTTCTTTGGCTGGGACCTGAATAGATGCACAAAGAAAATGATTAAAATGATGGACATCAGTAGGCTGAACTATAGACACAAAGACACATGCTTGAAGAAACACACTTTATTATATTTTCATGAACAGATGACAGAAAAGTCGTTGATGCACGTGTCAGATGTGTTGACGATGTAATCGAATATCGCAATGTTTATTTTTTTTAATATCATGAATACATTTTAGCATATTGCCCAGCCCTACTGTGCACTTGTAGCCTTACAGCCATTATGCAGCATTCAATTTGTGACTGCCATGTAAACAGGCTAGGACTATTTGAATCATCCATTGAAAGGAGGAAGACGAGGAGGAGGAAAAGAGAGTATTAATCACTCATTGCACAATCTCACTCTAATCAACTTTGTTAAACATACAGTATTTTATTTATTTATTTTGGCCAATTAAAGTTTGAAACTGCAGGGTCACATTACTCACATATCAGAATCAGAATCAGAATCAGCTTTATTGCCAAGTATGCTTACACATACAAGGAATTTGTCTAGGTGACAGGAGCTTCCAGTCAACAACAATACAAACAATACCAAAAACAGCAGCAAGACATAGGTAATTAAAAACAAAAAGAACACAAAATAAATAATTATACATATACGTACATACACTCACCTTCATACATACCCACATACACACACGTGAGTGCAAATCTAATACAATCTGTTATATAAAGAACAAAAACCTGTATATTATGTACAGAGCAATGTAAGTAATGGCAGAAGTGGATATGTTGGATAATATAAATTAAAATTAAAATTAAACTGTGTATTGCACATAATTATTGCTCAATGGGGCAATTTAATTGTTCATTAGATGGATGGCCTGAGGGAAAAAACTGTTCCTGTGTATGACGGTTCTGGTGTTCAGAGCTCTGAAGCGCCGGCCAGAAGGCAACAGTTCAAAAAGGTAGTGGGCAGGGTGAGTGGGGTCCAGAGTGATTTTACCAGCCTTTTTCCTCACTCTGGAAGTGTACCAATAATCCTCTCAGCAGACCGAACTGTCCTTTGTAGTCTTCTGATGTCTGATTTCGTAGCTGCACCAAACCAGACAGTTATTGAAGTGCAGAGGACAGACTCAATGACTGCTGAATAGAACTGTTTCAGCAGCACTGGTGGCAGGTTGAACTTCCTCAGCTGGCGAAGGCAGTACAACCTCTGCTGGGCCTTTTTCACAATGGAGTCGATGTGTATCTCCCACTTCAGGTCCTGTGAGATGGTAGTGCCCAGGAACCTGAATGACTCCACTGCTGCCACAGTGCTGTTTAGAATGGTGAGGGGGGACAATGTTGGGGTGTTCCTCCTAAAGTCCACAATCATCTCCACTGTTTTGAGCGTGTTCAGCTCCAGGTTGTTTTGACTGCACCAGAAAGCCAGCCGTTCAATCTCCTTTCTATATGCAGACTCATCATCATCTCGGATGAGACCTATGACAGTGGTGTCGTCTGCAAACTTCAGGAGCCTGACAGAGGGGTCCTTGGTGGTGCAGTCATTGGTGTACAGGAAGAAGAGAAGTGGGGAGAGCACACATCCCTGGGGGGCACCAGTGCTGATGGTACAGGTGGTGGAAGTGAATTTTCCCTGCCTCACAAGCTGCTGCCTGTCCGTCAGAAAGCTGGTAATCCACTGACAGGTAGAGGTGGGAACAGGGAGTTGGTTAAACTTAGTCCGGAGTATATCTGGTATGATTGTGTTGAAAGCCGAGCTGAAGTCCACAAAAAGGATCCTTACGTATGTCCCCGGTCTGTCCAGATGTTGCAGGATATGATGCAAACCCATGTTGACTGCATCATCCACAGACCTGTTTGCTCGATAAGCAAATTGAAGGGGGTCCAGAAAGGGTCCAGTGATGTCCTTCAGGTGGGCCAACACCAGTCTCTCAAATGACTTCATGACCACAGATGTCAGGGCGACAGGTCTGTAGTCATTAAGTCCTGTGATTTTAGGTTTCTTAGGGACGGGGATAATAACTGAGCGTTTGAAGCAGCATGGGACTTCACACTGCTCCAGTGATCTATTGAAGATCTGAGTGAAGATGGGGGCCAGTTGGTTAGCACAGGAACGAAGGCAAGCTGGTGAGATGCCATCTGGTCCTGGAGCCTTCCTTGTCCTTTGCTTCTGAAAGACACGGCACACATCGTCCTCACAGATCTTGAATGCAGGTAGTGTAGCAGGAGGGGGGAGGAGGGGGTGTAAGGTATGGCGGAGGATCAGTGGCTTTAACAGATTCACGAACAAACAAGAACTTACTGTTGAAAACTCCCCTAATTACTGAAATAGCGCCAACCAGTCTCCACAAGCACAATAAATGTATTGACAAAGAGACAATGAACTATTGACAGAGAATCGCATGTGACATCCGCATGCTCACCACGTGCTTATCGTGTGGACAGGAAGGGGGAAACTTTGAACGTAAAAATGTGTGTGTGTTTTTCAGTTAAACACAGAACTGCATATTGCTAATGAAATACGTGTAATCCCTGTATGTTGTGTATTTCTGAGGTATATCAAACTCGTTAGAACTGTTTCGTTGTGTGTTTTAAACTCTGAGGCCTCATATTTAATAGCCTCAGTGTATATTCCCTTTCTAAGTGTACTAAACACATGTTTCTTGGTATCAAATTAAACCTTACGATTTGTCCGAGCTGAATTTGAATATAAGATCTCTGTAGAATGATATTACGCGATGTTTTACTATCTTTTGAGTCATTCAGCCCAAAATCTCTTACTGTCATAAACATGCAAATGAGCTTTGACAAAGGAACTCTCTCATGCCCAGAGTAAGGGAGACTTTTACGACCTCCAAAGGAATGTTCAGAGAAGTGCTGACCCTCACTTCATTCTCTTACTGAGAAAGAGAAATGAACCCTGTTAATCCTATATATATATATTCTATATATCCATGTGATAAATATTGACATGTATCTAATGTGCCATCTCACATTTTCCCTTAAATGTGCTTGATCTATGTTTTCTTGCAAACTAATGGGTTAATGTTTCAGACTTTGCATACTATGGTTAACCAAAATCATATGTGTGGCATATTTGGTCTCTATAACTTGGTATTCTGAAGATTGAAATGACTGTGTACATGATATGTCGATAACAACAACATATTAGTATTACAAGTATGTTTCCTATTTTCTTTCTTGCACATGCAATGGGCAATTTTACAACAAAGAGCAATAAACCAAATTCCGCCTAGAACTCAAACCCTTCTTATTGGTCGAGCCAATGAGAGGTGGGACCTGTTTCCTGAGGGTATAAAATTGCTGCGCCCACTTCCTCTCTCTCTCTCTCTCAGCTCTTAGCCCTCTCTCTTGTCGCTTATTTCTGGTTTTCTGGTCCTCTGAGCCTTGTGCTCTCTCACTCTCTCGCTGAATGATGCCAAACTAGCAGGCCCCAAGGACTCCCAAGCATGTGCCAGGCTACGGCCTTGACTGCCCATTCACCAAGATCCTCTGACTCTCACTGGTTCTCTCTCATCAAGACAACATCATCAAAGATCAACTGGAGCCTCAACAAATTGCATCAGGACAGTTTAATTCAAATGGGACATGCAAGTATCAAACTTAGTCTCATTATTTGATACATTAAGTATCCTCACCCCTTTCTAAAAAGGGCGTGTCAGAACTAATATGATGGTTTGCTCAGGCTGTTGATCTGCTGAACTTCAAACAATGCTATAACTTCTTGCCTTCCTGTATTCTGCTTCAGCCCTCTTTCCCTTGGTAAACTGTATGAATGTATGTATATGTATGTTAGAGTAGTTTAAATGTTTAGTCTAGTTAATAAAGTCTTGTTCATGTCACATGTAAAGTTGTCTGGGTCTCAAGCTCATATCTAAAGTCACTAATCATAGATTTTGACTACTTGCTCTTAATACTTAGTAAGAAAGACATTTCCCTTGCCCCGGAAATGTACATTTCTATTAATTAATTAATTAATAACCAAAATTGAGTGTTCACGGGATGAACCGAGTATTTGGTTGTAATGTTAATGTAGCTACATCAGGTTAACCCGATTAACTTGTCCAAATATTCATAATCGATTATAACAAGTTATGATTGATTATTAATATTTCATAGAGCTGATTCGCTACCTAATGGTGGAAGAATATAGAGCTGATTCGCTACATAATGGTGGAGAATGATGCGGGCATGATTAAACAAAGGTTACGAGCTTGAACCACTGTCAACCTAAAAGTGTGCATTGAATAATTCCGGTCAGAATAGGACATGACATGCGAAACGGCATTTGCTTCACTAGTTGCTGGCTTGTTTGGATGCGGATAAAGTGATGGCTTGAATTGACATCTCTACTGTAATTGAAAGAGTCTTAACACATTTAAGCATATTTTCAAAAGGTATCAGTGTACTGAGTAATATGATTTTAGCGGAGAAACCCTAATTTCAGTATTAAAGTGTAAGTCTGTTTTGATGAAGGAATCTCAGCTCAGCGGCATGTAAACTGTACCAGAATTGATTGCTTAACCTGTTTCTGATGAAGAAATCTCAGTACAGTGTTATATAAATGTAGATTTGGGCGATGCTCCCCTTTTCACAGTATAAAGGCCTTACAAATTATAGTTAGATTGATGTTCTTCATCTAAACTTTATCTGTGCATCTAAAAGGCTTAGCTTCCTGGTGATCAAAACTGTGTTTCACTCACTGAAACTCTGAAGTGCATGGGTTCCCATGACAACGACTTGTCACAGGAAGTGCTCACTCCAGATAGCACGTGTTTCCTTCCGACGCCATTTTGTAAACAAACCAGCCTAGGTGGCTAAGCTAACCCAACTTAGCAGCCCCTTAGCTTAGGCTAAGCTAACTAATAGCTTCAACAGTTAGCTGCTAGCATAATTTACATGAAGCCTTTATCTACAGCTTGTGTGCATGCAGAGTGAAGTGATCTAAACCATTTTCCTTTAACCCCATTTCTGGTTTCTGAATTCTCACTTTCTCTTTCCTTAACTTTAATTCTTCTCATCTAACTTCACCTGCACCTTTCAGGTGCATCCCTTACTGAACGCTGTTCAGCTAAATTTGTAGTTACTTTGTTAATTAAATCTAAAAACTTAATTACATGTAAACTGTTTAGATAGAGAATAATTTTTATAGTTATTGGGAACTTTCAATGGCACGTTGACTAAACTTTATAGAGGGACAAACACATTGTGTGGTCTTGAACACGCAACAGCTGTGACCAACTATAGAATGATGCCCAAAGCAAATCTAATTGTTGATCATAAGTGCTATTGATTATTCCCAATACAAGGTTATTCTGCTATTTTAATCACTTCTTCCAGTCTTTTTATTATTTTTACTAATAATAGAAGTCAGCTATTCATTTTCCCATTTAACCCTCTTGGTCTAGTGTAGTTTATTTTCCCATAAAACTGCAAAAGTAACTAGACATACTTTTCTTCTCGATTTTGTGTTTATTTGCAACAAGTTGCTTAAATTTTATGAGCCAGCTACACTAGTAATCTAGACGATTTCTATGGCATAATTTTGAGCACCACTAATAGACACAATCTAATAGGAAAGCTCTTTTCTTCCTCTTTCTTTCTCTTCTTCATGTGTTCAAAGATCAAGCCTGTTGTATGCTATCAGTAAGTGCTGATAAATAATTTGACCCAAAGAAACATCTTAAGTCATTTATTAAATCTAGGCTTACGCTCTTTTAGCAAAGCCACTCAGATCCACACAAATCTGAGCATCCTGCTATTTGCAGCTAAGATAGTAATAATCAGGAACACATTTCAATTGTTAACCACACCTAGCAAAACCTAGCTGTACATTATACACCTTGCTGTCTCACTTTGCCTTTAGCTCCAAATTCTGTTTGATCTTGCATTAGTCTCTTGCCCTTACTCTCACCAGAAGTGTGCCAAAATGTTGCAGATGCTCAGCCTAACTGCCCAGATGGCAGGCCAAAAGGACTGGCTAGGTGTTTTGAGGAACACCCTTTTATCCATGGCTGCTGACGACCTTCAGCAACAGAACAAAAAGCAACTGGAAAACGAGGGAAAAGAACTAATGACAGACGACTCAAACCAGAGGTATGAGCACAAATATCTGACTGAGGTTATCTTCCTGGCCCACAACCTCACAGGTTTGAAACAGGAGGTAAACAACCTCAAACGCCAGATCACTGAGTCCCAAATGGAGCTGACACATGCTAAAAACCGCATAGACCAGCTAGAGATGGAGGCTCAGGACAGACACAAGGACCCTGGCAGAAGGGAGTCACAGGAGGTAATCCACAGACTTCAAACGGCTCTGACAGCTGCTAAACAACAAGAGCAGTTGGAAAAGACAGCCAGAGAGCACCTGGAAAAGGTACTTTTTCACAAAGATTCACTGTTAAAAACAGCAAATTCTGAACTCTTGGACAAAGATGCCAGAATCATGGCCTGTGAAGGTCAACTGAATGTGTCCAGAGCTGAAGTTAAAGTGCTGACTCAGCAGCTGGAAAACACCAAAGATGAACTTGACATGGTCCAACTAGAACTGAGACACTCTTACCTGCTGCAAAAGGAACCACAGCAGGAGAGACATCTCACTCCCCACTTGCAATCAGCAGAGAAACCTCCCCAGCCAAGCACAGATTTACAAAGGGGAGACAAACCCCACTGCTTAACACGTCATCGGACAGTTTCCTTAAAGCTTCTGCAGCCGCGGATGGAAAAGGATTGATTCAGACGAATCTTGAAACGACACGTGTAGCGACACTCAAAGACCTCAACCGAATGGCCAGACATATCCCTGCATTTACACCAGAGCTTGCAGGAGACCACGACGTCCACGCTTACCTGCGAGACATTGACTTTCACCTGCAGTCTTTGATGAGTGTGAACCATCAAGATAGACTCCATCTGATCTGGATCACGTCCAGCCCAGAGTTGCGACGCTTTCTGGCTCGACAGCCAGAAAACATCCAGTCTAACTACCAGCAGCTGAAACAAGCCATCATAAGGGAATTCTCAGAGTCTAAAAATGGACTGATCGCTGCCCTAGACACCAAACAGGGTCGGCATGAAACTCCCTATGTTTACTACCACAGACTCAGACGAGCTTACTTGAGCTCGCAACAAACCTGGGATGGAGGAGGACACCAGCTTCAAGAGCCTTTTCCTCCGAAACCTCCATCCTATGGTAAGTCACCATTTAGGCATTATGGCCTGCCCCCACACAATGCCTATCCAACAACTGCGTGACCTGACACAGAAGGCCTTTAACAAACACAAGGCCTCACCCAGCAAACACCACAGGACGTCCCACAGCAGTCTACAACAACATCCTCCTGTACACCTTTCAAACAGGTGCCAAACAGAGGCTGCACAAAGACAGCTAGAAACGCCTGTTACTGAGTTACAAGAGCTGCTAGCACTAGCAAAAGAGCTCCTGGAACAGAACTCCCCTGAGGAGTACTGGGAAGAACAAACCTCTGACTCTTGCCCAACACCACTCAGGCAAGCTCAAGTCAGCACTGCTGCCAGAGCAGAGTAACACTGCAGACTTCAGACACCTGGTGACTAGGTGCCGAACCAAGGGCTGAACGGCCACCTGCTGCCCTTTTGCTACCAGTACTAGGTCAGTCTGAAACTCTCTCCACACTACACAATGCCCATAACCACTCCCTGCAGCCACAAACAAGCACCTGCCTCAAACGAACTGACTTCATAATGACAGGTGACACACTGTCAAGGCACCTGCTGCCTCTGCACCTGCTGCAGAGACCTGGATGTGGCTACTGTCTACATCACCCACCGTGGAACAACCACCTGCTACAAAACCCTCATGATTCACCTGCCATCCGCCATTGTGATGATTGTCGTCCGATGATGTCTCCAACAGGGACACCACCTGGCGAAAAAGGGGACTGTAAGGTATGGCGGAGGATCAGTGGCTTTAACAGATTCACGAACAAACAAGAACTTACTGTTGAAAACTCCCTAATTACTGAAATAGCGCCAACCAGTCTCCACAAGCACAATAAATGTATTGACAAAGAGACAATGAACTATTGACAGAGAATCGCATGTGACATCCGCATGCTCACCACGTGCTTATCGTGTGGACAGGAAGGGGAAACTTTGAACGTAAAAATGTGTGTGTGTTTTTCAGTTAAACACAGAACTGCATATTGCTAATGAAATACGTGTAATCCCTGTATGTTGTGTATTTCTGAGGTATATCAAACTCGTTAGAACTGTTTCGTTGTGTGTTTTAAACTCTGAGGCCTCATATTTAATAGCCTCAGTGTATATTCCCTTTCTAAGTGTACTAAACACATGTTTCTTGGTATCAAATTAAACCTTACGATTTGTCCGAGCTGAATTCGAATATAAGATCTCTGTAGAATGATATTACGCGATGTTTTACTATCTTTTGAGTCATTCAGCCCAAAATCTCTTACTGTCATAAACATGCAAATGAGCTTTGACAAAGGAACTCTCTCATGCCCAGAGTAAGGGAGACTTTTACGACCTCCAAAGGAATGTTCAGAGAAGTGCTGACCCTCACTTCATTCTCTTACTGAGAAAGAGAAATGAACCCTGTTAATCCTATATATATATTCTATATATCCATGTGATAAATATTGACATGTATCTAATGTGCCATCTCACATTTTCCCTTAAATGTGCTTGATCTATGTTTTCTTGCAAACTAATGGGTTAATGTTTCAGACTTTGCATACTATGGTTAACCAAAATCATATGTGTGGCATATTTGGTCTCTATAACTTGGTATTCTGAAGATTGAAATGACTGTGTACATGATATGTCGATAACAACAACATATTAGTATTACAAGTATGTTTCCTATTTTCTTTCTTGCACATGCAATGGGCAATTTTACAACAAAGAGCAATAAACCAAATTCCCGCCTAGAACTCAAACCCTTCTTATTGGTCGAGCCAATGAGAGGTGGGACCTGTTTCCTGAGGGTATAAAATTGCTGCGCCCACTTCCTCTCTCTCTCTCTCTCGCTCTTAGCCCTCTCTCTTGTCGCTTATTTCTGGTTTTCTGGTCCTCTGAGCCTTGTGCTCTCTCACTCTCTCGCTGAATGATGCCAAACTAGCAGGCCCCAAGGACTCCCAAGCATGTGCCAGGCTACGGCCTTGACTGCCCATTCACCAAGATCCTCTGACTCTCACTGGTTCTCTCTCATCAAGACAACATCATCAAAGATCAACTGGAGCCTCAACAAATTGCATCAGGACAGTTTAATTCAAATGGGACATGCAAGTATCAAACTTAGTCTCATTATTTGATACATTAAGTATCCTCACCCCTTTCTAAAAGGGCGTGTCAGAACTAATATGATGGTTTGCTCAGGCTGTTGATCTGCTGAACTTCAAACAATGCTATAACTTCTTGCCTTCCTGTATTCTGCTTCAGCCCTCTTTCCCTTGGTAAACTGTATGAATGTATGTATATGTATGTTAGAGTAGTTTAAATGTTTAGTCTAGTTAATAAAGTCTTGTTCATGTCACATGTAAAGTTGTCTGGGTCTCAAGCTCATATCTAAAGTCACTAATCATAGATTTTGACTACTTGCTCTTAATACTTAGTAAGAAAGACATTTCCCTTGCCCCGAAATGTACATTTCTATTAATTAATTAATTAATAACCAAAATTGAGTGTTCACGGGATGAACCGAGTATTTGGTTGTAATGTTAATGTAGCTACATCAAGTTAACCCGATTAACTGATCCAAATATTCATAATCGATTATAACAAGTTATGATTGATTATTAATATTTCATAGAGCTGATTCGCTACCTAATGGTGGAAGAATATAGAGCTGATTCGCTACAGGGGGTTGCAGGAGGTGTTAATGGTTGTGTGAAATGAAGGTCCGAGTGCATGTGGGGTGTGAAATCGGGCCTTTCAAATCTGCAGTAAAACACATTCAGGTCGTCAGCCAGTCGTTGGTCCGCCACAGGGTTGGGGGTAGGAGTCCTGTAATTAGTAAGTTGTTTCAGGCCACTCCACACTGATGCAGGGTCGTTAGCTGAAAATTTGCTTTTCAGCTTCTCAGAGTAGCTTCTTTTAGCCACTCTGATTTCCTTATTCAGTGTGTTCCTGGCCTGATTATACAAGACTCTATCCCCACCCCTGTAAGCCTCATCTTTGGCATATGTCTTCGAAGTAAATCTATTCATATATTATGCTTACCAAAAAAGGCCAATTAAACATTATACTGTATTATGTGTTGTGTAAAGTAGACCTAATTTAGACCTATCAAGTTGCATGCACAGATGACGGAGACTGCCTATTGATTTCAATGTCTTTTTTATCCTCTGAAACCATGTACAATGGCTTTCCAATTATCAAAATATATTTATATAATTTATTAAATGTCCCTTTGTATTTGATATACTGTGAAAGATGTGAGAACAATAAGTGTAGTTTCACTACACTATAAGTGTAGTAAGTACAATTTAAGCATTCAACTTAGAGCTTCAAGAAACCCAGCCCAAGCTTCATCTACACCGAGTGAGACTTTACAAATGCCTGTCTGGTTCATTCTCCTGAAAAATTTAATTGCTAAATAACCACTGCAGTGTCCTGATACCAATGATATCTTCGTGCTGATTTGACAAAAGGTGACAAATCTAGTAAGATTTAACTTGTCATGTTCACTGTTGTCTTTTGTTTTTGTGCTTTTATTTAAAGTTTAGTTTAGTTCCTGTTTGGTTTTTGTAGTTTCATTTTACGATTGGTTTTCCCCTGATTGTTTCTCATTCCCTAATTGTTTCCCCAGGTGTTCCTCATTCCCTTGTTTGTTCCTTTTGTGTATATAAGCCCTTTTAGTTTCCTTGTTTCCTTGTTAGTTCTTGCATGTTTTGGTATGCTCTGTGCCAGGTTTAAATAATTAAATAAACTGCTGCACTTAGATCCTCATTCTCTGCCTGCTTCGTCACTGTGACGAATACTTTATTTAATAAACATAAAGAAAACTCAGAATAAAGAAAAACACGGGAAACCTGGCACAGAACATACCGAAACAAGGAAACTAAAAGGGCTTATATACACAAAAGGAACAAACAAGGGAATGAGGAACACCTGGGGAAACAATTAGGGAATGAGAAATAATCAGGGGAAAACCAATTGTAAAATTAAACCACAAAGGACTACAAAAACCAAACAGGAACTAAACTAAACTTTAACATAAAAGCACAAAAACAAAAGACAACAGTGAACATGACATAACTAAATTATCCATATCCATTTCTTGAACTGATGAAGCTGCAGGCTCGGCGTTCCATTGTTGTGATAATGATGTGCTGTTTCTCATAATTTTGGCTTTATTCTCAAAATATTCAGACTTTAATCTCATAATGCTATAACTCTATTCTCGTAATGTTTACTTTATTCTCTAATTACTCAGATTTTAATCTCATAATGCCATGACTGTATTCCCATAATTTTGACTTTATTCTCAAAATATTACGACATTAATTTCGTAATGCTATGACTTTATTCTTAAAATTTTGACTTTATTCTCAAAATATAACGACATTAATCTTGTAATTTTAACTTTATTCTCAAAATATAATAACTTTTATTTTTACATGGCCCTAATCCTCTTCCATAGCCTTTAAAATATTCATGCCAAAATGCTTTATTATTGAAATAGCATCTGTCATTCAAAGTAGTGTAATCTTTTGGCAGTGCATCACTATGCCTTGAGCTGTGGGACAAGGTGATATTACCATTGCATTACCTGTCAACTGCTATGGCAACCAAGGTGAAAACAGAGGCTGAGACTGATATACCCTGGACCATACCGCTCATTTTGCACACCATGCTTCCAAATGGCCAGCCTGTAGAGAAGACACAGATCACACACTAAGATTAATCTTGGATAAACAATACAGACAGATGGGATAATGTACACATTAATAAAATGACATTAATAGCACTGGAGATAATTATTGTGAAAGGATGTTGTATTAGGTTTGCACTGTTGAACTTTCATAGCATTTACAAACGACACCTAAAATGATGAATTAAATCTCTGCATGCATCATACACATTTCACACAGTGAATGTAATTTTGTATGCTGACAAAAGGCCATCTTATGCTACGACAATACATTTCTGCACTTCTTTTCTGCAAATTTATATAAATGTTGATTTCATCGCAGTGATTTGATGATGAGTGCAGAGAAGGGTTTGATCCGGAGGTGGGGTCTGTCAATCACACTTGTTCCTGTGTGAAACCACTGAACGAATGAATGAAGGAATTAATTCATGAAAATGACATTTATATAGCACTACACACTATACACTACACTCAAAGCGCTTACAGTCATAAAGCCAAAGTATTTTTTTTATGTAAGGTTAGGGTTAGTTTTAGGGGTAGGGGCTAATGTAGTTTGTCTGTGGTACTCTAAATAACACAATAAACACTGCAGTGATGCCCATACTGTATGTTAATATTTAAATATGGGTGCAAATAGTATCTAAAATGTCTAGGTTACTGTTGTAACCTCTGTTCCCTGATGGAGGGAACGAGACGTTGTGTCGAGTGAAATGACACTAGGGGTCCCTCTTCTATCATGCCATACGATGAACCGTGTACGTGTGCTGCTGATGCAGGTGCGGGCAGGCATTTACATGCCAAAATAACAGGCTGAATCAGACTGCACGTACCCTTCCCCAATGCCCCATCAAATTGTCATAAACGTTTTAGGTTCCCAGCATCCCGAAGGGGGCGGAAACAAAGCGACGTGCTAAGCATTGGAGCAGGCCGTGCCAGCCGCGCCTTTTCTCTATATATGTTTCTCATATAGAGTTAAAGCGGCTGGGGCCATCTTAACCCTGTCACACGCTTCGTGGAAGGCATTCTTTTCCAACTCCTATTCTTTCAGGGGGAAAATACCCCACGGAGACCACCACCTACCCAGGCTGGGGGGAGATAAAGAGTGACAAAATATGTCACATAGCTTTTCAGGCTACATGTGGAAATGGTACTTTGGTAGATCCTACCTGCTGCAAGTAACTGCAGAGTTACTACAAACACTGCGACTGGGGGGCAGCGGGGAGTTCCCAAGGGAGACGCGGGTCCGCCCGCAGGGGGACCGTACCGTGGAAAATACACACAGGGGGATTAATTCACAAGTCTCATCCTATGGAGCACCTATTCCAGTACAGAGTAATTATAGAACCCATAGTTGGTCTGGTCGGGGAATTCCTCCGCTGAATTCATGGACCAGAGGTCTAGGGAGGAAGAACATCCAGGGAATGCGAATGTAGTGGACTCTCCTTGGGGAAAAGAGCGCACGTGTCACCTCAGTGGAGGGGAAAGGCGCTATGTTCAAGCGGAACACACGGTTAGTCATTCCGCATTACCAAGTTCTGCGTGCACGGACCTGAGGCACGGGACGAGACCGACTCAACCCTGAGATTGTAAAATCTCGTAAAGGTATTAGGTGTTGCCCAGCCCACAGCGGAGGGTGCCACACTTATCGTCGAGTGTGCTCGAACCTGTAAGGGGGCGGGCACGGCCTGGGTGTGATTGGCCAAAGCGATGGCGTCAATGACCCAGCGTGAAAGCATCTGTTTGGAGACAGCTTTCCCTTTCCGCTGTCCACCAAAGCAGACAAAGAGCTGCTCAGAACATCTAAAGCTCTGCGTGTGGTCCACATAGGTACGCAAAGCACGCACCGGACACAGCAACGAAAAGGCAGGGTCTGCCTCCACCCGGGGCAGCTTCACTTGCAGGTTCACTACCTGGTCCCTGAAGGGGGTCGTAGGAACCGTGGTCTTAGGACGACATGGGTGTCTGACGGACCGAACTCCAGGCAAGTGTCACTGACAAAATGCTTGCATGTCCCCAACTCTCTTGATGGAAGCGAGCATGATCAGGAGGGCCGTCTTCAAGTAGAGGGCTTTGAGCTCGACTGATTCTAGCGTCTCGAAGGGGGTCTCTAAAGGCCTGAAAGGACTATGGAGAGATCCCATTAGGGGAACAGGCATAGCCTGGGAGGGTTCAGCCTCTGGGCATCTCTAAGGAACCTGATAATCAGATCGTGCTTCCCTAGGGAATTACCGTCAACTGCATCGTGGTGAGCCAATATGGCAGCTACATAGACTTTCAAGGTGGAGGGGGATAGCCTCCCCTCCAACCTCTCTTGCTGAAATGAGAACACTGACCCGAATGCGCATCTCTGCAGGTCTTCAGATCGAGAAGAACACCAATATGCGAACAAGCGCCACTTTAGGGCATAAAGTTGCCTGGTAGATGGAGCTCTGTCTTGGTTGATCATGTCTACAACAGCAGGTGGTAGTCCACATAGATCTTCTGCTTCCCGTCCAGGGGCCAGACGTGGAGGTTCCAGAGGGCTGGGTGCGGATTCCAGAGGTGCCCTGTCCCTGAAAAAGAAAGTCCTTCCTCAGGGCAATTCGCCAGAGTGGGGCTGTCGCGAGGAGAGTGAGAGCCGAGAACCAAGTCCATGTGGATCAGTAGGGGGCAACCAGAGTGACTTGTCCCTCGTCCTTCAGTGCTGAAGCGGTCTCATATGCATCAATAAGAGCAGCGTGGCCGCTGCTGAGGATGTCATATGCCCCAGGAGCATCCGGAACTGCCGCAATGGAACCTCTGATGAGGGGGGGGGACTGGTACTAGTATGTCAGGCCGTCGGACTTGAGCCGTAAGAAGGGTCCGTGCCGAGGCAAGGTGAGATTTGAAAGTACTTATCCTTCAGGTCTTCCACTGTGAACCAATCTAGATGCTCGACATACGTTAGAATACATTTCTGCGTGAGCACCTTTGAACGGGAGTCTGTGTGAAGCCCCATTTCAAAACACGCAGGTCCAAGATTGGCCACTACGCACCGCCTGTCTTGGGTACGATGAAGCGAGGGCTGTAGAACCTTGGCTTCAACTCAGCTGGAGGGATGGCTCTATTGCACCCCTGTGGGGCGAGTGCCAGGCGAACTAAATCACGTCTACGATTCGGGTGGTCCCAGCCCGCCAGCACAATGGGTTGGAAATGCAAGCTCCGAGCAGAGGGGCACTGAGGGGACAATCACATATGACGTACGGGGGGAGCAGGTAATACATCGGGAGCAAAGTTGCATCCTGAAACCTCAAAGCACTTACCTTTCTTCGCTTACCCGACTGGGGGCGGGAAAGTGACTGAGGAGGAGGTCCTATGGAGGTGTCCTCCTAGACTCGTCAGAACTGGCCTGCCGGGAGTCTACAGTTGAGGGCGTGGAGGCGAGGGGGCCATGTCCATGGTGACGTGACTGTAGGTGCTTGGCACCAGACCGCCGTGAGAACTGCGTGTGGGGGCGCCGGTTAGGGGCCCAAAGGAGTGAGGGGACCGCTCTCATTTTCCTGGCAATGTGGGCACCACGGCCCAGGCGGTGTGCAGCAAGAGGTTTCCCTCCCGGCCCTCCACAGGGGGATGGAGTGGCCCAGATACCAACTGTGGCGACCATCTTGGGGAGCTCTACGCTGGGGGTGAGAGCTGGGCCCAGGTTGCAGCGGAGCTGCCTGTTGTTTAGAAGCTGCAGGGGGATGCCCTCGGCGAGCAGACGGAGCATGGCTCGTGCTGGAATGGCGGCGAGGCATGATGTTGGTCCCAGTCCAGTCACGGCACCAGGGTGCAATTAGTATCTACCATTATTTGCACCAGGGTTGGGGTGCAAACAATATTTACTACTATTTGTACTGTGTATAAATAGCATACATCATTATTTGCATCAGGGTGCAAATAGCATCTACCAGCAATAAATCAGATAAAATCCATCGCAAAGATCAGAGGATGACAAAGACTAAGACCTTTAACCTAATTTGTCAAAATGTTTTAATGACCAATTCTGGTCTTAAAACTAAACTAAATATAAGCTAAAGTCAGTGTTGGAAAGAGTACTGAAACACTTTTCTTAAGTGAAAGTTTTACTACTGAAAAAATAATTGAGCACTAAAAAAAACTTGAGTACAAGTAGAAGTGCTGTCAAAAAATACTGTCAAGGTAAATACAGTTTTAGGTTGGATATTCAATGGACATTTGCCTGTGGTTTTCCATACTTCCACCATCAGCAGTTAGGGCATGTCAACATAGTGAAAAGTCTAAAAATAGCTCTATAATAGTAAAATAGCTCTTTACCATTACTCCAAAAACTTTCAAAACTGGAAGAGATACATATTTCTCACAATTTGTTTTGAAGATTTACACCTTGCACTATTTTAAACTATTTATTCAAATGTAAAACTATTTGCTACTTGGTAATGTGACCTACAACCCTTAAACTACTTTAAGAACATCCAATCACTAGCCTTAAATATTGCACACTCTTTTGTTTGTCCATTTTCATCTCACATGATTTTACATGAAATTTAAAACATGGCTTTGATAAAGAACCTGAAAGGTTGATGGCATATGATATTGTATATTTTTAAAGGATATTTAAAAACTTTATTTGAGGCTGATTGCTGTAAGTAGACAAGATATGCACATTTTGTTAACATGTTTAAACCGTTAGTCGGTCCCATCATATTTCATCATCTTACTCTGGAAATGAACCTTTCAGACAGATATGCAGAAGATTACAGTTCTTGTCTAGTTGACAGGGCTTGTGAAGTGAGATAAGTTTGAGTACCTGCTGTAGTTTATGAGAGCTGTCGGTAGCCTACGCAAGAATAATTAATGGTACAATAAAAAGTATTGCACGTAATTGTCGGTCTGATGTTCCGGTTGAGCACTAACCCTCTTCGAAAACTGGTTACCACAGTAAAAGCATGATACATTTTAGTAACGGTGATGATGCATAGTTTGACAAGCCTTGTATTTCATGTTGATGTATGGTACAGTGTTGTCTCCTTTTTTCTTCTTCAGGGCTGTTTGAAATGTCGAGGTTGTCTAGCCATTTCAGATGTTTGACAGTGACTTCCTCCATAACGTTTTAGCTACATTCAGAAACCTGGAGGACTCAAACAACAGATTTGCACTCTCCTATTTCTGGAGCACACTGCTGTGTCCTGCTACTTCCATTGTACCAGGCAGAAGCATGCTTCAGGAAACATATTTAGTGCATATAACTTTCCGAACATTCAGGAATGTTATGTCTTTTTTATTACTTGTGGAAAATAAATGGCCTATTGTAATGCTGAATCCTAAATTTTTAATTAACTCAAGTAAAAGTACTATGGTTCATTTATACTAATGAAAGTAGAAAAATGTACTAAAGTACTGTAATTAGAGTAGTTGTAATTTGTTACTTTCCACCTCTGGCTAAAGTGCAATCCACACACATACTGTATATGTGGGCCAGAGCAACAAGATGCCTTCCAATTCACCTTGGGAATATACCATGTAGGTCAGTTTCTATCACAGTTACCATCTGGTGGGATCTCATCTACAGTACTTTGTATGTGGTTGGAGGAGGTGAACTGGCTTAGGAGACAGCTTAACAATTTCTCTGTGTAGTTTACTGTGGGGGTGGGGACTATGTGTGTGCATTTTTAGGGGCCAGAAATCATTTGTGTTATATCTTAGTGATTCATAGGAACTAGCGGAACAAGAGACACTTGTGCTCCTCCAGGCCTTGGATGACTTATTTGAAACAAAATTTTCAACAGAGCTTGTTTACTGGCCTTCTGTAATGAGAGCTCTCTCACAGATTTACTGAAAAACAAGATGTTGATTTTTACCCTTGAACTTCAAAAACAAGTGTTTTGTTGGGGAAACCCCTAAAGATTTCTTAAACCGTATTTTACATAACAATAGTGTTAATTAAATTACAATAATGCAAACACACTTTTTTGGGCTGGTTATTAAGTGCAATGCTTACTACATATTTTATTTCTTCTGAATAAATCAACATTTATTAATAATACAGCACGTTGGACAGTCAGGAATGCATTAATTACTCCCCACTATAGCTTTTTATGAAATTGCATTCAGTGTATGAGGTCTAATTAATTCCATGGGAAAGTGTGAAGCACATGCAATATTTCATACATGTGAATTACTCTCACTTGGGACAGGAAACGAGAACAAAGAATACATAATTTTGTAACGTAATTGTCTACATTGTCAAATACCAATTCATTTTTTAAATGTTCATGAAAGCCTTGTGATACTGATTTAAAATAGGAAGGCACTACATTTGCTGCCTTAAGTTGCATCAATCTAGATGTACCAAATATATTTTTAAGATACAATATCTTCAAATATTTATCATAAAAACAACCGAAGTTTAATCTAATGATCAAAGAGAGGTTCATTGTAAATAACCGCATTATGCAAATGTTACAAAGAAATGTGTAATTATTTCCTTAAGTTGCAACACAGCACAGAGAAGCTAATAATATTAATATGTATAATACTATTCAGTAGGCTGCTTTTAATATTTTTTTCTTTTATTTTTGTACACTGTCATTCATTCTGATTAATGGAGTATTATTGATTTTTTTTTTTTTGCATTAAGCAAATTGTACAAAAGGTTTGAAAAATGTCTGAGCGTGACTGAATGATAGTTGTTGTCAATTATAGCACAGCTGCAAATCACATCCCACAATGTATCCTGTTGATAAGACTTTTCAAGAAGAAATGTTCTTGGCAATATTTAGAAAGACGAAGATGTAGTCAATGTTTAGACACCAGACTGCTTCTTGAGTTTTTCATTATATCAATCAGAGCTTTTAAAGCATTTGTCTCTCCAGAGCAGATATTTTAAAGAAAACAATGCTGAACTTCTATTGATTTGCTTATCCTCACAGATGACAAGATTGATTATAACTAGTTTTTCACCTCAATAGAGCATGTTCCTAATGGGATGCATGAAGACAGGGAAGACAGCTCTAAAGTAAAGTGAAGTAGATTGCTACATAAAGTTCTTTGCAATTGTGCCATTTTTACACAGCATAGACAGAGCAACCATTTTTCTGTCTTGTTACAGGTCATTCAAATTTAGTGAACTCTAAATTCACCAAGTACTTTAGCCACGTTTCCACCATCGGGCCGAACATTTCTCATTGCGAAACCGTTCTTTCGTGCCATTCCATGCTGATCAGTTTCCTAGCATAATCTGCATCCATGAAAAAAAAACGTGTAGAACAATAATGTATTATAGCCTACTAGTTAAACCATCATTGTAAAATCATAAAGATTCATAAAACATACACAATTGTTAATTAAATTGTATTAACTGCATCATAGCAAACTTTGCCAGTTACCTTGAAACAAATGGTTAGCTTGGCGTTAGAAAATTGACAATCATGAGTCGCCACATACTAAAGCCATTCCACCAGCCCGGTTAGCTCCATACCAAGAAATCCGGGCCAAGAATGTTTGTAATCGTGTAGTGTCGCAACATCTTATTAGATATCAGCCTTTTCGTAACATTATTATATTATCCAGAGTCTATAAACACCGTATATCACAAATACAATTATTTTGCCAGTTAATCACAGGAGGGGAGTATACAGTTAGCAATTATAAACTGGTGTTATTCACGAGATTCTTTTACCAAATAACCTTATAATTACTTGTCAAAGTTACTTTTATACTTTTTATTACACTTACCTTTTGTTGTTTTTTTCCTACAGGAAATGCCTTGTCATTTTACCATTTTATAATTTCTAAGTCAAATGTCTAAGTCAAATAGATGACCAAACATCAACTTATTTTAGCTGATAAAAGTTTCTCATTTTAGAAATAGTAATTGAAACAGCTGATACATCTGTTAAAATACTCCACTTAGTGTTGCATCCACAAACATATCTGGACCGCTTTGTACCACTTACTTTCATACCAGAAAACTGAGTCATATGCAGGAAACAAAAATATCTTGCATTACTCACGGCATTCTCATCATAAATCTGCCATCTCATTTTGTTTTACATTTTCACTCAAACTTCTCACTATCTCACTTTGCCAGTTTCATCGTAGCTCATATACATGTCTGGGAGTTGACACTTCAATCAAATCAATACCACACATTCTTTGGAATAAACAAACAATATGAAGGCCGCACTTTTATATCTCTCATTTATCTCAAAAGCATGTGTATTGTTTCTATCCTGTGGATATCATTAAATATGAGTCAAGTAAAATATAAGACCATTAGGACATATAGAGCCTATCATATATTTGATGTCACACAAAAACATTTGATTTGATTTCTTTCTAGCAACTCTCCCTAAAGAAACAGTTCACCCAAAAATGACAATTTGGTCATAATTTACTCATCATAATTTTGTTCATACAGTCTAATTCACCATTCACTTTCACTGAATGAAAAAGATACGATGAAAGTGAATGATGACTAAGACTGTCAGTCCTGAACATTCTGCCTACAATCTCCTTTTGTGTTCCACAGACAAAAGGTCATATGGGTTTGTAATGAAATGAGGGTGACTAAGTAATAACAGAATTGTCAATTCTGGGCAACTAACCCTTTAAGGAACTTTTTACATTAACTCTGGACTGGCTTTTAAAATAATGTTTCATTCTATTCAGGTCCAGAAACCTTTTTTTTTTTTAAGATCTGTAAATCTGATAAAGCAACCTCTACTACCAGAATATTTACTCAATGTGAAATTAAGCATTTAGGCTATTAGAATAGGTTTATTTTCTGGTCACAACAGCCCTAAAGAGATCACAAAATGTTAAAATGCATGCATGCAAGAAATTTGCATACAAACTGTGAAGAAGAAGAAAAAAACCATTGTGCAGATTCAAACTGTGATTAAGACATAGATAATGCCAAGAATTATACATACAGTCCTTGGCATTGCACTGACCTGTAATAATGTTGTCAAGAAGAGTTGTTGGCATGCAAAAAATTCCAACAAGAAGGTCACTGATGGCAAGGTTAAGAATGAAAAGGTTGGTGACGGTGCGCATGTTTTTGCTCCGCAAGACTATAAAGCACACCACTCCATTTCCAACCATGCAGACCAAGAATATGAGCAGGTATGACATGATGAAGATTGCTGCCACTGATGACTGATGCAGATAATATCCAACATATGTGATGTTGTGAGGTAAGAAGAATTCACTGGAGCCGTTGGGAAAAGTCCAGTTATTATCATCCACAAAGGTAATGTTCGCATCGAGTGTTTCATTCATTTTAGATCTGAGGAGAAGAGAATAGAGTTGAGAGATGGGCTTTAATCTCAATGTTCTCATTTTCACCCTCCTCAATCAATATCATCGCCTTTTCTTTTAACCTTTGTCTTTCCCCTTATTTCTTCCAAGCTCTCAGACACAAATAAAACAAATTATGTTGTATATCTACTTATATCTACTTATTACCCAACCTCCAGTTGTGTACTAAATTGTGCATATTTTTAACGATTGATTAATGACACATTATGGCTAACTATTAACCTACTTATCATAAAGTTCAATCACTCAGAATTATTAGAATGCAAACACATTAACTAAATCTGTGCTCTTGGATGAGGTTGAATGTAGTTTGTATCATAATATTGGCTATTGAGTTCATTTGTGATGCAAAGTTTCCTTTTCCATTAATAAGGAAATCATCATTAATCTCTCATATTAATTACTTTAATACAAGGGCAGGTGAACATACATATTTTGGGGAAGATGGGGAAGAAAAAGGTGTGTCTTACTTTTAAATTATACTATATTTAGTTATATGTTGATGGATGAGAGCGATGCATCATCCAATAATAACAGGGGATGCATATCAGGGAGAAATAGAAACATTTGCTAATTTGTAATTTTGAAAAGACACAGTATTTCCCTGAAGTACAGCTTTGTGGCAGATTACTGAAAATCCATGTTACTATCACTGTTCACTCACACATTCCATAATGTAAAATTGCGCTAAATGTCAAAAAGATTGCAACACTAACCATGTCATTAACACTATTAAATAAATAAACGAATAAAACAAACGGAGTGGTGCTTGCAACCCCCTATACAATATATGACTTTATTCTTACCTTTTGTGTACCCAGTTTCCTTACTGTACTACCTGTTCCCAGGTAAAAACGAACGCGCACACCTCCTTGTTCGCTGGTTTCTCCACAGAGAGACATAAGGAGTATTTAAAAAGCCTAGTAACCTCTAAATTCTTATCGACAAATAAATTAAATCAAATTCCGACGTCTACATGTCATTAAAGTTTCAGTTTATAAGTTTTGCAAGCGATCGGAAGCTGTCCATTCCATGTTCCACACTCTTCAGCTGACACTGTCAGTGAAATGCGTAGGCATGAGAGAGAGAGAGAGAGAGAGAGAGAGAGAGAGAGAGAGAGAGAGAGAGAGAGAGAGAGAGAGAGAGAGAGCCAACTGGCTACTGGCGGAGTGATGATGCGCTTTTAAGCGTCACAACGCGCACGGGGATGGACAGAGCATTGAATTATCCTCTGGGCAACTTTTACGCACACTGTGATAGTTCCAGCTCCAGGCGACAGCATAATGAAAAACAACACCATCGAAAACAGTTAGTCTACGCACAACCAGACGGGTTTTATTTATTTATTACATTCTGCATAGTGACATATTGAGACTGTTTGTACTTTATTTATTCAAGCATTGTATTCCACTCAATGGATTTTAATTTCATCTAAAATTCTGATACCGAACATTTAGGGTCTCATAATAATGTTATAGTCATTTTGGAGCCCCTTTGCTGTGGTCTCACATACTGGTAAGCCTATTTTAACGGTAGATTCAGCAATAGGGTGCACCATTCACTAGCATTTGTGAGGAGGGCTTTTTTCCGTTCCCATTAACGTTTATTACGTTGGAGTTAATATATACAGCATTTATATAGTTAACTATACCAATTTTTAAATAATAAAGTAGTGAGAGTATGAGACTGAGAATTAGGCCCATATATAAAAATATGAGACATTACTAGGCTATTTACCTTATATTTGCATGTAGCTGTTTTAAATGATCCCGTTAACTTGCATGCACTGTAGACCTACTATTAATTTAGTCGATGCTTTACAATTAACTGCTGGAAAAATATTTAAGGTGTCTGTTAGCCTTTTAGATAACTTTAATTTTCATATAGTAGGCTATTTTATGTCACAGTCGGTGTGTGTTCTGTTTAACATTAGGCTTATAACTGTGTATGTTCAGTATCATTCTAAAAATAGCACTGCTTTATTGTGGGCAGCTAGGAGGTGGTATTTTTAGATGGGATGTAATAGTGCTGTTAGTCAGTGGAATGGTGAGTCACAGTCACCGTTCTGCTCGCCCCTCTAATAAAAAAGGAATTTGTGATCTTGTGTATTTTCGCTTCTGTAATTTAATCTACAGAGTATTGGCAGTTTTTCTTGCGTACCACCACTTCTCAGAGTCTCTTGGTAAGATGCAGAGATTATTTGATGCGGCCCGCCAATCACTTTTATCTGACCATCCAAATGATTTAGATTAAAAACAGGGTAAGCATCTGAACGCTTTTTGAGCAAAACTCTGCGGTAAATTTAACAACACTCAACACTTGCAACAGCATTGGCGCTCATCAAGCTATTCGTGATCCAGTTTTGGAGGAGCGCGCATGTTTAAGCTTGTCAGTGGACACAGTTAATTTTCACTTTTCTCCAAAACATGAACCAGCAACTTTTGGGCGAGCACATTTTATTGCGTCTTATACACTCAAAATTATTTATATTAATAAATATTTATATTAATAATATTCTGATCTTCTCCCAGAATATTTAGGACCATGTCCAGCACGTCAGGAAGGTGCTTCAGCGACTGCTAGAGAATCAGCTGTTCATTAAAGTAGAGAAGTGATCTTTTCATGCACATCGGTTCCATTCCTGGGGTTCGTCGTTTCATCCGAGGGAGTGCGCATGGACCCTGCCAAGGTCAGAGCCGTTTAAAATTGGCCAACCCCAGATTTCTGCAAGGCCTTGCAGAGGTTTCTGGGGTTTACACATTTTTATCGTAGACTCATTCGTAACTACAGCCAACTCACCGCACCTCTTACGGATCTCACCTCCACCCGCATTGACTTTTGCTGGTCTCCATGGGCTGAAGCCATGCTTTCTAAATTAAAGAAGCATTTACCACAACCACTATTCTTAGTACTCCCAAACCATCATGTCGGTTTGTGGTGGAGGTGGATGCATCGGAGGTTGGGGTTGGAGCGGATCGGTTGCAGGGCTATTCCTTGGACGGAAAGGTGCATCCAATGTAATTTTTCACGCACAACTTAACTCCAGCTTAACGGAATTACAATGTCGGTAACAGAGAATTGGTGGTGGTCCAGCTGGCTTTGGGCGAGTTGCGTTACTGGTTAGAGGGTTCGGGATAACTTTCGTGGTATGGACTGATCATAAGAACCTTGAGTAGCCTTGTAGCGCTAGGCACCTTAATTCTAGACAGGTTCGCAGTGCACTGTTTTTCACCAGGTTCGACTTCGTTCTCTTGTTTTGTCTGGACACTAAGTATGTTAAACCCATTCGTTATCTCGATGTTTCGAAGTTGAGACATCTACCATCCCAACAGATACTATTCTACCTGCCACTCGATTGGTGTTCATGGTATGCAGGGATGTGGAGGGCAAAGTCTGTGCTGCGCTACGTAACACCACTCCTCCCGCTACACGACAAGCAAGTCTGTTATTTATTCCACGATCAGTTTGAACGCACGTCCTACAGTGGGGACAGCTCACACCCAGACACTCATCAAACAGAGATTATGGTGGCCATAATTGGTGTGGTGGCTGTTAATCAGAAGATTGCAGGTTCTAACCCCACGGCCACCACCATTGGGTCCTTGAGCAAGACACTTAACTCCAGGTTGCTCTGGGGGGATTGTCCCTGTAATAATTGCACTGTAAGTCGCTTTGGATAAAAGCGTCTGCCAAATGCATAAATGTAAATAACTAAAGCAGGACGTATGCCGGTTTGAAGCTACTTGCTTCACTTGCGCTTCAAATAAATCCTCCAGTCAACCACCGGCCGGGCTCCTCCAACCACTGTCAGTCACTTTGAGACCCTGGTCTTACATATCCATGGATTTTGTTACCGGTCTCCCCCTTCCCATGACAACACAGTAGTTTTGACTGTTATGGACCGGTTCTTGAAGGCGGCTCATTTTTGTTTTGTTATTCTCATGTGTCTCAGGTGCTGCCGGCATGGGTGATCGGCATTTCCATGGGAACACTGATTGTTTCCATGGGAATGCTGATCATGCCACTAATTAACTAACCTGTTCTCCGTTGATTTTCTGCCTACTTGAAACCTTCGTTGTGTCATGGTTTTTGCTAGATTGTTGATGTGTTTTTAAGTAACTTACTTACTCTCTGCCTTAGTTGGTCTCTTGTATCTGTATTGCTTGGCCATCGCTGCCCATGTGTATGGAGTAAGGTTACCTTCTAGTTTGCTGTTATGCTTGTCCTTCTCCCCACACATTCTTCAATGGAGGATTCATCACAGATCGCTCTCTACACTACCATGATGCATACACGCCTATGAACACACTCTTTACTGAGGATTACTCACAGATGTACTCTCTACAAGACAACGACGCACACACATCTACAAACACACTCACGCCTTCCTGCTGCAGTCAGTGCCGGGTTCCGCATTCTTCGCCAGCCCTGTTTTGTTCTAATTTATTTTCAAGAAATCATGTGAACTGTTCCTCTGCTCTTGGGTGTCTTGCTTTCTGACAAACATTAGTAAAGTTTTGTATTATACTGATGGTCCGTCACAGGTAGCAAGGACAGATGAGTCTTAAAAAATATAAAAAAATGATATAAAATTAACAGTTGTTTTGATTGATTTAAAGCTCAAGTCAAGGCTCCACTTAATAATCTGAACAATAATAAAAATAATAATAATTAAGTTTCAAATGACGCAGTGTCAGTTATTACCGCCTACAATGTTGAATAGGATGAAATTATGTTTTCTTCCTTCCACATTAATGAACACTAATAATCTTGTTCAAACAATTGAGAGTATCATAAATTCTTAATATTCCAGTTCCTCATGGGATGACAGGCAGGTTTCATTGGAAATTATAGAGGCTGGAATCCCCTTTCAGGCAGCTGCAAAAAGCTGAAGTAAACACCCAATTCAGTTTATCAGTGCCATGAAATAAGAATGCTTGAGCTCTGGCAACTGCCCCCCAGCAAAGGATAGTGGAGAACAGTTTTTCATAATTGCTAAGACACATTTCTTGAAAGGTCCACCCATTTTCTCACTTTCTTAAAACTACATTCACAAAACCCCTGACACATCTGACTAAATCAAACAATTACCTCAAAACCATTTTAACTTTGGCCAAAACCAAAAAATACTCTCAAATCATAAACACAGCCAGTCAAAATATTAACACTGCCGAGCAACCATTAGACACGACAAAACATTTTTTTTTACATTTATTGTGCAGAAGTTGTTGTGTTCCCTATCTACCACTCACTCGACGTTGTGTCGATGAGTTGACACTAGGGGTCAATCTTGGGAGCCCAGACATCTCTGATCTTTGAGAAAAGGCCAATTAGATTTGCAGTGTGAAATTTGCATGCCACTCCCCCGGACATACGGGTATAAAAGGAGTGCCGCTTGCAAACACACACTCAGACTTCTTCTTCGGAGCCGAGCGGACGCATTCACTAAGCTGAATCCCTCCTGTCGTTCCATTCATCTCTCCCTCTCTCTAAAGCTGTTGGATCTACGGCACATTGCAACGGTTCTCCCCCACGCACACTACGGTTGTGTCGGCTCCACAATTCGGTCCTTCTACCTATGGTAACGAGGCAGGGTCGGATAGCACTGGAGGCAATATGGGGACATCTATGGGAGCTTCTCCGCTGGGTATTCCCACACGGACCTCCCATTCCCCATCACGCTCATATGTTCCGACCGAGCTATGGAGTGAGGTTGCTGGTCCGTCTCACTGCAGGCCCGCGATCTCGTTCGGAGCTCGCGACGAAGATGAGTTATCGATCGCGTTATCGGAGAGCGGGCTCGTCATGTCTGACGCTGAGGACTCAGCTGGACTCCCACCCTCGGGTGCGGCAGCTCATTCACAGGCCGACGTGGAGATGACGGCTATGCTTGCCCGGGCAGCTGCGAGTGTCAGGCTGGAGTGGAATCATCCACTCCCCCCGAACTCTCGCGGTTCGATGATTGGTTCCTGGGGCCAGAGTGCCGCTCACGGCCACACTCCACCCCCGTTCCTTTCTTCCCGGAGGTGCATGATGAGCTCACGGCTCGTGTGCAGGCAGTGAAAGGTGCCTGCCACAAATGCGTGAGCTCATCTGTGTACACAATTTAAGTGTTGGTTTGGGTGTTTCACCACCCTCGATGGTGGGGCGGCAAGGGGCTATTTGACGATTCCCCAAGCGGTTGCGTTGCACCTGTGCCCATAAAGCATCGCTACTTGGTGGAGTTGTCACCCGACGCAACCCCAAGAAGGCTTCAAAGCGCCCCTGAGATGGGCAGCCCCGGGACTCAAGAAACTGCACTATGGGAGCTGGTAAGCAGACCCCTGCTTTACAGCCCCTACTTCATCATACCCAAAAAAGGCAGCGGGTTGTTGCCAATCTTGGACCTGTGAGTTCTGAACTGGGCTGTCTGAACTGTACAGACTCCCATTCAACATGCTCACGTAGATATGCATTTTAGCGAGTGTCCTGCATCAGGATTGGTTCACGGTGGTAGACCTGAAGAATGCGTACTTCTGTGTCTCGATTCTTTCTCAACACAGACCCTTTCTCTGGTTTGTCTTCGAGGGTTAGGCACACCAGTACAAAGTCCTTCCCATTGGCCTGTCCTTGTCTCCTTGCTCCTTCACGAACATTGCAGAGGCAGCCCTTGCCCTGCTAAGGGAAGTTGGCATCCGCATCCTCAACTATCTCGATGACTGGCTAATCCTAGCTCAATCGTGGGACATGTTGTGTGCGCACAGGGACCTGGTGCTCAGGCATCTCAGCCGTTTGGGGCTTCGGGCTAACTGGGAAAAGAGCAAGCTTGCATCTTCAGAGTCCAAGTTCAGAGCATCTCATTTCTCAGTATGGAGTTAGAATCGGTCTCAATGACAGGCTCCCCTCGGCACAGATGCCCTGGAACACAGTTGGCCCCTGGGGCTACACAAATATGCTTTCTCCCCAGTGAGCCTACTTGCACAGACATTGTGCAAGGTCAGGGAGGACGAGGAGCAGATCCTCTTAGTAGCCCCTTACTGGCCCTCTCGGACTTGGTTCTCAGACCTAATGCTCCTCGCGACAGCCCCCCCCAACTGAATTCCCCTGAGGAAGGACGGCTGTCCCCCTCCACATTGAAACTGTATGTGGCCGCTATATCATGATGCATTGGACGGTAAGTATTTAGGGAAGCACGATTTGATCATCAGGTTCCTGTGAGGAACGTGGAGGTTAAACCCCACAGGCCGCATCTCTTTCCCTCATTGGACCTCTCCGTGGTCTTTCGGGTCCTTCGAGCCCCTTCTGAGCTAAAGGTGCTCTCTCAAAAGACCGCCCTCCTGATGTCGCTCACCACCATCAAAAGGCTAGGGGACCTGCAGGTGTTCTCTGCCAGTGAACTGTGCCTGGAGTTCGGTCCGGATTACTCTCAAATCATCCTGAGACCCCGACCGGGCTACGTGCCCAAGTTTCCCACAATCTCTTTCAGGGATTAGGTGGTGAACCTGCAAGCGCTGCCCCTGGAGGAGGCAGACCCAGCCTTGGCGTTGCTGTGTCCGGTGCGTGCTCTTTGCATCTACTTGTATCGCATGCAGAGCTTTAGAAGCTCCAAGCAGCTCTTTGTCTGTTTTAGTGGACAGTGGAAAGGAAGCACTGTCTCCAAACAGAGGATCGCTCACTGGGTCATCGATGCCATCACTATGGCATACCATACCCAGCATGTAACACCCGGGGTGTTGCGGCTTCTTGGACAATGCAGATAGGGAACATCATGGTTACTGATGTAACCTCTGTTCCCTGATGGAGGGAATGAGACGTTTTGTCCCTCTTGCCACAACACTTAACCAACCAGTGAAATGGCCAGGTCTTTGGCTCGGTTCCTCAGTGCGAAACCTGAGTGTGTTTGCAAGTGGCACTCCTTTTATAATCTTTTGTCCGGGGGAGCGGCATGCAAATTCCACACACTCAAAGATCAGAGATGTCAGGGCTCCCAAGGGTGACCCCTAGTATCAACTCATCGATACAATTCCTCTTCCCTCCATCAGGGAACGAAGGTTGCATCAGTAATCATGAAATTATCCATTCTCCATTTGCCAAGTGCATAAAAACAATTATGAGAGGCGAATTGCAACAAAGACACATTTTATTGTTTTCACAATAAATATTTACAGTATTGTATATAGCAAGTGGCAACTACAGTAGTGTACTTTCAGAATAAAGCACACATGAAAATCAAATGCAAAATGCCTAAGGAAAAATAAAAATGTATGAAAAGCAAACTACAATGCAGTGCAGTAATACATATTGTGTAACAACATTCAGGATTTTACTGTGCCTCAGCATCAAGCCTCTGTGCTAGGCCAGGCCAGAGGACTTAGTCAACTTCACATGCCACAGTCTCCATCCTAGGCAACAGGGAAATAATCCTCTGGTGTGCAGAATCCAACTCTGAAAGGACTCCAAACCTACTGTATATCACCACGGGCCATTTCCATGACCTGAAGAATATTTTCACTGGTGTAGGGGTTCCGGGCATAGACCTTCCATCTCCATGTTGAGAAGAACTCTTTGATTGGATTTAAAAAAGGAGAGTAGGGTGGAAGGATAACATTCAAGAAACGTTTGTTTATGTTAAACCACTCCCGGACCAGGGCACCATGGTGAAATCTCACTTTGTTCCAAACAACCACATGGACTGGATGCTCTGTCTGGCCATGATCCTGGAGCTTATGGTCAAACATTAGATCCCAAAGACTACCCAGGAATGTGAGGAGGTGTTAAGTGTTATAAGGCTCCAAGGTAGCATGGCAGTGGAGAACTCCTTGGTTACTGATGGCCACACAAAGGGTCACATTGCCTCCACACTGACCAGGGACTTCCACAATGGCCCGCTGGCCAATTATGTTCCTTGCTCACATTCTTTCGTCGGATTGAAGCCAGCCTCATCAATATAAATAGTCATGGGGCCTCTTCATTGAATCCAGGTAAAATATTCTCTGTAGGTAAAAAAATATACGAAAAGTTTCTGTAGGTTTACATTAACAGTATGAGTGTTACAGAATGACAGACCTCTTCTGTTCTTTGTATCTGTATGCAACCTGCTTTACAGTACTACATTTTAGTGTATACATTTGACAGTTTTGCAGTACTGTAAAATGGAATATATACTTATGTGCACATACAGAAAGCATAGCTCTTTCACTCTTTCATAGTTGTGCTCAGAGGGTACCCAGTACACTTGTTTCATGCATACCCTGTTCCTCTGCAAGATAAGATCAATAGTGGAGAGGCTCTCACTGTTGATACTGTAAATAATTCAAACGTCCACACAAGTCTGTGATTTCTATGAACACTTTGTATTGTTAAACAACCTGCATGTAACATATAGGTCAGGGTATGGAACAGTGTCTGGCGGTGTGACACTTGGGGTTGGTGATGCAGCATCAGCGAAGACTGCAGGGTCAGACTGCTGTGTGGCAGCTCCTTGCTGTAGTCCATCTGGAGCTAGAGGGTGTGTGTCTCCAGCCACCGGAGGAACATGCTGTAAGTGACGGCGGTTGCGTCTCAAAGTCGCTCCCTGATGTGTTTCAACAACAAAGGAGCGTGGTGTGGTGCTGTCTCCAGTGACAACGGCAGGTGAACTCCAGGCCTTCTGATTCATTAGTGGCACCAGAGGTTTGTGGTCGGTGACCAATTTGAAGCTCTCATGGCCACACATTTATTTTCCAAATTTCTCACAGGCCCAGACGCTCGCCAAACACTCCTTCTCAATCTGTGCATATCTGGTTTCGGCATCAGACAGGCGACGTAAGCAGTATGCCACAGGTTTCCATTCCCCTTCATGTAGCTGCAGCAGTACTCCGCCTATGCCATAACTGCTGGCGTCAGCTGAGACAGCAGTAGGTCAGTTCACATCATAAAACTTCAGGACTGGAGAAGTGGACAGGATGTCTTTAATCCGCTGGAATGCCTCCTGCCGATAGTGGTCCCACGTCCATACTGACTTGGATTTTAACAGGTCATAAAGTGGCTGACACACTGTAGACAAATTTGGAATGTATTTCCCTAAGTAATTGAACATGCCCAAAATACGCTTTAGGTCTTGCACGTTCTGTGGTGGAGGGAGCTCGCGAATTGCCTTGACTTTGTAAGGATCAGGTCTCACACCTGATTTGTCAATGACATGACCCAAGAAGTGAAGCTGGTCCTGCCTAAACTTACATTTTTCTTTGTTTAGCTTCAGGCCGGCTGACTCGATCCTTTCCAGCACCTTGCTGAGACGTTGATCGTGCTGCTCTGGAGTATCTCCATACACGAGGACATCGTCCATGAAGATAGCCACGCCTACCAGGCCGTTAATGGTCTCGGTCATTTTACGTTGGAAGATTTCCGGAGCACTCGTGATTCCGAATGGGAGTCTTTTAAACGCATATCTCCCAAAGGGTGTTATGAAGGTGGTTATCCTAGTGCTTTCTGGGTGTAGAGGTTTGGTATCTGCCAAAACCCAGAGGCAGCATCCAATGAGGTGAACATGGTTGCGCCACTGAGTTTAGCGGTAATTTCCTCAGCAGTAGGAAGGACGTACCTCTCTCTCCTTACAGCCTCGTTTAACCTCTTCAAATCGACACAGATGCGCACCTTCCCTTTTTTTCTTGGAACTGGCACCATTGGCGCACACCAGTCAGTGGGCTCAGTCACAGGCTCAATCACCTCATTTTCCTCCATGCGTTTTAATTCCTCTTTTACTTTTTGCAGTAGGGGCAACGGGACGCGACGAGCAGTGTGCACTGTGTATGGCTCAGCATTATCTCTTAACCGGATTTTAACAGGTTCGGTTTTGAGTGTTCCGTGCTCACCGAATGCTGTGTGGACTTCCTCGACACGTTTCACAAGCCCCATCGTCATTGCTGTGGCTCTGCCTAGCAGATTGTTCGCGTTTAGCCCACTGATGACATATACTGGAAAAGAGTATGGCTTTCCTTTATAATCTGTGTTGGCTTGGAACTTTCCTAAACAGTCCAACTGACCACCTGGGCTGTACAGTGTGATATTAGATGACTCCAATTTCTTGTCGGGAACCATTTTGTTGAATGCCTCTTCTCCCATAATGTTCACATCTGCACCCGTGTCAATCTTGAATTTGACCGGTGTTGTTCCAATTGTAAACTGTATTGTCCATTGTTCATCACTTCTGTTTTCATTTGTGACTGCACCCAGGAAGTATGGTGTCTGTGAAACAGTCTCTGTCACTTCTCTGACTGATTTACTGTAACATTTCTTTTCCCAGTGACCCACCTTCTTACACTTATTGCATGTCGAGTTCCTGGCTGGGCACCTTTCTGGATCACTGTGTTTCAATTTTCCACATTTACCACATTTCGAGTCTCCTTGATCACTTTCTCTCTTTTTAGGTTTCCACCTGGGTTTTCCTCTGCCTAATCCTCTCCCGCGGATTTCCTGTACCGCTGCATGTGACTCCCCCTGTAGGTGAACTTGGAGTGCAACCTCCTCGGACTGGCGAACAGTTGTAATGGTTTGGGCAAGTGTAAGATCAGCCATTAGCTGCATTTTACGAGACAGTTCCTTGTCTAAAATGCCCACAACAATGCGATCGCGGATGTGTTCGTCTCTATTTACACCGAAGTCACAATGTTCTGATAACGCATACAGGGCTCTGATAAACATTTCAGCTTTCTCACCGGGCCGCTGCGATCTCTGGTGAAAACAAGCGCGCTCGTGAATCACGTTGCGTTTAGGATAGAAGTATGCGTCATATTTTCCCAACACAACATCAATCTTCGTCTCATCCCCCTCCGTTTCAAAGGTGAAAGACTTGAAAATGTTTTCAGCCTCAGCCCCCATGGCATAAATCAGCGAACTGACCTGAACTTCGCCGTCCTCTTTACTTAGTTTAGTGGCCAGCTGAAATCGCAGGAATCGTTTCTTCCAGTCAGCCCATTCATTTGGACGATCAAAAGCGAATCTTTCCGGAGGATTAAACTTGGCCATCTTTCAGAAAAGCAATGTGTCCGTCAAACACTTCTGACACCATGTAAATAATTCAAACGTCCACACAAGTCTGTAATTTCTATGAACACTTTGTATTGTTCAACAACCTGCATGTAACATATAGGAAAACGCTCAACGTAACTCTACATAGTTGTTTTTACTTCACTTAGGGGAACACCCCTGTAGGGACGTAGCAGAATGCCCTTAAAGGTATAAAGCCACATTTACATGTGCACATTGTATGACAGATACCTTCAAAATTGGCATCATCTTCAATTACTTGGTCTTGTATTTCTCTAAGATGAATGGCATTATTTTGAAGGATCATATAATCAATGTGAGCCTCTTACTGCAGCCTAAACATGAAAGGTCTGACACCTCCTTGAGGCAGTCTTGCAGTTCTACTAAAAGCAAAGATGGAATTACATACACACACAGTACGGTGAAGATAGTACAGTAATGGACTTGTCTTCGATACATAGATGATACAGGTTGTTCTCCAGTCGCTTTACTATTGGCAAAAGTGATGTACTGTCCTCAAATGTTTGCATACAGTATATATTCAAGGACCAAGAACCCAATTACTGTACTGTATCTAATATGTTGTCTGAAAGTCCTCACTATGGTGGACATGGAGAACCTGCTTAGATTTGGTTGAACCTGTTGTCCAGCTTCCCTCATAGTCATCCCACGTACAATGACATGATCAATGACAGTGTTTCATCACAAATTACATCAGAAATTGGTGCTCTTGGAACTCCTTGTCCTCTTCCTCCTCATCCACCACCTCTTACACATACCCTTCCCCTACGTCTGCCACCTCTGATGTGAACTTCTCTGCCTCGCCGATAGTTGCCATCCATTATTGGTATCAACATTCAGCTGGTCCTTGTCACTTGCACTGGCTTATATGGCATTCACTAATTGGCTTCATCATTAGAAACAAGTGCTAACAATTATTGTTATTGTGTTTAAATGATGACAACTGTGTTGAAATTGTGTTTAACTTTTGCAGCCTGTGTTTATCATTTTGCATCACAAGAGAAAAAGTTCTGCAAATTGTGTCAAAGTACGCCAATATGGCTTAAGGTTTTCCCAAAAGAGTATTCAGTTCAATAAATGGGGTTCAGGCAAATGACCGTTTGGTTCAGAGAATAGGGTTTAGTGTTTTAGCAATTCAGAAAAACTGTAATACCTGTGTACATGAATAGGGTTTCTTTCAGATACATAATAAAAAAATTAAAAAACACATTGTGTGACCTTAAATATTTTAATATTATTATGGCAAGTAAGATTGAATAACTAGAAACCTCATTATTTATAACACTTTGTGACAAAACCTATTAATTGGCTTATTATATTTTAATAAGTTCTAAAGGCCATCTCCCAGGACTTGGCATATACACCCTCTTTGAAAAGGCATAATTCATTTATTGAACCTCAAATTCAATTTAATTATGAAAGGCTAACTGAGCTAACTGTCAGTCTTATTCTTAAGAATATTAATGTGCCTAACCTGAGGGCTGGTGGGAGTGCTGGATTTTGAAGCAACAAACAGTTGAATAACTAATTATGGGTAATGAAGAAGTGTTTATTGCCTCACTTTCGTTTTCAGATTTAAAATATATGTTTATTAGTGTACTCATTAAAAACTATTGTGCTTGCTAAGGACTACTGCACTATTGCTCATACTTTGGTTTAGGGGTTTGAACAAACTCATAAAGGTGTCAATATACTTATAGCAAAATTGAAGAAAGAACAGGTTTGATGTAATTTTGAATAAAATTTTTTTTTTAGTTTGTATGTGAACTTTCAGGAAAAAGAGAAGAGTTATTAGGAAGCATCTGGCCATATATGGGCCTCACAAAGTGGCTGTCAAACTCACATGCTCAAAAAGCATGCTAAACAATTGTTTAAAGCTTATTGGCCAGTGCAACCGGGAAAGCCCCAAGGCATGAGCTCTTCCGAGTGGATGAATAATGGGCCCTCTGGTGGGATGTCTCACTCATCTCCCTCAAAGAACCGAGGTTACAACCGTAACGTCTAGGTTACGTATGTAACCTCCTTTCCCCGATGGAGGGAACGAGACGTTGTGTCAGAGAAGCAACACTAGGGGTCTCTCTTGAGCGCCGATATTCACTTCTGAACTATGAAAAAAAGGCCAATGAGAGTTGGCACCCAGTATTTGCATGTCCCAGCCCCGGACATGCGGGTATTTAAGCGGCGCAAATACGGGAGTTCATTCAGGATTTTCCTGAGGAGCCGGAAATGGTCCGGCCACAACAGTGGCTCGGCTCAGCGACGTGGCAGGGGAGACACAAAGTCTCGTTCCCTCCATCTGGGAATGGAGGTTACATACGTAACCTAGACATTCCCCTTCTGTCGCCCTCTCCACGTTGTGTCAGAGAAGCGACACTAGGGGTCCACTTATAAAAGTGCCATGCGCTGAGCCGTGTACGTGAACTGCTGATACAGGAGCGAGCAGGTATTCTTACGTGCAGGATGACCAACTATATCAGTCTGCACGTACCCTTCCCCAATGCCCCATTTAAGCCATCAGGATTCCTTATCGTTACCCTGGAGGGGGGAACAAGGTGCTGGCCGCCAACCTGGGAATGGGCCAAGCCTGGTCGGGCCTCTTTTCTCTCTATGTTTCTCGCATAAAGCAACTAAGGCCGGGGCCCTTACACGCATTGAGGGAAGGGGGGGGAGGGGTCTTAACTTATTCAGGGTGGAGAAGACCCTGCGGAGGCCATGCCTACCCGAGAGGGGAGGCAAGTTTAAGTGGCAAAACCATCAGAGGCCTGACTTAGGGCCTATGTGGAAAAGTTGGTGCGGTGGTGGATCCAGCCTCATAGAGGGGGGAACATACAGCACGGCAACTGAGGCAGCCGTGACTGCCTAAGGGAAACACAGGAGTCCGCTCGCCAGAGGGGATAGAACCGTGGTGTTACACACAGGGGAGTCCGAAGGAGGCCTTACCTGTGGAGCACCTATACCAGTACAGGGTAGCTTGCGGTACCCGCAGTGGCTTGGGTAGGTGAGTTCCTCCACTGAACTGCGACCCACGAGGGCTAGGGAGGAATCAACCAGTGTCCCAAACCTGAGATCTCCTGGGAATGAAGGCATACTGTTTCCCCAGGTTAGGGGGAAGGGCACTAGGTGCAAGCGATTCACCCGGTCAGATCGTGGGCATGCTACCGAGTTCTACGGGCTCGGTACCTGAGAAAACACGGGACGATACTGACTCAACTTGGAGATTGTAGCATCTCGCAAAAGTGTTAGGTGTTGCCCAGCCCGCTGCTCTACAAATGTCTGCTAGGGCAGTGCCCCTAGCCAGTGCCCATGAGGATGCAACACTCCTGGTGGAGTGAGCTCGGACCCGCAAGGGGGGGGCACGGCCTGGGTGTGATAAGCCATGGGAAATGGCGTCGACAACCCAGCGGGCGAGTCTCTGCTTGAAGACAGTGTTCCCTTTCTGCTGTCCCCCAAAGCAGATGAAGAGCTGCTCAGAGCATCTGGTGCTCTGTGTGCGGTCCAGATAAATACGTAAAGCACGTACTGGACACAGCAGTGAAAGGGCTGGGTCTGCCTCCTCCCGGGGCAGTGCTTGCAGGTTCACCACCTGATCCCTGAAGGACGTGGTAGGAACCTTGGGCACATAGCCCAGTCGCGGTCTTAGGTTCACGAAAGTATCTTCCGGACCGAACTCCAGGCAAGCGCCGCTAACAGAGAACGCATGCAGGTCCCCGACCCTCTTGATGGAAGCGAGCGCGATCAGCAGGGCAGTCTTGAGAGAGAGGGCCCTGGGTCCAACTGAATCAAGCGGCTCGAAGGGGGGTCTCTGGAGTCCCGTAAGGACGACCGAGAGATCCCAGGAGGGGAACAGGGTAGGCCGGGAGGGAGTTATCCTCCGGGCACCTTTTAGGAACCTGACGATTAAGTCGTGCTTACCAAGAGACTTGCCATCTACCGTGTCGTGGTGGGCCGCGATAGTACATCCACCTTGAGGGTGGAGGGGGACCGCCTCCTCTCCAGCCTCTCCTGAAGAAACATGAGCACTGACCTAACTGCGCACTTCTGCGGGTCTTCGGCTCGGGAAGAACACCAGTCCGCGAACAGACGCCACTTTAGAACGTAGAGATACCTGGTAGAGGGGGCTCTGGCTTGATTGATTGTATCTATGACGGTCGGTGGTAGGCCGGCTAGATCTTCCGCATCCCATCCAAGGGCCAGATGTGGAGGTTCCAGAGGTCTCTGTGCGGGTGCCAGAGCGTGCCCCGTCCCTGAGAAAGAAGGTCCTTCCTCAGGGGAATTCGCCAGGGAGGGGCTGTCGTGAGGAGCCAGTGCTGAAGTGGTCTCATATGCATCAACCCCAGTGGCGCGGCCGCCGCGTAGGATGCCATATGCCCCAGGAGCTGTTGGAAATGTTTTAGCGGGACCAGGGCGCCTGGCTTGAAGGAAACGAGGCATTTCAGTACTGACTGAGCACGCTCATTGGAGAGACGTGCTGTCATTGGGACTGAGTCTAACTCCAGACCGAGAAAAGAGATGCTCTGGACCGGGGAGAGCTTGCTCTTTTTCCAGTTGACCTGAAGCCCCAAACGACTGAGGTGGCTGAGCACCTGATCTCTGTGTGCGCATAGTAATTCTCGGGAGTGGGCCAGTATGAGCCAGTCGTCGAGGTAAATGAGTATGCATATGCCGTCTTCTCGGAGAGAATATGAGATGTGGAAGTACGCGTCCTTCAGGTCTACCGCTGCGAACCAATCTAGATGCCGGACGCCAGATAGAATTTGTTTCTTGGTGAGCATTTTGAACGGGAGTTTGGACAAGGTCCGATTGAAAACTCGCAGGTCCAAGATCGGTCGTAAGCCGCCGCCTTTCTTGGGTACAACGAAGTAAGGGCTGTAGAAACCCTTCTTCGTTTCGGTTGGAGGGACAGGCTCTATCACGTCCTTTAATAGAAGGGAGGCGATTTCTTCGTGCAGGGAATGGGCATGTTGGCCGTGTACTGCAGAAAAATGTGCGCCCACGAAGGGGGGCGGAGACCTGGCAAACTGAATTGCGTAACCAAGTCGAATGGTCCGGTGCAGCCAGCATGACGGGTTGGGCAGTGAAAGCCACGCCTCTAAACTCCGTGCTAGGGGCACCAAGGGGACGAGTTTTTTGGACGTACCCAGCGGGGCTTTGCAGCGGTGCGGAACAGGTAACGCGGCGTCCCGAGGCTCTGGTGCTGAGAATAAACTCAAAGCACTTACCTTGCGCCGCGCATCCGGCAGGAGGCGGGTTCGTGACTGAGGAGGAGGTCTGATGTTGGCGTCCTCTGGACTTGTCTGAACCGGCCGGCCGGGGAACAGTCGTGGGGCTGAAGGCGGGGACACCGCATCCATGGAGCCGGGACAGTTGAGGCCTGAAAGCAGAGTGCCGTGAGAACGGCATTTGCGGGCCAGGTGACCCCAGAGACAACAAGGAAATAGCTCAATAGAGTGTAAAGAATTTAACAAAAAATTCTCCTCCCGGCCCTCCACCGGGGAACGGAGTGGTCTTACCAGCTCCGGAGCTAACGTCTCGGTCTCTGGGTCTGTCATCTCAGGAGCGCCTGGGAGCCTTCTGGGTCCTCAATGGGGTCCGTGAGACGATGGGTGTCCAACTTCTGCGGGGAGCTCAACGCTGGGGCTGAGAGCTGGGCCCACTCACTACTTTCTTTCTTTCTTGATAGCCGCAGGAGGACGCCCTCGGCGAGCAGACAGGGCATGGCCCCTGGCAGCAGGTTTGCGGCAGGGCAGGATGCTTTTTTTTTGCTTGAAAATAGTCTTTGTCTGTTTCTTCACCACTGAGGACTGCTGGGTGAAGTCGTCAAGTGGTGTCGCCGAATGGACGGAGCTGGACCACGGAGTGGCCATCGCCTGTTTGAGTGCAGTTCCTGCAGCACGTCAAGAACAGGACTACCCAAGTGCAGATTTGAAATGCCCTGGCCCGGTGGACTTGCAGGAGGGGGCCATGGCGTGCAGGGGGAGCGGTCTGGGACCGTTCTACCACTGAAGGTAGCGAGAGCGGAGGAGCGAGGAAGCTGGGCTTGCTCAGCTCGTCATGCACGTCCGGGAAGGAATTCGGGGCGCGGCTGTGAGCGGCGCACATGCCCGCGGAACCAATTAAGCCCGGGGAAGCATAGCGGACCTTCTTTCGTCAGGCTCAGACTGGGCGGAGACCCGAAGGTGTCATCATCCAATGCCGGGGAGCTTGAGGGACCGGACGGTAGGCTGTTAAGTGGACCGCACTAATCCCGAGCTCGGGGGAAGCAGGCAAGCGTGCCGGGGAGGCGGAAGGTTTTCGAGGGGATTTACCTGGCGAAAGCGTCCCGTTATTCTCCCCAGATCGTTCTCCATCGCCCGTGGCGCCTGCCTCAATCCTGTAGGAAGGAGGCGAGGCGCGGGGGGGGCTGAAATGGCTCTCTCTCACTACAAGAGAAAGCAGAGATCGCAATGCTGCTGCGGTTATGTTCTCACACTGAAAACATAACCCATTGGAGAGAATGCTCATCCCGAGCTCGGACGGAAACAAGCAAGCGTGCCGGGGAGGAGGGGGGTTTTCGAGGGGGTTCACCCTGCGAAACGGAGCCCGTTACTGTCCCCAGATCGTTTTCATTGCCCGCGGCGCCTGCCTCAATCCCGCAGGAAGGAGGCGAGGTGCGGGGGCGGCTCGAAGGCTGTCGAAGCGCCCTGGGGCAAGAATGAACAGCCGTGCACGAATGAGAAAGCCGCTGTTATGCACCATCAGATCCAACAGCATGCAGAGCGTCAGAGGATTAAACAGGAACTTGGTGTGTAACTCGCAGCAGACTGCATGCACGACCATCGGCTCCGAAGAAATTTTCTGAATGAACTCCCGTATTTGTGTCGCTTAAATACCTGTATGTCCGGGGGCGGGCCATGCAAATACTGGGTGCCAACTCTCATTGGCCTTTTTTTCATAGTTCAGATGTGAATATCGGCGCTCAAGAGAGACCCCTAGTGTCGCTTCTCTGACACAACGTGGCGAGAGCGACAGAAGGGGAACCCAAAGTTATCTTTCGGTTGACTCATTCGACATCTCACTATGGGAAATAATTAACGGCCATCTATTCAATCATCAGAACGGGCACTTGGACTAATTAGGGTCTATCCATCCCTCTTTTTTTTCTTTTTTTTAAGATTGTGCCTCCAGCACTGCCTGTGTTAAAGTGGATCTTGTGGAGATTACCTTGAATAAAGCCCAAGAAGCAACCATTCCCTTTATAGAATGGGCTCTCACGCTTACTCATAACAAATGTCCGTTCACTGAAAAAGCCAACCTAATGGCCTCCACTATCCAGTAAGAGAGTTGTTGTTTAGGGCCTTACCCCTCACCAGGTTTGCAATGAACACAGAGAGATTCTGAGATCGTCTAAAGCTCTTCATCTTATTCACATATATTTGCAATGCCCTCACTGGACATAAGTGATGCACTTTTTCTTCAATTGATGAACCAAACTGAGGAGGGTAGAACACTTTAATTTCTGTTTCTGTACATGAATAACCAGGTTCAATCACCTTGGGTACAAAGGCTGGGTTTGGGCGTGAAGTGACCTTGGAGAAATTTTGTGTGAACTTGATACATGGAGTTTTAAGTGTAAATGCGTGCAACTCACCAACATTCATTATATTGGTCAGAGCAAGCAATAAATGAGGCAATCTTTATATCTGCTCCCTCCAATGGTTCAAATGCAGCTGCCCTGAGTGCTTCTAAATCCAAAGATAAATCTCCTGATAGAAAAATGGGTTTAATGACCATCCAAAGATGGTGCACACCTTTCATAAATCTACACATGATAGTATGTGTTCCTACTGTCTTGTCATTAGACCCTATATAGCAAGATGAAATAGCTGCCAGGTAGACATTCCTATTAGAGAATGCCTTACCCTCATCCAGCATCTCTTGTAGAAAAGTGAGAATGTATGGTACTGAGGAAAGAAATGGCACAGTTTGTTTTTCTTGACACCACACAATTTTCTCCACTTCATCTCGTACAGAGACCTAGTGGAGCCCGCTCTAACTATCTGAATAGACAAATCACTTTCTGGGGCAGGCCAAGAGTGCTCAAGTTAGACCTCTCATGAGCCAAACCCAGATAATTCACCTCTGTGCATGTGGATGGAAGATCATCCCTTTTACTAGAGAGAGGAGGTATCTGTGCTGAGGAAGATGCCATGGCTCCGAATATAGCAGCTGAAGTATTTCTGCTGTTCATGGCCTCCCTGGCCCCTGTCTCCCTGGAGCGATTAAAAGCACCATCTCCCTCTGTGATCTGATTCTGGACTGAGTGGGGAGGATCAGACTGACTGGTGGAGAAGCATACAGAAGAGTCTCACTGCATTTACCCCTAATGAAGCATCCTGTTCCCTCAGTGAGAAGAACAGCAGACAATGCACATTTTCCCTTGAAGTGAACAGATCTACGGTCACATGGCCATATCTGCTGCATCACGTTTGAGTGGAGCCTCCATTCTCCTGGGTAAGGGTTTCCCCTCAACAACAGATCCGCCCTGTTATTCAAAAGGCCTGGGACGTGTGTCGCTCTAAGAGTTAGCAGGTGTTTCCTGCTGCATAACAACAATTTTCTCACCGCAATTGTAAACACGTGTGCCTCCCTGCCTGTTTATATATGCAACTACTCTCATGTTGTATGATATAATCAACATATGACAGCCTCGGATTTGAGGGAGGAAACTGCATATTCCATTCACAGGATGTCCCTCCATGTCTGCTCCCCAGCAATGAGAGGATGCGTTTGTGGTGACAACTTTGCAATCTGATATCGCGCCCATTGTTGATTTGAAATCACGCCCCTCCTTCAGAAAGTTCTTGTCTCACCAGAGGCATTGGGCTGATACACGCACTCTCATGCTAAGATGTCTAGAGGAAGTCAGCCATCTCTGAAAATCCCTCATGAATAACAGTCCCAGTGGCACTACTGTTTGAACAGATGCCATAAGACCTAACAGTCTCAGACACAGGTGAAAAGAGACTATTTTTCCCATATGAATCTGATCCACAGTTTTCCACAGACTTACTCTTCTCTGTTTGGATAGGGATGCCTATCAGCACCCCTAAAAAGGAGCTCAGCACCCCTAAAATTTGGAGTAAGAAATGTTGTTATTCTAAAAGTTGCAGAGTTTACAGATCCAACCCCTGGAACACAATCGATTGTGTTGGGTATAACAAGCTCTTCTTCACCACAAAACCCAGAGCACTCCATTGCACCAATATGGTCATCGTATGCACTTCTGCCATTTGTCTTGACCTAGTACAAATTAAGAAGTTATCAAGAATTCTCATGACTTCTTGTCTTACCTGTGTTCGGGCTGCCTCCACACATTTCGTAAAAATGCAGGGCGCTAGAGAAAGGCCAAATGGAAGAACTCCAATCTCATAAACTTTTTTGTGATTGCATTTGCTTGATCTGTTATTTTTTTATATATATAATAAAGGAGTTTAAATAAAAGAAGTATGCACAGTGCTCATTATTTATATATATTATACCATAAATGGTATATTTGTTTACTGGTTCCACATTCTTTATTAAAATCAAGGGCGAGTCTAGCCCCTTTTTAGGGGTGCTTCAGCACCCCTAAAAAGGAGCTCAGCACCCCTAAAACTTGGAGTAAGAAATGTTGTTATTCTAAAAATTTTGTTCATCTTTGACAAGGTTAAATAATGTCCAAAACATACTCCGTAGTTTGTGGTTTAAAATGTATGCGTTAAGGATGAAAATGAAAACACCCCCGCTTAGCTAATGGTGTCATCCTCTTCTCTTCTTCTTCTTCTTCTCCTCTGTACATGCACCGCTCTGCACACGCAGAAACACACGCAGAGTGAGAACCCATTATGTAGCATTGTGAATCAACTAAGTTGCTCCAAAGCTGTGTCTCACACTTCTTTCCTTTTACCTAGAGTTGTTCCGATTCCGAAACCATATCGGTGAGTACTGGAGTCAGAATCCTGAATCACCATGGTACACCTATAATAAGTGTTTATTTTCGGACTATTTTAGTCCAGCGGGTCGCTGCCGCTGTGGAGTAGCACAGAACCTGGGTGACTCGTCCATAGTCATAAACGGAGAGAAGTAGCGCCGGTTACAATGTTCTTCCGCAAGACGCATGCAGTTCTGTTTATTAACTGCTAGAGCGTGAAACAAAAACAGCAGCGCGAGAAATAAACTGCGTACCTGTGTAGTGCGTGCGTGTGTCTCTGTTGGTAAAGTTTATCGTTAATTTGATACTCATTTTAACAATCGGGAGTCGTGTAAACATGACATCACGTGCGTCTTTTCTGGTCAGTCGTCATGGAAACATGAAGTCCTGGCGTTTGGACCAGAGTAAAACAAACATATCACTGTATACCACCAGTATGTGTGAAAACACTCACTGTGGCTTTTTAAATGAATTGTTATTCATTCCTAGATTTATATCTGTTATTTTTCAGTTGTGGCTGACTATCAAACTAGACAATAAAAGAAAGTTTAATGTTTTTCTTTTGCTGTATTTATTCATTCCTCACATACAGAGGATTTAACCTGAACCAGGCTTAACTCCTGAACTCCTAGCATTACTCACTCTCTCTCTCTCTCTCTCTCTCTCTGAGTGGATGTTGTTGTGAGTGAGTGGGTGGAGCTAGCGCGCGTGAGTGGAAGAGAACGCTGTTGAATGAGTGAGTTTTTCTACCTTTTTCTATCTTTTGCGGTTTGTTTGTGTGAATCTTTTTTTTCGGCAAGAATATTGTTGAGCAAGAGACGCTGGCCGATATGGCAGCGTCTCAAAGTTTGGATAACTTAACGCGGAAACATGGCATTAAAGTCATCCCCGCGGAGCGTTGTTCTGTTGAGGATTGCACTATTGCAGTCGCTGAAGTAGCTGGTTACTCTAGTATTTTGTCTGCAGCTAGAATGAACAGTGCTGTAGTGATTTTTTTGAATAGTGTAGAGAAAGTCAATGATGTTGTAGTGAAAGGGATTGTCGTCAACGGTGTGTTTACCCCGGTAATGCCTTTGGTCCAGCCGGCTAGAAGGATTACGCTTTCAAATGTACCGCCATTTATCAGAGATGACGTGATCGAAAGGGAATTAATGAGACATGGTAAAATTGTGTCTAAAATCAGGAAGATTGCGTTAGGTTGCAAATTACCTCAGCTGAAACATGTGGTTTAATTTAGAAGACAGACACACATGATTCTAAAAAATGAAAATGAAGAGCTAAGTTTAGCCATGAAATTTAAGGTGGACAACTACGATTATGTGATTTATGCAACTTCAGAAAGTATGAAGTGCTTTGGTTGTGGACAGGAGGGACATATAATTCGTGCTTGTCCTGAAAAGGATGACTCAGTAGTATCTCTGAATGAGATCAGGAAAAAGGAGCAGGTAAATGTAGGTAGAAGTGAAGAGCAGAGACAGCCAGAATCCGGTGAAGGATCAAGGGTTAACACGGAAAGGGGAGATGGGAATAATAATGAAGGAATTGGCAAGGAAAACTTGGAAGATGTTGTGAATGAAGTTAGAGAAGCAAGTACTTTAAAAGAGTGTGAAGTAACTGATTCTAACTTGGTTGCAATAGAAGGTGAGGAAGACATGGAAATGATAGAGGATGAAAGTGTTTTTAAAACACCTGCATTAAAACGGAAATTGAAGAAAAAAGGCAATGGGAAGAGAGTTAGGAAAGACACGGGAGATGAAATATCAGGAAAAGATGTTGAAAATTCTGGGATTCAGATGGAGTCAGATATGAGCAATATTGACGAGCCTCAGTCTGCCTCAGAAAGTGGAGGTGATTCTTCAGGGTCAGTGAATTCAGTTTCTCAAAAAAGATCTGTTAGAAGTGAATATACACTTGAGAAAATTAGAAAATTCCTACAAACAACCAAAGGAATGAAAGGAGTGAGAGTGGAAGATTATTTCCCAGATCGAGAACTGTTTATTAACTCAGCTAAAATGTCAATGAAAGAGAAGGGTGTGAGTAACTTTACTGATCAAGAAGTTTACAGATTGAAAAAAATTGTGCAAAAGCTGAAAATGAATATACTGAACGATGAATTTGAAACAGAATGATTTTTTTATTTTTCTTGTGTTATATTTTTTGTTGTTTTTCCCTTTTTTGGTTTTTATTCATTCACTTATGAGTACGCTAAGACTGGGCACACTCAATATAAATGGTGCACGAGAAAGTGGGAAGAGAGCAATGCTTTATGAATTAATAAGACAAAAGAAATATGATGTGATGTTGGTTCAGGAAACCCATAGTGATGCTAAAAATGAGAGTGATTGGAAAATGGAATGGGATGGAGAAGTTATTTTAAGTCATAAAAGTTCATCTAGTGGTGGTGTAGCTGTTCTTTTTCAAAAACACATAAAACCTTTATCATATGAGGTGGAACACATTTTTGAAGGGCAACTATTGAAAGTCAGAGCAAAATTTGAAAAGTTTGTTTTAGTTTTTGTAAACATTTATGCTCCTGTTCATGGTCCTGAGAGGGTTTATTTTATAAAAAAATTGAGTGATGCTCTATCTAGTTTTGAACAAGAGGAGTATATGTTTATGGGAGGGGATTTTAATTGTACAGAAGATCATAAAGTAGATAGGAACCATAAAGAGTCTCATATTGCATCTCAGCATGAAATATTGAAACTCAGTGCTGAACATGATCTCTATGATATTTGGAGAATCTTGCATAAGAACGAAAGACAATATACATGGGCACAGGCAAGAGAGAATTTAATTACTTTGGCTAGACTGGATAGATTCTATTGTTTTAAACATCATTTTAATGTTATAAAGAAATGTATGATTTTACCTGTAAGTTTTTCTGATCACTGTTTAGTAGAATGTAATATTTATATAGCAAATATAAAACCCAAAAGTGCTTATTGGCACTTTAATGTCTTATTGTTGCAAGACAAGTCTTTTATTGAGACGTTTACATATTTTTGGAAGCAGTTTGGGCTGAAGAAGCATGAATATAGATCTTTACGACAGTGGTGGGATTATGGTAAAGTGGAAATACAGCAACTGTGCCGGCAGTACACACTCAATGTTTCTAGGGAAATTTCCCGATCAATGAGAGACCTGGAGATTGAAATTGTGGAACTGCAAAACTCAGCAGCGTCCACAGGAAATCGAGGGCATACTGAGCTCCTCAAATCCAAAAAGAAGATTTTAGATGAGCTGTTAGGCGTTAAAGCACAAGGTGCGTTGGTCCGCTCTCGATTTCAGAGTATTGAGCAGATGGATGGCCCGACTAAGTTCTTCTTTGGTCTAGAAAAAAAGAATGGTCAAAGTCGATATAGTCACTCGCTATACTCAACAACTGGAATAGACATAACAGAGCCTAAGGAAATTAGAAAAAGGGCGGTGTCTTTTTATTCAGAATTGTATAGGAGTGAGAGCTCAGAAGTGGACGAGCCAGTCAATTCGTTTCATACAGGGTTGCCGAAAGTGCCGGATGAAATTAATGCTGAACTTCAGAAGCCCATTTCCACAGGAGAATTGCAGATTGCACTGCAGAGCATGGGATATGGCAGGGCACCTGGAATGGATGGTCTCCCCATCGACTTTTATAAGATGTTTTGGTCAGTAATAGGGGATGATTTGCTTGCAGTCCTCAATGAGAGTCTGGCTGATGGCTTGCTACCATTGAGCTGCAGAAGGGCAGTCATAACCCTGCTGCCAAAGAAGGGAGATCTAAAGGATATAAAGAATTGGTGACCCGTTTCACTTCTGTGCACTGATTTGAAAATTTTATCTAAGTTTTTGGCAATAAGACTGAGGGAGGTAGTTGGTAGGGTCATTCATCATGATCAGACATACTGTGTGCCTAATAGGTCCATCTTTGATAACATATTTTTAATTCGAGATATTTTGGAAGTCTGTAGGTTATTGAGATTAAATACTGGTCTTATTTCCATAGATCAGGAAAAGGCATTTGATCGGGTTGAGCACGGCTATCTCTGGCGTACACTGGAGGAGTTCGGGTTCAGCCCAGGTTTTATTGCTATGATCAGGGTCTTGTACCAGGACATTGAGAGTGTGCTGAAAATAAATGGTGGTTTGTGTGCACCTTTTAAAGTCAAAAGAGGGATCAGGCAGGGATGTGCTTTATCAGGAATGTTGTATGCCTTGGCTATTGAACCTTTGCTAGGTAAAAATTAGAAATAGTATTGAAGGATGGTCTATACCACACTCAGGTGAAAAAGTGAAATTATCAGCTTATGCTGATGATATTATTGTTATGATTAAAGATAAAAATGACATAATGGTGCTAAAGAAAATTATTGATGAATTTGGCATTAATTCCTCAGCCAAAGTAAATTGGTCTAAAAGTGAGGCATTGGTGTGTGGTAAATGGGATGGAGGTCCTCCTGAATTACCAGGAGGCCTGTCCTGGAAGAGTGATGGCATAAGATATCTGGGAGTCTATCTTGGGAATGAATCTGTATTACAAAAAAATTGGGATGGTATTTTAGAAAAAGTAAAAGGAAAATTTGAAAAATGGAAGTGGCTTTTGCCGAAGATGTCATTTAGGGGGAGAGTTATAGTTATTAATAATTTGGTTGCATCAATGTTATGGCACCGTTTGACTTGTATTGATCTTCCCGTTGGGCTTTTGGCAAAACTACAAGCCATTATAGTGGACTTTTTCTGGAATGGATTTCACTGGATAGCCCAGAGCGTACTTTTTCTGCCCACGGAGAAGGGCGGACAAGGACTCATACATCTGGCCAGCAGAAGAGCGGCTTTTCGACTGTTGTTTATACAGAGATACTTGATGGGACCAGTGGAGTTGGTCTGGAGGAAAGTAGCTGATATTCTCTTCAATAAAGCGAGTGGATTGAACTTGAACTCAGGACTCTTTTTAACAGACTTCAGCAAACTACAGTTTAACATGTCGATTCAATTCTACAAAGGACTTTTTAATGTCTGGCAACTTTTTAGAAAACAGAGGCAAGACACAACATCTCTGTACTGGCTGCTCGAGGAACCTCTTGTTCATGGAGCGAGGTTGGATGTGGCTTGTGAAGCCACACCAGGACTATCTCAAATATTGTGCTCATCCAAAACATTAAAATTACATAACTTAATGGACATTGGTGGTCCTGAGCTAAGTAATTCTCAAGCTGTGGCCTCTCATTTAAGAGTTCAGTCTGTACGACAGGTTGGAAAATTTTTAGATTTATTATTGCAAAGGTTGACAGTAGAAGAAAAAATGTTATTGACAGATTACTATAATGGTAGAGTGGCTTCTATTTTTTCAGATCCATTTCCAATCATTTTAATTACTCCTGATTTAAAAGGCTTAAATGGTTTCTTTTTGGAATTGGAAAGTCTGGAGAATCTGAACTGAGGTTCAAAGTAAAGTGTTATATAAATGCTGTGTAAAGGTGTTAAATAAAGCAATTCTTAAGGAACGAAAGGATACAGTGTGGAGAGAAAAACTGGGGTTGGAAGATGATGTAAAACCTGTATGGAGAATCCTGTATAAATCGCCGTTAGAAAAGTCCACAGGTGATCTTCAGTGGAAAATATTGCACGGCACAGTTGCTGTAAATGCTTTTGTGAATACTATTAATTCTAATGTGTCTGATGAATGCCCTTTCTGTAAAATAAGGGAAACGATTTTTCACTGCTTTTTAGAATGTTCAAGGTTGAAGAATTTGTTTAGTGTACTTAAATTAATGTTTTTAAATTTTGGCGAAAACTTCGCCACTCAAAGCTTTATTCTCGGCCCATGTTATAGAGCGGCACAAAGAAGTAAATGTCAATTGCTAAACTTCTTGTGTGGACAAGCTAAAAGAGATATTTATATCTCAAGGAAAAAGAAGTTAGAAGGTATAGTAGGGCAAAAAGTTGAGATGGTTTTTAAAAATTTGGTGAAAAGTCGGGTTCTGACTGATTTTAAGTTTTATAAGTTGGTTAATGATTATGAAGGTTTTTTGCAAAGGTGGGGATATAATGAAGCTATTTGCACAGTTGTGGATGGAATGTTGGTTTTTGCTTTAGTATTGGAATAAGGATTTGGGTGTGGATGAAAGAATGATATGTGACAATAATGTGATTATTTATATTGTAAATGTAAAAGTTATAATATGAAGTTCTGAGGATCAAATAAAGTTGTTGAAAAACTCAAAAACTCTCTCTGTGTGTGTGTGTGTGTGTGTGTGTGTGTGTGTGTGTGTGTGTGTGTGTGTGTGTGTGTGTGTGGCCTGCCAGTGAGCAATGGACATACGACAGTTTTTTAAAAGAAAAAAGACAGATTCAGGTGAGAGACTAGGGACAGTCCATAATGACCTCTGTCTTGTTTTTTGTTTTTTTTGTTCTTCTGAAAAGTGTTAAGCTAAAGTAACAGATAATGCAAACCAGCTATCTGTTGTTGTATCAAATTACTTATCTAGGCAATGGTCCCCTGCTTTTATTTTTTTTATTTATTTCAAACCCACAATGAAGAATACAGCTTCTCTTGTGAAAGGAATTTGTGATTTTAAAAAGTCTCTAAGCCCAATAATAATAATAATAAAGACATTTATGTGTGCCTTTTGATCATATCCTTAGAATCTGTAAATGGTCTCCATAACATTTTTGTGACATGACAAACTGACCTCAACTCTCCTGCCTACAATATATTTGTGTATGATTGTCAGTGCCAAGTCAGGGAGATGGAGAAGGGAGATTGTCAGGGAGATGGAGAAAGGAAAAGGGAGAGCATGCAGGAAGAACCAGGTGAGGAAACAACAACAATAAATTGACATATAGTGAATAGTGGCAAGCAAAACAGTAACTACTCATACTCCTATACTAACTTATTGCCATTAAGTAGCCTATATTACATTTACTTTTTGTAACATTATTTTACACCACATTTTTTCATAATAAAGGAGGAGGAAAACAACAGGGAGAGTCCATAAGGGATGAGAGGGAATTGACTAGTGAAAGAAATGAAGAGACAGAGGGAGTGCAACATAGAGACCACCAAGCCAAAGCAGCAGAGACAGAAGAGAGCTGTTCAGACTTAGGGGATAAGGACACTGGTCCTAAAAAGTTAAAGCTGTCTCAATACCCTCATACTCAGTTTGGCACACAAAAAAGAGCCTTTCAAGAACCATTTTTTGTAAATTATTTACAGAAGATGAATTACATTTTGTTGTCCAAGTACCTGTTACTTTGTTCAATAACAATAAATTTGAATCTAATCTAACCAATCTGATGACTGTTGATACAAAAGAGGCACATGGAGTTAACGGTCAGGAAAACCAGCTGAGTGAAGAAGGTTTTGTGTTTGTTACAGGGGGCTGTCTGTGTTAACTCTCACAATTAAGCTGGTGCTCTGAAAAGGTCTAAAAAAAAAAATGAAAAAAAAAAAAAAAATCTGGATTTTGGAGTTAGTTGAACCAATGTTAAAATTATAAAGTTATTTTTCAATAGACATATTTTTTGTTTTTGTGTGAAAAGAGGGTGGGTGGTGGCAGTGGGGCTCATTTGGTGCTCAGCACCCCTAAAGCTCTGACCCTAGAATCACCCCTGATTAAAATAAATAAAACTTAAAGCTTTGTTTACTAAGTGTTTTCAATTATTTATTTTTGGTTTGCTTTCTGAAAGCAGTTAATATTGTGGCAAAATCATGTGTAAAGATTTCTGATTAGGTACATCTTAGGATGTTCAAAAACATCAGCCTTTCTGCAACAGTAACATCTTCTCTTTGGTTTGGAAAGATGATGTTGAAGGGTGTTCAAAATTATCTATATTTTTGAGCCCTACATCCATCAATCCTCTGAAGCTCTCAGTATGGAGGGTAAATCCTTCAAAGGGATTAGGCATATGGATGAGTAATTTGGAATTGAATGTACACTGTTAATTTCGAGTAGCATCATGTTGGCTCTGCTGTCACGTGATTAATTCAAGGAAATGTTCAGGATTGTTCCATCAAAACATATCAGCACTTCTTTTGTAGCTGTAGCATAGTGGTTATCACACAGCCAGCAATAAGTGGTTTGAGCTGTGGTGCTAATGTTGTAGATGCAGGATCAAATCTACTGTAACCCTTCTCCCATGTCATTACCCCCCTTCTGCCCATCATTTTCTGACATCTCTCCATTTTGAAAAGCATTTAAAATTGTCTAAAAGCCCAGAAAATAATAGCAAAACTGTTCTTTGCTCATTTTGTTCATCAATGGGGAGAAATGACAGCCAATTGCAAAAGTCTACTATTTAATATGGCTGAATTTGCTGATGATTGCATGGCTCTGTGAGCATCTACAGTGAACTGGTTTGATCAAGCTTGGTAATTGTGTCATCAATGTATTTATTTGTATGATCTAGACCAGTATTTTAGATCAGCCTATACTGGATCCATCTGGCATCTCATATTATATATACAGCAGAATTTTTTTTTTTTTTAACAATTCATCAACGTGAATGTATTCACCCCAGATGAGCATTTTCAGTACATGTTTTTAATTTTTTTCCCCCAGAGGTTGTCTCTCCTACTTGCATTAAAACATTACATATTATAAGATTATGATTTAGATCCAGCTTTAACATCTTACAGTTGACAACAGCAGGCATCAAGCAAGGAGGGAGCCTAGAAAAGAGATGGAGCTGTGTGAGATGTACCACTTCACTTCTCATGAGTGAGTCATCAGCCTTTTAAAATACTTCCCTGGACATTTGATTATCTCATATTTTTTTTTCTCAAAAGCATGACTAAACACATTAAAATCCTCCTAGATCTGTTCGAGGAGTTGGATGTATGAAGTCAGCACCAAGAACAATCCATGAAGATTTCCAGTATTGCTTTCAGTAGACTCTGTTGTTTCTGAGCAGATGTTTGTAGACCCTCAATTCTGCCATGATAAATGCAGCATATGATAAACTCTGACCCTCGTGCCAGATCACACAGGATTCTTGGTTTCACGTGTACATGATCTATTCTCACACAATTCACGGTCCAATGGAAAACAGCATAAACGGTTGACAGCCAATGGCAAAACAATGAACACAAATAACAGGGGAGTAATTAGTTACAGTTTTCTTAAAATGTCTTAGTTCTCTATGGTTTGTGTTAAGAAAAAGGAAAATATAATATATTTCCTCAAGGCATGACCCTACATCTGTTGATTTGACACTCTGAAATAGATTTCCATATATTGTGATGCAAATTTAATCACAGCAGTGGTGCATATTAAATGTCAATAGAACTTCTGTGTGTTTACTTAACAACACTGACCTCCATCTATATGGCAAATGACACTTCTTATGAATTACCAGTGATATCATGAGCTGGTACATTGTGTGGACTGGTAATTGTGTGAGTAGCTAATGAAAACATCATCTAAAAAAGTATTTTCAAGCCCAAGTGTGCACACATACATATAAGACATAAATGCACCAAAAGAGGCAACAACAGTTTTATAAGGTTGGCAGCAAACGGAAACATTATTCAGAAAATCAGATGTTGCTACACATCTAGCCTTTTGCAACTCAATATAAAATTAAACATTTGCCTAGGGAGCATTTTAAGTGCTTAGATGCATGCTAAAAAATGCATTAAAAGAATAGATTCACTTATTCACACTGCCAAACAATCACATTAAATGTATATAAAGATATAAATGAATAAAGATAAAGGTGTGGCCCATTTTTCAGTCTTCTAACATGGGTGGAAGCATGATTCTTTAGGAATTTGCACCAACACACACAAAAAAATGTGGACAAACTGAATGAAGCATAGAACTGCTTGGAGTAATATTGACATTTTGCTTGTGTGCTAGTGTGGTCTTGATTGGTGCTGACTTGATTGTTCTTTTGTTTTTAGGTGTTTGGCATCACCACCTAAAGGGTAGTGAGGAGAATTTATAGTAAAAATATCTATGTTTGTAATCATCAGAAGAGAGAATGTCATACACATCTGGGATGGCATGAGGGTGAGTAAATGATGAGAGAATTTTTATTTTTGGTTGAACTATTACTTTAATTTGGGTATGACATATTGTTAGGATTTTGATCTTGGTGAAAAATCTGCTACACTGCTGCTGCACAATTAGACAAACACAAGCATACATACAATGCCCCAACAAAGCAGGCAAGCTGCACAAACACATAAAAATTGCAATGCAAATTACCACCAGGAATTGAGTACTGCTGCTGCCCCGAAGAGCCATGTGCACAAAGTGTATACTTGCTAAGTGTGGTTTAAATGGGTTTAAAACTTTTTGGTATCGGATCACAAAAACCACATACAAATGTGGTAAAACGCATCACATTTGAAGTATAAATGACAATCTGTTCTGTATGGCAGCAGTCTAAGCGCCATCCCTTGCCTGTCAATCAACCGCTGCGCTTCAAACTACTTTACTGGTTACAAGCGGCTTTAAAATGAAAAAAACATCTGATTGGGGAAAAAAAAAGCGGATACACACAGGAGCATGTGAACTTCATGGATCTTTTTCAGTGTAATGATATGCAGTAATACATTGACATTGATTGATGTACATCGTCATGAAACAGAGTCCCTATCCTCCAAATCTGATCACAACTGGTCACAGAAGACACATTTAAATGACCAGGTGTAAACAGCGATGTGTTTCATATGGCCACATATGATCGGATCACTCCAGACACATCTTAATACCATGTGGAAATGGGGTCATAATGTACTGTATGTTTGGACATCAAAAGACCATTGTTTAAGTTCTAACATTGGTCTAGCTATACATGGATTTATTTTAACCTATGGCCTAATGAACCCCACTACTCCAGTAACCACGAAAAAAACAAAATGAAAATAAATTGAATAAAATAACTCTTGCAGCACACTATAGTGAAACTGGCTTACCTGCAAACTGAGCAATTTAAATGTTAGACAAAGAAATAGTTTTCAAGTAGATTGGCTACCTGATTACATGTCAAAGGACCTATCAGCTTACACCTTGTTAGCGAGCCGATTCGCAAAAAAACAACAAGTTCAAAGAACCTATCAGCTTGTGCCATGTAGAGTTTCATTGCTTAACTTCAGTCATTTTAGGTGAACAATACTGCTCATAACATTTCTAACTTAAAAAAATTATATAATATTGAGATTAGAGTAGGGAGAAGAGTTGGATCGGAAAATCACAAACCGGATTCAAACTTGGGTTGCCTGCACAACAATGCCCATACCTGTGCTCTGCCTTCCAAGCCACTTCTCTGACATGTAAATAAATTTTTTTTTTTAAGATTTTGGCTTGTTCCACCAATCTATTGGACTGCAAATAGACACTGTGTGCACTGTGCAAATAGTGACCTCATTAAATTTGACATTTTTCCAAAACCAATGATAAGGACATGTATGCTTTTACAAGGATGATATAGAAACAGAAAACTATCAATTTACTGTAAATAGGAATAATTTTATATAATGTATAAGAGGCCAATGAAAAACCAATGAAAAAACAGCTTCTTTATTAATCCCTTTTATAGTATGGAATAAAGAATGTAAATGAGAATGAAAAGAGGTATGAACAAGCATATATTCTCTCATGAGGCTTGGTGATCTACTAAGCTAAGGTGTGGACCTGCCATCTGGCCTTGATCACAGCAACATCAATAGGGTGCCGGGTTACCACCCTCTCTGTGAAGCTGCTGTTGCGAATGAGATAATCTGATGCACCGTATAGCAAGAGAATACAAGAGACTGAATGCAGAGAGAGAGAGAGAGAGAGAGAGAGAGAGAGAGAGAGAGAGAGAGAGAGGTAAGATTCAGAGAACAAGTAAATAACAAATAACAAGAAAATTGATTAAAAAAGGTTTCTCATGAAAATGAAAAGAATTGAGGAATAATTCATTTATCATTATTCATATTTATGCATTAATCACATACTATATACAGGTATAATGATCAGTCCATCAATAATGTCAGTGCAAAATGTATGATTTGTATTACTTCATGCCTTGCCAAAACATTCTGGTTTACTTCATCCAGCACCAGACACAAGTGGCTTGATGTCAATGTATTTTTTCTTCTAAAATCAGATGCTTTCATGAATTTTCTGAATGTCTTAGTGCCTTGAAGCTGGAACTACAGCCATGCATATCAGCAAGCTATTATACAAATGAAACATTTGCATGATGTCTCCTGAAAGGCACAGAGTGTCCCGTTTTCCATTCAAACACACTTCTACATTAATTTTTTTATAATTTGAACTTAAATATGGGCATGATTTTTGTTATTCATGTCACTTTAAGCAGTGATGTAAATTTATGAAATTCTCTGTGTACCCATGGCTATTCTCACTGAGAACTGATTGACTTTTATAGACTATTAAGTGATTTATTTTTCACCATTGCACTTGATAAGCTGCGATAACACTGCATGTTGCTTCTGAGTGATGGGACACATCTAACAGTAGTGAGTTTATAATGTCTTACTGTGCTTGTATGCTTTTGCATGCTCATCCATTAGTCTCAAGCATTAAGGGAATTAGTCTTAATTTTCCATGCATTATCCTGAGCTCAAAGTTCCTGTGTACCATATATACTATTATATGTATCTTAAGTAATTTTTTGGTTTCAGTAACAAAGTGTCCATCCACTATAAAAGCTCCAGTTATCTCTCTACTATATCATTACTATTGAAAAATATATACATAAAATGACTCACTTTGCTCTCTTTGAAGATTTTCAATGCAGGCTATACCCATTTAATTTTCTTAAAAAAATAAATAAAAAAAAAAAACAATTGCCAAATAAATGTGTATGGTGTTGTGAAAAACCATTGTGATTTCATTTAATTATTTTGAATGTAAAACCTTATGACGCACAGATCATCTCTCAGCTCATGATTCAAAGTACAATTTTGTAATAAAATCATTGACATTCAATTTATTGAGTCTATTTTAATCATTTAAAAAAAACGAAACAAAACAACAATCGAGATGCCATGCGTCATGATGTTCTAATTACATTGTAAGCCTTCATTTATCTAGTAATTATAGACTATTCTTGCCCATGCGGAAAGTATATTTAACTACAATTTCCACGCCATTGCAACATCTGCAGAACATTTACACACAAACACTTTCAACACATATACTATCAGTGTTGTGTATCCCAGCAGACCTTTGATAGTTTAATGAGCACAGATGATGTCACCTCTTCCAATAGTATCACATTAAATAACTTTTTGTTTTGGTTACCAATTTTTGGCTGGTTTATGGGACAAAATGTAAGGTCTGGCTTCCAAACAGTCTCTGGATTGGATTGAATATTGTTGACAATATTTTGTAAACTGACACGAATTATCATCCCTCCATTGCATGGTAATTGTACCTGATGCAATCAAAAAGAGAATAAGGAAACAAGGAAAGAGTATGTCCAACCATGTCTTCTCTGCACTAAACTCTATTTGACCATGACCTTATTAACTTAATATTACTTAATTATTTGTATTACATTAGTTTACTGTGCTCAAATCTGAGCTGCTCTGAAAGAGTGATGAAACCAACCTGACTTTGCAGTCAACAAGATACTTAAAATCAGTAAAGTGTCCTTCCCTATATTGAGAAACAGTAAAGCTAAAAAAATATTATATATTAATGTCTGGAAAATGCTGCCAACTACAATGTAAAAATGACTTCTGAATGAAAAGCAGAGCAGCCTCTCAACTGAAGCAGACTGATTACCTGGACTGAAACATTTATTTCATTTAATTTTGAGATCGTGAACTGCGTGTTGCAGAAGAAACGGATTTCATAACGCAGCTGAAAACAATTAACCAATAATATGCCTCTAAATGTTAAATTATTGGACAATAAAAGTCCTAAAATGCTGGTTTGGAATAGGAATTGTTGATCAGTAATATAGATTCAACCCTTGCCATTGTAAGGCTCAGAGTCTTTGCAACCATAGTTACCAAGAAATGGATCTTCAAGAGAAAGCAGCACGTAGTTATTTTGGGGTCATTTGAGTAAAACTGAAATGGCCTGCGGAAAGAATCATTCTACTTTTGAAAGTTGGAGAGGGGATTAAATCGATATCTTGGGTAAGTGTGAAGAATCATGAAAATGCAACATTTCAAGAAGCAGCTAAATAAAATTATCCAATGGACCCTAAAGATTTGTCTTGCCTGTTAAAATAAACTTTCTTTCTTGAAAACTGCAAATCATAAATTATGCTCTCTCCTTTAACTTAGTCACATTGACTCTAATGTTCATGATATGTTCTAAATAAAAATGTTAACACTTAACAATAAGATTCAGTATGATGATATTTACTAATGTATGAGGTATCATGAATTCATAATTAACACCTTTTTTTCTCCCTCAACATTTACTAATATTGGTTAATGTAATTTATAAATAAACTACTGACCATTTTTAGTTCATGTTTTAGCAAAAGATTTATTAGTGTAAAAATAACATTAACCAAGATCAATAAAGGCGGTCAAAGTATTTTGCATTATAAGTTCATGTTAACTATTGCTTTATCTAAAATATGTACTTACATGTTCAGTATATTCCTTATCATGTACTGCACACCAGCACTTCATTTCTGTAAGATGCAGCATAATTCTTGCTAATACCACAGATATGTTGAATGCTTTATTGGTTGACAGACATTCTAAGGTGTGCAATTATTTTTCAGTAAATGCATGGCTATAAAGTAGTTCTGGGTCTTGACCGCATAATGGTTCCTTATCACTTCACCACATTATTTTAGTTATTTCAAAGAGGAGTACCAGCTACCATAGCAAAATAGCCAATTAACACAAAGACACTGGTTAAGTACATAGGATTAGAATGACAAACAATGTCTATAAAATCCTTTGCCTAACATTTAAATCCAAACTCCCATTTCTGTTTAAAAAGTGTCCTTGATCTCTCACCCACACACCCTTACACACATACTGTACATATGCACATACACACACAAACACGTGCACACACACACACTCAAAGCAGCACAAGCCTCCTTTGCTAGTTCTAAAGTGATGTTTCCAAACTAGTAACGAAGTCTTGGCCTGTATTAAAACAAGATGCTGGATCCATGTCGAAAGAAACCAGTTCAACTCACAAGAGTGTCTTAGGGACGAAAACTAAAAAGTATTTTGAGATACTGAACAAGGTCTTAAAGTATGGTAACTGTGGTATAAGCAGAATAATTGACTCCGGCCCACTGAATTATTGAAAAATAATGTAATAAACATTATTTTTCAATAATTCAGTGGTCCATCTTCAATTATTCCTTATTTCATAAAGCCTCCTTTAGTAAAGAACTTTGGGCTCTCTATCGATATTGGTGGTTGAAACAAAAAATTGCAAGTAACTTGCGGAGAAATAGTTTGGCACTGCTCTTCTGCACAGATGAATCTCATGGTTTGAGTTAACAATTTTTATAAAGCCCATATTTATAATAGATTTTAAAGTAAATTTAATTCATTAACAATGTCTCATAATACACCTTTATAATACAAGTTATAACTTCTCAAAAACGAATTGGAACCACAATTATAATACATTATAATATTTTCATATTTATTGTCAGACCTTAGAATATAATGCATTTATAACACCAGCAAAATCAAATTTTATCTGCAGAAATTATAATGTATTATATTTATTTGTAATATATATGTATACTTTAAGTAAATTGTCAAAAGCAACGTCTACTTTTAAACATCCACAAGATATATTTAAGTGGTTATAATACATTACAACTCATGCCGGAATGTATGCATATATATATATATATATATATATATATATGGAGCGGTGCCTGGTTTCCTCCAGACATGATGCTTCCCATTCAGGCCAAAGAGTTCAATCTTTTGTTTCGAATCGTCTGAGAGTCCTTCGGGTGCCTTTTGGCAAACTCCAGGCGACCCTGTCTGGCCACTCCACCATACAGGCCTGATTGGTGGAGTGCTGCAGAGATGGTTGTTCTTCTGGAAGTTTCTCCTCTCTCCACAGAGAAACGCTGGAGCTCTGTCAAAGTTTGGCCGGGTGGCCAGCTCTAAGAAGAGTCCTGGTGATTCCAAACTGCTTCCATTTATGGATGATGGAGGCCGCTGTGCTCAATGGGACCTTCAATGCTGCAAAAAAAAAATTCTGTACCTTTCCCCAGATCTGTGCCTTGATACAATCCTGTCTCGGAGGTCTACAGACAATTCCTTGAACTTCATGGCTTGGTTTGTGCTCTGACATGCACTGTTAACTGTGAGACCTTAAATAGACAGGTGTGTGCCTTTCCAAATCATGTCCAATAAACTGAATATACCACAGGTGGACACCATTCAAGTTGTAGAAACATCTCAAGGATGATCAGTGGAAACACATGATGCACCTGAGCTCAATTTTGAGTGTCATGGCAAAGGCTGTGAATACTTAAGTACATGTGATTTTTTTCGGAAAGATTTCAATCAAACTTCTTTCACGTTGTCATTATGGGGTATTGCTTGTAGAATTTAGAGGAAAATAATTAAATTAATCCATTTTGGAATAAGGCTGTAACATAACAACATGTGGAAAAAGTGAAGCGCTGTGAATACTTTCCGGATGCACTGTATGTCTATGCATAAATAAACTACATAACCAGAAACTTTACCTAGGGGTTTATCCAGCTGACTTCCTGCACTTTCTGGTGACTCAGGCTCTTTGATGCTGATTGTGTGCCTCAGTGGCCAGTAGTGATGAAGCTTGCTTTCAAGGTGACATAGCCCTGGTTATGCACTCTGACTACAGCCTGTATAATTTAATCGCACTGAGTGACATCTTTCAAGCGATGTAGCATGTCTGCACTCAGTGTGTCTGTTGCTTGGATGCCTTAGACAACTCTACCACTGCTCAAGTCAGATTTTTCCTCATCTGGCTGGCCCTTTACAACTGCTTTTGGACAGCGTCTCTGCTATGAACATGTTCTTACCAGGTTTGTAAGTGATGTGTAGATCATATCGCTGCAATTGCAACAACATCCTCTGTAGCCTTGCAGGTGCTTTGCAAAGAGGCTTGGTGAATATATACTCTAGAGGCTTGTGGTCAGATTCGACTGTGACAGCCCTTCCATAGATGTACTGATGGAATTTCGATGTAGAGAAAACGTCTAGGTTACGTATGTAATCTCCGTTCCCCGATGGAGGGAACGAGACGTTGTGTCAGAGAAGCGACACTAGAGGTCTCTCTTGAGCGCCGATATTCACCTCTGAACTATGAAAAAAGGCCAATGAGAGTTGGCAACCAGTATTTGCATGTCCCGCCCCCGGACATACGGGTATTTAAGCGGCGCAAATACGGGAGTTCATTCAGGATTTTTCTGAGGAGCCGGAAATGGTCCGGCCACAACAGGGGCTCGGCTCAGCGACGTGGCAGGGGAGACACAACGTCTTGTTCCCTCCATCGGGGAACGGAGGTTACATACGTAACCTAGACATTCCCCTTCTGTCGCTCTCTCCACGTTGTGTCAGAGAAGCGACACTAGGGGTCCACTTAAAAAGAGCCATGCGCTGAGCCATATACGTGATACAGGAGCGAGCAGGTATTCCTACGTGCAGAACGACCAACTGTATCAGGCTGCACGTACCCTTCCCCAATGCCCCATTTAAGCCATCAGGATTCCTTATCGTTACCCTGGAGGGGGGAACAAGGTGACGGCCGCCAACATGGGAACGGGCCAGCCTGGCTGGGCCTCTTTTCTCTCTATGTTTCTCGCATAGAGCAACTACGGCCAGGGCCCTTACACGCATTGAGGAAAGGGGGTCTTAGCCCTTATTAGGGCGGAGAAGACCCTGCGGAGGCCACACCTACCTGGGAGGGGAGGCAAATTTTGAGTGGCAAATACATCGCATGGCCTATACTTAGGTCTTATGCGGAACAGTAGTGCGGTGGTTGATCCAGCCTCGCAGAGGGGGGAAGCATACAGCACGGCACCCAAGGCAGCTGTAACTGCCTAAGGAAAACACGGAGTCAACTCTCATGAGGGGACAGAACCGTGGTTTTACACACAGGGGGAGTCCGAACAGGAGGCCTTACCTGTGGTGCACCTATACCAGTACAGGGTAGCTAGTGGTACCCGCAGTGGTTTGGGTCGGCGAGTTCCTCCACAGAACTGCGACCCACGAGGGCTAGGGAGGAGTCAACCAGTGTCCCAAACCTGGGATCTCCTGGGAAAGAAGGCGCACTCTTTCCCTTGGTTAGGGCGAAGGGCGCTGGGTGCAAGCGATTCACCCGGTCAGATCGTGGACGTGCCACCGAGTTCTATGGGCTCGGTACCTGAGAGAACACGGGATGATACTGACTCAACTCGGAGATTGTAGAATCTCGCAAAAGTGTTAGGTGTTGCCCAGCCTGCTGCTCTACAAATGTCTGCTAGGGCAATGCCCCTAGCCAGTGCCCACGAGGACGCAACACTCTTGGTGGAGTGGGCTCGGACCCGCAAAGGGGGGGCACGGCCTGGGTGTGATAAGCCAGGGAAATGGCGTCGACAACCCAGTGGGCGAGTCTCTGCTTGGAGACAGCATTCCCTTTCTGCTGTCCCCCAAAGCAGACGAAGAGCTGCTCAGAGCGTCTGGTGCTCTGTGTGCGGTCCAGGTAAATACGTAAGTGTGGCAGCGGGGGCGTGGTCAAGCGCCCGTCCGGGAGAGAAAAGCGGTAAGGGCGCTCTCACCTGAGCTAAATTATGTCTAACACCTGTCTCTAATTGCAGTAGAGCGAGGAGAGCGGATAAAAAGCCAGCAGCCACAGAGCAGAGAGAGACAGACGTACAGCAACTCAGTGTTTCTGTGCTTACGTGTGTGTGTGTGTATGTGTGCACATTATAAAGAACCATTAAAAAAGACTTACCTTGTGCCAGATCCCCAGTTTCCCTGTCCTCCTTGAGAAGGTCTTTACACTGGTGCCAAAACCCGGGAGAAAATTGATGATGGAACAGAGTCGCCCCATAGAGTCCTCCCAGCTGACGGAAGTCCTCCAGTCCCTCGCTACACTCCATCAGAGCCACCAACAATCCCTGCTTGAGCTCCGGCAAGACCAGGATCGTCGGTTCTTCGAGATCATGCGGGCTCAAGCAGAGGACCGGCACGCCATCCGGAGCCTCCTCAGCCAGGAGGCCGCTCCAGCCGCAGCCGCGACCCCGGACACCCGCGCCACATTGCCCCCACCCGCGTTACAGAAGATGGGGCCGGCAGATGACCCAGAAGCGTTCATCGACCTGTTCGAACGAACGGCGGAAATTTGGGGGTGGCCCCAAGACCAGTGGGCAGCCCGGCTAGTCCCTCTCTTGTCCGGGGAAGCACAGCTCGCGGCGCAACAACTGCCGGCAACAAGCCTCCTGGTTTATCCCGATCTGAGGAAGGCCATCTTGCAACGGGTTGGTCGAAGCCCGGAAGAAAGTCGCCAGCTCTTCCGGGCCTTGAAGCTTGATAAGTCCGACCGCCCGTTTGCATTCGCCCAGCGGCTCCGTGATGCTTGTCGGAGGTGGCTGCTCTCGAGGGACCGCGGCGTCGAGGAACTAATCGACCAGGTGGTACTGGAGCAGTTTGTTCAGCGTTTGCCCCGGAAGACGGCCGAGTGGGTCCAGTGCCACTGCCCGGCGTCGCTGGAGGAAGCCATCCGACTCGCGGAGGACCACATGGCGGCGATTCCTAGGGCGGATGAGCCCTCTCTGTCTGTCTCCCCTTCCCCTGTGTCTTCCCCTGTTTTTTTTCCCTCCCCTCTTCCCTCTCGCTCTGCTCTCTCCCCAGGGTCCGTTACTGCCCCCCGCAGGCGCGGAGCGTTGGCGCGCCCAGCTCCCCGGCATCGGGAACACCCGCCGAGCCCTTCCCCATCCTTCAGCCGCTCTCCTCCTCAGGTGGGGGCACCCGCCAGCACGGGTGCGGCCGCAGCGCCTGGGCCGGTCTGCTGGAGGTGCGGAGACCCGGACCACTTCCGGGATCAGTGTCCGCTGATGGAAATAGGGGCAGTGGTACGGGTCTCCGATGTTCCACAGACTGCCCCCGATCGGGCTGGAGCGTGCAGATTCGGTAAGAATCCAGGGGTACATACCAAGCTTTGTTGGATACCGGCTGTAACCAGACCACCATCCACCAACGCTTGGTTCAACCCGGGGCTTTGGGCTCAGCTAAACTGGTGAGGGTAAGGTGTGTACACGGGGATATTCACAAATATCCCGTGGTGACCCTGGCGATCAAATTCAGGGGAGAAAAACATAGTGTAGAGGCAGCGGTTAGTCCCCGCCTCACCCATCCGCTAATTTTGGGTACGGATTGGCCGATTTTTAGAAAGATATTGGAGGGAGTTTGTGCGGATGGGTCCTGCGTGAAAGTGAAGGGGTGTGTGATGTGCGATGCCTTGGCGGGGGAGGCGGAGCCAGGGCCGTCCTCTGCTGCTCCGAGTGACGTGGGAAGGGGCGAGTGGACGCCCCTCCTCTCCGGGAATTCCGGAGGGGACTTTCCTTGGAGCAGTCGCGGGATGATACCCTTAAGCACGCCTTTGACCAAGTGAGAGTAATCGATGGTCAACAACTCCGGCCGGGTGTCGCCGTCTCATATCCGTATTTTTCGCTGATCAATGATCGCTTATACAGGGTGACGCAGGACGCCCAAACAAAAGAGGAAGTAACACAATTATTGATTCCACGGAGCCGTCGGGAAATGGTTTTCCAGGCAGCTCATTATAATCCTGTGGCCGGTCACCTAGGGGAACGGAAAACACTTCTCCGTCTAATAGCCCGTTTCTATTGGCCGGGCATTGGCGGTGACGTCCGCAGGTGGTGTGCGGCGTGCCGTGAATGTCAGCTGGTAAACCCACCGGCCACCCCAAAAGCGCCATTGCGCCCTCTACCATTAATCGAGGTCCCCTTCGAAAGAATTGGAATGGACCTCGTCGGGCCATTAGAACGGTCAGCACGCGGACATCGCTTCGTGTTAGTCCTGGTGGATTACGCGACGCGATATCCGGAAGCAGTGCCTCTGAGCAACATCTCCGCGACGCAGTGTTGCAGGGGCACTCTTCAAGATAATCTCCGGGTGGGGATTCCGAAAGAAATCCTCACCGATCAAGGCACAACTTTTATGTCACGGACACTTCGCGAACTTTACGAGCTCTTGGGCATCAAATCGATTCAGCACTAGCGTTTACCATCCTCAGACAGATGGCCTAGTGGAGCGGTTTAATAAAAGCGCTCAAGAACATGATTCGTAAGTTCGGTACACGATGACGCTAGGAATTGGGATAAGTGGCTAGACCCCTGTTGTTTGCAGTACGAGAGGTCCCGCAAGCCTCCACCGGGTTCTCCCGTTTGAGCTGCTGTACGGGCGACGCCCCGTGGTGTCCTTGGCGTCATCCGCTGAAGCATGGGAGGAGGGACCTTCTAACAGTAAAAGCGAAATTCAATTCGTTCTTGATCTTAGAGCAAAACTCCACACACTGGGGCTGACTAACACAGGAGAATTTGCTCCAAGCTCAAGAACGCCAACGCCGGCTGTATGACAGGGGTGCTCGGCTACGGGAATTTGCACCGGAGACAAGGTACTCAGTATTACTCCCAACATCGAGCTCTAAATTACTCGCCAAGTGGCAAGGACCCTTTGAGGTCACACGACGAGTGGGGATCTCGATTATGAGGTTATCACGTACCGATAGAGGGGCAGCGTCAAATTTATCACCTCAACCTCCTGAAATTGTGGAGGGAGGAGGCGGCCTCTGTGACGTTGGCCACGGTAGTTCGGAGAGGGCGGAGCTCGGACCGGAGTTAAACAAAGACTACAATCTCAACACTCCGGTCACTTGTGGAGACCAACTCTCACCGCGGCAGCTCACAGAGGTTTCTGAGTTACAAAAGGAGTTTGCGGACGTGTTTTCCCCTCTCCGGGCCGTACAAACCTCATACAGCACCACATCGAGACCGAGCGGGCGCGGTGGTGCGTTACCGCCTTATCAGCTTACCCGAACATAGAAAGAAAATCGTTCGGGAAGAATTAGATGCAATGCTTGATATGGGCGTAATAGAGGAATCCCACAGTGATTGGTCCAGCCCGGTTGTTCTTGTTCCTAAGAGTGATGGGTCTGTTCGGTTCTGTGTGGATTACAGAAAAGTCAACGCGGTGTCTAAATTTGACGCGTACCCAATGCCCGTGTTGATGAACTGCTTCGATCGGTTAGGTACTGCTCGATTTTACTCGACCCTGGATTTAACAAAGGGTTATTGGCAGATCCCTTGACAGCAATGTCCGCGAGAAAACAGCCTTCACCACGCCGTTTGGATTACACCAATTAAGTAGCGCTTCCTTTCGGTTTGTTTGGGGCACCAGCCACGTTTCAGCGACTCATGGATCGGATCCTCAGACCGCATACGGCGTCGCCGCTGCCTATTTAGATGACATCATCATTTATAGCAATGATTGGCAGCGGCACATGCAACATCTGAGGGCCGTCCTGAGATCGCTGCGGCGGCGGGGCTCACAGCAAACCCTAAGAAGTGCTTGCGGTTGGGCGTGTGGAGGTACGGTATCTGGGGTTCCACTTGGGTCATGGCCAGGTGCGTCCCCAAATTGATAAGACCGCGGCGATTGCGACTTGCCCTAGACCTAAGACCAAAAAGGGGTGAGGCAGTTCCTGGGGCTGGCTGGCTATTACAGGAGATTCGGTGCCTAATTATTCGGACGTCACCAGCCCGCTGACTGACCTCACTAAAAAGGGGCTCCAGATCCGGTCCAGTGGTCGGAGCAGTGCCAACAGGCGTTCACGCAGATTAAAGCTGCACTTTGTGGGGGCCGCTTTTGCATGCACCTGACTTCTCTCTCCCTTTTCTATTACAGACGGACGCTTCAGACAGAGGGCTGGGGGCGTACTCTCGCAGCTGGTGGAGGGAGAGGAGCCCGGTGCTGTACATTAGCCGAAGCTCTCCCTAAGGGAGACTAAGTACAGCACCGTGGAGAAGGAGTGTCTGGCCATCAAGTGGGCGGTCCTCACCCTCGGTACTACCTGCTGGGGCGGGCCTTCACCCTCTGCTCGGACCATGCCCCACTGCAGTGGCTCCACCGCATGAAAGATACTAGCGCCCGGATCACCCGTTGGTATCTAGCCCTCCAGCCTTTTAAGTTCAAGGTGGTCCACAGACCGGGGTGCAGATGGCTGCCGCTGACTTCCTCTCCAGAAATGGGGGGGGAGTGGTAGGCAGGCCAGATGACGCCCCGGCCTGAGTCGGGCGGTGGGGGTATGTGGCAGCGGGGGCGTGGTCAAGCGCCCGTCCGGGAGAGAAAAGCGGTAAGGGCGCTCTCACCTGAGCTAAATTATGTCTAACACCTGTCTCTAATTGCAGTAGAGCGAGGAGAGCGGATAAAAAGCCAGCAGCCACAGAGCAGAGAGAGACGGACGTACAGCAACTCAGTGTTTCTGTGCTTACGTGTGTGTGTGTGTATGTGTGCACATTATAAAGAACCATTAAAAAAGACTTACCTTGTGCCAGATCCCCAGTTTCCCTGTCCTCCTTGAGAAGGTCTTTACAGTAAGGCACGTACTGGACACAGCAGTGAAAGGGCTGGGTCTGCCTCCTCCAGGGGCAGCACTTGCAGGTTCACCACCTGATCCCTGAAGGGTGTGGTAGGTACCTTGGGCACGTAGCCCGGTCGCGGTCTTAGGATCACGAAAGTGTCCGCCGGACCGAACTCCAGGCAAGCGTCGCTAACAGAGAACGCATGCAGGTCCCCGACCCTCTTGATGGAAGCGAGCACGATCAGCAGGGCGGTCTTGAGAGACAGGGCCCTGAGTCCAACTGAGTCAAGCGGCTCGAAGGGGGGTCTCCGGAGTCCCATAAGGATGACCGAGAGATCCCAGGAGGGAAACAGGTTAGGCCGGGAGGGAGTCATCCTCCGGGCACCTTTTAGGAACCTGACGATTAAGTCGTGCTTACCAAGAGACTTGCAGTCTACCGTGTCGTGGTGGGCCATGATAGCGGCAACATACACCTTCAGGGTGGAGGGGGACAGCCTCCTCTCCAGCCTCTCCTGAAGAAACACGAGCACTGACCTAACTGCGCACTTCTGCGGGTCTTCGGCTCGGGAAGAACACCAGTCCGCGAACAGACGCCATTTCAGGGCGTAAAGATGCCTGGTCGAAGGGGCTCTGGCTTGGTTAATAGTGTCTATGACGGCCGAAGGTAGGCCGGCTAGATCCTCCGCGTCCCGTCCAGGGACCAGATGTGGAGATTCCAGAGGTCTGGATGCGGATGCCAGAGCGTGCCCCGTCCCTGAGAAAGAAGGTCCTTCTTCAGGGGAATTCGCCAGGGAGGGGCTGTCATGAGGAGCGTGAGATCCGAAAACCACGTCCTGTTGGGCCAGTAGGGGGCCACCAGAGTGACTTGCTCCTTGTCCTCCCTGACCTTGCACAGCACCAGTGCAAGAAGGCTCACTGCTACTTGCGCAGCCCCGCGGGCCAGCTGTGCGCCAGAGCATCTATCCCAAGGGGAGCCTCTGTGAGGGCATACCAGAGACAGTGGGAGGTTTCCTGGGAGGCAAACAGGTCTACCTGGGCCTTGCCGAACCTGTCCCAAATCAGCTGGACCGATTGGGGTTGGAGCCTCCACTCTCCGCCGGGCAAGTTTTGCCTTGACAGCGCGTCCGCTATCACATTGTGGTTGCCGGGGATGTGAGTGGCGTGCAGTGACTCCAGTCGCTGCTGACTCCAAAGGAGGAGACGACAGGCGAGCTGTGACATGTGGAGGGAGCGTACTCCGCCTTGGCAGTTTATGTAGGCCACCACCGTGGTGCTGTCTGTCCTGACTAGGACATGCTTGCCACGAATCAATGGAAGAAATTTCTTCAGGGCAAGAAAAACGGCCAGCAGCTCTAGGCAGTTGATGTGCCAGCGCAGCGGGCCTCGGTTCCACCGGCCTGCGGCTGCGCGCCCGTTGCACACGGCGCCCCAACCCAATTTGGAGGCGTCGGTTGTAACCAGAACGCGATGGGACACCTGCTGCAAGGGTACTCCTGCCCGTAGAAAGCAGAGGTCTGTCCAGGGTTTGAAGGTCATCTCGGGACTCGAGTCTGGAGCCAATGCTGAAGTGGTCTCATATGCATCAACCCCAGTGGCGCGGCCAACGCGGAGGATGCCATATGCCCCAGGAGCCGTTGGAAACGTTTCAAAGGGACCACGGTGCCTGGTTCGAAAGAAGCGAGGCATTCCAGCACTGACTGAGCATGCTCGTTGGAGAGACGTGCTGTCATTGAGACTGAGTCTAACTCCAAACCGAGAAAAGAGATGCTCTGGACTGGGGTGAGCTTGCTCTTTTCCCAGTTGACCTGAAACCCTAAACGGCCGAGGTGCTCGAGCACCTGGTCTCTGTGTGCGCATAGTAATTCCTGCGAGGAGGCCAAAATGAGCCAATCGTCGAGGTAATTGAGTATGCGTATGCCTGCTCCTCGTAGCGGGGCAAGAGCCGCCTCTGCGATCTTCGTGAAGACGCGAGGGGACAGAGACAGGCCGAAGGGGAGGACCTTGTACTGATAGGCCTGGCCGTCGAACGCGAACCGTAGAAAGGGTCGATGTCGAGGGCGAATTGAGACGTGGAAGTACGCGTCCTTCAGGTCTACCACTGCGAACCAATCTAGATGCCGGACGCCAGATAGAATTTGTTTCTGGGTAAGCATTTTGAACGGGAGTTTGGACAAGGTCCGATTGAAAACTCGCAGGTCCAAGATCAGTCGTATGCCGCCGCCTTTCTTGGGTACAACGAAGTAAGGGCTGTAGAAACCCTTCTTCGTTTCGGTCGGAGGGACAGGCTCTATCGCGTCCTTGATTAGAAGGGAGGCGATTTCCTCGCGCAGGGAGTGGGCATGTTCGCCGTGCACTGCGGAGGAACGAACGCCCAAGAAGGGGGGCGAAGACCTGGCAAACTGAATTGCGTAAACAAGTCGGATGGTCCGGTGCAGCCACCGTGACGAGCTGGGCAGTGAAAGCCATTCCTCTAAGCTCCGTGCTAGGGGCACCAATGGGACGAGTATTTTGGACGTACCCGGCGGGGCTTCGCAGCGGTGCGGAACAGGTAACGCGGCATCGGGAGGCGCTGTGGCATCCTGTGAGCGGCGCCCCACGCCCAAGAACCAATCGTCCAGCTGTGATGGCTGTGGGGAGGATGGAGGGTTCCAATCCAGGCCCACGCTGTTGGCTGCCCAGGAAAGCATATCGGACATCTGTGCGTCGGCCTCCTCCTGGGCGTGCAAGCCCGAAGGCGGCAGCCCAGAGGAGCCCTCAGCATCAGAGCCCACACCCTCCGATGTCACGGCGAACTCATCTGCTTCCATCGCAAGAGGGTAGGCAGACTGGCTGTGAGGCGAGTCGCCGCCACCTCGAGCGGGGACGGGAGTCAACGAGCGTGCCGGGGCGCGGGTGGTCCGAGGGGGCGTAACCGGCGGAGCTGCACCCGCTGCCATCCCCGAATCGCCGCCATCGCCAGCCGCATCGTCCTCAATCCCGTGGGAAGAAGGAGCGACGTGGGGGACGGCTGGAGTGGCTTGCTTACGGTTGTAAGCAAGCCGCGACCGCAACGTTGTCATGGTCATGTTCTCGCAATGAGAACATGAACCATCCACAAACGCAGCCTCAGTGTGATCACTGCCCAGACACACGAGACAACGCCTGTGGCCGTCGGAAGCGGAGAGTACTCTACCGCATCCAGGAACAACACAGGGGTGGAAAGGCATCTTTATAAAGACACGTCCTTAAAAGGATGTTCAACGCCGCTGTGTTTTTTGCTCTTTTAGAGGAAATTACTCTTTTAAATAAAATCACTCTTTTATGAATGAAAGAACTCGTGAGAGATCTTTCTTATCTGCAACTGTCGATGCGCTCAGGGGCAGGAAGTGCACAGCCGTGCAAACAGGAGAAAGCCGCTGTTGTGCACCGTAGAATCCAACAGCATGCAGTAGAGGATAGCAGGAACTCGGTGTGTAAAACGCAGCAGTCTGCAAACACGACCATCGGCTCCGAAGAAATTTTCTGAATGAACTCCCGTATTTGCGCCGCTTAAATACCCGTATGTCTGGGGGCGGGACATGCAAATACTGGTTGCCAACTCTCATTGGCCTTTTTTCATAGTTCAGAGGTGAATATCGGCGCTCAAGTGAGACCCCTAGTGTCGCTTCTCTGACACAACGTGGAGAGAGCGACAGAAGGGGAACAACTTCCAGCAATTCTTTTTCAATTTGGGCATAACTATGCTCTGTGTCTGATAATGCTCTGGATGCATAGAACAGTGGACTTCCTTCCTGCAGCAGACACCCAGGCCATCTTTTGAAGCTTCAGACTGTATTGTGAGATGATTGGTGTGATCATAAAACTTGTTCGAATGAGAGCAACTTTCAGCTTTTGAAGTGCTACATCCTGTTCGTGGTGCCACTGCCACATCACATCTTTTCTGAGGAGCTGGTGTAACGGTGCAGTAAATGTGGCTTCATCAGGTATGTATTGTGCAAGATACCGTATCATGCCAAGCAGCCTTTGGACGCTATGCTTGTGTCACGTTTCCTTGTTGTCCAGCCCATGTTTTCACCAGTCCTTGTCTAAGAAAACTACACTTCCCATCTTTCCTTGCCCTCACCACCTGCCAGCACTCACTTATTGTTTTCACCTGTTTATCGTTTAGTTCCATCACCTCGTGTATTTAAACCCTGTTTGTTTTCCTTTCCCTCGTCGATCGTTGTATGTTTAAGTTCAATGTTCCCTGCTCATGTTTCCTGCTGTCTGTTCATTTGTTTGAGGTTCCATTACCCTTCGTTAGTCGTTGCATGTATCTCGTGTTTAGTTTATTTTTTCCCCTCGTGGATCTTTACTTTGTTCCAGTGTTCATGTCTTTTCCTATTGTTTATGAATAAAGTACCGCTATTGGATCCGCACTTCCCGTCTGCCTTCTCCTGCTGCACACATTCGTAACAGCTTGTCCTCGGGTGCTAGCATTTCCACAATGGCACAAACCTTAGCATCATCTGGCTTCACTCCTTCAGAAGTTATTACGTGACCCATATATTTCACAGTCCACCTTGTACTGATTTTTGTCTTTATTGAACTTTACATCTGCTTTTTTTAGCTCTCTCCATTACCTTGTGTAGGATGGCTGCATGTTCTTCATCTGAAGAAGCTGAGATGATCATGTCATCTGCTTTGATGTGCACCCCTTCAATATCTCAGAAGGTCTCACAGTTTTTCTGTTGGAACACCTCACTGGCTGACTTAATTCCAATTGGTAACCTCAGAAATTTGAAGTGGCCCCAAGGTGAGTTGAATGTACTGAGATTTGAGAATGCTTCATCAAGCTTTATTTGCCAGTAGTCGTCTTTCTCATCAAGTATAGTGAAAATTGACTATACTTGCTTTCCAGCAAGCTTGCACTGGACTTCTTCTGGCGTTGAGATGCTATAATATTGTCGACGAATTGCTTTGTTGAGTTCACAAGTATCCAAACACACCCTCAGTGATCCATCCTTTTTCTCTGTTATGACTAGGCTGTTCACCCATTCCGTTGGCTCACACACAGGTGCAATTACCTTCCTGTCCACTAGCTGCTGTAGCCTGGTTTGCAGTCTGCTCATGACTGATAGTGGAATTTTTCTGCAGCCATGCAAAACAAGAACTACTGAAGGGTCTATGTGGATATGGTGCTGTCCTCGAAACTCACCCAGACATTGAACACCAAGGGGTATTTCTCCACAAGTTCCTCTTTGGTGGATGGGGCTGTTGTATTCAGTGTCTCCACGCTCCTCACCAGCTGCTGCTCCTCACAGGCCTCTCGGCCGAGGATTGGCATAGGTGTTTGGTTGGCAACAAAAAAGTGAATATTGGCCTTCGAGCTGGCAGTTTCACATGACAATGTAACAACCCCTTCAAGTTTGAGTCTTGCACCAACGCATGCCAATAAAATGGAGCTGGTAGGCTGCAAAAGCACTGGGCCAGGAATGTTATGGAACACTGACAACGGGAGTACATTAGCTTCAGCACCGGTGTCAAGTTTGATCTTAACTGCAACATTCCTCATATTGACCATTGTAAACCAGCCTTTATCCGACTGCTGTTTGACTTCAGCATCCGCACATGTGACAGACCCAATAAATAAAGCATCAACTTTTGTGTGCTTGTGTGTAGCTGTGTCCTTGCTTTTTAGTGTTGTGCAAACCTTAGCAAAATGGTTACGCTTATTGCAATTGTGGCACACAGCACCATATGCTGGACACTCACGTGAGGCGTGCACCGCATTTTTTTGCATAGGTTCTGCTTTGAAAATTGAATTTTTTGTGCAGGCACATGTTTTGCACTCAGCTGTTTACCCTATTTGGTATCTATTTTCTTTGTGTGCTTAATGGCATGAACAGTGGCATCATTTTGTATTCCCATGGCCTGTATCTGGGTTTTTGCAACCTCAGCTGCTCTGCATATTTCCACAGCTCTGTATAGAGTTAAGTCAGCTTCTCTAAGTAAGCGCTCTTTCATCCTTGTGTCTGGTTTACTGAAAAAATGTTGTCCCTGATCTTATCATTTTCAGCTGCCCCAAATTCACAATGTTTACACTTCTGGCGCATTTCTATGACAAACTTGTCAATTCTCATTGATTCTGTCATCGTCAGTGACCAGAACTGGTGGTGCTCAAAAACTAAATTTTTCTTGGGGCTGCAATACTCTCTAAATGCCTTGATGACATTTGTACATTATATAGTATTAAAGAGACATTTGTTCAATATAGCTTAGCTTTTAAAATTTGTCATAACCTTGGATTTCGTAAATTACTACAGAAAACAAATATATAAATTAATAAATTATACTCACTATAATGCGTTCATCATTTTTTCATCTGTATATAAATGCCATAGGGTGAATAATTTATTTTTGTATATTAACATGTAGTGGTCAAACATGGAAGTATGCAAAAGCGAAATTAAAGTGAATCTGGAGCACTTTAAAAATTAAGCGCTCAGTACACGGAACTGAATGGAGCACATCTGTTGTGCCCAGTGCATGTTTTTTCTCCTCTCGCATGACAGTTTATTCACACAGCCTTGAATACAAAATGGCACAAATAGCTAACAAAGGCTGGAACACAGCAGACTTTATTAATGAGCCAAAAAAAGTAATTCATAAAATTAAAGAAAGGCAAGAAAGGACAGCCTTAATTTGAATGCAAATTAAAAAAAAAGATTTTAAAATGTATTTATTCTAAATGTATTGTTTCTATATTTTCCTTTTCATTGAGCATTTACAATCGTAGCCGGAATGTCAGATGTATTGATGCTCAATCAAATAGATTAATGAAAGTGCAATAAATGTATGTAACGTGAATGCACGTGATGTCAATATGGGTTCTCACATAGCCTAATGCTTTGTTCCTTTGCCTGGAAACTGAACAAATGCACACAGAATGGGATTAAAATGACGAGCATCAGTATTGAACTACTCATAGACCTTAATATTAATAGATCAGTGCTAGGCACTGTGCAGGCTACTTGTAGCCCTACTGCCATTATACATCATGCTATTTGTTACTGCCTTGTAAAAAGACCATAGGCAAGCCGATTTGAAACATCCATTGGAGGAAAGAGGAAGAGGAGGAGAAGAAAGAGAGGGAATCTCTCATCTACAAAATGTTTTTTTAAGAACAGTGATGTCACACTCCACCCCATGTCGTCCGAATCGCTCCAAACCAGTGACATTCGTTTGTGTTCGATTTTTTTCCGGTTTGTGCGTTAAAATTAACACTTTATCTATTTCCATTCTTTAGAAATAACAGATTTAATTCGGAGCAGTGACATCACTCTCCACCCCATGTTGTCCGACCGAATAGCCGTAGACTGCCTATTAATTTCATAGCAATTTTTTCAACACTTTTTTTTTTATCCTTTGAAATAGTTTACAATAGCTTTTTAATGATCACAATATATCCATACAATTTATTAAATGTCCCATTGTCTTTGGTAAAATGTGAAAGTTGCCAGAAAGATTAATTTAAGCTGCACTTTATGGACATAAGAGTCTCGTTAATTTACGAACAAATTAGATAACGATGCTTTTGGGAAATTGCTTTTACATGGTGTTTGAACATAAATGTGTGTTGGCAGTGTGTGTGTAAACAACCACCATATAATGATAAAAATCCACCCAGTACTTTTTTTTTAATCCCCATTAATCAAAAGCACTGTCTCAGAACAAGCCATTTGTATAATTTCTGGCCCTGCCCATGACTGTTGACGGACACTGCCGACAAACATGTTTATTTGTGTGTGTTGTTTCGTTATAGCGCATAGCGAACATTGTAACTGTGTGCATGCGTGCGTGTGTGTTGCTCATCCATCATTGCAAAACTGCTGAAAAAAGTCTACAACAAATAAATAAAATGATCAAATAACAATTGGAAACTTCCTGGTTCATTCTCAAAGTTGTTGATTTAAGTTATTTAATAACTTAAATTGAGATATAAAAAGCTAGTGATGGTAACCTATATAACATCTCATCTGCTTGTTGGTGGCTCCCCAAAACTTTGAAGTGCACTTCTATAACAGGATATCAAAGAGTACTGCTATTATTTAAGCGATTTTATAACTATTAACTTTAGTTCACAGATAAAAAAGACAGCTCTCTTGAATATGAAATCACAAACAAATATACCCCTTTTTTCAATAGATTTTTGTCCTACATCTTAATGTCAGACTCCAATTTGAAGTCAGATCTAGATTATTTTTAGTTTTGCCTTAATAGCTATATGTGAGATTGTGGGTGTGACCTTTAAAATTTTCACAAAAGCTGTACCTGTTTGTTGCTGACCATTATTTTCTCAAAGTTTGATGCAGTGAGTCACTGCTGTGAAGAAGTTTTAGCAAACTGTCCAAGTAACTTGGCGAACTGTCATGGGACTAAGGAAATTACAGAGTCTTGTTTGCCTTTAAATATTTACATAACTGTCTGTTTTTTCACTAGATAATTTTTGACCCAGGATACATCTGTCTCCAATAAAACTGCAATATGGAGGCAGTTCCTAATTTAAACTTCAAATCATCACGTAATAACCTGTGGTAAATATATATATATATATATATATATATATATATATATATATATACATATATACATATACAACTTCAGTCCACAACTTCGTGAACTCGACTGGGGTTAAAAGCGCACGTTTTCACCTCAGGGGAGGGGAAAGGTGCTATACTCAAGTGATACACCCAGCTTTTCCGTATTACCAAACTCTACCTGTACGTACCTGAAAGAACCCGGGACCAAACCGGCTCAACCTGGAGATTGTAAAATCTCACGAAGGTATTGGGTGTTGCCCAGCCCACTGCCCTGCAGATGTCTGCTAGAGTGGTGCAATTAGCCAGTGCCCACGAGGATGCCACATTCCTTCCACGATCCCGTGGGCAAGCATCTGTTCGGAGACAGCGTTTCCTTTCTGCTGTCCACCAAAGCAGACCAATAGCTGCTCAGAACATCTAAATGGGATCCAAGTAGATGCGCAAATCACGCACCGAACATAGCAATGATAAATCTGGGTCTGCCTACTCGCAGGGCAGCTGGTCCGAGGGGGGCGTTCCCGGCGGAGCTGCACCCGCTGCCATCCCCAGATCACATCCATCGCCAGCCGCATCGTCCTCAATCCCATGGGAAGAACGAGCATTGCCGGAGATGGCTAGAGTGGCGTGCTTTCTATTGAAAGCGAGCCGCAACCGCAACGTTGCCATGGTCATGTTCTCGCAGTGAGAACATGAACCATCCACAAACGCTGCCTCGGTGTGATCGCAACCCAGACACACGAGAAAACGCCTGTATCTGTACTTTGCCGAATCGACTCCAAATCAGCTGGACCACCTGGGGGTGGAGTCTCCACTCTCCACTAAGCATCATCTGCTGCGGCAGCATGTCCGATGTGGTATTGAGGCTGCCTGGGATGAGAGTGGCCAGCACCTCAGCCGCTGCTGACTCCAGAGGAGGAGATGGCGGGCGAGTTGCGACATGCGAGGAGAACGTATGCCGCCTTGGAGATTTATATACGCTACTGTCACTGTGTGGTCGGACTGGACCAACACGTGCTTGCCCCGGATGAACGTCAATAGCCTCCGGAGGGGAAGCAGTACAGCCAGCAACTCGAGGCAGATGATATGCCAACACAGCCGTGGTCCTGTCCAGGAGATAGTGGCTGCGTGCTCGTTGCACACGGCAGCCCAGCCCAACTTGGAGGCGTCTGTGGTGACCACGACGTGTCTGGACACTTCCTGTAGGAAAACTACTGCCTGTAGAAATGCAAGGTCTGTTCAAGGGCTGAATAAGTGGCGACAGAGGAGCGTAACAGCCATGCGATATGTGCTGTGGTGCCATGCCCATCTCGGGACTCGAGTCTGAAGCCAGTGCTGAAACGGTCTCGTATGCATCAACCGAAGCGGCGTGACCACCTCTGAGGATGCCATATGCCCCAGGAGCCTCTGAAAGTGTTTCAGTGGAACCGCTGTCCTCTAGTTCAGCACTGACTGCACGCTCTCGCTTGTGAGGCACGCAATCATCAATACTGAGTCTAACTCCATGCTGAGAAAAGAGATGCTCTGAACCGCGGAGAGCTTGCTCTTTTCCCAGTTGACCCAAAGCCCTAGATGGCTGAGGTGCATGAGCACTAGATTCCTGTGTGTGCACACCAACTCTCGAGAGTGTGCTAGGATCAGCCAGTCATCAAATTAGTTGAGTATGCGGACACCCACTTCCCTTAACGGGGCAAGAGCTGCCTCTGCGACCTTCATGAAGATGTGAGAGGACAGGAACAGGCCGAAAGGGAGGACCTTGTACTGATACGCCCGGCCGTCGGAAGCAAACCATAGGAAGGGTCTGTGTCGAGGTAAAACCGAGACGTGAAAGTACGCGTCCTTCAGATCTACCGGCGCGAACCAATCTTGATGCCGGACACACGTCAAAATGTGTTTCTGCGTCAGCATCTTAAAGCAGCGCGGGGGGCAGCTGTGTCACGAACGCCGGTGAAGGCTCCTCAATCGGCCACCGGAGATCTATCTCTCCTGAATATTGACTTAAGACTACATTTCCCATATGCCCACATTCCTGGTCTGATTCAACCTCAGCTGTTCCTAATTGTCTTCCACTATTTAAGCCCTGTTTGTCAGTTCACCCATTGCAAAGTCTTGTTTGCCCCGGCTATATTTCTGAGTGAAATTATCTCCCTGTATTCGTCATCTGCGTATTTTGACCCTGCCTTGTACCTCTGATTACGTCTAATTGCCACCTGTCTTTGTTTTGTTTGTGCCTGGATCTTTACCATTGCTGTCTGCTGCCTGCCCTGAACTTTTGCCTGTCTGACTACGATTCTGCCTTGTCTTTGATATCACTGTTTGCCTGGTTCTCGATCTATGCCTGTATTACTGAGATTGTCTTTATAATAAACCGCACATGGATCCCACTCAGCCTGAGTCTATGTTACAGGCTGAAGTGGATTTCCCCCGGACAAAGGATTCCCATTGGCCTTTTCTCAAAGATCGAGGTATTTCAGGGCTCTAAAGAGCGACCCCTAGTGTCACTACATCGACACAATGTCGAATGAGTGACAGAAGGGGAACAATAAATTCAGAGAAATGCAAGTAAACATTTTTGTTCCCTTTCTCTAAGCATTAACCTTAGCCTTAGTTCAAATTTTTTGGCAATTGTAGAGTATGCGTTTCTATATTTGTACAATATATTTTTCTCATAAGTTTGACTTAAGGGAATTATGTAACAAATTATTATTGTGCAGTTCTGCTTTTTTACTTTTATTAACTTTCAGACTACACAATGTCCCTTTATTTTATTTTATTTTATTTTAATCTAATTAGTCGGGTTGTGCTGAACATAGTTTGTATGTGAATTTGCTTTAATCACCTTTTATCCTCAACTAGGGTCACCGTCCTGTGCAGTCAAAAGTTCCTATATGGCTCATTTGAGGCGGTGAATTGCCAAACTTGCAGAAAAATCATATTGCTAAATCTTTCAGGCTGTATCATCTTCATCAGCTACAGCTAAACTTATTACATTATATTTTATTTGTGGAGATATTGTCGTTTGTTCCTGCCATCAAACATAATTTAATTCTGTAAGTGCACAGCATTGGTTTGTTAGCAAGACCATTGCAGTGTCTTTCCACACAGATTTAGTCTGTGATGGCAGCGGTTAGAGAGAAAGGAGGATTTTAGGCAATCTTGAGTTAGCACAAAGATTTTTCCTAAAAAAAAAATTATAAATTCCGGCAGTATTCATGCAGGTGCCACAAGTTCAAATCTGACTTGTGATATGTCTCAATTTACAGTATAATTTATCTTAGAACTAACCTACAGATTTTTTGCAATTTGTGACTTCTTTTATAAAATTCCAGCTCAACAGTAATAATAATTCAACAATCAAAAATTACAGTGAGTGTTAGTTGGTGTAGGCACACAGTTAATCACTGCCTCATTTATTATATCAGTGTCTTTCCCTGAGGACAGTTTACATTCATGTCATTAAAAAATTATTACTTTAGCAGAATGTCCCCATCTGAACTCTGATTGTTAGCATTGCATTTGCAGTTCTGAATGTTTCAATGCCTTCAAAAACTGTTCTTTTCAGTTTTATGGCATTTATGGATTTATGGATGTCATTTATGATTGAAGGACCATGAATCAATGCATGTTAGCAAAATCAAACCACTAATTGAGAAATAATCACATAATATTTAGATAATGTTTCCCACCAGAGGAGCAAGATTGTGACAAAGTAGATCTGTATCAATCACCCCTCTGGAACATGAGAAGGGCCTATGTTTGTTTAAAGTACTGTATTTACATGTAGGAGTCCACAACATGTAAAGGAAGGCTCCATTTCCGAGTCCCAACTTTGCCTCTGGAAGAGCACAGGGGCCTTAGATTTTCCATTGTTGTTTAATGATGATGTGGACCAGGATTGTTGGGACGTTTGTGCCTCAAGGCCCCATGGTCCTTTGATCCAGCCCTGACTTTTTTTTTTACATGACATTAATGTTGCTTTAATAAAACATTTTTGATTTGATATAACTCAGATCTACTATGCCCATACTGCTAGACACTTTATTACATTCCATGTTAATATAATAATAATAATTACCTCTCTCCAAGGCTACAGAGATTGCTGAGAAGTCATGCGGAAAGGACTCTCCATTCACAAAACATCCAGACATTGAGCAGTGCTGTACACTTCAGGGTCATGAGAGGAAGCTCTGTCTGGCTTTACTACGATACTCTGCTGATGAGCCTACATAAGATGAAATCTTCACTGAGTAGACAAAAGATGGGACTGGCTATGCTGTCAGGTGAGAGTTTTTTTTGTAGACCGCATACTGTATAATACATTAAAATCATTGCAATAAAAACAGGATTTACACAGAGAGTGAATATACATGGTCTACCTTCTTCTGCTGTTTGAATCCTTCTTCAGAACATAAATTGGTAATACCCAAATTGTTCACTCTTTAGAAATATTTCATTTGAAGGGCACCACCCAGATATAGAGAGGGGTTCAAATGTTTAAGTGCACTTGTGAAGATGCTTCAATGTTTCTAATTTAATAAAAGCATTATAAATTGTTATCCTATTCAAAATTTTAGATAAAGTTGAATTGAACAATTACCATCTTGTTTTTTAGGTTCCCTTATGCTTTTATGACACATGCATGCACTCAAGCCGGCATAGACTCCACAAGTTTGTGAAAACCTGATGATCCATGCTACCAGAGCATGATTTAAGCACCCTGTTTCAAAGAACCATCAAGAAAGTTAACAAGGTCAATGATACAAACAAATTTGATTACTAGTGCCTAGAAATATTTCAGAATTTATTCCAAGTTTAAATTTAATTTTGAATTCCATATTTTCAATGTACCTGATCAAGTTTGTCATTAAAGTACTATGCCTATCAAACCACAATCTTAAACTTTGAAGGAATAGTTCACCCAAAAATACAAATTCTGTAATTATTTATTCCTCATGTTGTTTCAAACCTGCTTGACTTTCTTTAAGACAAAAGGAGATGTTATAAAACTGAAAGCCTCAGTCACAATGCACTTTCATTGTATGGAAAAAAAAAGATGCAATAAAAATTAAATGTGATTACGGCTTATTTTCTCATTTTGCCTTCCATAGAAGAAACTTGAGAGTATATCCCTGAGTAAACACTCAATAAGGATGTTATTAAATGTCATAATTTTAGAAAAGTATCTCCCACTACAACTGCATATATCTTCATTTCTTACATGAATTTTAAAATTCTGCATTTCCTCTTGAATACATTCATTAGTTTGCCAATTGCATCACCTCAGAAAAATCACTTGCTATTTAGTTCCACTGAATAGTGGAAAATTATTTTTTTTTACTATTCCCCCAGGTATAGCATGATAGGATGAAACTCTTATTTTTCAAGACACCCTAATGAGTTATGACAGCATCTCTTTGTTAGTCTCATACTCTTGAAAAGAAGCTATGTCTGATATGTTCTCAGCAACACTGGAGAGAGCTTTCTAATTACACATCCATTGTATTTTCTTCAAGTCACAACACATAAGCCATGGAAAATTCTGTCAGTACAATGGTGACCAAAAGTATGAGACCACATTGAAAATATAGGTTCCCCATTTGTCGCTCACTTCAACGTTGTGTCAAAGAAACGACACTAGGGGTCTCTCTTGAGCCCCGAATACACCTCTGATCTATGAAAAAGGTCAATGAGAATTAGGCAAACAGAATTTGCATTCCCCGCCCCTGGACATACGGGTATAAAAGCAGAAATTTTCTTCGGAGCCGATGGTCGTGTATACAGTCAGTTGCGAGTTACACACCCGTTCCTGTTCCTCTGACGCTTGCCTGGATTTCTTCTTCTCTGCACTGCAGAGCAGTTTGCCCCTGGGCGCTTCAACAGCGCAAAACTAAAAGAGTTTATTGTAAAAGAGTGCTTTTCTCTGAAAGAGTATTTTCCTCTAAAAGAGCAAATACAGAGCTGGCGTTGAACATCCTTTTCAGGACACGTCTTTATAAATATGCCCTTCCACTCCTGTGCAGTTCCTGGACAGGCGTTGTCTCGTGTGTCTGGGTGCCCCCCCGCATTGCTCCTTCCCACGGGATTGAGGACATTGCGGCTGGCGATGGAGGTGATGTATGTAACCTAGACAATTCTTTTTTTTGTTATTTAATTTTTTTTTCAAGGAAATCAGTCCACCTTTTTCCTGAGGGTCTTACTGGGGAAATAGATGTGGGTGTGACTTCCACTGGAAGTTGTTCTATAGCATTCACTAGCTAAGGCTGCAGTCAATTTGTCATTTTGTTCATTACACCGGTTGCATAAAGATTTAAAAGGAAATAATCGCCCCATTGGAACATTTGAAAAAGCAAATACAAGTATGATAACTCCACGGATCTTCCTCACTGTGTCTCATTTAAAAATGCAATGGCACACATTCGAGGCTTAGCTGAGACAGGCACTCCTCTAAAACAAAAGAGAATTCTGCTGGAAATGTTGTGTTTGTGCTTAATTCAATTTCAACCACTTCTCAAAGAAACATAATACATTTTGTTTCTCGCATTTTTTGTCTTTTATTATTTTTTTTTTCCTGCTGATTATTATCACGCAGTAGCACACTGACAGAATGTTTGATGAATGTTGCCATAAAATAAGAGAACATTTTCTCCAAATCTAAACACAAGTGGTCACAGGAGACACATTTGAGTGATCAGGTGTAAACAGCGATGTGTCTTGCTTGACTACCTGTTATCAGATCAACGTAGATGGATCTTAATACTAGATGTAAACAAGATCTTAATTAGTATTGTATTATGCTTTGTTCAATACATTACCATGTCCTTACAGAGCTCAGGGACAACATGTGTGGTTCATGGCAATACATACAACCCGAGGCCACTTCTTTGAATCATTCTCCCAACCCTCTTATAAAGAAGAAATGGGTATCCATATATTGTCCTTATAAAGCTCCATCAGGCTGTGCTTCCACATCTAGATGTACTGCACGAATGAAAGAATAAATGGAGGTACGACACAACGACAACTGTGTTTACCTTTAGAAACGAGGATTTAATAATATTAAAAAGAGTTTCTGAGATTACAGAGAATATCTCTTTTAAGAGCTTAGTTGATATTGGATCTAACATAAAGTACATGTTGTGGCTTTTGATGTTTCAACAAGTTTTGTTTGCTGTTCATGACATATGACAGAAAAGTATTGAAGTTTCACATGTGGAAAATTATGAGACACTGTTTCTGAGGTACTGTGACAGATGATTGTATAATTCCAATTTTATTTATGATTATTAAAATGTTATCAGTAAAGAAATGAATGAAGTCATTACTATTGTGCTGCGACCGAATATTTGGTTCAGCTGAGGCTTTATTCCTAACCAATTTAGCCACAGTACTGAATAAACACCTAAGATTGTTGTGGTTATTTTCTATGAGTTTACTAAAATATGCTGACCTGGAAGCTTTTAGTGACTGCCTGTAGCTACAGACACTATCCTTCCATGCACCACAAAATACCTCTAATTTTGTGTTCTTCCACTTGCGTTCCATTTTCTGAGCAGCTCTCTTGAGAGCATGAGTGTGATCATTGTACCATGGTGCAGGCTTTTTTCATTAAATTTCTTTAAACAAAGGGGGGCGACACTATCAAGAGTGCTAGAGAAGACTGTATTTATATTTTCTGTTATTTCATCATGTTCTTCTAGACTTTGAGGCTTACTGAGTGTATGAGATAGATCTGGAAGATTATTAGTGAATCTATCTTTAGTGGTCGAAAGAATAGTTCAACCTGAACGATAGCGTTGTGTATATTGTGTAACATTAGCTGATTGCAGCATACAAGAGATGAGGTAATGATCTGAAATGTCATCGCTCTACTGCAGAATTTATATATTATCAACATCAACTCCATATGACAGAATTAAATCTAGCGTATGATTATGGCTATGAGTTGATCCTGTTACATTTTGTCTGACTCCAAGAGAGTTGAGAATATGGATAAATGCTAATCCCAATGTGTCATTTTCATTATCTATGTGAATGTTGAAGTCACCAATAATCAAAGCTCTATCTACAGTAACTACCGCATCTGATAGAAAATATCAAAATACTAGAAAAGGTTGTGTCCTCCCAATTATGTTCATTTCTTCAGAGGAATAGTATATATGAACAATTTCAGTCAGGATTTAGGCCACATCACAATACAGAGACTGCACATATTAGAGTTACAAATGACTTGCTCTTATCATCTGATCGCAGCTGCTTTTAGATCTTAGTGCTGCATTCGACACAATAGAGCATGTCATTCTCTTGAATAGGCTAGAGAATTATGTTGGCATTTGTGGACTTGCATTTGCATTGTTTAGGTCCTATTTAGCAGACCTCTACCACCTTGTCTGTGTAAACGAGGAATTGTCAAATCAAACAAAAGTATGGATTGCCACAGGGATCAGTTTTAGGGTCTCTGCTTTTCTCCTTATATAGTCTTCCCCTGGGAGATATAATCAGGCATCATGGGATAAGTTTCCACTGTTATGCCGACAATAACCAACTTTATATTTCTTCGAAACCGGACAAAATTTAAGCAAATTAGCAGTGTTTCAATGCAATCAAAGATTGGATGGCCAGAAATGTCCTTCTACTCAATTCCAACAAAACAGAGGTACTAGTTATTGGACCAAAAACATCTAAAAACAAGCCGCTAAAATGTAGTTGGACCCTCGATGGATGTACTGTTACGTTGTTTTTAACAGTGTAGAACTTAGGTGTTATATTTGATACCAATATGTCATTTGAAAATAAAATTTCCAATGTTTGTAAAAGAGCATTCGTCCACCTAAGAAATAATGCAAAATTACGACACATGCTCCATGTTGCTGATGCTGCAATACTAATTCAAGCATTCATGAACTCAAGGCTAGATTATTGTAATGCATTACTGGGAGGATGTCCAGCAAGTTCAATAAATAATCTTCAATTGGTTAAAAATGCAGCAGCCAGAGTGCTGACTAGAACCAAGAAATATGATCACATTGGCTACCTGTTACATTTTTTATTAATTTTAAAATTCTGTAGTCTATGTGCAAAGCTTTGAATGGTCTAGCTCCACAGTACTTAAGTTAACTTTTACCATGCTATATTCCATCCTGTTCATTACAATCACAAAACTCCAGCCTGTTAATAGTTCATAGAATATCAAAATCCACAAAAGGTAGATTATTTTCCTATTTGGCTCCTAAACTATGGAATAGTCTCCCCAACACTGTTCGGGGTGCAGATACACTCACCAAGTTTAAGTCTAGACTAAAGACTGCTTGTAACAAGTTTGGTTCTCTTGGGCAATGGAGGAGTCAGGAGGCAATGAAGCAGTGCAGGCAAGACTTTTTATTTCTCTGCCTCAGGTTCTTAATACAGTCTGTTCACGTAGATTCAAACACTCAATCAGATAACAAAATAAATGTTTTAAACACTGAGTCAGATCATGGATACACTCAGCAATTGTTGTATTTGTGATCTCTCTCTCCCTCCACTGGTGATCTGGTGCGGCTTTTAAGTCTCTCTCTACCATCACTATAACAAGAGACAGGTGTTAGAGATAATTACAACCCAGGTTGACAGCCATCACTATGGGGCATTATATATTTAGCTAGGCAATACAAAACTAAATATATACAACAATAACAATATAAAAATGTGTGTGTATTGGTTGTAACTTAGATGATGATCAAACCAGATTTTAAGGCAAATTTATGCATAAATGCTGGTGATTTCAAAGGGTAAAAATTGACCAATTGTACAATGACCTAACCACAGTAATGAGGAGCCTCACAGTAATGAGGATGCTGTCAAAATGTCCATTTTGCACGGTGCAGCTTCTATCAAAAACATACAAATAAGTAAGTTTATATATGTTTGCTTCATACAAATAGCTACGTATAATAATAAGATCAGGCTGGGCATAAAATGTTATCGAATAGTGCGATAGTCATTGCATTTGTTTGCCTTACAAAAACCTCTATCTTTCTAAAGTCATGTAGTTTAAAAACTACATGACTGAAATCTTTTTAGCTCTTTTCTCCAGAACAAAGATCTGCTTAATGAAACTCATATTATAAATCATACTGTTCTAAAATAAGCCTTGAGAGTACAATGACAACAGTTTTCATAATTAAATCTTCCAGAGAAAACATCCAAGTGTAAACTCAAGGATTATGAGCTGTTTTGATAGGCTCAAGATCAAGACACACTTTTGGTAGCTTTCATCTGATTAGAAGTGACTAATGGGGAGCTGAATATTCTGTGCCCTTTATGACTCACATCAAGGAGAAATTTGACTTGTTGTGTTTACATGATAAGTCATTAAATTCTGTCTCAGGACAGAATTTAGGTACATCTATGAATTTGCCCTGAGGTGCAGGAACATCCCAGCAGGCTTTGTACATAATGTTACTCAGAACCCTGTGAGAATGGCCGAGAGATGTTGCCATCCTGCTGTCAGAAGTTCTTGTTTCCTCCAGGAGGTTGTGTGAACCACATATTTCTGATTAAATTAATAGAAAAACCCTAGGTATAGTATGACCCTAGTGAGAGGGGGGTATACTGGTTGAATTTATTTAATACTGATTATGGTCTATGCCTCATCAGTTTAATCAGTATAATTTATCACCTATCGTTCGCGATCACACTCTTACACACAAAGTAGGACACTGCATATCATTCTCAAGTCTCATTTATTTATAAAGCCCTCAAACGCAAACATCAAATGAAGAAACCAAAAACATAGAGGACAAGTATAAAATCACAACACACAGTATCTATCAATTTTTGAAAGCCAGAGAAAAGGTTAGCTGATTTTAGCAATCAACATGAAGAATGAAGATTGACAAGATCAGTGACATTATTGAATCCAATTCTTGTATTGAACTGATTTTAAGTTTGGCAATGGTTCTGATTTGATTAAAGCAGATTTTCACAACAGCCTTAAACTGCTTATCAAATTTAATGACTGAATAGAAGACTTCTGTCTGTCATCGGCATGAAAATTATGGAAAAAATGGCATAATTTAAAAAACCAACCAAGGGGGAGCATATTCAAACAAAAGAAAATATGTCCCAAAATTGACCCTTGAGGGACCCCACAAGGGATAAGAGCTTTGGCAGCCATTGGACAATTGCCAATCTTCTAAAACGCCCTTATTATCAGATGTCACAACTCAAATAACTGGCACTGGAATAAGAATGGGAACTGTGGTCAAATATGAGGTCAGAATTGTCTAAAAATAAATATGTTCACAAAATCCACAAATGCGTAACCTAATTAACCTTCACAAAATACTATTCATAAACATGATTACAGTGATAATTTCACATGTTTGTTAAAAAAAGTTTTTTAAGCAATCAATTTACAAATTGTTTGCTGAATTTTAATTTGCAAACTGTCAAACATTTGTGGTTCATCACATATACAGTATAAGACATGTCTGGCAGGTTGCAAATGAAATCATACAGAGGTGTCAGGGTTCACTCGGTCATAAAAAATATAGAAATATCAGGGAATTTTAAAATGCTTTGATCCAGGCCTGAAAATTGTCATGAAAATGTCTATAATTAACATACATTTTACAAATTTATGCTCTGCTTTAAAATATTTAATTGTCTTGATACTGCTCTTGTGTAGATCTTGCTTACATGCTCAAGTGATGTCTGGTTTTAGAGCAAATCATTCTTTGAGTCTGTTCTCTCTGTTTTTTGAGCCAAGAGGATTTTGAATGGATTATTTGAACTCCCCAAAATGTATTTGTACCTTCAATAATTAAATTGAATGATTATTGCATGTACAAACAAATGGCTGTTTGGCAGAAATCTTTATTAACATGTCTAAATGTTGTCAGTCCAAATCCAATCGAGTCACACTTGTTCCATGTAGTCCAAATTCCTCGCTCACTTTCCTCCACGCGATCTCTATTTTCATCCAGTCTCTGTAAATTACTTTATGTCATGCAAAATCATGTGCCCACACACGGCTACGATAACCTTTTCCTCCATTATCTAGATTTCTTCTGCTACTACGTCAGTACGTCAGTGACATCTGGACAATCTCAATGCTGACAGGCTTTCAATCTATCAGATTTCTTTTCTCTTCAAAAAAAGGAATGCGGTACCAACCTTGGCCACCAGGTGCCACTATCAGTAAACATGTAATCGTCTCGGGTTACATGTGTAATCCTTGTTCCCTGAAAAAAGCGGAACGAGATGCTGCGCTGCTAAGCGCTACGGGGAACAACTCTAGCTGTGAACCGAGCTGAAATAGTGTGTGTAACACGTCAATGAACGTTGACTGGAATTTATAGCCTCGGCTGATGTAATCATTAGATGCACCTGTGGCCAGGCTATAAATGGATACGTCACCAGGTGTCGTCAGATACTTCTTTTTGAAGAGCAGTCCTGGGACGTCCCAGTGCAGCAAAGCAGCGCAGCATCTCGTTCCGCTTTTTTCAGGGAACAAGGGTTACACATGTAACCCGAGACGTTCTCTTTACAAAAAGCTTCACTTTGATGCTGTGCTGCTAAGCGCTACGGGGAACGCAATACCCACGCCGCCACACTTGGGGTTGTCCGGACCCCTACGGTTGTGCAGTGTACTCACAAAAACGCGAGAGGTCTCAGACATGAGCTTGAGATGTCGACTCAAGGGCATAAGAGCCCGGAGTAGCATAAACATCTAAGCCATTCAATTTTGATGAATGTGTGCGGAGAGGACCAGCCTGCCGCATCACAAACTTGTTTAGGCATGGGCTGAGATGTCGACTCAAGGGCATAAGAGCCCGGAGTAGCAAAGCATCTAACCCATAAAGTTCGATGAATGTGTGCGAAGAGAACCCGATCGCAACACAAACTTGTCATAAAAACTGATGAATGTGAGCGGAAAGGACCAGCCTGCCGCATCACAAACTTGTTCAGGCATGAGCTGAGATGTCGACTCAAGGGCATAAGAGCCCGGATTAGCAAAGCATCTAACCCATAAAGTTTGATGAATGTGTGAAGAGAACCCTATCGCAACACAAACTTTTCATAAAAACTGATGAATGTGAGTGGAGAGGACCAGCCTGCCGCATCACAGACTTGTTCAGGCATGAGCTGAGATGTCGACTCAAGGGCATAAGAGCCCGGAGTGCAGAACATCCAAACTAGAAAAATCCAATGAATGTGTGTGAAGAGGACAACCTGCCGCATCACAAACTTGTTTAGGCATGGGCTGAGATGTCGACTCAAGGACATAAGAGCCCGGAGTAGCAAAGCATCTAACCCATAAAGTTTGATGAATGTGTGAAGAGAACCCTATCGCAACACAAACTTGTCATAAAAACTGATGAATGTGAGCGGAGAGGACCAGCCTGCCGCATCACAAACTTGTTCAGGCATGAGCTGAGATGTCGACTCAAGGGCATAAGAGTGCAGAACATCCAAACTAGAAAAATCCAATGAATGTATGCGGAGAGGACAACCTGCCGCATCACAAACTTGTTCAGGCATGGGCTGAGATGCCGACTCAAGGACATAAGAGTCCGGAGTGCAGAACATCCAAACTAGAAAAATACAATGAATGTATGCGGAGAGGACAACCTGCCCCATCACAAACTTGTTTAGGCATGGAATGAGATGTCGACTCAAGGACATAAGAGTCCGGAGTGCAGAACATCCAAACTAGAAAAATCCAATGAATGTGTGCGGAGAGGACAATCTGCCGCATCACAAACTTGCTGCAGAGGGAGACCTCTCGCCAATGTTTTAGAGGAGAGCCCTCTGGTATAGTGTGCCCTAAAACCTACTGGCGAAGCTTGACCGCGCCTCGTAGGCCCGGGCAATAATGAGGATGCCTTTCTGAGGGCACCCCGCCCACCAAGCCGTGGCAAACTGCAGTGGCCACATAGAACCTGGCAGTGGCGAGGCAAGTGCCCGCTGACAGTTCTTTCTACAGAAAATCCAGAACTGAAGCAAACTGGCAGTTAGCTGGTTCTGTAATAAGAACTTTAGTAGATGGAAACGCATGCAGGTGCATTTGTGCTGTGAATACGTTACTACGATCAGCCCCTCCATGGGGTAGCTGGGCGACTCGGGGAGAAGTAGAGGAGACATTGCGCTATCAACAGAGGCGAAGAGGTCCTCTTCTGCCCTGTAAAATCTACCCAGATCAGTTCCAAGTGGAGGGAGCCCTAGCACTTGAAATGGTCTCGATAACCTCAAGAGAAAACACTGTGAACCTCATTCGGTAACATTAGGGGCCAGACATGAAAGGTTTCACAATTCGGGCCAAGGATGAGAAGGTCCTTCCTGTTCGGAATCGCCCTAGGCGAGCTGTCGAGGGAAGAGATTAGCTCCGAGAACCAAGCCCTGTTCGGCCAGCGCAGTGCTATCAGTAAGAGGCAAAAACCCTTGCTGGCGAACTCTGGGCAACTACTACCTTAGGGTGGAGTTCTTAACTCCCCCGTTGGTATTTTCTGTCTGGACCGTAAATCTGCTCCCATATACGGGCATCCAGGGATATAACTGACCTGAGTGACAGGAGCTTGCCCTGGGCCCTAAGGAGAACTCAACGTGTCAGAAATACAGCTGACAAGAACGTGGGTCTCCTTGATGATTTATGTAAGAGGCTACTGCTGTATTGTCCACCCGCACCAAGACATGGCAGCCTCAGGAGGAGGTATTTCAGGGCCAGAAATACAGCCGTCAACCCGAGACAGTGACTGTGACAACCTAGCTGACGACCCTCCTATCCCCTTAAGCTGGACGACCACTTAAGGCCGCTACACCGCCCATCAGGGAGGCATCTGTCGTTAGCAGTCTGCGACAACAAGACGCACCTAGAGTGGGACCCAAGGCAGAAAACCGGGATCTGAACCACATAGAAAGGGAACGAAGCCTGAGGCGCGTAACCCTATTTAGCGTAAGGGTTTTGGCCCTTGGAAGAAAACCCCTGGCTTTTGGCCACAACAAAAACGGTCTCATGAGCAGAAGGTCCAGAGGGATCACCGTGGACGCGGTCGCCCTGAGACCTGGAAATCATTGATACTGATAACAGTGCAACCTTGACCTAGCCTGACTTTGCTCAGGGTGATCTGAATGGACTCAGTACTAGCGGGAGACAGTTGTGCCCGCATTGTGATTGAACTCCATACGATGCCCCGATAGACAGTATTCTGAGTGGGAGAGAGGACACTTTTCTTGGCGTTGAGCCTCAACCCCAGAGAAACAGATGAACTAAGACGATGTCCCTGTGCTGAACTGCCAGTTCCTGGAACTGCGCTAGGATCAGCCAGTCGTCTACATAATTCAGAATGCAGATGCCCCGGAGTCGCAAGGAGCCAGCGCTACATCATGCATTGTGAATGTGCGGGTAAAAAGGGCTAGGCTGAGTGAAAGAACCTGACCCTGGAAGACTTCGCCCCCGGAAGTGAACCTCAGGAACTTTCCATGTTGTGGCAGAACTTCTAAATGAAATATAGAAGTGCGTCATAACATCGATGGTGACCAGCCAAACGAGTTGTAGGGCTTGAGACACGACCGTCTTGACAGGCATCACCTTGGACTTGAACACCCACGAGTAGTTCAAGCTTTAAGATCTAAGCCAGACGCCACCCCTCACCCTCCATGGGAAATGGGAAGTATTTAGTGTAATAACCTAACTCTCTCTCTGGAAGGGGAACACATACCATGGCCCCTTTAACCAGGAGATTGAGTTTTTGTTTTTACAAAAAAAAAAAATCCGGTTTACGGTAGTGAGAACACGCCGTTGAAACACGGAAAAGCGGCGAGAGAATTAAATCCTGACGCCCTTATTAGACCCACAGAAAAGAATATATCCGGCAGAAGTTTCCACCCTGCCAGGATCTCTGAGATGGGTATTATATTTTAACACTTCCTGTTGAGGGGTTGTCGGGTGTTTCGCGTCCTGAATAAAATGCAGGAACAGCGAATACACCCAATTTTGACGGAAGCCTCTGCAATCCGAAACACCAAGAGGTGGCGGGAATGGAGGGGCTTCGAGGGGGTACGGGGAGGGGTGAAGTGAAGCACGCGCCCCGTTCCGAAGGGAGCTACCCCCTAATCTAGGCGCAAGACCATCAGGGTTTTCTCTTACTAGAAATGATAGCCCTGAGGTCTTGCTTCGGGGGCTGGCGAGGGAGGCGAGACTGTCCCCAATCCCTGGGAGGAGGAGCACGACTCGCCACTCTTTGCTTTTGAGCCTCTGTTCAGACAGGACTGAGGCGGGTCTGAGGCTTGCTCGTCAAGCGCAGAACCCACACTCAGGTCGTCCGGGAGGTCATTCTGGTACGCCTGTAAAACAGCATAGTGTGCAGAGCAGCACCAGCCTGACCTGCTGCTTGATAAGCCCTTCCCACTAAAGTGGAGGTTGTCCTACAAGGCTTTGAGGGGAGAGAGGGCTTCTTAAGTGACGATGCCGAGCCCGGCGAGAGATAGCCCGCAAGCGTCTCTTCGACCGGCGGCACCACTGAATACCCCCGTGCCTCAGCACCCACGATGGTCAAATATAATGACGTCGAGGGTATGTGCACACGGGAAGAAAATTTTTTTTAGGGGTTCCTCTATGAGCGAAAAAGCTCTTCATTGAAGTTATCAAAGAAGGGAAGGGACTCATGAGGCGTTCCCTTTCTTAGACTGGAAGATACAATCTATCCCCTAATTTGGAGGGTTTGGTGTCTCTTTTTCGCGTGGCCAGTCCAATCTGGCAACCGCTTGAGTAACAACATCGAGCAATTCCTCCGTAGATTTATTTATCGTGGACGGAAAGCTCGGAGGCGGAAAGAGAAACGCGATCCTCCTCATGATCCGAAGAAGCGTCGGATCGTGCTTCGAGATCATGTGAAGGACCAGCTGGGTTTGGGGAGAGAGTGAGAGAAAGGGATCAACCTGTCTCTTGCTCCTCAGCCAAATCCATGCAAGAGCCCCACGAACGATCTTTATTTTTTTCTTTTTCGTGAGTGCTGACTCCCGGAAGCAAGCGAGGCGAGCACGAAGCACTCTGCCTGTTAAAGCAAATCACAGCGCTCGCACCCGCCCTGCTGCAACGCGAGAGCAGCGTGCTCTTACCCCCAAACAAACAGAGCAAAAACTGATGTGTGTCCTCTTCAGCTATAGAGCAAGAAGAGGGGAACACGCACCGTTTATGACTTTCAGTCATTCTCTCTTTTTTCTTTCTTTTTTTTTTAAATATATATATATATATATATATATATATATACATATATATATAATATATTTTCTAAACAGAAGAGAAAAGAGAACAAAGAGAACAACGTTCACTGCACACTGCCTAACTGATTCTAACTCCTAACAGAGGAAAGAAAGTTTTGACAGGGTTTGTGAAACACACAGAAACAGAATCAGCTCTGAAAAAAGAGTTTCTGACGACACCTGGTGACGTATCCATTTATAGCCTGGCCACAAGTGCATCTAATGATTACATCAGCCGAGGCTATAAATTCCAGTCAATGTTCATTGACGTGTTACACACACTATTTCAGCTCGGTTCACAGCTAGAGTTGTTCCCCGTAGCGCTTAGCAGCGCAGCATCAAAGTGAAGCTTTTTGTAAAGGGAACTAATGCTTTTAATGCTTTCTCACATATGTCATGTGCAGACTTTCATGGTGAAATTTAATTATAATAATATATTTTAATACAACAAGTTGTCTATGATTTTGAAACACACTGTCTACTGCAGAAGTGAAGAGTTTCAGATGAAGAAGGTCAAATAAATATCCAAATATTGTTGGTCTGTCTAAACATGAGCTAGACAGTTACGCCGATGTAAAATACCCAAACAAATTGGTGAGGGGTGAGGAATCACCTATAGTATCGCTCTCCTGTTCGACCCGGGGGGGAAGAATAGTAGGCTAATAAAAGGAGGCTTGCATTTCACCCTTTTAAGCATCTCGGATCACCGTTTTATCATGACACCGTGTCACGCTAAAAGATTTTAAACTTTTAAAACTTCTCATGAGACACAAATTCTGTTCTTTTTCTATTAGTTCTATTTTTTGTTTAAACGTATATGAACGCATTCAGTGTTAACTGGCCATGCACAACATTTTATCTGACCTGTTAGTCATGATCTCATGGTCGAAAATTCACACTATAAATAATGTATGGTCTAATTTTACATTCTGTGGTTTTAATTATTAGTAGTTTAGCAACTTGATTAATTCACACAAGATATGACCTCAATACAATATGTAAACATCATAATTATGTCACCTTAAACAATTCATTTTGATAAACTGGGCGGAAAATGTATTAATGTGATACAATTATATTTGAAGAGTGAAAAAAAATATTTGTTTGTTTGTTTTTTTACAGAAAAAAAAAACATTGAAGAGAGAATTTTTTATTTTTTTTCCTTCACCTTACGGTTCAGGGCTTCCATAGCAGAGAGACGACACTGTTCAGACTTTTTATTTTCAACTGGCCTGCTAGTGAGATAAGTTATCTTGTTGATTTTCCCATGTAATAAAAAATGGTAGATATCATTCTGTAATGTTGCATATAGTCTTACCCATCCATCACACAGTAAAAATATTAAAATAAATAAACCTTCAGCTGCCAAGTTATGCTACTGAGAATTTGGGGGTAAAATATGCTAAAGTTTCCTGCAAATAATGGCATTAATTGTCCTTAAATATGATATTTCTTTGACAGGTTTAGTGAGAATCACCCATTCTACATAGAAATACATTTTGTTTAGTAGATTTCTTTGACTTTGATTTATTTAAAATTGCCTGCACTAACCTTTCACTCTGTTTTCAACATGTCCGGAGCAAGAACTCCACACACTACAGCGACTGTATTTAGATTTTGTGTAGCTTCCTGTTCACAGGGAAAGTGTGAGAGGGTTGTCTGCATTTGGACATTCTGGTTAGTCTTCAAGCCTTTAGTGACTATTCAGTGTATTGATTTGTGAAGACACACTGCTGGCTACCAATTGTTGTACTTTTTTCTGTTGAATAGATGGATAGAGACTATGGCTCCCTGCTCAGCATCCTCAAGAGGAGGAGGCAGCTGATGAGCTTAGGTTGATAGCAGAGGAGTTAAAGGCTCATGAGGGCATGAGCACACATGAGGACGATCTGCTGGACTGGGAACTACTACAGAAATGTATGGATGTAACCTCCGTTCACTGATGGAGGGAACGAGACGTTGTGTCGAAGAAGCGACACTAGGGGTCTCTCTTGAGAGCCTTTTGCATCTCTGATCTATGAGAAAAGGCCAATGAGAAATTGGCAGACAGAATTTGCATGTCCCGCCCCGGACATACGAGTATAAAGGGAGGGAAATGCGTCTGTTTCATTCAGGATTTTTCTGAGGAGCCGACAATGAGGTTCGGCCGCAACAGTGGCTCGGTTCAGCGACGTGGCCAGGAGGACACAACGTCTCGTTCCCTCCATTAGGGAACGGAGGTTACATCCGTAACCTAGACGTTCCCCGTCTGTCGCTCACTTCGACGTTGTGTCGAAGAATCGACACTAGGGGTACAATTTAAATCACGCCATGCACTGAGCCATGTACGTGTACTGCTGACCCAGGAGCGGGCAGGTCTTTTACGTGCCAAAGCGACAAGCTGTGCCAGGCTGCACTTACCCTTCCCCAATGCCCCATAAAATCGTCAAAGCCTTCTGGTTCTTTACCCCTGACAGGGGGAACAAGGCGACGTGCCAAGCATGGGCGACGTGCCAAGCATGGGAGCATGGGAGCATGAACTACTTTTAATTATGTTAAAAGAACACTGTTACTGAATCGACTATTCATTAGCAGTTACTCAATAGTTATATCTCCTGAAGCTGAATTAGTAGATAATTAAAAGAAGTTCATCAGGAGGCATGACTGAATTCAATAGTTATTGATTAGCTAATTGTTACTTAACACAACTATAAAATGCTATTACATACTGATTAATTAACACATCTACCTTAGTAGTTAATAGTAGTGACTTAAGTGTTAATTACCTATTAGTTTTGCAGTAATTCCTTATTAGTTATGCATTAAGATACAGTATTCTTGATATGATCCCTTTCTGTCTGTCCCGTGTTTTCTGTTTCACCCGTCTCTGTTCACATTTCATGTCACGTTTTCCTTGTTGTCCGCCCCGTGTTTCACTGTCTTCGTGTTAAAACTACATTTCCCATGATCCCCAGCACTCATCACTGCCAGCCTTGTGTCATTGTGCTCACCTGATTGTAGTTTGTCATCATCTTGTATCCAGTGTATATATACCCTGTTTGTTCTCCAGTCCCTTGTCTATCGTTGATGTTTGTGGACGCCTGTCTCCGTGCTCCTCCTCATGTTCATCCTGCCTGTTCTGCCTTTGATGTTTTCCGTGCTTGCGTTTTGTTTCCCCATCGCGGGTATTTCCTTTGTTTGTGTTTTGTCCGTTTAGTTTTCACCATTGTTAATAAAATCACTGCATTTGGATCCAACCCCTTGTCTGCCTCCTCCTGCATCGTAACAATTCTAAAGTGTAACCAAGATATCTGATGTGTGTTTGCTGCATCACTCCTTTTATACCTGTATGTCCGGGGGAGTTCCGGACATACCACATTCCACATGCCAATTTCAATTGGCCTTTTCTCAAGATCAGAGATGTCTGGGCTCCACAGGAGCGACCGCTAGTGTCAACTCATCGACACAACATCGAGTGAGTGACAGATAGGGAACTGAAACACCCCTAAAACAAATTTCAACATGAAACTTCATGAAATCCTCAACAGTTGGGATATGAGCATGAAAAACTGAAAATGAACAATTTCATGGGTCAAATGAAAATGCAACACAGTTCAGGAATAGAATGAACATCAACAGGAGGTTTCGAAAGTACACAATTATTGTACATTGTAGGCATAGAACTAAGACATAACCAAGCCTATAAAGGAGGGTTATGTTGAGTAAACCCTTGTAAGGTTAAACTGTTACACAAAAAGGCAGAAAATGGTAAGAAATCTGTGAGTCCTTTTAAAAAGGGATCCAGAGAGAACGGCAGCTGTTGCGTTGTTGTAGGGAGGTCAGGGTCCTGCTCATTGGTGTGTTGTCTGCTCAAATGTGTGTTCTTGAGTGTATGTTTGTCATATTAAAACAGAACACTGTCAATGCAGAATCCACCCACTGAAGCCAGAGGGATCATTCTCAAAAACGACTGGATCACTATTTATCGAATTACTCCAAAAATGGCAAAGACGCTTGTCCACTGTTCGTAATTGATTTCCTTTTTTCATCCGAGCACCAATGCTGTAATTAAACACTACAGGACGTCTCTCTACAGCAGTCATGTCTTTGGTTTGATGATTGGGGCTCATGTTCCTTTATCCCATGTGTAGTTCTATGGCTGTAAACCAAAAACAAAATATTTCTATTAATACAAACTAACATTACACTTCCAACTATGGTGATTTATTGTATGTCAGAGATGCAATTAGAGAGAGTTGAAAAGGCAGAGGTGAGGAGCAAGATATCAACAGAGAGCGAGACAGTGTGAGAAAAAAAGGGGAGTGTGTAATGACCTTTAAATCTTACAAGGATTCTGAAAGTCACTCAAGTCTGACAGGAATCTAAGCAGTTTTGGTGGAATGCTGTACTGTTTTGTGCCCTTTTAGACCCACATTCTGGATTTATACCCAACAGGCTCCTTTGGCAAACACAAAAAAATATATCATGTCACGTTGCATTGCAAAATGAAGTATACTTTAAAATGGACAAAAAACATGAGTCAGGGCTGCTCCCTTGGGGTTGCATATGAACATATCTGAACATATATCTGACACATCAGCCACGGATCCGTTGTGCGCTGGAAACTCTGCCAGTGTGAAAGCACAGCGCATGCTACATCCGCACCACGTACGTACTGCAAATGGATCATGTGTGAAACAATCCTTAGAAATGAACACGTACACACTGACTTCAGTGGCCTCCGTTTTTAGAATCATTATTGTTGTATGTTAAGGGTGGTATTGGTTTTGTCCAGTAGGGGGCGGTGGCGCACTGTGTTGTGGGCTGTAGCACTGTTAAAAGCAGAGAAGAACGCGCAGTGTTTGTGCTTGTGTGTGTATTGCTGGCAACAGAGATGAGTCCTAATATAAAGAGACCATCCTGAAGTTTCCGTGTTCTTTGAGTTTTTCCTTTGGTATCTACGATACAACATATGGCGACGAGGATGAAAGTCAGAACGTTGGAGCAGCTGTTTCCTGAGGGTAAATAAAAAGCAGGACGCCAACTGGGTGAGCTGATGAAAGTTAATAGCTACCACCTGAGGTACTGACTGAACTGAACTATGGCTGGCATGTTGGGATTCGTGGCACCATTTGATAATAAGTCACAATCATGGGAGGAGTATTGTGAAATATTTAATCATTTTTTCGTGGCAAATGATGTTGAAGAACCAGAGAAAAAACGAGCCATATTGTTGAGCTGTGTGGGAGCTCAGACGTACACATTAATGAGAAATTTACTGAGTCCTGAGAAACCGGGATCAAAAAGTTATGAACAGCTGGTGAGTTTGCTGAAAAATCACTTTAATCCGAAGCCCAGTGAAATAGTTCAACGGTGGAAGTTTAATTCACGGAACAGACGCTTTGATGAAAGCATAGTAGAATATGTGGCCGAACTGAGGAAGCTGGCACAAGATTGTAATTTTGGAGACACACTTACAGTTATGCTGAGAGACAGATTAGTGTGTGGTGTTAATGATGACAGCATACAACGGAGATTACTGGCTGAGGATGGACTGACGTTTGAGACGGCTCTAAGGAAAGCTCAAGCTATTGAAGCTGCTAATAAGGATATGGTTGATTTGCATAAAGATAAAGGAAATCGAATGGGTACCACTGTTTTCAAGATGGACACAGGAGAAAAAGGTAAATCGAGTGTTACAGGAATGTGCTATCGATGTGGTGGAAGTAACCATGGGCCAAAAGACTGTAGATTTGCCAACGAAAAGTGTTATAATTGTGGTAAAATTGGACATGTGAAAAGAGTATGTAGAATGAAACCACAAGAAACTGGTGTTGATAAAGACAGGAAATTTTGGAAATGGGGGAGAGGAAATCAATCAAAGAGGGCAAATTATCTTCAAGAAGAGGAGGAAGATCAGTCTGAAGAAGTTTTCACCATGTATAGTGTAGAGACACCACAGCCCCATGTACCCCCTATTACACAGACATTGTTTGTAAATGAATGCCCTGTGAAGTTTGAGATTGACACTGGATGTAGTGTGACTGTCTTATCACAGATGGAGTATGAAAAAATTGAAGCTAAAAAGAACTTGGCTGAGCTCAAAACAAGCTCTCTCAGTTTAAAAACATATACAGGACAGTCAGTGCATGTTCTAGGTACCACCCAGGTTAAAGTCCAACACAAAGGGCTTATCAAAGAACTCACAGCAGTAGTGGTGGCAGGAGCTGGGCCTAATTTATTAGGACGATCATGGCTTATAGACCTGGAACTCAGCTGGGAAAGAGTGAGTAAAATTAAAGACAGTTCAGAGTTGTTGCAAGATATTTTAAGAAAACATGAAACCGTTTTCAAAGATGAACTTCGAACATTAAAAGGAGCCACTGCTAAGATTCATGTACCAAGTGATGCAAAGCCTCATTTTTTTAAATCAAGGTCACTGCCTTTTGCTATGAGAGAGAAAGTTGAAGCCGAACTTGATCGCCTGATTAAAGACCATATTATAGATCCTGTGAAATTCTCAGAGTGGGCAGCACCTGTTGTGCCTGTCATAAAACCAGATGGGTCAGTAAGACTTTGTGGAGACTACAGAGTAACCATTAACAGAGAGTCATCACTGGAGCAGTATCCCATTCCTCGAATGGAGGATATGTTTGCAGTTTTAGCTGGAGGTGAAAAATACAGCAAGTTAGATATGAGTCATGCATATCAACAGATTGTGTTAGATGAGACGTCAAGGCCGTATGTGACGGTGAATACACACAAAGGATTGTTTACGTACACCAGATTACCTTTCGGAGTTAGTTCCAGTCCAGCAATCTTCCAGAGGACCATGGAAGGGGTCCTGAAAGATATTCCAAAGGTCACTGTATATCTGGACGATATCTTGCTAACAGGACGAGATGATCAGGAGCATTTGAGGACACTGGATCAAGTGTTGCAGCGGTTGGAGGAGTATGGTTTGAGGTTGAAGAGGGGAAAGTGTAAATTCTTGGAAAAGGAAGTCATTTTTCTGGGACACAAAGTGGATGCCACTGGTATTCATCCAGTTTCTGAAAAAATCCAAGCAGTTCAAGAGGCACCAAGACCAACGTCAGTAACAGAGCTGAAAGCATATTTAGGACTGTTGAATTTCTATAACCGGTTTCTGCCAAACCTCTCAACACTGCTTGCCCCATTGCACAGGCTTTTGAAAAAGGATGTCCCCTGGGGTTGGAAAAAGGAACAAGAGGAAACCTTTAAAAAATCCAAAGAGTTACTTCAGTCTAACCGTGTGTTAATCCACTATGATGAGAAGAAAGATTTAGTGCTTTCTTGTGATGCCTCAGCGTACGGTGTGGGAGCCGTGTTGGCACATCGTATGGCAGATGGAATGGAGAGACCCATTGGGTTTGTATCACGAACACTTACAGTAGCAGAAAAAAACTACTCACAGCTGGAGAAGGAGGGTTTAGCTGTAGTGTTCGGGGTAAAGAAATTCCATAAATATCTGTATGGCCGTAAATTTGTGATCAGTACAGACCATAAACCTTTACTAAGTTTATTGAATGAACTGAAAGCTGTGCCGCAGATGGTCTCTCAAAGAATTATGAGATGGGCAGTGATGTTGGGGGCATATGAGTATGTCATTTCTTATAGAGCTGGCAAGGACAATGGAAATGCCGATGCCCTCAGTCGTCTTCCTGTTCCAGAGATTCCAGAGAAAGAATCGAAGGAGGATTATGTCTTGATGTTGGACAGTGTTGTAAGTCCTGTGACGACATCAGAGCAAATCAAGCACTGGACAACTCGAGATCCTGTCCTCTCTAGAGTGCGTGAGTATGTGTTTAAAGGTTGGCCTGATCACAGTAATACAAATGAATTTGCACCTTATAAACAGAGACAACAAGAGCTCAGTGTTCAAGACGGGTGTGTGCTGTGGGGAGCTCGCATCATCATTCCAGAGCAAGGACGTTCAGGGTTGCTGGAACAGTTACATCAGTCTCACCCAGGTATGTCAAGGATGAAAGGCCTGGCCAGGAGTTACCTGTGGTGGCCAAATTTAGATGCTGACATTGAGGCCAGAGTAAAAGATTTTACTGTGTGTCAAGAACAGAGAAAAGCCCCTGTGGGTGCACCACTTCATCCGTGGGAGTGGCCACGACAGCCATGGAGAAGAGTGCATATGGACTATGCTGGTCCATTCCTGGGGAAGATGTTTTTAATCTTAGTTGATGCCCATTCTAAGTGGATTGAGGCATATCCAGTAAATTCAGCAACAACAGTGAATACTTTTGAATGCCTCAGAAAGAGTTTCAGGACCCATGGCATTCCTGAAATGATGGTGTCTGATAACGCTCAGTGTTTTGTAAGTGAAGTGAGCAAAGAATTTATGTCTAGAAATGGCATAACGCATGTTACTTCTGCCCCGTATCATCCATCATCTAATGGTCTTGCTGAGCGGGCAGTCCAAACTGTTAAGGACCTTATGAAAAAATGTTCTGGGAACACTATGGAGACCAAGTTGCATAGAGCATTGTTTAGTTATCGTATTACACCCCAGTCTACAACGGGATTGTCACCGGCAGAAATGATGATGGGGAGGAAATTGCGATGCACTCTAGACAAAATGCATCCTGACTTCACCAGCAAAATTGAATTGAAACAACAAGTTCAAAAAGAGCAACATGACCAACATGCAAAATCTCGCTATTTTGAAGTAGGAGATACGGTGTACACTAGGAACTTTGGGTATGGACCAAAATGGGTGCAGGGAGTAATTCAGGAAATCACAGGACCTGTATCCTATAAAGTAGCAATAGGAAGTACCCAAATAGTGTGACGTCATGTGGATCAATTATTCAGTCGACAACAAAAAGAGATACTGACTAAAGACTTTCAAGCGGCCCTGGGTGAACCTTATGATTCTGATGTTGTGTCAATGGATGCTGCTATTAAAATGCCTGAATCACTCAGTACGGCGTCAACACTCGAATCTTCAGATAACTGGGAGCCTGAGAGTTTGAAATCTGGATGTCAAAGAAATCAATTGCCAGATTCACCCAGTACTCAAAGAATGCCTGAATTGACTCAAACTGCAGATAGAAATGAGCCTGAGAGTGCATCCTCTGGTTGTCTACGACGTTCAGTAAGAGAGAGGAAACCACCAGCTTATCTTAAAGACTTTGTGACATAAAGAAATGGTGTCATCAAGAAGAACATTAGAACCTATTGAATTATGAATTGTGAAAAAAAAAAAAAAAAAAATTCACTATATTGTTCTAGAAGATTTTGTGTCTTGGGAAAGGATTGCCTCTGAGTTAAGTGGAGGGGAAATGTTGTATGTTAAGGGTGGTATTGGTTTTGTCCAGTAGGGGGCGGTGGCGCACTGTGTTGTGGGCTGTAGCACTGTTAAAAGCAGAGAAGAACGCGCAGTGTTTGTGCTTGTGTGTGTATTGCTGGAAACAGAGATGAGTCCTAATAAAAAGAGACCATCCTGAAGTTTCCGTGTTCTCTGAGTTTTTCCTTTAGTATCTACGATACAACAATTATGTTAACAGACCCCAGGTTCCACGTAGCCTCTCCGTGTCTCCCTCCCTTATAACGTTATGTTACATTGCCACACACAGAAATGACAGCCCTGCCTGCAGTTGTTTAGCATCACTAATGAACATGAACGTTGAATTAGGGTTGTTCCTCAGTCAAAATGCCCAAATTCAGTATGCAAAGAAAAACTCAAATGACAAATGGCACAAAATTATATTTAAAAAGAGCCTCCATTTAAGCGCCTCAAAAGACACCACTAATGGACACCACTATTAGTTAACACAGCCGTCTTATCACGACCAATATACTAGAAAATAGTTACAAACTTAAACTGTTAGTGTTAGCTACTTATATAATACCAAGAAAACAGTCATTTTAAATTTCCATTGAATAATTACCTTTTACACGCAAAGTGGAGCTGGATGAGAGACACACAGATGGGGGAAGGTATGTTAAATGTTTCCTGCCCAGAAAAAAACAATACTGAAAATAAAACTGTAAATTCACAGATACTCACCCACTGCCACAAAGAAATGTGGAATGTTGGTATTACCAAGTAACATTACAAAAATTATCTCATAGAAAGCTGCTCAGTTTGTAAACTTCAATCAGTCATTTCAAACCAAGTTGTGGTTAATAACTTAACGTTAATGCCGTTGTGAACACCATCTCACCAGGTTAGCGATATCCAACGAAAATTCACATTGTGAATTCATCGTATTTTACATGACAAACCAAGACAACATATCATTTCAAACTACTATTAATTTAAAAAAAACAGTCACTTTTTAAATTGAAGTGTTAATTTTTTCTTAAATTTACTTTAGATCAGTGATTATACTGCGATAATGGCCACCAAAAGTGCTCGGAGCAGAGATCAAGTTCCCATAATGCACCACAAATATGTAAATAAACGGAAAAACACCTGTGAATCACGTGCTATGGACAATTTCTAATAAAATATAGAGTCATACAACTGTAAATACACAGACATTTCTTACAGTGTAGGTTGGGCTGTGTTTACTGGTGTTGTCATCCTCCCCGCTATTCTCCCTCTCCACAGGTATTGCAGTTGTTGAGTATTTATGAATTTATATATATTCTGTTCCTGCACTCTTTATTATACAGGTGAAACTCGAAAAATTAGAATATTGTGCAAAAGTTCATTAATTTCAGTAATTCAACTTAAAAGGTGAAACTAATATATTATATAGACTCATTACATGCAAAGTAAGATATTTCAAGCCTTTATTTGATATAATTTTGATGATTATGGCTTACAGCTTATGAAAACCCCAAATTCAGAATCTCAGAAAATTAGAATATTACATGAAATCAATAAAAACTCAGTTTGTATGTACTCAGTACTTGGTTTGGGCCCCTTTTGCATTAATTACTCCCTCAATGCGGCGTGGCATGGATGCTATCAGCCTGTGGCACTGCTGAGGTGTTATGGAAGACCAAGATGCTTCAATAGCGGCCTTCAGCTCTTCTGCATTGTTTGGTCTCATGTCTCTCATCTTTCTCTTGGCAATGCCCCATAGATTCTCTATGGGGTTCAGGTCAGGCGAGTTTGCTGGCCAATCAAGCACAGTAATACCATGGTCATTGAACCAGGTTTTGGTACTTTTGGCAGTGTGGGCAGGTGCCAATTACTGCTGGAAAATGAAGTCAGCATCTCCATAAAGCTTGTCTGCTGAAGGAAGCATGAAGTGCTCTAAAATGTCCCGGTAGACGGCTACGTTGACTCTGGACTTAATAAAGCACAGTGGACCAACACCAGCCGATGACATGGCTCCCCAAACCAACACAGACTGTGGAAACTTCACACTGGACTTCAAGCATCTTGGATTGTGTGCCTCTCCATTCTTCCTCCAGACTCTGGGACCTTGGTTTCCAAATGAGATGCAAAATTTGCTCTCATCAGAAAAGAGGACTTTGGACCACTGAGCAACAGACCAGTTCTTTTTTTCTTTAGCCCAGGTAAGACGTTTGACATTTGAAGCCCATGTCCAGGACCAGTCTGTGTGTGGTGGCTCTTGATGCAGTAACTCCAGCCTCAGTCCACTACTTGTGAAGCTCCCCCACACATTTGAATGGCCTTTTCCTGACAATCCTCTCCAGGCTACGGTCATCCCTGCTGATTGTGTACCTTTTTCTTCCACACTTTTCCCTTCCACTTAACTTTCTATTAATGTGCTTTGATACAGCACTTTGAGAACATTCAACTTCTTTTGCAATTACCTTTTGAGGCTTTCCCTCCTTGTGGAGGGTGTCAATGATGGTTTTCTGCACAACTGTCAGGTCAGCAGTCTTCCCCATGATTGTGAATTCAACTGAACCAGACTGAGAGACCATTTAAAGGCTCAGGTACCCTTTGCAGGTGTTTAGCTGATTAGAGTGTGACACTTTGAGCCTACAATACTGAACCTTTTCACAATATTCTAATTTTCTGAGATTCTGAATTTGGGGTTTTCATAAGCTGTAAGCCATAATCATCAAAATTATATCAAATAAAGGCTTGAAATATCTTACTTTGCTTGTAATGAGTCTATATAATAGATTAGTTTCACCTTTTAAGTTGAATGACTGAAATTAATGAACTTTTGCACGATATTCTAATTTTTCGAGTTTCACCTGTATATGTATTTACTGTAGATAGTTCGAAAGTTTGATTTTGTATGTTTTGCTGTGTAATTCGTGTGTAATTCTAATGTTCAAATTAAATAAAGTGTGTGTTTTATTGAACACTTAAAATGTCAGTGTTTGTGTCCTTCAGTCTCAGATGCAATCTCAATTTATTATTACAGGTGCTCAAAAGTGTATTTGAGGAGAGGTCATGTGAAATGTATCGTTAACATTCTAAATGTTTGTTTTATTCCATTTTCCCACTAATCACTAGAATGGTCATAACTTTTAAACAATAGATTATTTTTGTAATGTATGTATATTTCATTCATACTAAGTTTCCCTCTAGCTTGTAATTAAAATGGTTGAAAATGCAGTTGCCTGAGGAAGTATGGTGGCCGGAGAAAATCTTTGTAAAAATTGCTGCGTGAAATCTTATTGATAAAGGATGATTAGCCTTAAGTAATCATGCATATAGTTATATAATTTGAAAGCCCTAGTTCTTCTCTTCAAAATGATATATCGAGTTGGTGTGTGATGTTATATGAATATGAATATAATATGAATTTGGATATGAATACATATTCTGGCTCAGGCTGGAAAGGGGGGGGTAGTTCACCTAAAAATGAAAATTCTCTCATTATTTAGGCCTACTCACCCTTATGATATCCCAGGTGTTTATGGCTTTCTTTCTTCAGCAGAACACATTTGAAGAAAAATAGAAAGATATCTCAGCTCGGTAGGTACTTAAAACGGAATTGGATGGTGATTTGACTTTTGAAGCTCCTCAAAGATGTCAGCATAAACGTCATCACTCAAAGTTGATGACAATAACCTCCACCTCATGTTATCGTCTCTAGAGGCCATATTGGCCATTTCTACTCACCAAAGACCTTACCAAAATGTGTCTTTTGTGACTCGGAAACATTGCATTTGTGAATCATTTGTGCACTAAGTTATACATTTATGATATGTTTTTAAATGATAATTCAGTAATGCATTTGTGAATCATTGTTACGATTCCTGGTTGTCTGCGCCATGTTTCTTGTGTCACCTCTCATAAACTACAATTCCCACAATTCCCGGCCCTCATCACTGCCAGCTTTCAATCATTGTTCTCACCTGTTTGTCATTTGATCTTCATTACCTCTCTGTATTTAAGCCCGGTTGTTTGTTCAGTCTCTGTTGATCGTTGTTTGTGGATGTCAGAAGTAGATGGTACCTTGTTCACCCATTTCATGTACCCTTGTATGTTTTGGATTCATTTTCCCATCCTGGACATTTCCTTTGTTCCAGTTAGAGATGGGCAGATCGAGGCTTCGTGAAGCAATGAAACAGTCGAAGCAAATGTGCCATTTTGTTTCGAGGCTTCGAATCAATCCGAAACCCGTCTCCACGGTGACACCTAGTGGTCACTTGCAGGTGTTGATCTGAAACAACCTTTACAAAGAGCTAATAAAAAAATGTGTTGGTTTTTTTTTTATTGTATTTTTGTAATATATGAAGCTTGTAACCTGTAGTCTCTTCACATTGCATAATGTGATTTTGGTCATGAAAAATGAATATTAATAAAAATAAATCAAGCCACAATGTCTCCCTTTCTTATAGATTTTTATTCAAAAATATTAATTTCTCTGCTGTTGAAGGACTCAGCCTACTTCTTTTTTACAGATAATTTCTCCAGCCTTTGAAAAAATTCTCTCACAAGGGACACTTGTTGCTGGCATACAAAGATATTTTTTAGCTAGGACATACAAATGAGGAAAGATTACTGCTCTCTCTTTCCAGTAAGTTAGAGGATCATGAGTTCTGGGCAAAAACGCATCGCTGAGGTATTTTTTCACTTCCACTGTGGCATCAGCTGTAGGATTGTGTATCATCTGGGTCTCACGGATACGACTGTCAAAATGTTCCCATAAACTGTCTTGTGTTTCAACTGGTGTTGATGATGGGCCTGATGTTGACATTTGTGGTTCTGAATTAAAAGAAAACGGCAATTAGTAACAAATCATAAACTGACAACACATATGAAGTATAAATTTCATGAATCACATTACATAAGATAACATAGACTGAAACTCACCAGGAGTTGTGTTTGAACGCATCAGTGAAGCACACTCCAGTGTGATGTGCTTTTCAGCATCCAGGGCTTTGGCAGGATTTCCAAAAGCCACATTTTTAAACCTTGGGTCCAGCAGTGTAGCCAGTGCCAAGGCTCTAAAAGTCTCGTACCCTCCACATCTGGAGTGCAGACCTTCTTGTAGATGTGAGCCTATGAGCCAACACAAGAGAAAACCATATTAATTAAAATAATGACAACAATATGAGAGTTATGGCCAATTACACGTATGGTCATAGTGTCCTACCTAATTGTACAGTTGATTCCTGCGTTGCATTTCCTTTTTCTGTGCAAGCTTGTGCTGCAACATCCTGTACAATGGTATGAGCTTTGAAGCAGACACTCTCTGTTCCTCTGACATCTCTGTTGTTGCTAGTTTGAATGGTTGAAGAAGTGTCAATGACTGTTGAATAATGTCATACTCAAGACTTGTCAGGGAGCAGTATCACTGTTTAAATTGGCAAGTGCAGCAGCCACTGGCTCACGTTGCTCATACAAGCGTTGTAGCATATCGAATGTGCTGTTCCATCTCGTTTCAACCTCCTGTATCATTTTCAGACTTGGTCTGCCCATCAAGCTCTGCATCTCCACAAGCTTGTCCTTTGCTTTGCAGCTGGATCTGAACAACCCCACTATCTTTCTGGCTTTCTGGCGAATTTCATTGATGACTGGGGTTTGATCCAGGGCCTTTTCACTATCAAATTCAAATTATGAGCAAAACATGGGACATGGCGAAGGTTGAGTAGCTGGGCACTTAGGATCATGTTGGATGCATTGTCAGTCACCATGCAGTGAACTTTGGAGGTTATTCCCCACTCAGCCATTAGCAAGGCTTTAGCCTCCATGAGATGCTGGGCTGTGTGGGTTTGGTAAAACCTCCTTACACCCAGTAAAACAGTTGCCATTGTTGCCTCTGGTGTTATGTAATGGCATGTTACACCAAGATATCCATCCATATTAATGGAAGACCACATGTCAGCCGTAAGGCTAACAAATTCCGCCTTTGTAGGTCCTCCATTGTCTTCTCCTTGGTTGTGTTGTACCTTTCAGCTGACCATTGTTTTAAGCACCTTCCGGGATGGGAGGACATAGCTTGGATCAAGCTTGTTCACAAAGGCCCTGAAACCCTCATCCTCCACGATGGTGAAGGGCTGCAGATCCTTCACCACCATGTTCAGAAGAGCCTCATCCAATTCCCTCTGTCTGCCTTTTAAAAGAGAAGATAAAACATACTTTCAGACAAATATATTGGAAAAATAGTAGCCTACCGTGAAAGTAGTCTACTGGTTCATTTGGAAACCTTCCTAAACAAAGTTATGTTATGAATATTTATGCTCAGTGTGCAGAGAAAGATAAAGTGCATTATAGAAATACAACAATTACAAAAAAACAAAATGATGTCTTGGCTGTAGATTGGGTACTCATATGTAGACATATAAAATGTATATTCACAAAGTATAATATTATATTGACAACATTTGTTTTTAAAGTGATTGGCAGTTGTGATTGGGATGTTAGGCATGTCTTAGTCCATGGCCTTTCTAAACAATGGCCCAACACTTAGTTATTATATTTCACTTATAATTAGCCTATATTTCAAACAATGCATACCTTGCTTAGATGGCCCAGCAGTGTCAGTAGCAGGCCTTGGTACAGGGGAACACTACCATCCTCTGCACCCTGCAGAATGGCAGGATGAATGCTCCTCAAATGGCGCATCATGGATGATGTATTGTTGCAGTAGGCGAGCTGCCGATCACAATACACACATCTCACTTTATTTGGGGTTTCCAAATGGAAATGCTCCCACACCACAGATGTACGGCATCTCTTCTGTGGAGCCTCCATTTCTATCTATCTATCTATCTATCTATCTATCTATCTATCTATCTATCTATCTATCTATCTATCTATCTATCTATCTATCTATCTATCTATCTATCTATCTATCTATCTATCTATCTATCTATCTATTTTATATGTAGCCTATCTATCTAATAATCTATATGTATCTGTAATATATGTATCTATCTATTAATCTATATATATATATATATATATATATATATATATATATATATATATATATATATATATTTCTATCAATGCATCTATTCATGTGTCACTATATGTACTCTGTGTGTCTCTAAGTCAATGTGTAAATGTAAATTAAATCCTAAATATAACTAAACAAATTGCACTATAAATGTCACTATATCACCAAAAATCCACTATCTCAAAACCAAACTCCTCTCACAAAAACCCACGATATGAAAATGCGTTGACAAAACTTTTATACTGTGTGATTGTGTGATTTGTTCCCGAACCGACCAATCAATGAAACCCTGATTCGGCGGAGCACTCCACCTGATGAAACACTTAGACGCTTCATTTAGCCGTTGTCACGTGACGTGGGTGTTTTGAATCACGCTTCGGATCAGTGTTTCGAATCATCTTTGCTTCGGGATCTCGCAAAGCTTCGGAACGTCTGTTTCGCGCCAGCCATCCTTAGTTCCAGTCTGTTTTGTTTTCACTTTGATCAATAAAGAACCCGCGTTTAGATCCTCACTCCTTGTCTGCCTCCTCCTGCTAAACGTTACAATCATATTCTGTGAATTTATTCAATTGATCTTGTGAATGTGAAGTTGATTAGACATTTTGTGAATTCTGTGAAAATTTTTTATACTGTTCTGATCCCAGGTCAAAAGTTTTTGTAAAATGCTAATTATTTAGGTTCTTCAGTGGTGTCCAAAAATAGCTCAGCATGGATAATGCAATTTGTGTTTTTATTTTGTTATCACAACTTTGTAGAATGTTATGAGCCCCTGCTCTTTTGCTTTTTTGTTTTCTGTGTGAGGCTACCAAATAAATGGGGGTAGAGACTCTGAAAAAGACCCTGAAATCTTGCCTATTTAAGAGGTTCTGGCTGAACCTTATGTGAGATGCTGCCCCAGGAAACCTACTCCAGTGTTTAGTGTTCGTTTGATGTTATTTTTTTATTTCTTTATTTTTATCTTCTTTATTTGTGTGTTTTGTCTTGTTTAGTTGAATTAGTTAATAATAGTCAAGAGTTGACAAGCAAGCTGATCTGGAAGATTTATTTTCTCTGTTTTTCATTACCGTGAGTTGGTGAGCTTCCTTGACTTTGTAGTTAATTGTTAGTTAAATTTAGCCAGCTCAACAGTCCTTGTTTGGCATGTTTTTAATTCCTGATGGTTTTTTTACATGGCCGTTGCAACCTTTTTGTTTTCAACTTTTGACAGTTTCTTATGTTGGTCCCAAACTAGAGGTCATAACAAAAACTATAAAAAAATCTTATGTTAACCATACCCAGTCCCAGTAATATTTCTTCTTTGGTCAAACTGTGACTTCCTCCATAGTTCTTTGTCATGATTTGTTGCTGAGTTATTGGGATGGGATGTTTTGAGCTTGTACTTTTCATATTTTTATATGTAATAGGAAGAAATACTTATGTATAGCATCCAGCTTGATATGATTTAAATGGATATGCCATGCTATTCCCTGGCTGATACAAGAATAAGTATTTCAATTTTCTTCCTAAGTCAAGTTTACAACTTCTCTCTGATTAGGCAGAGAGAGACAAAAATGTCTTCCTATGTCAAGTTTACAACTTCCCCCTGATTAGGCACAGAGAGAAAAAAAATTATGTCTGTGGGCATCAACAAAATGTGTAATTGCTTCAGGCAAGTTGATAATCTAACAGAGCTTTATGCAGCAGTAGTAATTTTTCAGATATTACATACATTAGGAATTACATTAACACAAGTTTTGTAAACATACATTTTTTGTTAAGTCATACTGAGATCACAGGTTAAAGCTGTAGTATTCTGTAAAAAAACAAACAAAAACATTTATCAAAAGGAACCGAGAGACAGTAATATATTACTATCTGTTCAAGAACATTCTATATATATATATATATATATATATATATATATACAGTGGCATTTCTGAAAAAGAACATATCTACATTGTGATACAGTGGAGAGTAAAGCTTTAATGATAGGTAAAATAATATATTAAATAAGAACAAGTACAGATTTAACCAGCATACTATAAGCAAGAATGGAAATTAATGTCAAAGCTGATCTTTTGAGCAGGGATGCATTCATTAACTCACAGATCATGCATTTTTAAAGAATAGGATGCCTAATTAAATGCTGATGAAAAATTTAAAATGAAGCACATCCAAGTGTGTAAAAAGAAACTTTGTGGCTTAGAAACCGCTTTACGTTTCCTCTTTAATGAATACAGTACATTCATTCAGTTCTTTATCATTCAAGTCATGATGAATCAGATCATTATAAAAAAGAGATGCATGCTTGTATCTTGGATGATAGGATATATCACTTATACCCCGAAGAAGCGTAATTGTTCCCTCTTGGTTGCTATTATTACGTGTATTGTCTGAAGATAATAACACACAAGTACCATATGCTGCCATATACTGTAGGAGCTAATATGACAAATTGTAATGAGAGTAATAACCATCATTGTGCATTCTACTTTTGGTGTCAGATTGCATGAAGACTGTTGCAGTCATTTGTGTGGAACAAACAGGATTACAAGATATTGTTGTCAAAATAAAACCTGTGTTGGCAGATTCACATCTGCTGTTCATGGAGCTAAAATCTGCTTTCTGCTGCCCACACTGCTTTACGCAGCCAATAATTATGTGTCTTTATTCTACTTGATGTATAGGGGAAACTGGAATATGGAATTGAATAAAATGATTATGAAGATGATAAGGATGATGAATATTATGCTGTTCAGTTGTAACAAACTGGCCATGGAGATGGTGTTAGGATCCATGTGCAAGAAGTTTATTAAAAGAGACACAAGAAAACAATCCAAAACAGCAGGCAGAGACGTAGTTGTTAAGCAGGCAGATAAATCCAATAAACCAAATAGACAATCCAACCAGGCAAACAAAACAAAGGGTTATCCAAAAAGCAGTAAATCCAGAAAAACAGGCAAAAGCCATAACATGAATCAATAAACAATGGCAGAGGAAAAAAACTCGGTAAGGCAGGGTAAACTGGCAATACTTTGCTCAGAACAATGGAATTGCTGGCTATTTATACATGTGGTAAACAAGAAATGAGCAGTGAAGAAATGGGTGAAGATGAGTATTCAGGAGAGGGCTCCCTCTGGTGATTGGTAGGATGGGTACCAACCTCAGATGTTACTGAACCTCCTGTTGTTCTTCTGCTGGGACGTCCCCTTGGTCGTGGTTCTGGACGATTAGGATGAGCTTGGTGGAACTCTTGGATCAATGACGTGTCCAGTATGACCTTGGCTGCTACCCATGATCTCTATTCTAGTCCGTAGCCTTCCCAGTCCACCAAGTATTGCATCTGGCTCCCTCGTCGCCTTGAGTCCTTGATCTCTCTGAACATCTACACTGTAAATCAACCTCCAAAGGAGGCGGAGGCTTAGGATTCGGGATTTGTGATTCCAGGGCTAGACGCCGGGTGGACCGGTTTCAGCAAGGACAAATGGAAGGAAGGAGAGATGCGGTAGTTAACAGGAAGCTTTAATCGGTAAGTAGCTGGGTTTATTTGACAGATAATTCTGAATGGACTCACATACTTTGGACTGAGTTTCCTGCTGGGTAGCCAAAGCTTGAGATCCCTTGTGGATAACCAGACCCTCTGTCCAGGCAGATAGTTGGGGTGAGGGCTCCTCTGACGGTCAGCCTGAAAGCATTGCACTCAGACCGCTTGCTGTAACCAAACATGTGTGCTGTCCCACACCCTCTCACTCTGCCTAATCCAATCGTCCACTGCTGGCACTGAAGATGGTTCTCCGGACCAAGGGAACATCGGGGTTGGTAGTGCAGCATGCATTGGAAGGAGTTAGTCAAATAGAGGTATGAGGGAGGGAATTATGTGCATATTCAGCCCAGGGCAAGAAGTCGGTGATGAAATTGATGGACAGGTAGGACCGTGGTCTTTGGGGTATTTGTAGTGGTTGAAGTAATCCCGTGGGTAGTTCCCTTGGAGTCTTAGACTGTGCACACACTTGAAAAGACTTCACATATTTAGTAACATCACAGATGGCCACCAGAAGGAATTGAGTGATTGTTCTTTGGATGTCAGGGTGTCCTGTGCTCAATGAAGTGTGGACCAATTGGCTAGTTCTCAGACTTAGAGTTTGTGGTACAAAGTGATTGGTTGGGGGGCAGTTAGGTGGTGAAGGTTCATGCTGTTGTGCTCATTGTATTTCTTCCATGTTATCCCAACTAATTGGTGCAATTATGACAGATGGTGGCAGGATGGATCCAGGATGAGGTTGGATTTGGTGTGGATCATGCCTGCATGAAAGTGCATCTGCTTTGCTATTCTAGCTGCCAGGGTGGTAAGTGACTGTTAAATTTAACCTGGTGAAGAACAATGACATTTACATTTATGCATTTAGCAGACGCTTTTATCCAAAGCGACTTACAGTGCACTTATTACAGGGACAATCCCCCCGGAGCAACCTGGAGTTAAGTGTCTTGCTCAAGGACACAATGGTTGTGGCTGTGGGGATTGAACCTGTGACCTTCTGATTAACAGTTATGTGCTTTAGCCCACTACACCACCACCACTGCCATGACCATCGGGTTTGTATTGGATTCAGTCTCTTGGCTGCCTTGATATATTCAAGGTTCTTGTGATCTGTGATAACTTGGAACTGGTGAACTGCCCCCTCTAACCAGTGATGCCACTCTTTGAGTGCTGCCTTAAAGGAAAGTAATTCCTTGTTCCCCACAACAGTTTCGTTCAGCTGAATTAATCTTTCTGGAGAAGAATGCACAAGGGTAAAACTTTCCTGGGGTACCATGAAGTTGCGACAGGACCACTACAATCCCACAATCAGAAGCATCTACTTCAACTATGAAAGGAAGATTGGGGTCAAGTCAAGTGGTTTTTATTGCCGTTCAACCACATACATTTATTACAGTACACAGTGAAATGAGACAACGATCCTCCAGGACCTTGGTGCTACATAAAACAACATAGGACAAACACAGAACCACATGAGACTACACAGACTAAATAACATACCTATATAAAGTGCACATGCAAACATGTGCAAAAAGTATGGGACAGTACAATAAATTACTAAAAATGAACAGGACAATAGGCTAAGTGAGAGACAGTGCAGCGCCAACCAGTACACAGTAGTGCAAAAAGATTACAGTTTCAAAAAATGCCAAATTTTCAAATGTAAAAATAAAATACTATGAGATAGTGTTCTATGGACATAGCAGTTATTGAGGTAGCAGCCAGGTATAAAGTGACAATAATTAAAGTGCAACTCAGGACACGTGTGTGTGTCAGACCAGTCTCTGAGTATTGAGGAGTCCGATGGCTTGGGGAAAGAAGCTGTTACACAGTCTGGCCGTGAGGGCCTGAATGCTTCAGTACCTCTTGCCAGATAGCAGGAGGGTGAAGAGTTTGTGTGAGGGGTGTGTGGGGTCATCCACAATGCTGGTTGCTTTGCGGATGCAATGTTTTTTGTAAATGTCTTTGATGGAGGGAAGAGAGACCCCGATGAGCTTCTCAGCTGTCCTCACTATCCTCTGCAGGGCTTTGTGGTCCAAAACGGTGCAAGTCCCAAACCAGGCAGTGATGCAGCTGCTCAGGATACTCTCAATAGTCCCTCTATAGAATGTAGTGAGGATGGGGGGTGGGAGATGTGCTTTCCTCAGCCTTCGAAGTAAGCAGAGATGCTGCTGGGCTTTCTTGGTAACAGAGCTGGTGTTGAGGGACCAGGTGAGGTTCTCCGCCAGGTGAACACCAAGGAATTTGGTGCTCTTGACGATTTCCACAGAGGAGCCGTCGATTTTCAGAGGAGAGCGGTCACTCTGTGGTCTCCTAAAGTCAATAACCATCTCTTTTGTTTTGTCCAAATTCAGAGACAGGTTAGCCGCTGCACCTCCTCTCTGTATGCTGACTCATCGTTCTTGCTGATGATACCCACCATGGTCGTGTCATCTGCGAACTTGATGATGTGGTTCGACCTGTGCATTGCTGCACAGTCGTGAGTCAGCAGAGTGAACTGCAGTGGACTGAGTACACAGCCCTGGGGCGCCCCAGTGCTCAGCATGGTGGTTGTGGAGAGGCTGTTCCCGATCCAGACTGACTGAGGTCTCCCAGTCAGGAAGTCAAGGATCCAGTTGCATAGGGAGTTGTCCAGTCCCAGCTGGTTCAGCTTTCCAATCAGGTGCTGAGGAATGATTGTGTTGAATGCTGAGGTCAGGGTATTTCAGTATAGGAGCAGTCGTCCCCTCAAGCTTGACTTGAGGGAGATGAAGGCTTGGTATGCGGCATCGTTCCATGGCAACTTGTTGGGTTCCATGGCAATTTGTTGGGTTTTCCCTTGAGCAATGACGTTAGTGGTGCTGCAGTGGTACTGTAGTTCCTTATGAAGCAGCGGTAGAAATTGTGAAAGCCCAGAAATTGTTGTAGTTCTTTGATTGTGGAAGGTTGAGGCCATTCTGTGCTGAGATTTTAGAGACATCAATTTCTCACCTCGGTGGCTGATATTGTAACCTAGGAACGTGGGATGGAGATATGAAACTCACATTTCTCTGCCATGACAAATAGCTGGTGTTCCTGGAGACGTGATAGGACTGTCCTGACATGCTGGATATGTTGTTCTTTGTTTTGAGAGTAGATAAGAATGTCGTCAACGTAGGCCACCACACACTGATTCACTAGGTCTCCGAAAATCTCATAGACAAAAGACTGGAAAACAGAGGGGACATTAGCAAGTCCATACGGCATGACCAGATACTCTTAGTGCCCCCTGGTGGTGATGAATTCCACTCATCTCCCCTGATTCTAATGAGGTTATAAGCACTTCGTAGATAAGTGGTTCCCAAACTTTTTTTAGTGGCGTACCCCTCCAAACATTCAATATCCTTTCGCGTACCCCCTCTCTAACGCATAGGCAACATTCACACAATGTATTTTGAAAATATGTATATTTAACACAATTATCTTTGTAAAACAACTCCCTTATATGAAACATGTTATATTTGTAAATATTTTGTATAAGTTATATTAATCATATACACTCTATATGATTATTAGGAACACCATACTAATACTGTGTTTGACCCCCTTTCGCCTTCAGAATTGCCTTAATTCTACGTGGCATTGATTTAACAAGGTGCTGAAAGCATTCTTTAGAAATGTTGGCCCATATTGATAGGATAGCATCTTGCAGTTGATGGAGATTTGTGGGATGCACATCCAGGGCACGAAGCTCCCGTTCCACCTAATCCCAAAGATGCTATATTGGGTTGAGATCTGGTGACTGTGGGGGCCATTTTAGTACATTATCATGTTCAAGAAACCAATTTGAAATGATTCGAGCTTTGTGACATGGTGCATTATCCTGCTGGAAGTAGCCATCAGAGGATGGGTACATAGTGGCCATAAAGGGATGGACATGGTCAGAAACAATGCTCAGGTAGCCCGTGGCATTTAAACGATGCCTAATTGGCACTAAGGGGCCTAAAGTGTGCCAAGAAAACATCCCCCACACCATTACACCACCACCACCAGCCTGCACAGTGGTAACAAGGCATGATGGATCCATGTTCTCATTCTGTTTACGCCAAATTCTGACTCTACCATCTGAATATCTCAACAGAAATCGAGATTCATCAGACCAGGCAACATTTTTCCAGTCTTCAACTGTCCAATTTTGGTGAGTTCTTGCAAATTGTAGCCTCTTTTTCCTATTTGTAGTGGAGAAGAGTGGTACCCGGTGGGGTCTTCTGCTGTTGTAGCCCATCCGCCTCAAGGTTGTGCGTGTTGTGGCTTCACAAATGCTTTGCTGCATACCTCGGTTGTAACGAGTGGTTATTTCAGGCAAAGATGCTCTTCTATCAGCTTGAATCAGTCGGCCCATTCTCCTCTGACCTCTAGCATCAACAAGGCATTTTCAGCCCACAGGACTGCCGCATACTGGATGTTTTTCCTTTTCAAACCATTCTTTGTAAACCCTAGAAATGGTTGTGCGTGAAAATCCCAGTAACTGAGCAGATTGTGAAATACTCAGACCGGCCCGTCTGGCACCAACAACCATGCCATGCTCAAAATTGCTTAAATCACCTTTCTTTCCCATTCTGACATTCAGTTTGGAGTTCAGGAGATTGTCTTGACCAGGACCACACCCCTAAATGCATTGAAGCAACTGCCATTTGATTGGTTGATTAGATAATTGCATTAATGAGAAATTGAACAGGTGTTCCTAATAATCCTTTAGGTGAGTGTACATATTGAATAAATGGCTTACCTATGGGTATGCTAGATATGATATAACTGCATAACTTGAAAACTCATCCCTCGTCACGTACGCGAGAATAGAGTTCGGTTCTGTGCCTGGAATTGCGCATCATTGTAGGTACGGTGTTAACTTCGAGCATTGCGGTTAAGTATCTGTGCAATTGCGTGGTCAGCTCAAGGTGCTTTTTTATGTCACATTTGACAGTGGTTGAGCTCATTTGCTTAAAAACAATGGGAAAACAGGTCTCTAGCGTGCAAGCAAATGTGAGTGAAAATTACTGCGTGAGAATGTGAAAAATTATTTAGCAGCACCGGATGTCTGACACCTGTAATCAAAGCTTATGCACTTATACCATCAGAATCAAAACTCCCTTTGCATCTAACCTTAAATACAAATTACATATGAAACTGCGAAAAAACAAACAAACAGGCAAACTAAAATCATGGATGACTAACATGTGCAAGTCTGGTAATTTTATTTACTATCACTAAGCTACATCACCTAGCAGTCTGCGGGGCTTAAGTTATTGTGTGACGCACGACGCATGAGTAAATGCATTTTTCCAACCGCAAAAGATAGGGTTATTTCCTTGCATATTTATCTGACCTTTATGACTCAACCATTTTGGTGTTTCTACACTAGGGGCACACAATTTTTTTTGCTAGTGAGTTATACATGAACTGGGTTTGAATGTTAGTTTAGACATTGATGAAATTAAATGAATGGTAAATCTCAGAACTGTATTCACGTACCCCCATTGTCACCTCACGTACCCCAAGGGGTACGTATACGCCAGTTTGGGAAACACTGTCGTAGATCATGCTTAGTATAAATCGTTGTTCAAGGGCTGAGGGGATAAGTGGTAGTGGGTAATGGTATTTCAAGGAGACAGAGTTCAGGCCTTGATAGTCGATACATGGACGTAGACCTCCATCCTTTTCTCCATGAAGAAAAACCCTGCAGCTGCTGGAGAGGTTGAGGGACAGATGTAACCGGAGACAAGGGCTTCCTCGATGTAAGTTTTCATAGCGTGGGTCTCGGGGTGTGACAATGGATAAGCCTTGCTTCTCGGTGGAGCTGTATTAGGCCGAAGTTCAATGGCGCAGTCCCATGGATGGTGAGGCGGAAGTTGAGTAGTTTTCACTTTACTGAAATATTAATTGAATTCTGCATACTCTTAAGGAATCATGGTTACTGTTTGGAATTCAGGGCTTTCTATGATGGTGGTAAGACAAAGCATGGAGACAGCAACATGGAGACAATGTTCATGACAGAAACTTGACCATTGCGTGAGCTCGCCCTGGTTCCAAGTTATAGAAGGGTTATGGATGGCCAGCCAAGTTTGACCCATGATAAATGCGTGATTGGTTGAGTTTATGACATAGTGAAATGTTCTCCACATTAAATAGTCCAATCTTGATGGTTATGGGAACAGTTTGTTGGGTTATACCAGTACCAATGGGAGCATTGTCAACAGTGGTGATATTAATCGTTGGAATGCATTGAATGGTGGGTATATTGAATTCTTGTATTTATGAGATTCACAGCAGCCCCAAAATCCACTAGAGCTGTAAAATAATTTATATGATAACCAATGGATATCTCTGGTGATACAAAGGTGATACAAAGTTTGTGGTTCTCACTTTCATCCTTGATTCAGGGGAACTTTATTTCTTGTGTGGGCATGCAGGATTGAGATGACCTGGTTCACCACAGTAATAGCAAAGTCTTTCATTTCGCTGACATTGGCGTTCCTCCATAGAAACACAGGCATAAACTCGCATAGGTTCGGGTGATCTAGTCGATTCTTGTGCCTGTACTGAGACTATAAATTTAGGGTACGTTTACACAACGATGTACTAAAAACTGAAAATGTTTTCCTTTTGCATTTTTGAAAAGTTTCACGTACAGACGACAACGTTGTCAAAATTCTGCGAAAACGACTAAAAACACTGTATTATGCATGCCAAGCCAGTAGTTGGTGATGTCACTTTGTAAAGAAACACAAAAGCATTCTTCCACAGAGTGCTGAATACAAACAATGAAGATGGCGAAAGCATCGAGCAATTTTGTCTGGACGGACGATGAGGTTGCTTTATTATTAAAAGTGACACTGGACTGTGAAGCACGCAACCTTTTTAAGGACTCCAACTGGTTATCTCATGTTGGTCTGTTTGCCCTGGAGGGATGAAGTTCTCGAAGTTCATGCCTATAGACTGAACACGTAATTTGCGTGTGCATGACGTCATTGTTTTCACAAATTCACCTTTTGTATGTTTACACAGAGACGATAATGGCATAGTTTTCAAAAACTTGCAGTTTGAAACCTGTTTTCAAAAGTTTGAGTTTTCAGAGCCCAAAACGCAGTTGTCGTGTAAACAAACAGCCAAAATGCATCAAAAGTTTTTTGTTTTTAGTTGAAAACATTGTCATGTAAATGGCCCCTTAGAAGCAGAGTGAAACTGGGGCTGTGGAGCATTATGAAGCAGATTATCCGACAGAGTAGAACCATTGCATGTCAGTTCCACCTTGAGTTCTTAACGAAAAACAGTTTTCAGAGCGATATCATTCCACACACTTTGAGCCGCTAGCGTCTTGCACAGAATTGCGTAGTCTGCTGCAGATCGATGGCCCTAGCTTAAATGAAGCAGCTGAACAGAGATATCTTGACCACCCATCAGCTACTCGAAGACTTTGTGGATCTGTTGAATGAAGTATTCAAACGAGTTCTAGATTTGAGGATCTTTGTCCCAAACAGCGGCAGCCCAATCGAGTGCTTTACCGGTAAGCAGAGACATCATAAAGGTACATTTCTTAGCATCTTGATGAAATGATTTAGGTTTATTAGAGAAATAGTCTTTAAACTGTCGTAAAAAACCCCGGCATTTCTCAGTGGACCCAAAACGTACCAGTTTAGCATGGGGAGCTGGCAGTGAGTGAGTGTAGTGAGTCAAACATTAGTTGTTCAGCTGGTCTTGATAACCCTTTAAAACCTTGCACTGGTGTGCAAATGCAGCCTGGTGCTGTGAGACTTCCGCTGGATCCATGTTAGGCAAAGTATTCTGTAACAAACTGGCAATGGAGACTGTGTTACGATCCATGTGCTGGAAGTTTATTAAAAGAGACACATTAAAACAATCCAAAACAGCAGGCAGAGAGACGTAGTTGTAAAGCTGGCAGATAAATCCAATAAACCAGTCCAGCCAGGCAAACAAAACAAAGGGTTATCCAAAAAGTAGTAAATCCAGAAAAACAGGCAATGGTCATAACATGAATCAAGAAACAATGGGAGAGGAAAAACACTTGGTAGGACAGGGTAAACATTGTTGCAAGTGAACTTGACATCCAACAAATACGGATAAATATCACATGGCATGTTATCACACCATTATTATTATTTTATTTATGTCTAAAGAATTCGTTGAATTTGTGGTTAGCATGTGCATATTTGGATGTATGTATTGTTATTATTATTATTATTATTTAGAAATAAACATTCTTAACTCCCTGTGGCAGCGGGGGCGTGGTCTGTCTGGAGAGAGAGAATTACGGGAAGCTGCCCTGTATGTGTGTCTTTTTATTTAATTAAATATTATTTATATTGTTAAGCCGGTTTCCATTGAACCCCCTTACACTGGTGTCGAAACCCGAGAGAGGAGAGAGAGAAGAAGTACACTCACTGGTCCTCTGATGCACAGTCGCCTGGTCCCCAATCTCTCCTCCACACTCTCAGGTGGACAACAGCCGCTCCTGCCCGGGCGGACTGGAGTCAAACCTCTGACCCCCAGCAGACAGAATGCCCCTCCGCTTTCTTTTCATGCAGTCATGTCCCTCCTCGCCTCGCAGACAGCAGGCTTTCCCCGTGTCCAGGCGTTTGGGCTACACCATCCCCCGGCAGATGGCAGCGGTGCTCCCCTGGGTGGATGGCAGTTTTGAGGACTCTACGTCGGGCATCCCTCCTCCCTCCTGGATTTTGGCACCAGTGTAAGGGGGTTAAAGGGAAAGGAGGAAGCGAGAACCGGCTTACCAATATAAATCATATTTAATTAAATAAAAAGACACACATACAGGGCAGCTGCCCGTAAACTATGTAAACTAGGGGATGAAATCACATGAAATGCCCCTACCTAACTACTGAAAAACGTAATGCTCACTGCTTCAAAAAATTATGGACAATTTCACCCATTAACTTGTCAAATGTTATACCTCCCGTGGCACTTTCACAAGTACTCAGTCAGTGGCTCTGAATTTCAGTCTATTGCCATGCTTGGTGGTATTTCTTGCAGTCCTTGAGTGAATGCTGTTGAAAGAACAGCCTTTCTCTTTGTATTCTTTATTGCGTGCTTCAAAAGGCTTTATGTTGAACGTCACACACCGGAAAACTGGTCTCATCACATCCGCTTGTCAGAGAAGGCGGTAACTGCAGTATGAACTGACGGTGACAGCAATGGACTTTAAAGTACTCAGCTGACTTAGCTAGTGGTTTTTATTGTTGCTGATTTATTTGATTTTAATGTCTGAATGTTAGTGAGACGAAGAAAATGTCTTTGTCAAGACCAATGAAGTACCAGAAGTGGGATAATCCTAACAGTGATTTGTGCTGTGTACCTCATATTGAAGACATATTGAGTAAAACAGCTCCATATTCAAAAAAATCCTGTTGTTTAAAGAAAAAAAGAAAAAGAAAAGAAAAAAAAAATTTAAACAACTTTACAGAACCACCTTCAAATTTAACAGTTTAAAACTGTTGTTTTTAATGGTATATTTTACGTTGCAGTTCTGTCATTTATATTATTAAATGATTAACTTAATATATTAACCTTCAGAAACCGTAAAAATCTACTTTTCACTTTATAATGTATCGTTAATCACCGTATTAATTACGGAAGGGCACATGATGACATGAAGTTCATCACTTCCAGGAGCAATGACCATTAAACATGTAGAGACAGAGCTCAGTGTCACTCACACAAACACAAAACACCTTCAGAGTAACACATGTTAAATTAAAATAATGAACTAAACATTAACTTTACTACATCAAATAACATGTGGCAAATATGACACGTGGGGTCACCAACCACACGTGGAAGGGGCGTGGTGGTAGGTCCTACCCAAAGGGGAGGAGTTCTAAAGACACAGCGACTGGGGGCAAAGAAAGCTTTGCCGAAGGGAGATGCGGGTCTACCAATAGGGAGACCGTACCACGGAAAATACATCACGGGGGTTACCGCAGTTAACCAGTGCCAGTGGAGCACCTACCCCAGTACGGGCATGCTAGCACACATACTGGGCCTGGCTACGAATTCCCACAAGAACATTAGTTGCCGGCTCATAGGTTGTTCAGCTGGTCTTGATAACCCTTTAAAACTTCAGCCTCAGTGTTAGGGAGAAAGGACATCCAGGGTCCACGTACTCGTGAACTTGCATGGGAGACGAAAGCGCACGTCTTCACCTCACGGAGGGGAAAGGTGCTGCATGCAAGCAGTACACCCAGCAAGGAATCTCTGTGTACCCCTTGGCCACCCCACCATCAAGGGTAGTGGGAGTGGACAAAATGGGAAGTCAGGTTAGGACAGAGAAAGGTGTTCTCCACAATCTTGTCAGTTCGTCGTGCACTTCTGGGAAGAAAGGAACCAGGGGAGGTCGTGGCCGTGAGTGGCGCTCCGAACCCAGGAACCAATTGTCAAGCTGCAAGGGCTCAGTGGTTGGTGGAGGGTTCCACTCTAGCCTGACACTTGCAGCATCTTGGGAAAGCATGTGGGAGGGGGGGGTGTCTGGAGTGATGTTCCCCCAAAAGAAGGAAATCCGTGACCGCAACGTTGCCATGGTCATATTCTCGCAGTGAGAACATGTACCATCCACGAACGCTGCATTAACGTGACTATTGTCCAGACACATGCCACTGAAATGCGCTGTATATCCAACAGCATACACTTCTTCCTTGCTTCAGTAAGGTGAATGGAATGGCAGTGGAACTCTCTGCTCAACACCACTCGGCTCCAAAGAAAAAATCTGAATGAGTGGCTGCGAGCCAGCTCCTTTAATTCCTTTATGTCCAGAGGAGTGGCATGCAAATTCCTTTTATCAAAGATCAGAGGTGCTTGGGGCTCCCAAGTGCGACCCCTGGTTTTACTACATCGACACAACGTCAAGTGAGTGACAGAAGGGGAACTGATATTATAAATATGAAGAAACATAACTATTCCCATAAAATATAATGATAAGTAATGGGTCACGCAGGGAATTCTTGGAATGCCCTATTATTGTTTTTTACCATAATTGTAACAATAATTTACTGTAAAAAGTACATGCACTCTCTTGTTAAACTTAATATAAATTTTAACCATTAATTATATGGGGAAATCATACTTTTTACATCTAAAAAATGCAATTTCTTTTTAAATATATAAAAAGGTATATTTTACAGTGACTATTAAAAATAAATTTTCACATACGCCTCTTTTATTTTCTTTTTAGATGGAATCAAATTATCAAAACGCACAGAGTCCCATGTCCAGTTTTTCAGTGGACATGTGGGTGCCTCTGAAACGGCACTTTTTTTTCAGATTGGTCATCCTGCAATGTTGTCTGTTCTTCCTTAAATTGTTCAGATGAATTTTTCTCTGTTAATATTAATGAAATAACACTGGACACCATGACTAAGGAACTTCAAAGGAGCTGCAGGGAATCTCTATTGGATGTGTTTTGCTGTGTGGGTCACTTGAAAAGACTGCCCCACCGGTCTCCAATCTCCAATTTAACCAATCCCCTTTCATCCCAGCTCTGAGAGGAAGTCCAACCACATGGAATTGACAGGTGCATATTTAACATTCATAATTTATTCTGAGGTAGGGAATCATGAAAAAAAAAATTTTTAAAGGAATGTTCTAGGTTCAATACAATTTAAACTCATTGACACAATTTGTGGCACAATATTAATAGCCACCAAAATTCATGATTTTGAATTTGAAACTGCGAGAGCATGACCATGGCAAAGTTGCGGTCGCGGCTTGCTTTCAATAGAAAATTAGCCACTCCAGCCGCCCCCCGCATTGCTCCTTCTTCCCATGGGATTGAGGATGATGCGTCTGGTGCTGGAAGTGATCTGGGGATTGCAGCGAGTGCAGATCTGCCAGGTACGACCCCCAGCACGCTTGTTGACTCCTGTCCATGCTCGAGGTAACAGCGGCTCGTCTCACAGCCAGTCTGCCTATCCTCTCGAGCTTGAAGTGGATGAGCTCGCCGCTGCATCGGAGAGCATGGCATCTGATGCAGAGGACTTCCCTGGGCTGCCGTTTTCGGGCCAGCACGCCCAGGCTGAGTCCGATGCGCAGATGACCGACATGCTTTCCCGGGCCGCTGCTAGGGTGGGGCTGGATTGGAACCCTCCATCCTCCCCACAGCCATCGTGGTTGGATGACTGGTTCCTGGGGTCTGGGCACTGCTCACAGCCTCGCCCCCCCCAGTCCCATTTTTCCCAGAAGTGCACGATGAGCTGACGTCATCATGGAGAGCACCCCTCTCCACTCGTCACAGCACCACTCGCTCATCCGCTCTTGCTACGGCGGAGCGGCCCATGGGTACACGGCGCTTCCCCAGGTGGATAGGGTGGTTGCACTCCACCTATGCCCTGGAAACCCTACCACCTGGCGGGGTCACCCTGTGCTCCCCTCCAAGCCCTGTAGGAAAACATCCTCGCTCACCACTAAGGGCCTAAAGCGCCGCCGGACAGGCTGCTTCTGCCCAGCAGTTCTCCGCGGTGAAGAAGCAGACAGAGGCCATATCTCATATCATGCCCCGCCGCAAGCCTGCCGCCATGGGCCATGCCCCGTCTGCTCGCCGAGGGCCTCCCCTGAGGCTAAGAAACACCCTGCTCCGCCTCAACCCGGCCCAGCTCTCAGCCCCAACGTCGAGCACCTCGCAGGAGACGCACGCCCCCTGTCTCACGGACCCCCTCGAGGACCCGGAAGGTTCCCAGGAGCACCTGAGACATCCAACCCAGAGTCCAAGAGGTTAGCTCCGCAGGTGGTAAGACAGCTCCGTCCCCCTGTGGAGGGCCGGGAGGAGAATCTTATGTTAAAATTATTTCATTTGCCACACCCTCAACCGGGGCTGCGGAAACCACATTCTAAAAAACAGAGCTATTTCCTTTGTCTCTGGGTCACCTGGCCCGCAAATGCCGTTCTCACGGCACTTTGCTTCCAGATCTCAACAGTCCCGGCATCCTGAACGCGGTACCTCCGCCCTCAGCCCCACGACTGTTCCCCGGCCGGCTGGTTCAAACGAGTCCAGAGGACGCCAACATCGGACCTCCTCCTCAGTCACGAACCCGCCCCCTGACGGGCGCACGGAGCAAGGTAAGTGCTTTGTTTTTTCTCAGCAACAAAGCCTCGGGACGCACCCTTGCCTCCCGATGCCGCATTACCTGCTCCGCCCCGCTGCGAAGCCCTGCCGGGTACGTCAAAAATACTCGTCCCCTTGTTTGGAGACGTGGCTTTCACTGCCCAACCAGTCACACTGGCTGGGCCGGACCATTCGACTCGGTTACACAATTCAGTTTGCCAGGCCCACGCCACCCCCTTCGCAGGCGTCCGTTTTTCCGCAGTACACAGCGAACATGTCAATTCCCTGTGCAAGAAAATAGCTACTGTTTTACTCAAAGATGCCATAGAGCCTGTCCCTCCAACCAAAATGAAGAAGGGTTTCTACAGCCCTTACTTCGTTGTACCCTAGAAAGGTGAAGGCTTACGACCAATCTTGGACTTGCGAGTTTTCAACCGGGCTCTGCTCAAACTCCCGTTCAAAATTATCACGCAAAAACATATCCTGACTTGCATCCGCCATCTAGATTGGTTTGCAGCGGTAGACCTGAAGGACGCATACTTCCACGTCTTGATTCTGCCGCGACATCGACCCTTTCTACGGTTTGCGTTCGACGGCCAGGCGTATCAGTACAAAGTCCTCCCCTTTGGCCTGTCTCTGTCCCCTCGCGTCTTCACGAAAGTCACAGAGCTCGACGACTGGCTCATCTTGGCCCCCTTGTGAGAGTTACTATGCGCGCACAGAGACCAGGTGCTCAGGCACCTCAGCCGTTTGGGGATTCAGGTCAGCTGGGAAAAGAGCAAGCTCACCCCGGTTCAGAGCATCTCTTTTCTCAGCATGGAGTTACACTCAGTCTCAGTGACAGCACGTCTCACCAACAAGCATGCGCAGTCAGTGCTGAAATGCCTTACTTCCTTCAAGCCAGGCACAATTGTCCCTTTAAAACATTTCCAAAGACTCCTGGGGCATATGGCATCCTCCGCAATGGTCGCGCCGCTGAGGTTGATGCATATGAGACCACTTCAGCACCCGCTTCAGACTCGAATCCCGAGACGAGTATGGCGCCGCGGCACGCACCATGTGATGATCTCCACCACCTGCCGCCAGACATTCAAACCCTGGACAGACCTCTGCTTTTTACGGGCAGGAGTACCCTTGCAGCAGGTATCCCGACGTGTCCTGGTCACGACCGACGCCTCCAGATCAGGTTGGGCTGTCATGTTCCTGGGGCCCTGCTGCGCTGGCACATCAACAGCCTAGAGTTGTTGACTGTTTTCCTTGCCCTGAGGAAGTTTCTCCCACTAGTTCTAGACAAACATATCCTAGTCAGGTCAGACAGCACCGTTGTGGTAGCGTACATAAATAGCCAAGGCAGCGTACGCTCCAGCCACATGTCACGACTCGCCCGTCATCTCCTCCTTTGGAGCCAGCAGCTACTCAGGTCACTATGTTCCACTCACATCCCTGGCAACCTCAATGTGATAGCGGATGCACTGTCACAACAACGCTTGGCCAGTGGAGAGTGGAGGCTTCACCCCCAGTCGGTCCAGCTAATTCCAGCTAATTTGGGAACTTGTGGGCCAGGTAACCCAGAGACAAAGGAAATAGCTCTGTTTTTTAGAATGTGGGTTCCGCAGCCCCGGTTGAGGGGTGCGGCAAATGAAATAATTTTAACATAAGATTCTCCTCCCGCCCCTCCACAGGGGGACAGAGCTGTCTTACCACCTGCGGAGCTAACCTCAGACTGCTGTGCAAGGTAATGGAGGATGAGGAGCAAGTCACCCTAGTGGCTCCGTATTGGCCCACTTTGACTTGGTTCTTGGACCTTACGCTCCTCGCAACAGCCCCTCACTGGCGAATTCCACTGAGGAAGGACCTTCTTTCTCAGGGACAGGGCACACTCCGGCATCCACGCCCAGTCCTCTGGAACCTCCACATCTGGCCCCTGGATGGGACTTAGAATATCTAGCCGGTCTACCACCTGCTGTCGTAGACACAATCAACCAAAACAGAGCCCCTTCCACCAGGCACCTTTACGCCCTAAAGTGGCGCCTGTTCACGAATTGGTGTTCTTCCCGGGCTGAAGACCCACAGAGGTGCGCAGTTAGGTCAGTGCTTTTATTTCTACAGGAGAGGTTGGAGGGGAGGCTGTCCCCTTCCACCCTTAAGGTGTATGTCGCCGCCATCGCGGCTCACCGCAATGCAGTAGACGGCAAGTCTCTGGGTAAGCACGACTTAATTATCAGGTTCCTAAAAGGCGCCCGGAGGTTAAATCCCTCCCGGCCAAACCTGTTCCCCTCCTGGGATCTCTCAGTGGTCCTCACAGGCCTCCAGAGACCCCCTCAAGCCGCTAGGGTCGGGGACTTGCAAGCATTCTCTGTCAGCGACACTTGCCTGGAGTTCGGTCCAGCAGACACATATGTGATCCTAAGACCATGGCCGGGCTACGTGCCCAAGGTTCCTACCACGCCCTTTAGAGACCAGGTAGTGAGCCTGCAAGCGCTGCCCTGGGAGGAGGCAGACCCAGCCCTTTCGTTGGTGTGTCTGGTACGTGCTTTGTGTACCTATTTGGACCGCACGTTGAGCTCTAGACGTTCTGAGCAGCTCTTTGTCTGCTTCGGGGGACAGCAGAAAGGGAACGCTGTCTCCAAACAGAGGCTCGCCCACTGGGTCGTCGATGCCATTTCATTGGCTTATCATACCCTGTCCGTGCCCCCCCCTTGCGGGTCCGAGCGCACACAACCAGAAGTGTTGCATCCTCATGGGCACTGGCCAGGGGCACCTCCCTGGCAGACATTTGTAGAGCAGCGGGTTGGACAACACCTAATACCTTCGCGAGGTATTTTACAATCTTGAGTCAGTATCGTCCCGTGTTCTCTCAGGTCCGAGTCCGTAGAAGTCTGTAACACGCTGACGAACTGGCCGGGCGAATCGCTTGCGCCTAGCACCCTTTCCCTCAGCTGAGGTAAAATCGTGCACCTGTTTCTCCCAGGAGATCCCTTCTCTCGGATCCCTGGATGATCAGGCCAAGGCATCACCTTGTTCCCCTTGTCAGGGTAACCAGAAGGATTCTGATGACTTTATGGGGCATTGGGGAAGGGTACGTGCAGTCTGATACAGCTGGTCACGTTTGCACGTGAGAGTACCTGCCCGCTTCTGTATCAGCAGTTCACGTACACGGCTCAGCGCATGGCACGATTTAATTGGGACCCCTAGTGTCGCTTTTTCAACACAACATCGAAGTGAGCGACAGACGGGGAATGTTTAGGTTACGTATGTAACCTCCATTCCCCGATGGAGGGAACGAGATGTTGTGTCCTCCCTGCCACGTCGCTGAGCCGAGCCACTGTTGTGGCTGGACCATTTCCGGCTCCTCAGAAAAATCCTGAATGAACTCATCGTATTTGCCCTCTTAAATACCTGTATGTCCGGGGGCGGGGTATGCAAAACTGTCTGCCAACTTCTCATTGGCCTTTTTTCATAGTTCAGAGGCATATTCGGCACTCAAGAGAGACCCCTAGTGTCACTTCTTCGACACAACGTCTCGTTCTCTCCATCGGGGAATGGAGGTTACATACGTAACCTAGACGTATTGTTGTTTCTAAAGCGAAATAAATCTAATTGATCTTGTTTCAAGGATTTTTAGATATTTTACAGGAAACATTACAAAACTGATTATCAAAATATGTTTTTTGCCCTAATATCAAATGTCTTACTAGATAAAAGAAATTATGATCCAACGTAAATTTTCTTTATAAACAATACGATCGTGTCTGGTCACATGGGCACGTAAAATGGTTAGAAATAGCATTTTAGCTTAGCTTAAAGCTGACAATTTACACAAGGTTTATTTCTATTTCTGCTGCTCCAAACTTACTTCAAACCTTCTCTGTCTGCTCGTATGAATCTAAAACATCATAAGAAAGTGTTTCACTACTGTTCAAATGCACTTTGGATCATGTAATTTATATTTATAAATGTTTTCCATCTGAAAGCACTAAATAATGTTGGCAATGACCACCAGTCATTAGAACAGGTTGCCCACAAACAAAGATCTGACTTTTTTTCCTATGATGGTGAGCTTCAATTATAGGAGTTAGTCATGGTTGTTCTATGATCAGCACCTTGTCCCTTGTGTGAAAGTGTAGCCAGTATGCACTGCATGCTGTGCCTAATGAGGCTTACAGAGTCATTGTGCATGGGTGGACAAGAAAGTATGAACTCTTGCTGAGGGGCAGGCAGCCATGCAGAGAAGCCTATATTTAATTTATCTTAGACTGTAATTAGATGAGCCACTCAACATGGAATTTGGATGCATGGTAGCAAGTTCTGCTAAGTTTACCTCAGGGCCTGGTGTCATTAAGGTGACGTCTACCCTGTGATTTGAAAGGCTAATGCAAGGTTGTATGTTATAGCCTCTGTGTGTATTCAAGTGAAATTATTGTGAGACAGGGATCTCCTTTGGAAATTAAAGGAGTTCTTAGTTTTCATTAATATGAAAACTAATAATATTTAAATTCATGCTTCTCCTCGACCTCGATATATACTCTAATTCTTCAGCCATTACACTGCCCAACTGTTCCACCTAGTGGTTTAGTATAATTTCAGTCCATTAGGTTTGTTTTTGTATCCCACATATGAATGAACCATGTCCTTCATGTTGATTTTGGGGTCTCGGAGACACTAAGGACATTTTGATAGCTCAAAACATATATTTAACTTGACACTTAAAGGAATGTTCCATGTTAAATACAAGTTAAGCTAGATTGACAGCATTTGGGGCATAATATAAAGTAACAAAAAATATATATTTTGACTCGTCACTCCTTTTCTTTAAAATAAAGCAAAAAACGTCATGGTTACTGATGTAACCTCCATTCCCTGTCAATGAGCTACACTTTGATGCTGCGCTGATTTAGCACTTTAGGAACAACTTTAGGTGTGACCAGCTGTGAATATATGTGCAACACATCAATGAAATTGACCAGAATTTATAGCCTCTGCTGGTGACATCATTGGATGCATCTGTAGCAGGGCTATAAATAGATGCATCACAGGTGCATCATCAGATCTTTTGTCTTCAGATCATTCTGTGTATGTTGTGCTTCTTGACTGTCAGAAATTTCTACTTTCCTCTGTCAGGAGTTAGAATTGTTAGGCAGTGCACTGAAACCTTTCTCTTTTCTATAGAAGAAAAAGAATGACTGACAAACCAAGCAAGCGGTGTCTATTCCCATGTTTACGCTCTATGGCTGAAACGGACAAACACCAGTTTGTATTGTGTGTTTGGGGGAAGAGCATGCTGCTCTTGTGCCTGGCTCGGCATCATCACTAAAGAGACCCACTCTTAGGCTTATCAGGCAGCTGGTGCTGCCCTGCACACTATGGCAGTGTTACAGGCGTACCAGGCTGATCTGTTGAAGGACATGAGTGCGGGCACCACGGTCGACGAAGAGGCTTTCCCTGAGCTTCGTCGAGCCACGGATCTGTCTCTCCACGTGACCAAGCAGACAGCTTGCTCCATTGGCCGGTCTATGTCTGATTTAGTCAGCACGGAGAGACACTTATGGCTCAACCTGTCGGGCATCAGAGATAAAGACAAAGTTTTCCTTCTCGATGCCACGGTTTCCAGAAGGCGAAGAGTCATGAGGAAGCCTTCTGGCAATTCCTTCCTCGCAGCACACAGGGGGAGGGGCCATCGGTCCTTCCAGAAGGGAGGCTCAAAAACAAAGCATGGCGATTCATGCTCCCCCTCGTAGAGACTGGGGGCCGGCTCGTCACCCTCATCAGCCCCCAAAGCAAGACTTCAGGGCAATAATTTCTAAGAAGAAAAAACCCTGAAGGTCTTGCGCCCAGCCTTGTGGGGGTAGCCCCCCTCGGGTAGCGGTGCGTGACCATTCACCTGTACCTTCCCGATACCCCCACAAAACCTCTCCATTCCCGCCGCCTCTGGTGTTTCGGGAGTTAGAGGTTTCCAGCAAAATGTTGGGTGTTCTGTTGCTTCCTGCCTTAGTCCAGGACGTGGAATACTCGACAAAAAGGCTACAGAATTCAATTCGATCGCCATCCTCCGTGTTTCAATGCCGTGGTCTCCACTACTGTGAAACCAGAACAAGCATGTCTACTGTGGAAAGAACTGCAAAATCTCTTGGTCAAAGGGGCCATAGAACATGTTCCCCTTCCAGAGAAAGAGTCAGGTTACTACAGGAGATACTTCCTGGTTCCCAAGAAAGGTGGGGGGTTGCATCCAATTTTAGAACTTCGTGGCTTGAATCGCTCAATCAGGGCATTCAAGTTCAAGATGCTAACTGTCAAGACGGTCGTGTCTCAAATCCAACATTACGATTGTTTGGTCACGATCAATCTCATGGACGCATATTTTCATATAGAAATTCTGCCACAACACAGGAAGTTCCTGAGGTTCGCTTGCATGGATGCATGGATGCAGCACTGGCTCCTTTGCGACTCCGGGGCATCCGCGTTCTGAATTACATAGACGACTGGCTGAAACTAGCACAGTCACAAGAACTGGCCGTTCAGCACAGGGATATCGTCTTAGCTCATCTGGTTTCACAGGTTCTGAGACTCAAAAAGAGCATTCTCTCTCCCACTCAGGAAATTACCTATCTGGGCATTGTATGGAATGCGATCATGATGCTGGCACGATTGTCTCCCACTCGAATCGTGTCCATTTAGAACACCATGAGCAAACTCAGGCTAGGCCAAGGTTGCACTGTTCATCAGTATCAACGAATACTCTATAGATCTCATGGCATCTGCGTCCTCTGTGATCCCTTTGGGCCTTCTGCACATGAGACCATTTCAGTTCTGGCTCAAAGCCAGGGGATTTCATCCAAGGGCGAGTCCCCTAAGGTAGATAAGGGTTACGCGCTGCACACTTCGTAACCTTTCTATGTGGTTCAGATGCCGGTTTCTCACTTTGGGTCCCACTCTAGTTGTGTCTTACTATCACAAATTGCTAACAACAGACGCCTCCCTGACGGGGTGGGGTGCGGTCTTAAGTGGTCATACAGCTCAAGGGGAATGGGAGGGTCATCAGCCAAATTGGCACATCAACTGCCTCGAGTTGATGGCGGTATTTCTGGCTCTGAAATTCTTCCTCCAGTATTTGAGAGGCTGTCCTGATGCGGGTGGACTACACAGCAGTTGTCTCTTACATAAACCATCAAGGAGGTCTACGTTCACGCCAGCTCAACAGACTGGCACGGCAGATTCTCCTTTGGGCCCAGGGCAAGCTCCTGTCAATCAGAGCAGTTTATATCCCTGGATGCCTGAATGTGGGAGCAGATTTACTGTCCAGGCAGAAAATACTGACGTGGGAGTGGAAATTCCACTCCGAGGCAGTGGAACATATCTGGGTGATATTTTACAGAGCGGAAGTGGACCTCTTCGCCTCCCAATAGACAGTGCAATGTCCCCTCTACTTCTCTCTGAGTCATTCAACCCCCCTGGGTCTGGAGGCGATGGCACATACATGGCCCAGAATGCGCCTGTTTCCTCCGGTTTCTCTGCTCCCGGGAGTCTTGGCCAGAGTTCGCCAGCAAGGGTCTTGCCTCTTACTGATAGCACCGCATTGACCAAACAGGGTATGTTTCTCGGAGATAATGTCTCTCCTCGATGACTCACCTTGGGCGATTCTGGACAGGAGGGACCTTCTGTCCCAGGTATAGGGGACAATATTTAATCCCCGGCTCGAGCTGTGGTACCAACTGAGGGACACTGGGTTTTCACCTGAAGTTATCGAGACCATTCTAAGTGCTAGGGCTCCCTCTACTAGAAAAAGTTACGCCAATAAGTGGGGTGTCTTTGAAAAAATGGTGCAGTGCACATAATGCAGATCCAGTTAACTGCCAGATTGCTTCAGTTCTGGACTTTCTGCAGGAAAAATTGTCAGCAGGCACATGCCCCGCCATTCTCAGGGTTTACATGGCCACTCTATCGGTATGCCACGCCTTGATTGACGGGGTGCCGTTGGGGAGACATCCTCTGCTCACTCGCTTCATGTCTGAGACCTCTCGCGGTCTTGTAAGCACAACTGCACAACCGTAAGGGGTCTGGACATCCACAGTGTGGCAGCGTGGGTATTCTCGTTCCCAAAGCGCTAAATCAGCGCAGCATCAGAGTGTAGCTTATTGACAGGGACTGTTTCGGTTTAATTAAGTGTAACCCTTGTTCCCTGATAAAAGCGGAACGAGATGCTGCGCTTCACTGCAGCACTGGGATGCCCCATGACTCCTCTTCAGACAAAATACCTGACGATGCACCTGTGACACATCTATTTATAACCATGCTACAGGTGCATCCAATGATGTCACCAGCAGAGGCTATAAATTATGGTCAATTTCATTGACGTGTTGCACACATATTCACAGCTGGTCACACCTAAAGTTGCACCCAAAGAGCTAAATCAGCGCAGCATCTAGTTCCACTTTTATCAGGGAACAGGGGTTACAGTTAAGTAACCAGAGACGTTCCCTGATGGAGGAAACCAGACATTGTGTCGATGAGTTGACACTAGGGATTCACTCTTGGGAGCCCAGACATCTTGATCTTTGAGAAAAGGCCAATGAGAATTGGCGTGTGGAATATTCATGCCACTCCCCTAGACATATGGGTATAAAAGGAGTGCTGTTTGCAAACCCACACTCAGGTTTCACATTGAGGAGCCGAGCCAAAGACACGGCCATTTCAGCGGTTGGTTCAGTGTTGTGGAAAGAGGGACACAATGTCTTGAGGTGCATGAGGTCCGGGGGGCCATTAAGAGGCCACTAGGATGATCTTCTCCTTGTCCTGCCTGACTTTGCACAATGTTTGTGCAAGTAGGTTCACTGGGGGAAAACACACACTTGCGTAGCCCCAGGGGCCAGCTCTGTGCCAGGGCATCTGTGCCGAGGGGAGCCTCGGTCAGAGAGTACCAGAATGGACATTGGGAGGATTCTGGGGATGCGTAAAGTCAACCTGTGCTTGGCCGAATCGACTCCAGATCAGCTGGACCGCCTGAGGGTGGAGTCTCCACTCTCCCCTGAGTGTAACCTGCCACAACAGCATGTCCACTGTGCTGTTGAGGTGGCCCAGGATGTGAGTTGATCACAGCGACTTGAGCTGCCAATGACTCCAGAGGAGCTGACGACAGGCGAGTTGTGACATTCGATGAGTGTTGTCCTTCCGGGCCAACACGTGCTTGCCCTGGATCAACGGCAATAGACTCCTCAGTGCAAGTAGTACTGCCAAAAACTCGAGGCAGTTGATGTGCCATTGCAGTCGGTCCAAGGGCCAGTGACTGTGTGCCCATTCCACACGGCACCCCAGCCACGTTGGGAGGCATCTGTCGTAACCATGACATGCCTGGAGACCTGGCCTAGGGGAATTCCTGAACGTAGGAACGCTAGATCTGACCAGGGGCTGAACAGACGGCAACAAGCCTGCGTGTCAAGAACGTGGTGTGTGCCGTGGTGCCATGTTTGTCTCTCGACTCGGGTCTGAGGCCAGTGCTGAAGTGGTCTCATGTGCATCAACGCGAGCGCTCTGACTGTCACTGAGGATGCCATATGCCTCTGAAAGGATTTCAGTAGGACCGTTGTATTCTGTCTGAGTGTACGCAGACAGTTCAGCACTGACTGCAAGCGCTCGTTGGTGAGGCGTGCTGTCATTGAGACCGACTCTAACTCCATACTGAGAAAAGAGATGCTCTGAGAGCTTGCTATTTTCCCAGTTGACCCAAAGTCCCAGCTGGCTGAGTTGCCTGAGCACCAGGTCCCTGTGCGCACAAAACGTGTCCCGCGAGTGAGCTAGAAGTAGCCAGTCATTGAGAATGCAGACACCCACTTCCCGGAAGTGCATGACGAGCTGACACGGTCATGGAGGGCACCTTTTACTTCCCGTAACTGACCCCTCCGCTCATCCGCTCTCACTACCCTGGATGGTGGGGCAGGACACGGAGGTCCCCCAGGTGGATAGGGTAGTTGCGATCCACCTGTGTCCTGAGAACGCCGCCGCCCGGTGCTCCACTCCAGAGCCTGTAGGAGGACATCATCATTGACCTCCAAAGCCTACAGCGCCACTGGACAGGCTGCCTCCGCCCTGCGTGCCATGGCTCACCTGCAGGTCCATCAAGCCAAGGCACTTAAAGATCTGCACCTGTGTAGTCCCGACGTCGCTCTCAGAGCCACGGAAGTGCAGGCACTCTAGCGGATGATGGCCACCCTCGTGGTCCAGGATCGCCACCTCTGGTTGAACATGGTCGAGATGCGTGACATTGACAAGTCACGATTTCTCAAGCCCCTGTCTCCCAGCTGGGCCTCTTCGGCGACACCGTTGACGACATTGCCCAGCAGTTCTCAGCAGTGAAGAAGCAGACGGAGGTGATTTCTCACATCATGCCGTGGTGCCGCCCAACCAGCGTGCCCCGCGCCCTACCTGCTTGCCGAGGGCGTCCCCCTCTGACCAAACAACAGGCAGCTCCGCCTCAACCTGGGCCCAGCTCTCAGCCCCAGCATCGAAAGTCACCCCCCGTCGCCCCCCGTCTCCAGGTCCCCTTCCAGGACAAGCAGTCAGATGTTCTCTCCGGAGCTGGTACCAAGACCACTTCGTCCCCTGGTGGAGGGCCGGAAGGAGAATCCTTGTTTTCATTTCATTACCAGTGAGCCTTCTTGCACCGGTGCTGTGCAAGATCAGGGAGGATGAGGAGCAGGTCATCCTGGTGGCCCCTTACTGGCCCAGTCGGGCCTGGTTCTTGGATCTTACGCTCCTCGCGACAGCACCTCCCTGGAAAATTCCCCTGAGGTAGGACCTTCTTTCTCAGGGACAGGGCACCTTCTGGCACCCGCGCTCAGACCTCTGGAACCTCCACATCTGGCCCCTGGATGGGATGCGGAAGATCTAGTGGACCTACCACCTGCAGTCATAGACGCGCTCAACCAAGCCAGAGCTCCCTCCATCAGGCAACTTTACACTCTAAAGTGGCGCTTGTTCGCGAATTGGTGTTCTTCCTGAGCCGAAGACCCGCAGATGTGCGCAGTTCGGTCAGTGTTTCATTCCTGCAGGAGAGGCTGGAGGGGAGGCTGTCCCCCTCCACCTTGAAGGTGTATGTATCTGCTATTGCAGCCCACCACCAAGTCCCTAGGTAAGCACGACTTGATTATCAGGTTCCTGAAAGGCGCCCAGAGACTGAACCCTCCTTGACCTAGCCTATTCCCCTCCTGGGATCTATCAGTGGTCCACTTGGGCCTTCAGAGACTCCCCTTTGAGCCATTTGATTCAGTTGAGCTCAAGGCCCTCTCCCTGAAGACGGCCCTCCTGACAGCGGTAGCCTCCATCAATAGGGTTGGGGACCTGCAAGCGTTCTCTGTCAGTGACACCTGCCTGGAGTTCGGTCTGGCACATTCTCACATTATCCTGAGGCCGCGACCCGGCTACTTGCCCAAGGTTTCTACTACCCCCTTCAGTGACCAGGTCGTGAACCTGCAAGCGCTGACCCGGGAGGAGGCAGACCCAGCCCTTTCGTTGCTGTGTCTGGTATGAGCTTTGCATATCTATTTGGACCGCACGCAGAGCTTTAGGTGATCTGAGCAGCACTTTGTCTGCTTCGGCATACGGCGGAAAGGGAACGCTGTCTCCAAACAGAGGTTAGCTCACTGGGTCGTTGATGCTATTTCTTTAGCTTATCACACCCAGGCCGTGCCCGCCCCCTTGCGGGTTCGAGCACACTCTACGAGAAGTGTGGCATCCTCGTGGGCACTGGCCCATAGCACATCCTTAGCAGACATCTGCACAGCAGCGGGCTGGGCAACACCCAATACCTTTGCCAGAATTTACAATCTCATGGTTGAGTCATCTCGTCCTGTTTTTTCAGGTCCGAGCCGGTAGAACTCGGCAATGCGGCAAAATCGACCGGGTTTTCCGCTTGCACACAGCGCCCTTCACCAAGTTGATCCAGTGCGCCTATGTGCTATGTGAGAGACATAGTGAGAGAGAAGGCCGTGGCTCCTGGGCTTGCTCCCATGCTAGTCATGTAGCACCTGTTCCCCCCCCCTCAGGGGTGCGGGGAACCTAAAATCTGTATGTGACATCTCTTTGGGGGCACTGGGGAGAGCTACGTGCAGCCGACACAGTTGCCTCTAGCACGCAGTAGCCTGCTTGCACCTGTCTCGACAGTTCACGTAGCACAGTCAGTGCATGGCGTTTTTAGAGGGGACTCCTTGTGTCACTTCATTCGACATTCGTTGTGTCCCTCCTGCCACAGCACTAGCCCTACCACTGCAAATGGCCGTACCTTATTTTTGGTTCCTCAGTGCAAAATCCTGACTGGCACTCGCTGCCCCGCTTCCCTTTAAACCCGTATGTCTGGGCGGGGCAAGCAAATTCTGTCTGCCAACTTGACATTGCCTTTTCTCAGGTTCAGAGGTACATTTGGCGTCCCAGGAAGACCCCTTGTGTCACTTCATTCTACACAATGTCTCGTTCCTTCCCTCAGGGAACAGAGGTTACAACAGTAACCATGACGTTTATTTTGATGCATTGCAGTCTATTTTTCTATAATGTGTATAATGTTGCTGGGGTCACTTTGATCCCAAACAGAAACAGCATTACTAGAATGGATAGCATGCACATTTGTAAAGTGCATAACAACTTTTGGGGAGAAATGAATGAATGAATGAATGAATGAATGAATGAATGAATGAATGAATGAATGGATGGATGGATGAATGAATGAATGCAGTTCAATAATATCTGTTTTTTTTTTTCATTACTTCTATTATTAATATTTATGCATATTTATTGTGGTATTGTGGAGACCCCAGACTTAAAAACAAGTCAATATCAACAAATCATGAGGGTTAAAATATAGAAACACATTACTTTGAACTGAACAATGTCTGAAATGACATTGGGGGATGAACTAATGCCATTAACATTTAGTTTGCAGATTGCACAAAATCACAAACTGAGGTGATAAGCTCTCAGTATACTATAGAATATATTACAATACGAAACTCTTGTCTTCTGAGTGGGGTCAAGAGCCTCCAACAGAAACTGATTTAAAAAACAATGAGATATTTCAGCTTCCCGCTGTCTGGCAATCCTACTGCTGCTGCCCTCTGTACATACATTTATAGAGGGGATTGTGGTGCTATGGAAAATTTCTGAATTTATGTTATATGACACAGCAGGAGAAATACAAGTATCTTGACATTTGTCACGGTATAAATTACATCAAATGCATGTGTGTTTGTGTGTGTTCTAGATATTGCTTTCTGGTTGGAGTGAGACATGCATCCATTACACTTGATAGAATCTAGAACACAATAACGGCGTGCTGCTCGGCTGCTGATGTCACGGCATGTTTAATGGAGAAGGTGAGACAACATTATTCCTTCTCTAATCGTATTTAGTCCTCCTGGGACTGACACTGTACCAAGTTCATGGCTCTTTATTTTTATTAAGTGTAACTATCACTATTCCGGTCTAGGGTTGCCAGGTTAGTCATACATTTTCAACCAATCAAAATAAGTCCAAAATCAGCCCTATTACCAATAAAAACAGCCCAAAAATACGCTGAAAGAGTGTATTGTATTGCTTGTAAAGTAACAAAATACAATGCATTTAATCTGAAGGAGGGCATGATTAATGTATGTAAAAAAATGCAAACATAGTCCTACTGTAAAGTCCTACTGTTTATTTGCAATTTAGGCAGATTATAGGCCTATTATTTTTTGTTGCTTTCTTTCTGCTGATAAACTGCTTCACCTGTACACTCACTGTATTGTAATCATAACCACAGTTGTCTGTTAGTAGTACATTGATATCTAATGCACAATATGTCAAACCCTAAAACCACTGAGCAAAATAAATAAATCTACTCACGGTAACAATTTAAAAGTAGCCCAATTCTATAGGAGAAATGTGGGCTTGGCAACCCTATTCTCTACCATGTTCATTTGGAACAGTCTGTTTTGTGCTAAGCAGCAGGTTTTTGTCATCATCTCATCTTGAGGTGTTTGAAATATGCACCCAAATCATTTGTCACATTTTTATTTCAATTAGGATTTTACTTAATTTACTGGAAGATGGCTCAAAACCTGGGTAGAGAGATACTGTGCCTGACTATATATTTTGGTAGCACAATGTCACTTGATAGCTTGATGTATAAGGAGTGCTTCATTTTTCTATAAAGCCATATCTTGGTTTTGGGATTGGTTTGAAACTCTCAGAAGGTTGAGTTATTTGGATGAATTTCATAGATATTTTAGCAGTATTACAAGAGAAAATTGGAGTTAATGCAGACACCATTATACAAGTGTAAAATTATTTAATGACATCCTATTTTGATCCTTTTATTGAAGCACAATGTGCAGATCTTTTCATGTTCAACAAAGAAGTCAATGTCTTACCGGTAACATGATCCGAAACATGTCACCATTTGGTTAATTTATTCTTTAAGTGTTCACTGGGTCCTCTAATTATTTGCTCTGTTTTTCCACATACAGAAACTGGAACAGCGATGAGAGTTGCTGGTGTGAACATCTAACTGAAGGCAGTAAAATCTGCACCCAGAGAAAGAACATGCATCATTAGCATGAGCAAACGGAGCTTCTTCACTGATAATGTTGAGAAATTTCAATTAATTTACATCACCAGGGTGCTCTTTGTACTTTCTGAATGCTAACCAAGTTAGAACTGTCACAACAACTACATACTTTTTCATCTTCTCTCCTTTTGCCGGACTTTGAAAGTTGATGAGGAAAATACATAGCCTATTCCATTTTTATGTTAAGAGTTGCATTACTTGTCAAACTCACCAGCCTGTTTTTTTTTTTTTTTTTCCTCCCATTGTCAACTTTGATCATACAGGAGAATAAATAGAAAAAGACAATGGCACTACTGTCCAAGATTGATGAAACTTGCTTGCAGTACTTCAAATTTGAGCTGGCTACATTCAAAATCATGTACCTCACTCATCATCTAAAATAATAGAACATTCTGTCATCATTTACTTATCCCCTTATGTCTTTTTCCAAATATGTGTTACTTTCTTTCTTTCATTTAAAATAAAAGGTGTTTTGAAGAAAATTCATGCATACATTTTCCGAAAGTGACAAATAGTGACTAGTCAAGCTCTGTAAAAGAATAATTCATTTAGAACATTTAACTCATACACCATATTCCAAGTCTTCTTAATCTTAGTTTGAGGAACAAACCAAATCACTATTTGCTGAAAATATTACCTCCTGGAACATCTCTCCTATATGATTCATACCTATGCATATTCAAAAGTAACATGTGTAGATGTGTCATCCCAGGTTTTATATCAATAATGCCATCACTGGTTCTTGCGTGTAAACATGTTTGGATATACTTCAAGCCAAGATTAGATATGCAGAAATGCAAAAGAGACCTTAAATCTAATCTTTGAAAGTTTCTTTGAGAAGCATTTACTTTCTGCTTAACATCTTCTTTTTGGGTGAACCGGAGTCAGAATTTTTTTTTATTAAGGGGCAATATTTGCCCCTTGATTTGCCCCTCAGGGGCAAATCATGAAGGTTATTTTTTTTTTTTTTTTTTCTTTATTTTTTTCATGAAGGTTATTTTTTTTTCAATCCGTTTAAAATAAACTGTGTCTCAGGACATCAATTTCATCAATTCACTAATAAAAATGTTCACTCAAAGATTGAAAATGTATTACTGAAAATAACATTTTCATTTTATGTCATAATAACTAGGACTATAATAGAATATTACAGTACAGCTATATTGGATGTTACAAATAAAAACAGAAGAATTAATTACAGACATTTTTTGACCCATGCATTTTAAATTACAGGGACATAGTTGTCATTTTTGGTAGCATTTTTGCTCTGACCTCTGAGCCCCCTTCATTTATTATCCTTGAACTTGACCTTTGAATGAATGATTTATAGAAAAGAAAAAAACTGATCATCAATAGGTGTTATTTAACTGGGTTTGAGATTTATACTGGTAGTAGAACAGCGGGTTGGGCAACACCTAATATCTTTGCGAGATTCTACTATCTCAGGGTAGAGTCAGTCTTGTCCCGTGTTTTCTCAGGTCCGAGCTAGTAGAACTCGGTAACACGCTGACGGATTGACCGGGTGAATCGATTGCACATAGCGCCCTTTCTCTTGGCTGAGGTAATACCTAGCTCTTTTTCTCCCAGGAGAGCCCACTCACTCGGCTCCCTGGATGACTCCTCCCTAGCCCTGTGGGTCCGCAATTCGCCGACCCAATCCACTGCGGGTACTCAAATCTACCCTGTACTGGAATAGGTGCTCCACAGGTTAGCGCTCCTACATGGACTTTCCTCCTGTGTGTATTTTCCACGGTACGTTCTCCTTAAGAGTGGACCCACGTCTCCCTTGGGCAGTTCCCGCTTCCTCCCGGTCGCCGTGTCTGTAGCAACTCCTCCCTCCGAAGAGGCGGGATCTACCACCGCGCCACTTCCCACATGTGACCTAAAAGCCCATGTGGTGTATTTCACCACTTTTACCTCCCCCTCTCTGGGCGGGTGTGGTCTCTGCAGGGTCTTTTCCCCCTGATAGAATAGGAAACTGGGTAAGACCCCCTTCCCACGATGTAAGGGCATCAGCCATTTTGCTCTATGCGAGAAACATAGAGAGACAAGAGGCCCGGCCCGTTCCCAGGTTGGCAAGTGTCGCCTTGAACTATAAGGGTTCCGACGACTTTATGGGGCATTGGGGAAGGGTTCGTGCAGTCTGATACAGCTGGTCGTTTTGGCACGTCAAATACCTGCCCGCTGCTGTGTCAGCTGTACACATACACGACTCAGCGCATGACGTGATTTAAATTCGACCACAAGTGTCGCTTCATCGACACAACGTCAAAGTGAGCGACAGAAGGGGAACGTCTATTCCATTCCCTGATGGAGGGAATGAGACGTTGTGTCCTCCCGGCCACGTCGCTGAGCCGAGCCACTGTTGTGGCCGGACCATTTCCGGCTCCTCAGAAAAATCCTGAATGAAACAGACGCATTTCATGTTATACTTTGTGCCTCACTGTAACCTAAATTTTTGCATTTTTGAAAGAATTTTTTTGAAAATAGGTTTGGTGGTAATCAACATTAGGCCACATATGCAGTCAAATTAACTCAACTTGTATTGAAACCAGAATATTCTTTTAAGAATTGCTCACGTGGGTCTGTGTTACTAAATGTAGTTGAAGTACAGATTGCAGTGATGTTTTTATTACATCCATATTTGTTCATTTATAAGACGCTTTTCAAGGTTACAGAAATGCTGACACTTTCAAACTCAGTTGATGAATACCATAGACTTTCAATGCTGTTTAAGTGCAAAACAGTCAAAAAAATAAATAATAACTTTATGTTGTATGCCAATAGAAGTGAATGTGATGTTTAGCAAAATCGGAAATTTCACCCATGTTTTAAAACACATTAGGCTTGTTAGGATAAAAAGATAGATTTGACAGGTAATGAGATCTTAACATGCCAGCCCCCATTCATATGAATCAGCTTTTTATTTATCAGGCTACTGATATGAGTGTAGTCTTATCTCATGTAAGTGATTTTTTTTTTTTTAAAGAACATTTTCTTCTGAGATAAAACTTTTTTTTAGCAAGAAAACCATTGCTGGGTTTACCTTTAATTTTAGAGTTTCCAACCAAACTGATTGCCTATGCAAGTTAATTCAATGTGAAAGTTTTTTTAATTAGATCAGGCTTCAAGATGCCTGTATTATATAAAAGAATCTATGTTTAGCATAGCTATTAATTTCACATTTGATTAAAGCTAATTTCTGTTTTCTTTCCCAGACCAAGGAGGTAATTAAATATGACAATGACACTGGGATTTAAATACCCATTGTTCAAAGATTTTTAAGAGATCTCTTTAAATAAACTTTCCACTTGCCACAACCGGCTCTTTCTTGGAGGCTTGTGACATTTACAAAGTAATTGTATTAGGCTGCTGCATGAATAACCTTTACCTATAACAATGTCCATGATAAGATGATTTCAGTTCTGTTGTTACCATGGTGTTTGATCACAAACTGCATGACTTAACTCATTTATAAGTATGTTCTTACCAAAATCAATTAAAATAAATGATTATTACTATGTGAAACATGTTCTTAAAGGAATAGTTCACCCAAAATTGTAATTCTCTCATCATTTGCTCACGGTCAAGCACTAGGAAAAGTAAGCAAGCAGACAAAAAGGGCACATTCACACTGTTACGAGTGAAAGGGTGGATATGACATAATAGAAGAACTTTCCCTTTAGGATTTTATGCTGCGTTCCATTCAAGTCGGAAAGTCTGAAATAAAAAAATGGAATGCCAATTTAAGTAAGACTTCCAACATGGACATTCCAGGTGCATGACGTAAGGTCAGGAGATACCAAAATGATATCAACACCATCAAAGGGTCATCAATAATTTTAGTTCGGTTATGTCATTTTCATGGTATGCTCCAAAAGGTGTGTATCTCAACAGGCTGATATTTTAGCATTCATTTTTTGGTATTTATAGATGTGTTTGAGCATGACTTATTTGATTGTCTAATTTATGACCAGGTGTAAAGTTGCAGGTAAAATTTTCAGGTGATAATCATGTTGGAAGTATGTGTATTTAAGTAATTTTTGCTGTTTTCATTTTATTTTATGTTATTATTTTTATTTTATCAAGTAACAAGTTCGCTCAATACGTTACCCGCCTGTTTGTGGTGAGAATAAATTAAAATATTTTGTGCAATATCCATGCAGTATTGTTTTGGTAGCGCATTTGTATCAAGACATTTTAACATTTTGTTATAACAAAAATAACCATGTGGCAAGTTAAACAATTGTATTTATTTTTTTACATCATATTATTTTTACACATTTTAAAATGATTTTAATCCTTTTACCTAACTCTCAAAATTTCATCTTCAGTGATATCTCCTCCAATGAGATTAAGGAGATTTGGTGATGGAAGGGCGTTTTGTAACTTTTTCTCCACCCAATTGAAATGGTCTGTAAGGGGGGTTAAGAGAAAGGAAGAGGCGAGAACCGGCTTAATAAATAATATTAAATTAAATAAAAAGACACACACAAACACATACATGGCAGATGCCCGTCATTTTCTCTCTCTCGAACTGTCGTCATCTGCCGCCTTTATCACTTGCGCGCCTGTCAGCCTGATTGGGGACTGGGCGTGCGTCATTCCATTTGATTTATTGATATTAGGTTAAATAATTGAGGTGCACATGGTACATATTACTGTTATTGTTAGTCAAAAAGATAATGTAAGTGAATATGATGACATGTTATGGTAGAGGGAGAGCACTGAGCAGGAATCAGCCGTACAGCTAGAGTTTCTCGTTATTACAGATAAATCGTTAACTTATACTAAAGATTTCTGTGGGGAGGAGCATTAAGTTTTCTTGATTTTGCCATCACAATTTCTGTTAGCAGAGCTTCCCAAAATTAATTTTTTAGGAACAATGAGACATTCAACACAAATGTATTGATATTTGATTTATTTTTTGAAGCTTTTCTTTATGGTTAAAACAAGTATTGCTACATGTCGGCCATTGTGTTACTGAGCACTTTTCCAAAACCCATGGGTCAGTTAATAGGTTCCCCATCCACCTGTATTAGTGGTAAGCATAGCTGCCTTCCAGGCATTTGACCAGGATTTGACTGCAGTTGAGAGTTTACATCACACCCCTCACTGTCGAGGCAAAGACAGTGTCAAATAATTTACACCATATATTGAAATTGCCCTTCTCAACAAACAAGCATTTAAGTAACAAAACTAAAAGTGAAGGAAGTCTTTTACAACCTCCTCCTATAGCAATTCACTGTGTTACAAAAATGTGCAAGGTTTACCTTTCAGGGAATTCCATACACATAAGTTCTACCTTTTGCCTATACCTAGCTCCATGCACTACTCTTTACTATTGGACATGGTCATGTGAGTATAAACCTTATGATTTACAATAGATCTAAAAAAAACCTGGGGCTGAAGATTTGCTAATCAAAGCTGTTTGTCTGAGTTCCAATGCTTTTAAACAGTAAGTGTTATGAATTTATTGCAATGAGTGTATTTAAACAGGAATTAGGGAGTAGATTAAATGAAATGTGTGACTGGTGGTGATGCACTCTTGTGGTGAGACCAGTATTTTAGAGCACCTAGAATGTGACACTAAACCATGGTCTATAGTGATTCTTAATTAGTTTTGCTTGAATACCCAGATTTTACATTGAACATCAAGTGGCAACCCAACAAAATAGTAAAATTGTTTATTTAAGAAACAGAAATTATTATTTGTGTATGTGAAATTGTTTCCAGTTTGTTTGTATAATATGAGCATATTACACATTAGGTTTTGATGAATGTGTACTTAAAACTATATTGATGGGGGTACATACAGTAGGAAAAAAAATTTGGGCAACACAACACTGACTCATAGTGTAGCAATTCATAAACTTAAAGAGGATAAGCCTATTATTATTTATTGTTTTATTGTTATTATTGTTATCTTTCCTGGTTTTCACAAACATATTCCATCTTCTACCTCAAATTACTGTGTTTATGGCTGTCAGGTTGTAGGCTTTCTTCTTTGGAGTCTAGACCACTGATGTACCCTCTCCACCATTGATCAATAAAATGTCCCATCAGGCAATTAAGTGAGGCCCTTGCCTTAGATGTGGTTGAAGAGGGATTTCCCTCCGAACCCTGTGCAATGTTGATTTTAAACACTAGATGGCGAGGTTGTGTTATTTTCAATAAAAGGCAAGTTTTGCTGGTGTAAAAATCAGGCAACTGTCATTTGCTGCTGTAAAACCATGTTGAAGGACACAACAGTCACAGTAGATTGCAAATGACCTGATCTTCCACTATTTGGCCTCCTGAAACCTTCGAGATCATGCTGTGCATAAGTTTGTAATAATCATAGCCAACACAACTCCTTCATGCTGCTCATTACAAGTTTTAGTGGCACTTTCCACTAAAAGGTTACAAAATAATGCCTGAAAATGTAGATTGTCAACCTCAAGTGGTCAAACAAAATATTATTTAACTGTTTTATTTTCTGTTTATATACATATAGGCCTTGCTATGGTCGACCAAAGATACACACAATATCTCACAAAAGTGATGAGATAGATGCTCAATAGGGTTTAGGTCTGGAGACATGCTTGGCCAGTCCATCACCCTCAGCTTCTTTAGCAAGGCAGTGGTCGTCATGGAGGTGTGTTTGGGGTCGTTATCATGCTGGAATACTGCCCTGCGGCCCAGTCTCCGAAGGGAGGGGATCATGCTCTGCTTCAGTATGTCACAGTACATGTTGGCATTCATAATTCCCTCAGTGAACTGTAGCTCCCCAGTTGAGTTATTTTGAGGGGACAGCAAATTTACACTGTTATACAAGCTGTACACTCACTACTTTACATTGTAGCAAAGTGAAGAAAAGTAATTTCTTCAGTGTTGTCACATGAAAAGATATAATCAAATATTTACAAAAATGCGAGGGGTGTACTATTTATATACATACATACATACATACATACATATTATGGCAATCCATTCAGGAATTTTTTGTATTTATTAAATTAAGTTTGAGTATATGGAATGAAACTCTGAATATATGAAATGAGATTGTGAATATATAGAATGAAACTCTGAATATATAGAATTAAACTTGAATATATGGAATGAAACTTGAATATATGAAATGAAACTGAATCTATGGAATGAAACTCTGAATATATATAGGCTAATTAAACTTGAATATATGGAATGAAACTCTGAATATATGGAATGAAACTTGAATATATTGAATGAAACTGAATATATGGAATGAAACGTGAATATATGGAGTGATACTGAATATATGGAATGAAACGTGAATATATGGAATGAAACTGAATATATGGAATGAAACTCTGAATATATGGAATGAAACTTGAATATATGGGAGGAAATTCTGAATATATAGAATAAAAGTGTGAATATATAGAATGAAACTGAATATATAGGATGAAAGTGTGAATTTATAGAATGAAACTGAATATATGGAATGAAAAACTGAATATATGGAATGGAATGAAACTGTCTATATGGGATGAAACTTGAATATATGGAATGAAACTCTGAATATATAGAATTAAACTCTGAATATATAGAATTAAACTCTGAATATATGGAATGAAAGTGCTAATTTTACAGTACTTAATGAATAATGTATAGCTAGTTATATCCTTGTTATCAGAGCAATAGCCTTCTGAATTCCATGACTTTAAAAAAGGCAGTCCCTGAAATTTAGCAATACTTTGTTGAACTAGAAAAATTTTAGCAACAGCTGGTCATACTCCAAACAACACAAACAGTTTGGAGTCTACATCCAGCCATCTTGAGGATAATATTCCCATTATTGCAACATTCTTAATGCTTATGAATAATCATGTTCAACAAAATGTTGCTGAAAAAACATTATGCATCATTGTCAAAGGAATTTACAAATCTCTTAGGGAGATGTTGGCTGAAATAGCGCTCCAATTAGAAGCGGATATACAAGTGCATGTAATGGGTGTACATTCTGCCTCACAGAGAGGAAGGCTGAGGTATGTGATGATAATGGAAGTGTATGTTGATGGAGGATGATGCAAGAATACTGTACCTACCTCTTTGCAAATTGCAAACAAAATGATTAATACAAGTTATTAGGAAAATTAATTAACACTATATATGTGAATTAACAAATTTTTGTTATTTTGTTCTCCGTCTGTCGCTCTCTTCGACGTTGTGTCGGAGAAGCGACACTAGGGGTCTCTCTTGAGCACAGAATATACCTCCGATCTATGATAAAAGGCCAATGAGAAGTTGGCAGTCAGTATTTGCATACCCCGCCCCCGGACATACGGGTATAAAGGCGAGGCAAATACTAGAGTTCATTGAGAAATTTTCTTCGGAGCCGATGGTTGTGCATGCTGTTCGCGTGAAGACACACCCGTTCCTGTATTCCTCTGATGCTACTGCATGTAGTTGGATTGAGGGCGCATTACAGCGGCGATTTCTCTTTGCATGGCAGTGAATATTGCCCCTGGGCGCTTCGACAGCGCAGTACAACCCAAACTCGAAAGAGTTAGTTAAAAGTGTGATTTTCTCTAAAAGAGCAAAATACACAGCGGCGTTGAACCTCCTTTTCAGGACGCATATTTATAAAGATGCCCTTCCGCCCCTGTGTAGTTCCTGGATGCGAGTCTGATGCTCTCCGCATCAGACTCGTGTCTGGGTAGCGATCACACCGAGGCTGCGTTTGTGAACTGGGGATGGCAGCGGGTGCGGCTCCGTCGGGTACCCCCCCTCAGACCAACCGTCCCCCGGCACGCTCCTTGACTCCTGTCCGTGCACGAGACAACAGTGGCTCGCCTCACAGCCAGCTCGCCTATCCTCTAGAGCTCGAAGTGGATGAGCTCGCCGCTGCATCAGAGAGCGCGGCGTCTGACGTGGATGACTCCCTTGGGCTGCCGCCTTCGGGCCAGCATGCCAAAGCTGAGGCTGACGCTCAGATGTCCGACATGCTTTCCCGGGCCCCCGCCAGCGTGGGCTTGGACTGGAACCCCCCGTCCTTCCCACAGCCATCGCGGTTGGATGACTGGTTCCTGGGGTCCGGGCATGCTGAAGGAACTGTGCTCAGCGACCGACCTCACCCTCAGAGCCACAAAGGTCACGGTGCAGTCACTCGGGCAGGCGATGGCTACCCTCGTGGTCCAGGAACGACACCTATGGCTGAACTTGGTCGAGATGCGTGAGACCAACAAGGTTCGCTTTCTCAATGCCCCAGTCTCCCAGTTTGGTCTCTTCGGCGTAACTGTCGAGGACTTCACCCAGCAGTTCTCCGCGGTGAAATAACAGATGGAGGCGATATCACATATCCTGCCCCGCCGCAAACCTGCCACCTCGGGCCCTGCCCCGTTTGCTTGCCGAGGGCATCCCCCTGCGAGGAAACAACAAGCTGCTCCACCTCAACCTGGGCCCAGCTCTCAGCCCGTGTCGAGCGCTCCACAGGAGCAGACGTCCCCCGTCTCACGGACCCCCTCGAGGACCCGGAAGGCTCCCAGGCGCTCCTGAGATGGACGACCCAGAGCCCCAGACATTAGCTCCGGAGATGGTAAGACCACTCCGTCCCCCGGTGGAGGGCCGGGAGGAGAATCTTTCTTTGAAAACTTTTAATTTGCTGCTCCCCTTAACCGGGGCCGCGGTACCCAAATTCTCAGTAAAAGAGCTATTTCCTTTGTCTCTGGGTCATCTGGCCCGCAAATGCCGTTCTCACGGCACTCTGCCACCAGATCTCAACAGTCCCGGCATGCTTGACGCGGCCCCAGATCCGCCTTCAGCCCCACGACTGTTCCCCGGCCGGCCGGTTCTGACGTGTCCAGAGGATGCCATTACAAGACCTCCTCCTCAGTCACTAACCCACCCCCTGCTGGGTGTGCGGAGCAATGTAAGTGCTTTGAGACTTTTCTCAGCCTCCTGATGGCGTACTACCTGCTCCGCCCCGCTGCGAAGCCCCGCCGGGTACGTCAAAAATTCTCGGAGATAGGATGCGTGGCTCTCACATCCCAACCCGTCTCGCTGGCTGGCCTGGACCATCCGACTCGGTTACGCAATTCAGTTTGCCAGGCCCCCGCCCCCCTTCGCGGGCGTCCGCTTTACCGCAGTGCAGGGCCAACATGCCAAACTCCTGCGCGCGGAGATCGCTACTCTTCTACTCAAAGACGCGATAGAGCCTGTCCCTCCAACCGAAATGAAGAAGGGTTTCTACAGCCCTTACTTCATTGTACCCAAGAAAGGCGGCGGCTTACGACCGATCTTGGACCTGCGAGTTTTCAATCGAGCGCTGCTCAAACTCCCGTTCAAAATGCTCACGCACAAGTGTATCTTGACATGCGTCCAGCACCTAGATTGGTTCGCAGCGGTAGACCGGAAGGACACGTACTTCCACGTCTCAATTCTGCAACGACACCGACCCTTCCTACGGTTCGCGTTCGACGGCCAGGCGTTCCAGTACAAAGTCCTCCCCTTCAGCATGTCTCTGTCCCCTCACGTCTTCACAAAAGTCGCAGAGGCAGCTCTTGCCCCGCAGGCACCTCAGCCGCTTAGGGCTTCAGGTCAACCGAGAAAAGAGCAAGCTCACCCCGGTTCAGAGCATCTCCTTTCTCAGCATGGAGTTAGACTCAGTCTCAATGTCCGCACGTCTCACCGACGAGCGTGCGCAGTCGGTGTTGAGATGCCTCGCCAAATTCAGGCTGGGCACAACGGTCACTATAAAATTCTTCCAGAGGCTCCTGGGGCATATAGCATCCTCCGACTCAACCACGCCACTGGGGTTGATGCATATGAGACCGCTTCAGTACTGGCTTCAGACTCGAGTCCCGAGACGAGCATGGCGCTGCGGCACACACCGTGTAACAATAATCCCCGCCTGCCAAAAAACTCTAAAACCCTGGACAGATCTCTGCTTTCTACGGGCAGGTGTGCCCCTGCAGCAGGTGTCCCGATGCATCCTGGTCACTACCGAGGCCTCCAGATTGGGTTGGGGCACCGTGTGCAAAGGGCACGCAGCTGCGGGCCTTTGGAGAGGGGCCCCGCTGCGCTGGCACATCAATTGCCTAGAGTTGTTGACTGTTTTCTTTGCCCTGCGGAAGTTTCTCCCGTTAATTCAAGACAAACATGTCCTGATCAGGTTAGACAGCACCACTGCGGTAGCGTACATAAATTGCCAAGGCGGCGTACGCTCCCGCCACATGTCATGACTTGCCCGTCGTCTCCTCCTTTGGAGCCAGCAGCGACTCAGGTTCTCGGACCTCGTGCTCCTCGCGACAGCCACTCCCTGGCAAATTCCCCAGAGGAAGGACCTTCTTTCTCAGGAGCAGGGCACGCTCTGACATCCGCATCCAGACCTCTGGAAAGATCTAGCTGGTCTACCACCTACCGTCATAGACACGATGAACCAAGCCAGAGCCGCTTCTACCAGGCAGCTCTATGGCCAGAAGTGCCGCTTGTTCGCAGATTGGTGTTCTTCCCGGGCTGAAGACCCACAGAGGTGCGCAGTTATGTCAGTGCTCTTATTCCTGCAAGAGAGGCTGGAGGGGATGCTGTTATGTCGCTGCTATAGCGGCTCACCACAACGCAGTAGACGGCAAGTCCCTTGCTAAGCACGACTTAATCATCAGGTTCCTAAGAGGTTAAATCCCTCCCGGCCATGCCTGTTCCCCTCCTGGGATCTCTCGGCTGTACTCGCAGGCCTCCAGAGACCTCCCTTCGAGCCGCTAGAATTAGTTGGACTCAGGGCCCTCTCTCTTAAATCTGCCCCGCTGATCGCGCTCACTTCCATCAAGAGGGTCGGGGACCGGCAAGCGTTATCTGTCAGCGACACTAGCCTGGAGTTCGGTCCGGCAGACACACATGTGATCCTAAGACCGCGAATGGGCTACATGCCCAAGATTCCTACCACACCCTTCAGAGACCAAGTACTGAACCTGCAAGTGCTGCCCGGGAGGAGGTAGACCCAGCCCCTTCGTTGCTGTGTCCGGTACGTGCTTTGCGTACCTATCTGGACCGCACGCAGAGCTTTAGACGTTCTGAGCAGCTCTTTTTATGCTTTGGGGTACAGCGGAAAGGAAACGCTGTCTCCAAACAGAGGCTTTCCCACTGGGTAATAGATGCCATTTCATTGGCCTATCACACCCAGGCCGTGCCCCCCCACCCCCCACCACTTGCGGGTCCGAGCTCACTCAACGAGGAGTGTTGTGTCCTCATGGGCACTGGCCAGGGGTACCTCCCTAGCAGACATTTGTAGAGCAGCGGGTTGGGCAACACCCAACACCTTTACGAGATATTACAGTCTCAGGGTTGAGTCAGTTTCATCCCGTGTTTTCTCAGGTCCTAGCCAGTAGAACTCGGTTACACGCTGATGGGATGGCCAGGTGAATCGCTTGCATATAGCATCCTTTCCCTCGATTGAGGTAAAATTGTGCGTCTCTTTTTCCCAGGAGATTCCATGTCTCGAATCACTGGTCGATTCCTCCCTAGCCCTCATGGGTCCACAGTTCAGCGGAGGAACTCGCCGACCCAATCCACTGCGGGTACTCAGTCTACTCTGCACTGGAATAGGTTTTCCGCAGGGTGAGGACTCCTACTCGGACTCCCCCTGTGTGTATTTTCCGCGATACGGTCCCCTTAGGAGCGGAACCGCGTTTTCCTTGGGTAAGTTTCGGCTGTCCCCCGGTCGCCGTGTTGTAGCAACTCCCCCTCGCTGAGGCTGGATCTACCACCGCGCCACTTCCACGTGTCGCCTAAAAACACATGTAATGTATTCGCCACTTTACCTCCCCGCCGGGTAGTTGTGGTCTCTGCAGGGCCTTTTCCCCCTGAAAGAATAGGAAATTGGCCCCATTCCCTCAATGCATGTAAGGGCCCCGGCTGTCTATTGCTCTATGTGAGAAACATAGAGAGAAAAGAGGTCTGGCCAGGCTTGGCTCATTCCCAGGTTGGCAAGCGTCACCTTATTCACCTGTCTAGGGTAACCAAAAGGATTCCGACGACTTTTGAGGGGCATTGGGGAAGGGTACGTGCAGTCTGACGCAGCCGGTCGTTGGCATGTAAGAAATACCTGACCGCTCCTGTGTCAGCAGAACACGTACAGGGCTCAGCGCATGGCAGATTTAAATTGGACCCCTAGTGTCGCTTCTCCAACACAACGTCGAAGAGAGCAACAGACGGGGAACGTCTACGAATGTAACCTCCGTTCCCTGATGGAGGGAACGAGACGTTGTGTCTTCCCGGCCATGTCGCTGAGCCGAACCGCTGTAGTGGCCAGAACCATTTCCGGCTCCTCAGAAAAATCCTGAATGAACTCTAGTATTTGCCTCGCCTTTATACCCGTATGTCTGGGGGTGGGGTATTCAAATACTGACTGTCAACTTCTCATTGGCCTTTTTTCATAGATCAGATGTATATTTGGTGCTCAAGAGAGACCCCTAGTCAGGGAACGGAGGTTACATTCGTAACCTAGACGTTTTTTCTACTTTAAGATACAACATACCAGCTGCTCTGCTGATTCACATGCAGGACTTAGGATTTAGCTGGATGGCCAAATCTCAAATGTTGTCTGTAAACATTCGAACACTGTACAACCACAGGAGACATCTTGGTTTTGTGGATTATGGGAGTTTAACCAACATTTCAAATGATGATCTTGATCGTGTTATTTCTGAGGTTCTTCAACAAACCCCTGCCTCAGGAGAGACATACATCACTTTTGAGAGGGAGTTTCATTCCATTCCATTTATTCAGTTTCATTCCATATATTCAGTTTCAACCCATATATTCAGAGTTTCATTCCATATATTCAAGTTTCATTCTATATATTCAAGTTTCACTCCATATATTCATAGTTTCATTCCATATTTTCACACTTTCATTCCATATATTCAGAGTTTCATTCCATATATTACATTTTCATTCCATATATTCAGTTTCATTCCATACATTCTGAGTTTCATTCTATATATTCAGAATTTCATTCCATGAATTCAAGTTTCATTCCATATATTCAAATTTCATATTATTTTCAGACAATCAGCCAGCACTTAAGTTTGTATACAAATTTCTTTCTATATCAAAAAAACCTCCCTCGGTATCACATTTTAAGGAATAATTAAATAATTGGTATTTACTACAATTTATTTAATAACAATTTAAACATTTTAAAACCATAAGACCACAGAGGTGGAACAGACAAATATCACTATTTTATGGGTGAAGTAGAATACATAATATCTGGATTTCACAGCAAAAAGATTGTATTTGTACCACTAATGTTCAAAAAATCAACGAGACACTTAAGTGTTACAAAAAGAGATGTATTTGTAGAATGTGTAAGTTAATGTCACAAAATACTTAGTGTAGTAGATAAATTGGCATTAGAGATGCCATTTATTCACATTAATTCAGAGAAAAAGAAACAAGGAGACAATTTAATACATTCTGTTCATTTTTAATATTCATTTCCTTTGAAAAATATAAATTCTAAAATAATTTCAGCTGTGTTTTGTTCAGTCACAAAACTTGATTAAAAATGTATGTTACACACTCTACATTAGCATTGTTTAAATGTTCAAGAATTTCCCCAGACATGCTTTCACAATATATTTCATCTTTTTCATAGATACCCCCAAAAATATAAATTAAAAATCAAATCTAATACTTACAAGGTTAAAAGAAGTTGAATTTGAAAATCCTGTACAGACATGTCAGTTTTTGTTGTTGTTGATAAATTATGAGATGGTGAAAGAATGGTTACGAGTTAGTAGGAATCAACATGGACAGTTGGGTTCTTCAGGGTATAAAGGATTTTTACAGCATGCACGCTACAGGGGGGTAATTGGGCATACATTTTGTTTGTTAAAGCATATAAATTAAATGTAATAGAAATTTATATTAAATTATGAAAAACAGCAGGATCAGGATCAATAACATTAAATATCATTCAAATGTTAATCAACAGCTAAATATTACAATATACTATTTCACAGGTGTTCTCTCATAAGTAATTTCTTTAAAAGTTTGTTCAAGATGTACACTAAAATAAGATCAACATTAAAATCTCATGCTGTGCAAATAATAATAAAAAGTATTAAGTCTGTGTTTTACATAATGCCTACCATGTAAAACAGAGGTAGAGCAGCATAAAGGACATAGAAAACATTGACGTATTTTGTGAAATTGGTAGAAATAATGGAGGGAGTATTGAATGAATAATAAAGGTCATAGTCCTTTCACCTTTGAGGAAAAAAGCAACAGCATTTTTCTACAGCTCAGTTCATGTGATACAATGAACTGAATTGCATAGTAGTTTAGGAATTATAACCTATGAACCATAGTGATTAGGTGGAAGATAAGCATTTCTCAAGCTGTTTTTTACTCTTTACAGAAAGTATCCCTGATGAGGAACAGTCTTCAAAAATATTCCTTGACAAATGGCTTTCTGCAAATTGGAAGAACTTAGTGTGATCAAAGAGCTTAATAAAATCTGTTGCAGATTGGCGAACAAGTGCACGAGGAGGAGTTATATGGACGTCTCAGACCCTCGACTCCTCCAGTAGTAGCCATTGTTGTCATCTGGGTCCATATCTATTTGAATCTGAGGCACATTTAATGGCACTCTCTCTGAACTGAAAGATATAGATAAAAGATTCCAAGACAAAAGATAATTTAATTAGCTGTTATTTGTTAACATTTATTTTTGAACTTTTATTAGAACCTGAACTCAAATAGTTAATTTCCTAAAAAGTTTTTTAAGCAATTTATTTCCCAATACTGCACAATAATTTCCTCTACACAATTAATTTTTTTTTTTTTTTTAGTCAAACCAAGACAAATTAACTAAATGCATTCTTTCAACAACTAAGAAATGAGGACATTATGTATTATGAAGCCTCGATCAATTATTATGGTTTTATCAATAATTATTTAAATGTATAAAAGTGAGTTTCAAATTCAGCATTCTGTTATTATGTTGTACTTGCATGGCAAAGATGGCATACAGTATATACACCTTGATTTACACAGACTTGTTTAAAGGGGACATATTATGCAATTTTTTAAATATAATTATATGTCCCCAGTGTGTGTAGACAACCATATATGGTAAAATATGGTAAAAGACCATCCCCTCATTTCTTTCCTTTCCCCATCAATAAAATTCAGTGTCTCTGAATGAACCGTTCAGCCCCTTATGAATTCAAAAGGGGAAAGGTACCACTTACAGCTGGCAAAGAGATCAGCTCGAGTAGTTTAGATCTGTCCTCATTAAAACCTGAGCGAGCAGGGCACAGTCCGCCATGTTTATCTCCTCGCTAGAGCTGCTTGTGTTAACTCGGACTGCTTCATCAACGATGGTCAACACAAGGCTGGATTCGCTTCAAAGCTAAGGATCAAGGATGGATCGATACAAACTCTCCGTGACAGAACTTCCAATTTGAAAGTCGTAAGTTTCGCAATTTATACTTTTTTAATGTTTGCAATTTGGCTTTCTGAATTTGCTTGTTTGCACATTGCGAGAAAAACGCTTGTTGTGAAACATTGTGCTTTGTGTAACGTAGCAACTAGTCCCTAACTACCTTATTCCATAAAGATGAAGCTGTAGCTCTGTTTCGGTTACGATAACTCTTCCACAGTCCCGCTTGAATGGTCATGCAATGAAGATTTTTCGTGTAATAAAACCGGTACATTTTTCAAAAAGGATTATGAAACGATAGTGGTATTGTCAACAACTATCACTGTTTTTCATATTTCATAACTCGACCTTTGTTATGCACAATACAGTAAGATAATTGACTTATAATGCATCATGAAAAAAAGAGGCATAATATGTCCCCTTTAATGCTGCAAAGAGGCAACAAAAATGCGTTTGCACAGGAATTACAATAGTAGAAATAATGTCATGAAATTGTTTAAAATATTAAAATTATAAATGAAAATTAGAAAATTTATACTCTATCATACCAATGACCATGTTTAAGGCAGCACTGATGCTGCATTTCATTTCACAGAGCCAAAGCAGCATCGGAACAGCCTTTAATACTAGGGTTGGAGGTGTGTCAGAGCAGATTTTAATATGACTTTTTACAGCTTTGTCTTTCAGAATATAGAGGCAGCGAGACAGTGTAAAAAAGTCTGAACATGGATCTTATAGTTTTGATTTTAAGTACTGAAGGGAGCACTGCTGAACCTTTTCACCATCTTCTGTTATTATCCTACATCTATAACCTGTTAAGAGGTCCCATTATGTGCACACTTAACAAACTTCAACGCATCCCTGCATTCTAAAAATGCATAATAACTTACACTAACTTCAGATGCTTACCTTGACATTGGGCTGGTCTGAAAGTAGTGCTGCTTTTCAGCATGATGTATATCGGTCAAGGAATGAAGGGGACTTTTCTCCTGGAAGATAAAACAAACAGGAAATGATTAGTGCATGAATGATCTCAGCTAAACACAAGGAACCTACACCAGTATCATGCATTTACACACACATCATAAACACACACAGACACATTCAGGACAAACAGGCACCAGATACCTAGACACAGGCAATATGGTCTGATCATTAGTGTGTTGGAAGTGATGTTCAATGAATTCATTAGTTCATGTTAATACTCATCTACTACTACTACTACTACTACTACAACTTAAGACAGATGTTAAAATTCATAGAAGCCTTTGAGCCAACAATGCAAATAAAGCAAGCAGTTTCTTGCATTGAGATGAAAGAAGAAAAAAAAACAGCACATTTAAATAATTGGTTTTAACTATCCTAAAGCTTGTTTCCTCAACCTGTGGTTTGTAAATTGCAGGGAGTTCATGAGATTGTGACAGAAATGCCAATGCCAAAATAAATGGAATAAAAAAATATTTTTGAAACAAATATAAAAAAAGATCAAACACTCAACAGAACACAATGATCTTAACAAAATTAATAAATAAGTTGTTAAATTATTCCAACAATAAAATGTTGTAAAATTAATTATAATCATTTGATGGAATTTCATTGCTTTAAGTATATAATTTTTAAATATAGGGGTTTTGTTGACAAAAAAAGGTTAGGAACCCCTGTTTTAAAGGATTCCAACTGATTTAAATTGATTACATTGATTTTGTAATTGTAAAAAAGTGATATGTCCTGTATTTATCCCTTTGCATGATGAGAACTGATAGACCAGCATTTGGAAAGACAGATGAAAGTGTGAACGTATCAGCCACAAATATTTAAAGAGGCTTTAAAAAAGTTAAAGCATCCCAGAATCCAGTTTATGTTAGCAAATCACTTCAACAGTCACAGTAAACTAAAATGCAAAACTAGAGAAAAGGGGATTGTAAAAGGACAGTTAGAGGTTATGAAGCTGTCAAAAGCCACGAAGGTATGACAAACTCCACAGACATAATGTGACAAGAAGAAGTGGCATCGTGCACTGCACACAAAAGACAAAAAGTCATGCTGAATTATAAAGGAGGTTAGAGAGCATCTCGTTGCGTTCTCTAAAGATCTTAGAAGATGATGGGAGGTCCCATATCTGGTCTACTCACTGTCGGAGGCCTTATCTCCTAAAAAAGGCTCCTGCTCCATCATGTCCATTTGGATTTTAATGCTGGGGATGTTTTCATTGAAAGGGTAATCAGACTGCACAGGAAGAAACCATCAAAAACAGATTTAGGAACTAAATCTACATGCACCATTATAGTTCACACCCCTTCTTTACATTTCAATGCTCAACACATTTTTGAGCATTCCATAGCCTATTGTCAAAAGATGTGTATTGTGACTGGCCTTTTTAGGGTACGTTTACACGACAACGATGTACTAAAAGTTGAAAAGTTTTTCCTTTGTGTTTTTTTTAAGTTTTACGTACAGACGACAACATTATCAAAAAGATCCTCATTAACACGGATTCACGAAAACGACTAAAAACGATTATATATGTATTATGCATGTGTAAAGAGAGCGGCTAAAGAAGGCTAAAGGCTACAGCCCCTAGCGTCAGTCACTAGTGCACCTCTTGAGGTCAGGAGAGTGAGGTTTACACACTGCACAGCTATCTACCAGCGGACTCCCGTTACACACACCCCCCTAAAACTCACTCCCATCAGGGTCATGGCACCATTGTAACTGGCCCTGCTCGCCTTGCCCCAAACGGGACTCGAACCGCCGTTTTCGGCGTGGGAGACGGATGCACTAAGAAGTAGGCTGAAGGCTACAGCCCCTAGCGTCAGTCGCTAGTGCACCTCTTGAGGTCAGGAGAATGAGGTTTACACACTGCACAGCTATCTACCAGCTGGCTCCCGTTACACATGCCAGGCCAGTAGTTGGCAATGTCACTTTGTAAAGAAACGCTATGCACCTGCGCACATAAGCATTCTTCCACAGAGCGGTGAATACAAACAACAAAGATGGCGAAAGCATCAAGCAATTTTTTTCTGAACGGAAGATGAGGTTGCTTTATTACTACAAGTGACCCTGGACTATAATGCACGCCACCTTTTTAAGGACTCCAACTGGTGATCTCATGTTTGTTTGTTCTCCCTGGAGGGACTAAGTTCTCGAAGTGTATGCCTATAGACTGAACATGTAATATGCGTGCACATGACGACAATGTTTTCAAAAATTCGCGTTTTTGTGTTTACACAGAGACGATAACAGCTTAAAGTTTGGGTTTTCAGGCCCCAAAATGCCGTTATCATGTAAACGAACAGCCAAAACGCATAAAAAGTTTTCAGTTTTTTGAAGACTTTGTTGTGTAAACGGACCCTTAGTTGTTGAGTGCTTTACTATAATAAACACTGCAATATACAGTATTGACACCATTAAGGAAACCAGTTCAATCAGATTCACAATCCTGTCAGTAAATAACAAGGGCACATACGATTTTTTTAAAATATTTGGAGAGTAATGTAAAGTGACAATTCTGTTGGCTCATGCTGTTTTTTTGCCTTTTTCCTGAGCTAATATGTATAAGATAAAAATATCTACAGACCTAGTGCTTTTTAAATGGGGGCTCACATTTCCTGCATGAGGAAGTTTATTCCTGGATATAAAGCCAAACACTTTGGTGCATGATTAATAATGTAAATGTCTCTTTAAATAAACAAGTTAATTATTGATACTATCTATTTATTTAAAGACATCTGATAAATTGTAAATGAGAATTAAATATAATAATTCAATCAATTAATTTAAAAAACTAAGTTAACTGCTTTGCAGAGTCCAACGTCTTTAAATTACTGATTTTATATTAGCCAAAAACACTCACATCTTCCACGTCACTGTCTATGCTCCCTTGTTTCTTCTTTTTCTTTTTCTTCTCATCCTCTTTCTTTTTCTTGTCCTTCTCAGGTATCACATCATCCAGGAAGCTGAGATCATGCTGAGAGAAGACATAGTCCAATGCCTTCCTCACAGCAACCAGAGCCAAGATCTGACCAATGAAAATACAGTTTCATTTAGAGTAAGATATAGATACAATTAGCATATTTTTCGTATCCCAGCTTAATATGCAGAGACAACTATAAGTAAACCATTCGTAGGTACATTTATGTAGGACTCTTTGGCACATTAAACTTTCCTCTCTTTGTTTTAAGTGACCCATCCAGCCTGACACAACAATATTGACTCAAACAATGGTGAGAGACAGGGGAGAGACTATTTGTTGGTTCTATCAACAGCAGACAGGGGTCATATTTAGAAAGATGTTTGAAAACAGCACAGAAATAGCACAGAAATCACACACTTTTAAGTTACTTACAACTTTAACAAGCATGGCAGTTTGCTGTTCATTGTCTGTGGATATTATTGGTGACATCATGACAACACATTCTCAACCTTTAGTCTATTTTATTGTGGGTTAAAAAAATTGGATCAAGTAAACTGCATTAGACTAAACTTCCTTTTATAAAGCTCTTTTGACCAAGGATTTTCATAACTTATTCAGTCCTTCATGAATACTGGATAAGGATAAAGATTGTATTTCTCACTGAGAAAGTTTTGGCTAATTAAATGGTGAGTGTACAAATGAGCGTAACTAGAATAACATATAATGACTATATAAACTTCAAAGACATTTCCATTACTTTTTATGATTCTCTTTCTTTCCATGACATTTACCTGGACAGTACATTTACTTCAGTAGACCCTAATATTTCCATGAAAATGGGAACCCTGCTTTAAGTGAGTCAGAGGCTCTTAGTATCTCAGTCACAGTTGCTTTCAACATTTAATTTTGTTAAAACATTCAAAGGATTCAAAAAGAGATACATCAAAATCTATTGCCACTCCTTGAGAGTAGGGGATGGCAGCATGTGGCTAACCATGACAGGGAAGATGATGGCCGCCACAGTGGATTTGAGGATCCAGAGGAGCGCTAGGCAGAGCAGCTGGACGAAAGTGAAGAGATGAACCTTCCTCAGTGGAACATGTCGCAGGTAGACCAGGTCTGGCTGGTGTTTGGCAGGCATGAGGAGTAGCTTCAGCCGGTCCATAAACTGAGAACAAAAGAGCAAAAATAAAGCCTAAGCATTTCTCAATAGGGATGGGAATCTTTAAGCACCTCACAGTTCAAATCTATTTCGATTCATGATCCAATTGCAAAATGAGTTTCGATGTACATTCGATGTAAGCTGTTGCGTGCCAAAGGAGCAGAGCGCATCAAGCTGCACGTAACCTTCCCCAACACCCCATAAGACGTCATATACATTTTAGGTTCCCGGCATCCCTGAGGAGGGGAACAAGTGACGTGACAAGCACGGGAGCATTCTCTCTCTATGTTTTCTCTCTGTAGAGTGTTAAATATGGCTGGGGTCATCGCTGGTCCACCGATACGACCACTACCTGGTCACTGACCCGACTGCACATCTCTGCGGGTCTTCTGATTGGGAAGAGCACCAGTTTGCAAACAGATGCCACTTTAGGGCATAAAGCTGCCTTGGTTGATGGTGTCTATGACAGCTGGTGGTAGGCCACTTAGATCTTCCGTATCCTGTCCAAGGAACAGACATGGAGATTCCAGTGGTCTGGGGGCGCAGATGCCATAGGGTGCCCCGTCCCTGAGAAAGAATGTCCTTCCTCAGGGGAATCCGCCAGGGAGGTGCTGTTGCGAGGAGCATGAGATCCGAGAGCCAAGTCTGAGTGGGCCAATAAGGAGCCACTAAAATGACTTGTTCCTTGTCCTCCCTGACCTTAAACAGCACCTGTGCAAGTAGGCTCACTGGGGGAAAAGCGTATTGCGCAGCCCCCCCGGGGCCAGCTGTGTGCCAACGCGTCGGTCCCGAGGGGAGCCTCCGACAGGGAGTACCAGAGCGGGCAGTGGGAGTTTACCTGGGAAGCAAACAGGTCTATCTGTGCTTAACCGTATTGGTCCCAAATCAGCTGAACCACCTGGGGGTGGAGTTTCCACTCTCCACTGAGTGTGACATTGGTCCCAAATCAGCTGGACCACCTGGGGGTGGTCCAGCTGATTTGGGCTCCCACTGCCTGCTGCTGTGTTGAGGCTGCCCGTGATATGAGTGGCGTGCTGCAACCTCAGTTGCCGCTGACTCCAAGGGAGGAGATGGTGGGCGAGTTGTTACATATGATGAGAGCGCACTCCGCCTTAGTGATTTATGTACGCTACCGTCACGGTGCTGTCTGAATGGATCAAGACGTGCTTTCCCCGAATCAGCAGGAGAAACCTCCGCAGGGCAAGAAGTACAGCCTGCAACTCTAGGCAGTTGAGGTGCCAATGTAGCCATGGTCCTGTCCAGGAACTGGCGGCTGCGTGCCCATTGCACACAGTGCCCCAACCTAGCTTGGAAGCATCTCTGGTGACCACGATACATTTGGACACCCACTGTAGGGGGACTCCTGTCCAAGGGTTGAATAGCTGATGGCAGGAAGAAGTGATGTTCACACGGTATGTGCCGTGGCACCGCTGCTGAGGATGTCATATGCCCCCGGAGCCTCTGGAGCTTTAGAGAGACCGCAGTGGCTAGTTTGAATGAGGTGAGGCAATTCAGCACTGACTGCACACTCGTTTGTGAGGTGCGCTGTCATTGAAACTGAGTCTAACTCCATGCCGAAAAAAGAGATGCTCTGAACTGAGGCGAGCTTGCTCTTTTCCCAGTTGACCCAAAGCCCTAAATGGCTGAGGTGACTGAGCACCTGGTCCCTGTGGGCACACAGTAACTCGAGAGTGAGCTAGAATCAGCCAGTTGTCGAGGTAATTGAGTATGCGAATTCTCTTAGCGGGGCAAGGGCTGCCTCTGCGACCTTTGTGAAGATGCGAAGGGACAGGGACAAGCCAAAGTGTAGGAACTGTAGGAAGGGTCAGTTTTGAGCCAAGATCGAGACGTGGAAGTACGCGTCCTTCAGGTCTACTGCTGTGAACCAATCTTGATTCCGATCGCATGTTAGAATATGTCTCTGCGTGAGCATCTTGAACGGGAGTTTGTGTAAGGCCCTGTTGAGAAATTGCAAGTCCAAGATTGGCCGCAACCTACCACCTTTTTTGGGTACGATGAAGTAAGGGCTGTAGAAACACTTCTTCATCTTGGCTGGAGGTACAGGCTCTATCGCGTCCTTGTGTAAAAGGGTTGCGATTTTCGCCCGCAGGGTGTTGGCATTCTCGCCGTTCACCGAAGCGAAGTGGATGCCGCTGAAACGGGGCAGGCGCCTGGTGAACTGAAACATGTAGCCAAGTTGGATGGTCCTGGCCAGCCAGCGCAATGGGTTGGAGAGCGAAAGCCACACATCCAAGTTCCGCTCGAGGGGCACTAAGAGGACGACCACATTTGATGTACCTGGTGGGGCTTCGCAGCAGGGGGGAGCAGGTAGTATTGCGTCGGGAGGCAAGGTTCTGTCCCGAGGCATTAGTGCTGAGGAAAGGCTCAAAGCACTTACCTTGCTCCACGTACCCGGCAGGGGGCGGGTTGGTGACTGAGGAGGTGGTCCTGTGGAGACGTCCTCTGGACCTTGATCTAAGGTCAGCTTTAGACTGGGCGGGCAGACCCGAAGGTGGAAGCCTAGTCAAGTCCTCCACATCAGACGCCGCTATGCTCTCCGATGCAGCGTCATGATCCAGCCCGAGGGGTCTGAAGGAGACATCAGACTGGCCATGGGTCGAGCTGGTCTCACATCGGGCCCGGACGGAAGCAAACGAACATGCGGGGGGCGGGTGGTTCATGGGGATTTACCCTGTGAAACAGCGACCGCTGAATTCCCCAAATCGCCTCCATCGCCATCCGTGTCGGCCTCAATCCTGTGGGAATAAGGCGCGATGCAGGGGGCGGCTGGAGTGGTGTTTCCTTTCAGAAAGGAAAGCCACGACCGCAACGTTGCCATGGTCAAGTTCTCACAGTGAGAACAAGAGCCATCCACAAATGCTACCTCGGTGTGATCATGGCCCAGACACACAAGGCAGCATCTATGAACGTCAGAAGCAGAGAGATATCTGCCGCTTCCAGGAACTACACAAAGGCGGAAAGGCATCTTTAAAAAGAAGTGTCTTTAAAAAGACATTCAATGTCGATGTGTATTGCTCTTTTAGAGAAAATGCTCTTTTAGAGGTTATTGCTCTTTTAGAAGCGCTGTCGATGCACCCAGGTGCGTAGACTGCACTTGCGTGCAGAGAAGAGAAAAGACACTGGAAAAAGCGCCATAAGATCCAACAGCAAAGATCTGCAGAGGTGAGTGGAACAGTAGTGAAACTTCAGCTTGCTGAATACACAACCGCTTGGTTCCGAAGAAAAAATCTGAATGAACAGCCGTATTGCGCCCTCCTTTATACCCGTATGCCCGGGGGAGGGGCATGCAAATTCTGTTCGCCAATTTATCATTGGCCTTTTCTCAAGTTCAGAGGCAAACGAGGCTCTCAAGAGAGACCCCTAGTGTCACTACAATCGACACAATGTCGAGTGAGTGATAGATGGGGAACTCAAGGCTCCTATGTACAATGTGCATAGTGCAAGTGCTCCTTTTGTGGGGTCGATCCAGAATCAATTTCCCTCACACACCTATATTTCAGCACTTACAAATTTGCCCATTTGAATGAACTATATGTCTTTGGTAACTTACCTGTACTCCATTAAGTGAGGCAACTCCCATGTAGAGGAACACTCCATATAGCACTGGCATGGGTATGAACTATGAGAAAGAATTCAAAGCCATGTTACACTGAGACATGCTTTTAAGAACAGACAAAGAAAACCATGGTACAAGCAGGATACTATTGAATGTATCATTACCTTGAGGATAGGAGACATGAAGACTGACAGACCAGTGAGAATGAAGACCATGACACCAGTGACTCTCTGTTCCCTAAAGGGGAGAGAATTACATAACATGCTACACAAAATCTTAAATCTTATGGTAAAAAAACATGTCTGGGTTCCCACTCTTTTCAACCAATGAATTTCCATGACTTGAAAGCTAATTTCCATGCCCAAACCTTCAGCCTTCCATTCTGAAAATCACAATCACAAAATCACAAATTTGTAAAAAAAAAAAAAAAAAAACACCATGGTATGATAAAAGTTAAACTGAAAACATTTAAATTTCAATTTAATCCATCAAAACATATTGGGTACTTTTGCACAAGGTTCAATGGCTTGGCCTGCACCCGGGTTCGTTTCCTCCCCCCTCCCCCGCTGGTCTCTGTTCACATCATATTATTTCAGTCTGAAATATTCAGTTCTGAATGCGTCATCTATGTGAGTGCATGCAGCAGCTGTTTACCACTGTAACTAGGCAACAACTCAAGAAGATATCATCTTTGCTGTGTTATTATAGCACTCATCTCTTTGGATTTACCACCAAAACTTTACATGCAAAGAACAACACTTCTATTTGTCTGCTACAGATGCATTGAATGTGCAATGATATGATGAATATTAGCGTTTGTCTGCCACGAGCCCGCGGATGAATTGCAAGAAATGTGAAGAATGTGAGCTGCTCTCCAAAGGGGATTTATTTGGACACAAGCAGTTGATGGAAATGCATTATGCTATAATATTTGCGATCGGAAGCCTGCAAAGACGTGAATTATTTGTCATCACAAACGTTCACTTCTGCGATTTGATACGATTCCATACATATCAGCAGTGAACTGTACTGGAGTTCACATGAACCATACCCCAGATCACCTTTTCAAGCAGACTCGGTGTGGTTCACAGGTGCGCACCCAAGTTTGGAAAACAGCATTCAAATGATCCAAATGAACCAAACTTTGACATCATTCTAACCCAGATGCCCACCAAAATTTCGAGTGTGAAAGCACCCTAATTGGTCAGGTATTCTAAATATCCAGGGCTGGGAGGGTTCCCTCTAAAATGTATTCCACTACAGATTACAGAATACATGCTTTAAAATGTAATGTGTAATGTATTTTGTTAGATTGCTCAAGGTCAGTAACGTATTCAGCACTGGTAGATTTTCTTCACTTGTTTTGACTATAAAAACTCTTCCAGTACAGTAAGACAATACCCATGTTAAAAATACATTCTCTGAAAAACCTAAATATCTTATGCTTCTAAAACAAGATTAATCTAATTGATCTTGTTTTAAGGATTTAGATATTTTTTTTACAGGAAAACAATAGAAAAATGATTATCAAGAACAAGATTTCTGCCCTAATATCAAAGCTCTTACTAGAAAAAAATTAATTGTGATCCAACTTGAATTTTCTTGATAACAAAATATGATGGTGCCTGGTAACATGCTCATGTAAAATGGCTAGAAATAGCAATTTACACAAGGTTTATTTCTATTTCTGCTGCTCCAAACTTATTTCTGCTTGTATGAATGTAACATATCATAAGGAAGCGTTTCACCGCTGTTCAAATGCACTTTGGATCACATTATTTATATTTATAAATGTTTTCCATCTGAAAGGACTAAATATTAAATTAAACAAATTATAATAAAACGCAAAGTAATCTCTTCAGTAATCAAAATACTTTATGAATGTAACTGTATTCTAATTACCAATAATTTAAATTGTAACTGTAGTGGAATACAGTTACTTATATTTTGTATTTTAAATATGTAATCCTGTTACATGTATTCTGTAACTCTGTAAATAGCATGATACTGTTAGGGTTACCTCGTCTTGTGCTCACTGTTACCCCTTGGTTGTCATTTTTGTCACTTCTGTATTCCGTAGTTTTCACTTTTGTCCCTTGTTTAGTTCCACAGTCTCCCTGTTAGCGTTCGTGTTCTCTGTCATTGTTTTCACCTGTCCTCATTAGTCTACCATTGGTTTCTGTTTATTCACCTTGTTATCTTGTTTTGAGTTCTGTTGTTCATTGGTTCCTGTCTTCCCTTGTCAGTGTATTTAAACCCTGTCTGTTTGTTCAATCGGGGTCTATCGTTGAATGTTGTTAGCCTGGTATGTGTTCCCTGCCTGTTTTCTCAGTCTTGTGTTTATTTCCCCATTGAGGGTTTTTCCTTTGTTCCCGAGTTTTCCGTGTACCTGCCTTGTCTGTTTCCTCAATAAAGTTGAACTGCACTTGGATCCGCATCTCCTCGTCTGCCTTCGCTACTCATTCACAACAGATACAGTATATATTAAACTCTTCATCATGTTTTTTTAATCCAGTGTAACATAACACCCTGGTTAAATATTTTAGAACAGAGCATAATAAATAAAAATATATTAATTATAAAATAAAAGATTGTATTAATTTAAATGACTTTTGAGTCGACATGTTCCACGAAATCACAATCTTTACCTGATATTTCCAGGTTTTCCATGGGAACCCTGACATGTCTATGTATGGTAATGATTGCAACAAATTTTCATGAATTAATATTTTATTATAACAAAGTCACCTTATTGTAAATATACTGTTAATTTTCATTATCATACTTTTCGGAAAGTAAACAAATCTGATTGGTTAACTGAAGTGGAAAAGTGTTCAAAACATGACCTAAATACTGGAGGTTGTGTTTTCAGCAGAAATATGCCTGTATACATTTGTTCAGCTTACAGCTGCATCAATAAATCCCCTTGGAGTTTAATCAAACAAGCAGCCTTTTAAGAGCTGCCCCTGTGAGGCGAACTCTGTAGTCAAAGAGTGGAGCAAAATATGTCTACTAGTGCTGTGGTTCTCAACTGGTTTTGCTTCAGGACCAAGATTTTAAATTGGTTATCAAGTGATGACCCAACACAATAACAAAATTGCTTTTTCTACAAAAGTCAATTAAAATGTAAAAACAATGACATTTACTATTGTTAATAATGCTAAATATAAATTATGATTGAATAATTAAAAAAATATTAATCTAAATTAGTTTATCCTTGTTTCAAGTGAGCTCGTACTTAATGTATTCTGGGTTGTATATTCTTTTATCTTGTATAGTATTGTTTATGGGGTTTTTTTTCCCTGCATTCTTCCTATGTTAGATGCACACCCTTTGATGTCAACAATAAAAGATTTGGGAAGAGTTTCCTCAACCCTTTTAAAAGTTAATAAATCTATTTATGTTGTATTTTGCTATCCTATGCACTATTTTATGGTTATTTGCATTTTATTATCTTGATCCAGTATTGTTTTTTACCCTTCTGTCAGAACAGACCTGCAACCTAAAGTACCAGTTACAATAGTCGTACAACATACAAGAAATTACTTTTTTTATTATATATATATATATATTATTTTTCATATATTTCAGAACTTACCTGACACCCAAAAATTTGGGCTGTTCACCAGGGGCAGATGTTTCTGTCTCCATCTTCAAGCTGTCAATGTGAGCAATGGAAATAACTGTAGCAGCTACATACCAGGGCAGACCCATAAAAGAGCACAGTGCTAACAGAACAGCAACCCAAAACAAGTCCAGATGGTAGCCTGCACCTTTCTGATGAAGATCACAGAAAAGAAGGTTGGTTACAAAGAATTATATTATTATTGGGAATCATGAACATTTAATGACAACTCAACAGCTGATTCTTTCATCAGTCCAATCAAAACCACCAAAATGCTAGATACTGACATACAACTTGACAATGTGATCTCATTTGTATTCATAGGTATTCGTACGTAAAGTGTTGTTCTAGCAGACATGCATTTTTGTATTTTTAATAGACACTGAAACCTACAATATCAATGCATTGACAGCAAATGTAAGGACATGTATGAACAACATCAGAGATGTACAAATGTTTACAAATCCTTTGACGTTAATAGAATACTGAATTCATAAGTTGAAATGTCTTTATGATAAATGACACACACATTTCACTTGTAATTCATACTTGTTGAGCTTTTAAGGTAAGTAGATTCAATCATACATAGAGTGCAATGTCTTCCATTTGGATAAATACATTTGCTATTTTTTTTTCATGTATACACAATAAGTAAAACTAACTACCAATTATAATGCGATCACTCAGATGTGGCTTTCAATGGAAAAGTACAGATACAGATACAGTATGTCACAGAGACTTGTGACTTATTCAATAAAAGTTCTTCCATGAGGAGGTATTATTGTAAGAGGACACAATGTTTAAAAAATGGTCTCGCATTACAGGGTAAAAGAGAAAGAATGGCTTGCTTTTGTCTGATTCCCATTTGGAACAGCATTGCAGTGATCGAGTAAAAATGCTTAGCGAAGTGCAATGGGTTTAACAGTTTAAATATTTAAATATGAAGAAGAGAAATTATTACGAAATTATTTCTCCACAAGGACTGCCTAGCCATCGTCTTACATATTTACAAAAATTAACTGAAAGAAAAAAAGGGTTCACTTTCTACTTGTTAATGCATGAGCTATCATGAAGTAACAATTTTCAACAGTATTTTACCTCTTTGTTGAAGGAATTGTTCATGCAAATGTGAAAATTCTCTCATCATTTACTCACCCTCATGCTATCTAAGATGTGTATGACTTTCTGTCTTCTGCACAACAAAAACAAAGACTTTTAGAAGAATATTTCCACTCTGCAGGTTCTCACAATTTAAGTGAATTGTGACAAGGCCTATAAAGCTCCAAAAAGCAGATCAAGTCACCATAAACATATTCCATAAATTCCATATTCCACATGGTTAAATCCATAAACACCGAGGTTAAATCAATATCTTCTAAAGTGATCCAGTTGGTTTTGGGTGAGAACAGACCAAAATATAACTCCTTTTCAAAAATCTTCATTTGTATTTAGCAGAAGAAAGAAAGTCATACACATCTGCGATGGCACAAGGTTAAATTATGAGATCTCATTTTTTTTTACTATCAATTTCCACTTTTACTTTCACATATTTCGTCTTTTGTTTTTGATGATTTGCATTCTTTGAGCATATCCCCACCTACTGGGCAGGGAGGATAATTTATAGTAAAAAAAAAAAGGACTATTGATCTGTTTCTCAATCATACCTAGCATATCGCTTCTGAAGATATAGATTTAACCGGAGTCTTATGGATTACTTTTATGCTGCCTTTATGTGCATTTTGGAGCTTCAAACTGTTGGCATCCATTCACTTGCATTGTTTGGACCTACAGAGCTGAAATATTCTTCTAAAAATCTTAATTTGTGTTCAGCAGAAGAAAGAAAGTCATACACATCTGGGATGGCATGATCATATTTGTTGTTGTTAGTTCATTTTAGGTCACAATGCACTACTTAATCTAAACATATAGAACTTCTACTGTCAAAAATATATTAGTATAAAGTATGTATGTAGAAAGTAACATTAACCAAAATTAATAGATGCTGTTTAAGTTTGTGCACTAAAGAAAAATAATGTACCTACTGTAAATGTGTTTCATGTGGTAACATCTAAATTAGTTGTTTCTATTCGAGTCAAAAGTTTTATCACCAAATCAACCTGAATGCATTAGGTTACATTAACACTTTTCGTTTAATATAGATTAGATAGAAATTGCTCCTAAAGGCAGGGACTAAAACTAAAATGTTAAAATGTACATTTACAGATATTTTCATTCCGGTTCAGAAGTTCCACAGTCTCCTTTCCAAAAGGTTACCAGTTAGAACAAAACAAAATAACAGTTCAAAATGTTTTTTATTTTTATTACAGTACTCTGTAATAAGGGGTGGGTGAAATACCAATTGAAGTGTTGCCAGATCTTGCAAGAAAAACAAGCAACATGGTCTGGTAACAAGCCCAAAATAAGCCACTTGCCTCACCAAAATAAGCTAAAATAAGCAATTCGTTTTTTTCCTATGTGGTGGAATTATCAGCATAGAAATCATAACAAGCAGGTAATTAACAGATAAGTATAATTTTATTGACAGATCTGCTTCTCAGTCAATACCCGGCAGCATAAAATCTGTATTTATCCATCATATCTATCATTAATTGGAACTTGGAATCAACTGAGAATTTTTTTTTTTACCTCTAATAATGTTTTCCTTGTATCTGGATTAGCCGTGCATGCATATGTAGTAATTATACATAGTTAAAAAGGTCTTTATTCACAGAATGCAATTAGGCAAAGAAATGTCTGATGCAACAGTTTCCTTCAGGATCAAACCACGTTAAAAACTTTTTCAGGAAACATGAAGTGGTTTAGCTACAGAAATTTACTTTGATAAACCCTTTGGCCTTTGGTTTCATTAAAAATTTTCACTCTGGAACAATTGAAAATTGCTTTGTTCTGGTTTTTGGTTACATTACGCTAAACGTTTAATTCGTTTTTGGTTTTTGTTTTCATTCCTTGAACCATTTTTTGTCCCTGCTTAAAGGTAACAATTTCATGTTATCCATTTTAACAGAGTGTTCATTGCAGTTCTTGCTACCTATTGTGGTGACTACCTTATTATAAATTCTTCCCAAATTTACAGACATTACTTGAATTTGGTATTCTTGGTATTCATGGCTGGCACAAATTTCAAAAAACCATCTGTTTGAATACTTAAAATCTATTTTTGGCTAAAAGAATCGAGCAGCCAGACAAAAGCTATAAAAAGCTCTATTCATAAAGAGACTTTCTATAATTATGCCCATATTGAAGTGTGTCTATATTAAGTTGCCACTGTGTTGCAAGTATTTCCTGTGGTCCTGGGTGGCTCAAAATGAGCGTGATAAACCATCTGGCTCGGGAGAGAATTACACAGCAGAGTCACAGCAGGCCTACCTTAAGCTTGTGCTCCTTGCGATTGACAATGACAGCGGTGATCTGTTGATCCATGAAGAGCAGGATGGTGACCAGCAGAGCAGGAAGAGCTGCTGCCAGGTACACCCACCAGGGGTTACCTCCAAACGGTGGCACAAACCAACCACGGTTTGGGCTTGTTGGCTGTAGACATGAGGAGTGCAGTTTGAGGATTAGTTCTTTAGTCAAGGCACTTGGCAAATGTTTACAGGAAACAAACAGTAACATCCTGAGCAGATTTGGTAAACCGCATTGCATTTATGGAGAGTGAATAAGCAATGACTCATAATGTGTTTCTATAAATAAGATGCAAAAAAGGTAGTGTCAGCTTCAGTATGCTTTCATGAGGGTTCCCATACATTATGGCCAAAGTATTTCCATGAATTTTCCATGACCTTTCCAGTTGTTTGTGAATGCCGTATTTTAAAAAAATCATTTAAATTCAGACTGATTCTCTAATGAATCATTTAGAGACCTTTTGTCTGTTTCAAAAGAATGATTCACTGACATATCAGATATCATTCTGGCTTGCAAGCAAATTTAACTCTATCATAGAAAAATAATAAGCAGATACAATATTTTCAAGCAGAACATAACAAGAAAAATGCATATTGATTATTATTGATTAAAGTCGACTTCTCCAGATTTTCCATGACAATGGGAAGCCTGTTCAACAGACTGAGCAACTGTGAGGACAATATGGACAGGAAGTTTACCTTAAATTCACTTGGCACTATGAGCTTTGGCGTATCTACCCCAACCAGAGCGTCGACACCACAAAAGATCAAAATGGCCAGAATAATGGCGAAGTCGCTTATGAGTTTTCTCACCTAAGATGGAAAAACATTTTTTGAGGAACCAAAAAGAATGAAGCATGTCCATTGCTAGCCTAGCTAGCCTCTTCAATTGCTGTAAACATTAGAATCTATATTTGTAAAACAATCACCATTGATATGATAGCAAAATGGATTAGAGGCAGGTTGGCTAAATAATGACTGCCTCTATGTGCACAGTATGGATTAGAGCCAGATATTAGAAAATGGGTAGGTTAATGATTAATCAACAATCAATTAATTGTCATTTAATAATTGTATTAATTTAGCTTATCGATTGTCGATTAATTAATTTCAGTTTAGCTAGAGGGCACTTGGGAACTGCATGTCACATCTTGCCCGAATCATAGAAGAACCACTCTGTAATCAGTGTTGGAGCGTTTCTCTACAAATGAACATTATGTTTTTGCATACACAGTAATAGTGTTTGAAAGAACAACATGACATCAAGCACTGTTGAGCTGCCGGTCTCCTTGTTTCATCCCAACCTACAATTACGCCAGTGATCAATGGGAGAGCACAAAGTTACATTTACCTGACATCTCACTATCACCAGAGAAGCAGTAAGTTTTATACTGTTTATGCAGCGTGTTGTGATTTCACTTAATTTCAAATAAAACAATTAATCCAAAGGTCCAAAATATGGATGTAATACTTACATTTCTTAAGTGTATTAATATAAATTATATTTAAACAGTGGGCTACATGCACATATTAATGTTAACGACTAATCAATTAATCACACTACAGGTTGACAGAGAAGGCAATATAGCAGTGTGGCTACTTACAGTAGTAGGAAAGAAAGGGCTGGTCTTGAATTTCTTGAGACACATGGAGCAGGTGTAGGTGCCAAAAAAAAGGATGAAAGAAATGAGGGTGATGTCGGGCACAAAGTTGCAGGCATTGCCCACGAGTTCCCCACCCATTTTCAGACATTCCTTCTTAGATAGGGATGACCAGCTAGTATTTAGATGCTGCACAAATGAAACAAAACATAATTTAAAAAACATTGTTAGATTCTAAAATATAAAATCCAATAACTGTTTGGAATAATGTAACAAAGATTGTTGTTAAAGCTGTCACATTTATGTTAAAGTTGATGTGTGTCATTTTTTCCAAGTTTAATACTTATTTCCCAAATAAATATGCAAACAAAACTATAAGAAAGACATTTCTAGGTTGATTTCCTAGAAAGTTTAAACACTGTGGCTGTGTTTGTTTGAGCATACAAACCAACCCTGTCTAGTCTGGGACTCTCTGTTCATCCAACCAATGATGACTGGAGAAAACCAGTTTAAACCCATTTAATTATTTTTTCTTTTCTGTTTGGTGCAGAAATTACACACTTCATCTTTAAATACAGTTACAAAACATTAAATGCCTTCCAGATTCTGGTACAGTATGTTGTTAAGTCTACAGGATACACATGCTTTGTCAGGTGTTTTGTTGTCTTCAACCTAGGTTCGTTGAGGTTATCTCTTTAAAAAGTTGCAAAAAGGCTGTGAAACAATACCTATGTATCATTAAGAAAAGTCACAAAGATGTTTGCACCGATTGTATTTTGGGTCATTTTGTTTAATTAATCTCAATCTGAGGGTAACACCTGAATAAGCCATTGTCATAGAGATCTCGCTCTATTATTGGCAAAGGATAACGTGGCAGTATGGAGTGAGATGAGGGATACATTTCAGCAAGGTCTGGAGAGAATGTTTTAGGGGGCAGCCAACTATTTAAGGATTAAATGCACAATGCCTTTTGTAAAAAAAATAATCAGGACAAAGCAGTTTCTCTTGTGCTTTAAGTACCAGATTCCATTTGGTGATTTCAGTGAAGTCTCAAACATATGTCATTTGTAAAAGTTTTAAGCAGTTTTGTACAGTGTTTAAGCTGTATTGATTTCAAAAATTATAAGTTTATTTATCAATTAACTTCAAAGTGCAGTAAACATAAAAAAAATAAAAATGTATTTGCTGTGACCAACCGATGCCTTAAAAAAAAGCAACAATTATCCTACAGTAGGTACACTTTCACACAGTTTTTCAAGGTTCTTGGCAGAGAGGTTGTTCCAAGCATCGTGGAGAACCTGCCACTTTTCTTTTATCTGTTTAGGCCATCTCAATTGCTTCTGTCTCCTCATGTAATCCCAGACTGATTGGTCTCCAATTATCTCATGACCACTCACTCTCACTTAAAGAGAACAATTAATTAGAGATACATTTAAATGTCAGCAAAGCATACATCAGTATCCCACAATTACAAGCAATTCACAAACATCAGTGAATCACTTGAATGAAACAATGTCGTAATTTCAGTAAAAACATTTTAAATAGCAGATATCAGACACAGGTGAGAGACAAACAAATACAGATAAATAAGTAAACGTTATCCCAAAATGTCAATAAGTCACAAGAACAGATGGATTTCAAAATCCAAGTTAAGACCCTTAGGATACAAAGTATTAAGTGTAGCCTCTCTTTTTAATAACATTTTATTAACATCACCTCTTCTGGGTGATTTGACATGTTCGATACCAATGTATCTAAGACTTGAAAGATTGTGTTATATCAAATAAAAAATGAACTACCACTGGATTCTTTTGATCATTTGTACGTATACTACTTCGATGTTCTGCAATCCTTGTTTTAAGAGCACATTATGTTTTTCCAATATAGGCCAATCCACAAGGACATTTAATCATGTAAACGTTCTTCGTAGTACAAGTGATGACACCCTTGATTTAGAATTCTTTATCTGAGTGAGGATGGGAAAAAACATTTGTTTTAACAGTAAAGTTGCATTAGGCACAGTGACCACAACTATAATTGCCAAATGGGATAGATGACAAAAAATGAGTAGGCCGGTCCATAGCCAAATCAGCTCTCATGACAAGATTATAAATATTAGGAGGGCTTTATACAAATCTAGGTGACACTTTATAAACATCACGAAGAACAGGATCTGAATTTAAAATGTACCAGTGTTTGTTGACAATCTTCTTTTTGTCTCTACAAATAGAGGAGTATTGGAACTATCAAACAACTTTATTTTCTTCAGATTTAACCTGTATTATGGTTAAGCATGTGTCCTAATTTTTATTTTCAAATCTAACAGGGAACTGTGTCCAATTTTCATTATAACTTCTCTCTCTAAATCTTATTATTAAGTCAATGCTTTGTTGTGCATAAGACTCATTAGAGCTACAAATACAACATATCCAATTAAATTGACTAATAGGCAAACTATGTTTCAGAGGGCTAGGATGATAACTTTTTCCATGTAGGAGTGTATTATGATCAGTCAGTTTTCAATATAGATCTGTAGTAATCTTATTGCCATCCCTAATAATCAAAATATCAAGAAAATGTACTTGGGACGAGTCAAAATTGACAATAAATCGAAGATGTTTATCATTTGCATTAAGAAAGCACTGAAACTGTAGCAGCTCACTTTCAGTACCAGACCACAACACAAGAATATTGTCAATGTATCTTTGCGAAAAGGACAGATTTTGAGAGCCATAGTGCCTCCCATGGCTGTACCTTTAGTTTGGAGAAAAGAGTAAACTTTGTATCTACATTTATTTTTTGTTAGCACCAAATTGGTTAATGTTTTGATAAATTTGTTTTGATGTGGATTTCTAAAAAAGCATCAATAGATTCAATACCTCCCCCAATACCTCTCTCATGTGGTATGTTAGTATAAAGAGACAACATAAAAGGTGACAAATAATGTATCATCAGATAATTCAAAAGTTTTCAAGATCTTATTCATATCAATTGAAATCTTTACAAAAGAGCGCAATGTAGACACAACATGTTTTAAAAAGTAATCAACAAAAGTCTAAATTATCTCAGTGAGAGACCCAATCCCAGAGATAATGTGTCTTCCTGGAGGCTTTTCAAGATTTTTATGTTTTTTTACAATGTATTCTATCAAAAATTGAATTCTGATCCCACTAAGGTTTTTATGACTGAGATTCATGAATACTTGCAACATTGTTTGGATGCAGATGAGATCACATAACAGGAGTTTGCTTTCATGAATGTTGATCACCCAATTACCCCAGTTATTTATATACTTCTAAAAATACATACAAAACTTTTTGAGTTTTGTTGATTAATCAATCAATCAATCAATTGAAAATAAATGGATTCATTTTCTTCATTACCATCTTTTGTAAAGGATTCAATTGATATGAGTAAGATCATGAAAACTTTTGAATTATCAGATGATACATTATTTGTTACCTTTGATGTTGAGTCTCTTTATACTAACATACCACACGGGAGGTATTGGAGGAGGTATTGAAGCTATTGAAGCTTTTTTAAGAAATCCACATAAAAACAAAAGACAAAGTATTGAATGCATAAAACATTAACCAATTTGGTGCTACAAACAAAGATGACTTTTTTTCTTGTGCTGTGGTCTGGTACAAAAAATTATCTGCAACAGTTTCAGTGCTTTCATAATACAAGTGATGAACATCTTTGATTTATTGTCAATTTTGACTCAACCCAAATTAATTTAGATTATTAGGGATGGAGATAAGATTACTACAGATGTATATTGAAAACCGACTGATCATAATACACTCCTACATGGAAAAATCATAATGTCAATTTAATTGGATATGTTGTATTTGTAGCTCTAATGAGTCTTATGCACAACAAAGCATTTACTTAATAATAAGATTTAGAGAGAGAAGTTATAATGAAAATTGGACACAGTTCGCTGTTAGATTTGAAAATAAAAATTAGGACACATGCTTAACCATAAAACAGGTTAAATCTGAAGAAAATAAAGTTGTTTGATAGTTCCAATACTCCTCTATTTGTAGAGACAAAAAGAAGATTGTCAACAAACACTGGTACATTTTAAATTCAGATCCTGTTCTTCGTGATGTTTATAAAGTGTCACCTAGATTTGTATATAAAAGCCCTCCTAATATTTATAATCTTGTCATGAGAGCTGATTTGGCTATGGACCGGCCCACTCATTTTTTGTCATCTATCCCATTTGGCAATTATAGTTGTGGTCACTGTGCCTAATGCAACTTTACTGTTAAAACAAATGTTTTTTCCCATCCTCACTCAGATAAAGAATTCTAAATCAAGGGTGTCATCACTTGTACTACGAAGAACGTTTACATGATTAAATGTCCTTGTGGATTGGCCTATATTGGAAAAACATAATGTGCTCTTAAAACAAGGATTGCAGAACATCGAAGTAGTATACGTACAAATGATCAAAAGAATCCAGTGGTAGTTCATTTTTTATTTGATATAACACAATCTTTCAAGTCTTAGATACATTGGTATCGAACATGTCAAATCACCCAGAAGAGGTGATGTTAATAAAATGTTATTAAAAGAGAGGCTACACTTAATACTTTGTATCCTAAGGGTCTTAACTTGGATTTTGAAATCCATCTGTTCTTGTGACTTATTGACATTTTGGGATAACGTTTACTTATTTATCTGTATTTGTTTGTCTCTCACCTGTGTCTGATATCTGCTATTTAAAATGTTTTTACTGAAATTACTACATTGTTTCATTCATGTGATTCACTGATGTTTGTGAATTGTTTTTAATTGTGGGATACTGATGTATGTTTACTTATCGTTAATTAATTGTTCTTTTTAAGTGAGATGTTTTTAAATTAATAAAAGGGAATAGGTAAACAGTGTGCGGATCCACTTCAGTTTTATTTCAATGCTTTGTGCCTTGACCCAGCACCTGTTGTAGAAGTATTGGATGTGTGTGCATTTTCCTCTCTTTCTATTAAAACACTGAAGCAGAAGATATAAAATAACATCTTAAGACAAATGTTTTTGTAAAACATCTGATGTGACTATTTTGCACAGTACTGAATTTCAATTATGTAATTGGAAAACACTTACTGTATCAGTGTAATTTACAATCCAGATTGATGTTTCATCAAGTGGATCAATGAACACGTCTGAAGTGTTAACTGAAAAACAAAGGTTGAAGGTTTCAAAAGTGGACCTCAGAAAGAACCATAGACATTTAACTTGTTTAAAATTTAACAAATTATAATAAATTCATGCTAAAGTGACTAATTATCCATCCATCCATCCATCGTGCAATTGTCTGTTTGTTTATCTGTCTGTCTGTCTGTCTGTCTGTCTGTCTGTCTGTTTGTCTGTCCTACACAGTCTTGACTCAAGACTAATAATCAATTTCTCATTATCTTATAACAATCAGCTTCTGTGAAAAGTGACTTAATCATATTGGTGGCAACTTCAAATGTATTTTAGCTCAACTTACACTGGGGTGTCAATAGATAATGGTTTAATATGTTTAAATGGCAACTTAGACTCTCGACACAAACGGCAGAAGACTGAATTAATCTCCTGGAGAGCAAACATTTTATCATGGTTGTGGGCAAGTTAAGCACAACATACCCGCAAGCAAGCCCGCAATGATTGTTGTAAACATTCACCACTTCTCCATAGCATTAATCTTTAAAGATTCTCTTTGCTGGGTTCTCCCTAACTGGACCTCAATTCCACACAGTCGTTGTTTCCCTCTGCAGCAGTGGATTGGAGAGAAGCCATGGGAGGGCGAAGAGGAGCAAACATCGGTTTAGAGGAAAACAGTGTGAGCTGATGAGGGTCCCACCCACCAGCCCTTTCTGTACTGTCTTAATTCACCACACTCATGGAGGAGATTAACCTCAAACCACATCACTTCTGCATCCACCCCCCCCCAGGCCTCTCCACACACAAACTCTCACTATACACACCGTAAGCACCTCTTTCATCTGTGAAGCACCAGTGAATGTCAACATCATTGCTAACTTAGGCAATAAAGCATTACACTGATACAAATAAGTGATTTAATTATTATTTTAAAACTTCAAAAACAAGTTTTGCAATTGTATAGTGGTCTGGATCTCAAATGGCCCATAGTGGGGTCATTGTCTAGCGGTATGATAACTGAATGAAATTTCACTCCAAAATAAAACCTGAAAGCAAAAACAATCAAGTGTATAGACTGCATGAGTAGTCAACTAATATCGCACTAATGACTGATGCAGATACAATATAATTATAATATTAATCATATAATTAAATAAACATTCAAAAATATTTGAAAGAAGAATCTGCATTATCTTTTGAATAGGTTATTTGTAGGTTTTAGAATTGACACAAGTGAGAGTTAAAGGCATAGTTATTGAACAATTAAGGTTTTGTCATTCCTTACCCTAATGTTGTTCCAAAACTATATAAATTCCTTTATTCCATGCAAGGAATACAAAAGCTGTCAGACATAATGTTAGTCTAAGTCACCATTAACTTTAAATGCATTTTTTCCCATACAATGAAAGTAAATGGTGACTGGGGCTGTCTGACATCTCCTTTTGTGTTCCATGGAAGAAAGAATGTCATACAGGTTTGGAACCACATGAGATTAACTGATGACTGATGACCACTTTAGTTAAATCCAGAAAACACAGTGGCTTGGAAACTTCATGCACCTGCTCATTGCTACAGGCTCTGTATTGAGTTTTAACTCACATAAACAAACATGTGGGTGTGAACTATCACTTGAACACCAGAAATAGAACAACAAAAGGGACAGTTATATTAAAATATTTATGCTGGCCATATTTATAACTGATTTGCCAGATGTAGACCTGGACATGTTTCAACAACAGTTGGACAGGCCTCAAATCTTGCTATTACTGAGAAAAGCATCCTACCTATCCAACCTTTGTGCTTCTACTGTTTGTGTATCAGTGCCAGTTAAGCAGCATTAAAGAACTCTGTATTTTTATACACTCATTATATAAACTCAGGAAGAATACTATCATAGACCAGGTGAAACTGAGCAGGGGAATTAAAGAATGTTCATTGCATTTGAGTTCAACTCTCGACAGAGTAACATCTCACTCATTATGATGCCAACCAAGGGGAAAAAAGGTCACTTTGTGTTACATCATGTTTGCTTCAGTAAGCAAAATCATGTTATATATGCATCAGTAAAAGCATTTTTCTGTCTGGTCAGCACCAGTCTTTTCATGCATTTGATGCAGACACTGTGTGGGAGGCTTATGAAGGCTCTAAGTAATTTAAAATGAAAGTAGAAATTTTGTTAAAGGGATAGTTCACCCCCCCAAAACATACAATTATGGCTGTATGGCTTTCTTTTTTCCATCAATCACAAAAGGAAATGTTACGCAGAATGTTAGCCTTAGACGCCATTCACTTTCACTGCATCTTTCATACAATTAAAGTGAATGGCTAATATCTCCTTTAGTGTTCTATAAAAGAAAGAAAGTCATCCGGGTTTGCAATTGGTAAATGGTGACAAAATTTAAATTTCTGGATGAACTATCCCTTTAAAGGGTAACTAAACACCTGCTCAGAGTCTGACTCCACCCACTAGAAATATTTGAAAATGCAGGAAAAGTGGGCAGACCCCGGCGGGGATAGAGGGAACAAACCGAGTGCGGGGCTGAGCAGGGGGGGGGGCACCTGAGACTCGTAGTGACGGATTAATTGACAGATGCTGTCAGACTCTATGTTATTATTATTCCTCACACGGTCACAAGACGACATGTACATGAATCTGGCGTGGTGAGCTGGAACCTGCTTACGTCAGCTGTCACCGCTTACGTCACGAGTACCGCAACAGCCAATAGGAAAATTCAACTGCAGTAGCCACCGTTCAACCTGAAGAGGGCAGCACTCAGACGTTTTTACACCATATATTGTAGAATTAAAACACTTTATACACAAATGTCAAAAAAATTACTTGAATCAATGACCAGTACTAATAAAGCCCCATGCTTACAGATCATTAACTAAAAAAAGTTGGTTTAGGGTTTAGTTACCCTTTAAGTATACAAAACTGTTTTAACATCAGATCAAGATGCAACCATGCTCATCATTATCTGAGCATCAAAGTGCTGTTTCATATCTTACCAACAGGGGGCGCCATACACATGCAGTCATATTGCGTGACATAATCGATTTTGTAGTCCGAGTTGATTGGGTAATAATGGGCTAATTTCAGCATCTTCTTGAAAGCATCGTAGATGAAGATGAAGCTGATAAGGGAAGAGAATCCTTCTTCTGTAAATCGTGTGAAATACTGCACCAGGAAGCTAGCATCAGTGGCTACCAGGACAAGGCAGTAGAAAGCCGACCACAGACCAATCCAAAGACGGAATTCTAGGTAGTCAAAGTCATTATCCCTGTAGAGGATGATAGTGCAGATAGGAAATTAAGACGATAAAAAAAAATATAGATGTACTGTATTTTTTAAAACTGAGACAAGGTATTTAAACACTTTATGGTTGTCAACTTTAAGTCAAGTCAAGTCAAGTCAATTTTATTTGTATAGCACCTTTCACAACACACATCGTTTCAAAGCAGCTTTACAGAATATCAGCATTAACAGACGATAAAACTGTAATGTCTATAAAGTCGATTAATCATCATTGTGTAATTTAGATAAAATACGATTTTTAATAGTGTTTAAATATAATTAAATGATAATTGTATTAATAACCCCAGTGAGCAAGCTGTAGGCGACTGTGGCAAGGAACACAAAACTCCATAAGATGTAGATTAATGGAGAAAAATAACCTTGGGAGAAACCAGACTCACTGTGGGGGCCAGTACCCCTCTGGCTAACATTATGAATGTAATGTAAAAATTAATTATGTATAGGTAAAATCATGGTTTAAAATTATTAAACTAAGTGTTAAGGGTCAGTGATTAAACATCGATTGTGTTTGAAATGTAAGATTAATGACCAAAGTCTTTGAAGTCCATCTTGATTAATTGCAGAAGTTCACAGATGCAATTGTCCTTGTTAATTGGCTGATGAAGGCTTTTGTTGGCAATAGTTAGTCTAAGCATTTCATTTCAAGATCGTAGACCATAAATAGTACTGCAGGTGATGCAGGTTGGAGTTGGCATCATTTCATCATCTGAAGTCCGTCATAATAGTGTAACTTTAGTGTAACATATTCATGTTAAAGAAATTAAGGAGAACTGACTTCAGACATCCAGTAAAAATCAGACTTTGGGACCAGTAAAAAGGAGAAAACTTTGAAAAGATATTGGCTTAATATTTTATTATCTAAATCTATGAAAATAAAATGTTTAAATGTGACTTAAGTGTCCAATGTATGGGTCACTATATATTCACAAAATAAATGTTGTGGCAGGTCAGAGGGTGGGGCCGGGTCATGATTCTGCACACCCAGCCCCTTATCAGGCTAATCAAGCCTCAGAGAGCGATAAAAGCAGACTGGAAGCTGCTGTGTGACAGAGAGAGAGATATTTACGGGCAGCTGTCCGACACCTTTGTGTGTTTGTCTTTTTGTTTATGTTGCTTATTAAAATATTATTTATATTGTCAAGCCGGTTCTCGCCTCCTCTATTTCATTAATCCCTTTACACTGGTGCCGAAATCCGGAAAGGAGGAGGGATGCGCCGTAGTGGAGTTCTCGCCGCTACCGTCCACCCCAACAGAGCAGCCTTGGCCATCTGCTGGAGGATGGAGGAGCCTGGCCACCTGGAATTGGAGGAACGGACACCGAACGCAAGGGGAGGAGGGGCTCCCAACCAACCGCCTGGAGCGGTTACCACTGCCAAGGGAGGGGGAGACCCCTACCGTCCACCAAAAATGTGGCAGGACATTCCGTCCACCAGGGGCCGGAGGACTGCCTCCGATTAGTCCAGGGAGGCACGGCTGTCGTCCATTAGATGGTGGAGGAGTGGCTGAGGACCAAGCTACGGCATATCAGAGAACCAGCGAGTAAGTGTTTTTTTTCTCTCTCTCTCTCCCACTGCCGCTCCATGTTGGCCTCTCCCTCTTTTTTTAAAAATGTTTTGTTACTTTGGCATGATCACCGATACGCCGTGTAGGTGCCACATTTTTTTTTTGTTTCCCTCCCCTTGTCCGCTCCCTCATCCAGGTAGACAGGGATGACCTGCCGGCACGCCCCTCCCCAGGGAAAGAGGGGGCAGGGATGTACATCATGCCGGGGTCTCCCTGGCCTGAGAGAACGAGGGAGGAATATGGCAGGGCAGAGGGTGGGGCCGGGTCGTGATTCTGCACACTAATTAGGCTAATCAAGCCGGCACGCCCCTCCCCAGGGAAAGAGGGGGCAGGGATGTACATCATGCCGGGGTCTCCCTGGCCTGAGAGAACGAGGGAGGAATATGGCAGGGCAGAGGGTGGGGCCGGGTCGTGATTCTGCACACTAATTAGGCTAATCAAGCCTCAGAGAGCGATAAAGGCCGATTGGAAACTGCAATGAGAGAGAGAGAGCGAGAGAGCGAGAGAGAGAGAGAGAGAGAGAGAGAGAGAGAGATTTACGGACAGCTGTCCGACACCTGTGTGTGTGTTTGTCTTTTTGGTTAAATTTTTATATTAATCTAATATTTATATTGTCAAGCCGGTTCTAACCTCCTCCTACCATTAACCCCTTTACAAATGTCCATGACTTTTCCAGGCCTGGTAATCACAATAACAAAATTCCCTGATTTCCAGGTTTTCCACTAGTGTGGGGAACCTGTGTAAAAAGATGATCAAGCACCTGCTGAAGTTGAAGAGAAGCCTTTCAAACACAAGCACTGGCCCTGTACTGCTGAGGATGGTCAAAGGCTGCCCAGCTAGGAGACAGAAGACAGCTCCAGTCACCGCTGTACCCAGAAAGCTCTCCAGCACACCCTTCACACAAATTACAAAGAGGTAGTGTCAAAAGTGTTTGGGCAAAACCCCACTTTGGCTTAAACGCCATCATATTCCTTGGAGAAAGTCTGGTTTATTGATACCTGTGCTTGAAAGACCTGTTGTGCCAACTGCTTTTGCAAAGTTATTTGATTCAGTGTCAGAAACTAATTATAGTCACCTTCCTAAAATAATGTCCTAAGTCATTTTTTTGACAAAAATCATTTATTTGTTTTGCCTAAATCATATCCTCATGATATTTGGTTCAGTTTTTTGTGTTTTCTGAAAAACTTGAAAAAATTACTTGGGACATTATTTTAGGAAGGTGACATTAAGTGACTCAATTTTTGCCTTTATGAGGCCTGATTGTTTTTCTAACCTCATAAAACACAAAACATGACATCCATTTATTTTGAACAGTTCACATAAACGTAACAACTGAACTAAATTATCTGAACAATTAACTAAAAATCAAGTCAAAATCAAATAGAAAGGTAAAAGCAGTAAATAATGTCCAAAATAGCAGCATAACAATGAATGTTTTGCTGAAATATATTTTATAATTGGTTAGTTTATACAGGTATGATATTACAAAGCCCTACACTGCCTACATCACAGAATATTTAAATGTAACCACTGTTTCAAGTTTTGTTAAGAAAGATTTTGTGTTTTATGGGTCTGCACAAATATATTTGTTTTCTATCTGTGTTCTGCTTTGCAGCCTGCATGCAAAATCTCTCAAAATGTCTTTTAGGTCTCTTGAATTTATGCCACTTTGCTACCTGACAATGCCTGAAGGGCTCCCCTGAGCTAAAACATTGACCAGCCCCTCTCAAGACAGATTAGTCAATAAACTGTGAGAATTTAACTTCCTCGCATGATTTGCCAGTGAACTGAGGTAACATTTCAAAAGGAGGTGCTCAAAATCTGCAAGTTAAAGATTCACCATGATTGAATTACACTATAATCCATGGTGGGCTTGATTTGAATCTTATTTAGAAAAGCCTGGGTACAGAGTGTAAATATCATCACCTGCATGTTTTCTGTGGCGTCCCCTAGCAATCCTCCGAAAGTGATGGCATTGGTTACTGTTCCCAGGTAGATGAAAAGAATGGCAGACAAAGACTGGATGTGTAGTGCATCATAGAAATCGCTGAAGAAGAAGGGGATTTTTCTTTTGACATCAAGTATAAGGCCTCCACAAAACCTAAGGAACAAAAAATTATACACATTCTTAGTTATACTCTCAAAGATCAGAATCATCTTTATTGCAAAGTATGCTCACACATACAAGGAATATGTCTTTGTGACAGAAGCTTCCAGTTCATTAACAATCCAACAACAAGAAAAAATTAAATACAAATAAAAAGTGAACAGAAGATAAAGTAAATATATGTTCAATATACAAATACAAATATATTATATACAGAAGCAAGGGAATGTAACCATGTCGCCTATGGGCACAAAACCATCTTCTCTGGACCAGACAGGACTGTTAAAACGTACTCTTCACTGACGAGTCATGGTTTTGTCTCACTAGTGGTGATGTTCGCATTTATTGTTGAAAGAATGAGCGTTACACCGAGGCCTGTACTCAGTAGCGGGATCGATTTGGAGGTGGAGGGTCTGTAATGGACTGGGGTGGTGTGTCACAGCATCATCGGACTGAGCTTGTTGTCATTGCAGGCAATCTCAACACTGTGCATTACAGGGAAGACATCCTCCTCCCTCATGTGGTACCCTTCCTGCATGCTCATTCTGACATGACCCTCCAGCATGACAATGCCACCAGCCATACTGCTCGTTCTGTGCATGATTTCCTGGCACACAGGAATGTCAGTGTTCTGCCATGGCCAGCGGAGAGCCCAGATCTCAATCCCATTGAGCACGTTTGGGACCTGTTGGATCGGAGGGTAAGGACTAGGGTCATTCCCCCCAGAAATGTCCGGGAACTTGCAAGTGTCTTGGTGGAAGAGTGGAGTAACATCTCACAGCAAGAACTGGCAAATCTGGTGCAGTCCATGAGGAGGAGATGCACTGCAGTACTTAATGCAGCTGGTGGA